>NC_069082.1:60314955-60985774 GCF_025698485.1 Gossypium arboreum
GCCTCTATAGTCTATTGCCAATGGTTTGTGGGTTCATCTGTTTATTGAGTCTTAATCACTTCCCCCTTCACTAACTCATTTGGTTCGCTCTATTTAAAGCCAGCTTCTCACCAATGCTCATGTTAGCTTTCCGATGTGGGATTACTTTCAACCATTAGGAAAATTCCTTATTTTTATTTTTTGATGACCACTTCAACCATAGAGTTCCAGTCCAACTGCACCTCCTACACAGCTCAAACAGTAAAATAAATACTCCATTGCGCATCCCAAGACTTGAACCTCAGACCTCAGAATTACACAACACGCCACATTGCTACTCCACCACAGGCTCTTTCTGTGTCACAAAATATCCTTAATTAATTATAAAGTCTATAGGCCAAAGTCCAGGTTCCTTTAAAAGAAAAACCAAAATAAATTATAAGAGCCAAGACTTGAACCCAAGCTCCTTTACAACCTTAATGATGCCACAGCCACTAGACCACATGCTTCCTTGTGTCATTTACTTAACACAATAATTTAAAAGGCCAACATCCAAGCATCCAGGATTTTATTTACTGAAAACCAAAATTTTTCCTAAAGGCCAGATTTGAACCCAGGACTTTTCCAACTCCTCTCAGGACCCTTAACCACTTGAGCAGACATTTAATTGTGTCATTTCTTTGCACAATTAAATACTTGTATACAACCTCCTTACGGACCCATACTCAAGGCCCAATAATTCTAGGCCCAAATTCGGGGTATTACAAAATATGTTTCCAGATAATTAATTGAAGGTCCTTATAGTTGGAAAATAATCAAAATTAAGCCCAACAACTTCTCTGTTGGAACCGTCCACTCTATAGCCATTTTTAGCTTGAATTTGAAATTAAAATTGAGAAGACTTTGTCATCCCTTGTTCCTTAAAGCATGACTGACCACATGAGAGAGGCAAGGAAGGAAATTTAAACCTATTTTTAGTAAACTCAACCCTTTACCTTCACCTATAAATACCTTGCCATCCCTCACTTTCAAGATCATCCTTCATACCTCAACATTCCTCTCTTACTATCACTAGTTTTCATCTCAATTCTTTTTCCTTTTTTTCCCTTGCATAGCCGTCCATCCCTCCTCCATTCTTTAGCCTCAAAAGCCTTGTCAAAAGCACTCCTTACCTGGCTACCCCTTAAACACTTAGCAAAAGAAACATCAATCAGAATGGGGGAGCACATCAGTCAGAATAGATCCAAAAGGCTGTTAAACTGAATATAGTTTACTCTTTCTTCATGTTATTTATTTTAATCATGTTTGCTTTAAGTTCATTTTTTTTACATCAACAACGATATTTTAAATCCTATTTGCTAGGATGATTATGTTAATTTAATAAGATCTATTTTATTCATGTTTAATATGTTTAGGCCTCAGTCAATCATGTTTTTCAATTAATATCATATGCATTTCATTCATACGTGATTAGGTGCACTCAGATTAGCTGAGCGATCCTAACCAGACGATGACTAGTAGACACATAATTAAAAAGTGCAATGCTCAATTTAGGTCATTAAACCCGATTAAGTTGAGGTTCATAAGATATTTAGTTAGCTCTATTGCCTTGCATAGTTTTTAGGTTTATGTAATTAAACTGTTGTAAACGTAAATGTCCCTGTAACCTTACATAAATGCTAAGAAATCCTTAGTTAATATGATCAGTAAAATTCATATTTAACTAAGTTAAAGACTCCGAAAGGACTTAATTTGGTTTCCAAACTCATGAAAGATCGAGGTACCGTGGAAGTATTTCCGAACATTGTTAAGCATGTTAAATTAAATCGAATTGATTAATATCTAATTAATTTACTTAGTTTAATCATCACCATCCAAATTATTGAATTTTTACATCAAATTGTGAAGTTATAATTTTACAAATATTTGGTTAAGCTTATACAGTCCCTGTGGAGATGATAACACATTTTACTTACTTATTACTTGAATGACTGTGTACACTTGCATGAACCCCATTACAAGTTTTTGGTGCCATTGCTGGGGACTGTTGCCGAGGACTGTTGCCTTAATCATTCTTTGTGAAATTAATTTTTACAATTTCATTTTATTTTTATTTAAATTTTAACTCTACCAATTTATTCTTTATTTTTTATTTATTTTCAGGTTTTTTATGAGCACATCGAATCAATGTTTTATTACCCGTGGACCTTAAAATCAAACGGACTTTTAGACCAAGAAGACGTGAGAGATTTGCTTAAAGACAAGCCAAGGTGGACCTGGGAAATCAAAACTGTGGACAAGATAATGGAGTCAATCAAGTGCACAACCCCATCCTTATTGCTGATGATAGGGATCGTGTCATCAAACAGTACGATGTGCTACTCTTCAATGAGTTAAATCTAGGAATTAGAAGGCCGAATATCAAGGCACTTGTAAATAGAAAAATATATAGGATTTTTCCTATGTCATTTATCACCTTTTTACTTAAAATTGTTGTTAAAACTAAGTAATTATTTAATAAATTAATGAAATATGTGAAAATATGAAATTAGGACATAAAAATTATTAAAATGTGATTTTATGCTTTATTATATAGTTTTCATGCATGATTAAATTAAATAATAAAATATAAAATTATATTTAATAATTTAATTTTAAAATATTTTATTAATAATTTGGATTTTAAATTAATTAATTAAATTGAATAAATTTTATTCTTTGGTCTTCTAACTTGTTGATTTATTTTGGATAGATCTGATAGCTTTGCTAGATTACAAAACCGTCCAAAATGGTTACCAAGTCAACCCAAAATTCGGCTGTACATGGCTGTCTATAAACCACTGTTTGGTTTAATTGCACAAGGTCCTTGAAGAGTTGAAGAAATTAGAGATTTACCTAAAGATTTGCACTTGACCGAGTCTTAGTCCTGATTTGTTGTGGCACTCAAATTGACCAAAAATTAAGTAAAAATCAGCTCAACTTCCTCAATTTATGGCCGGCCACCCATGGAAGATGCTTCAAAAGATTAAAACTCCTATAATTAATAAACTATCCCCCTCTCCTCACCTATAAATAAGACCTTATTCTCACATTTCTACTCATCCTTCATTCTTCATTCATTCTCTTAGCATTCTTCTTATCTCCCCACGCCTAGCATCATCTTTTCATAAAGATTTAAGCATTTGAGCCTCTTAAAGAACCTTTGGTCGGCCACCTTGGAGAGCCATCAGCAAAGGAGTGAAGCAAAGGAACAAAGGAGCCTTGTCAGTCAGAGTCTTGGGTGACAGCCACTTTGAATTGGGTTTAATCTTTCTTTTCTTTAATTTAATTTAAAGATGTTTGCTATGTGTTCTTTGTTCTTGTTTACAGCAATGTTAGCTTAATTTTATTTAATCTAGGATGATTGCTTTGATTAAATAATATTTATTAGATTCATGCTTATAATGTTTGTGCCTCAATCGATCATGTTTTTAATTAAAATCAAGTTTGAATTTCATTTATACGTGATTGAAATGCACCTAAATTAGCTGAGCGATCCTAACCAGATGATGGCTAGTGGACGCATAATTGAAATGTGCATGCTCAATTTAGATCTTAACCCGATTAAATTGCAGGTTGCATGACAACCCTAACCAGGCTCTGTTATCTGCATAGTTTTTAGATTTGTGTGATTAAACTGTTTCAAACCTAACACGTCCCTGTTACCTCGAACAAATACTAAGAAACTTTTAGTAAATAAGGATGAGTAAAATGCGTATTTACTAAGTAAAGGATTCCGAAAGGACCTAACATGGTTTCTAAACTCATGAAAGATTGAGTTGCCATGGAATGTTTTTCTGAATATTATTAAGCATTATGATAATAAATTGAGTTTAATTAAAGTAATTGTCCTAGTTTATTTATGTTATAATTGTTGTAAATTGTGTTCAATTTTGATAAAATCTATTTCATTCATATAGTTTGCATACTTAGGTATTTACATTAGGGACCATTGCATTTAGTTTAATATATTTTAATCATCACTTCTCAACTAAATTGTGTTTTTATTTACCAAATTGTTAATATAATTTTACAAATTAAGTGACTTAGCACAAATACAATCCCTATGGAGACGATAACTCGATTCTTACTTATTAGTTGATAACGACTGTGTTCATTTTCACAAACCTACACGTTACAAGTTTTTGGAGCCATTGCTGGGGATTGTCAACGGTTGCCATAGTCATTTCTTTCGTGAAATTATTTATTTTCAATTTGATTTATTTCTAACATTACTAACTTATTCTTTTTAATTTTGTGATTTTCTTTTCAGGTGTTTATAAGCATAGATCGAATTATCGATTTACTTCCTGTAGACCCTAAAATTGAGCGAAGTTTCAGACAAAGAAGAGGTGAACGAATAGCTCAAAGAAAATTCGAGATGGACTTTGGAAATCAAAATCAAGACCAAGGTAATGAAGCCAATTATGTACGAAATGCTATCCTCATTGCCGATGATAGGGATGATTCATCAGATAATATGCTGTGCGACTTTTCAATAAGTTAAACCCAGGAATTAGAAGGCCAGATATTGAGGCAACCCAATTTGAATTGAAACCAGTGATGTTTCAAATGCTCCAAACGGTGGGCCAATTCAATGGTATGCCCGCAGAAGTTCAACATCTCCACCTTCAATTGTTTATGGAGGTCAGTGATTCATTCAAGATAGCCGGTATGATTGAAGACGCACTGAGGATGAAGTTGTTTCCATGCTCGTTAAGAGATCGAGCATGAGCATGTCTCAATTCATTGCCACTAAGTTCCATATCTATATGGCAAGAATTAGTAGGGAGATTTTTGGTTAAGTATTTCCCGCCTAGCAAAAATGCTAAGTTGAGGAATGAGATCACAACCTTCCAAAAATTGGATGACGAGTCTTTGTATAAGGCTTGAGAGTGATTCAAGGAGTTACTTCTAAGTGTCCTCATCATGGGATTCCTTATTCTATCTAGTTGGAGACTTTTTATAATGGTCTCAATGCACATACAAGATTGATGGTAGATGCTCTGTGAATGGTGCAATTTTGTCTAAGTCTTATAATGAGGCTTATAAGATCATCAAGAGGATCGCGAGTAATAACTATCAATGGCCAACAAATCGAACAGCTTTAGGAAGACGGGTATCCGGAGTTCATGAAGTTGACGCTCTCACTTCGTTATCAGCTCAGGTATCGTCTACTTCGTCTATGTTAAAACAGTTTACTGCTAATAATGCTAATAATTTTGTAGCCCAGCGACCAAGTCCATACGAAGTAGTTTTGTAATAGCCCTAATTTGACCCTAGTCGGAAAGTGGTTTCGGGACCACAAAACCAAGTCATAAAAAAAATAATTAACTGTTATATTCTATGCTTATAGTATGTGTACATGCAAGTGTGAAAGTTTCATGCTTTAATTTTGTCATTTGTATGTGAAATTTATTAAATAGGACTTAGGTGAGACAATTGTGAAATATGTTAGGTTAATTTTAAAGTGGCCTATTAATGCATAAATACAAAAAGATGGACTTGCATGTCAAATATCTATTTTGTTGTGTAATGGCCGGCCATGATGTGGTTTTATTTAGAATATATGTATTGTTTATTAGTGAAGTGGCTTTATATTTTATAGTATTAATGTATATAAAAAAAATAATAGAAAAAGAGGTGATGAAAACAAAGCTTCATTTTTTTTGGTTCTTCTTGGCGAATTGAAGAAAGAAAAAGGGACAAGATTTTCGGTCACTTTAAGCTTGGGAAGGTTAGTAAATTATGTTAGTTTTGAAATTTTAAGCTTGATTTTAGTTAATTAGATAGTTTCATACATAGCCCATGTCAAAATTTTGAAATTTGGTGATGATTTGAGCATTCGGTTTTGGTTATTAAAGGAGGAGATTGGATTATAGTCTTTATGTTTTATGAAGAATTGTTGAAGAGGAAGGTTGGAGTTAGTTAAGTTATAAATTTTTAATACTCATGAGTACTATAGCCGAACATAAATTTACTTAATGACTTGAACAAATACCGTGTGGATGTTTGAAATGAATGAATTTGAGGTTTGTTCATATTAGAGATTCGGCTTTGTGCATAGCTTTTAAGAGTTTGATTTTGAATAATTTGAGTATTGGAATGTAAGTAATGTTATGCATAGGTTAAATTTTTGTATTCGGCTTTTGTAGTATATATGTATGATTAATCCATTTTTTTTCTTTTCTTTTGCAAATGATATATATAGAGTGATAAATATTAAGACTATTGTTGACTTGTGTTTAGTGATATTCGGCCAAGGACTAAATGTGCTTGCTTATTCGGTTTAAGTAAAGTAAATGTGATTGGTGGATATGATTAGGTTGTGGTTTATTATAGACTTGTTTTGATTGTATAAATTAGCTTATAAATTGGTTTGGAAATAATAAATAATATGCTTTGTGGCCGTAAGGATTATATGATAGTGTGTCGTGATATTAACTTAGCTAGTCGAATGGATGAGGAATGAATTTGATATATATATAGGTAACATTGACGAGTTGTTTAGCATATGGGTTTTGTATATTGGTTCGGCAACTAAGCTAGAAAAATAATTTTCGGTAACATGGTATCTATGCACATATATATATATATATATATAAGGTATCTTAAGTATATTTGTCCATTTGATAAGGTTGACTAATAGTTCAAGTAAGGATTACTCCATTCGATATGTACATGAATTGAAGTAATAGGTTCGATAATCAGTTTATGACATACGGGTAATATCATATGTTCGATTATAAGTTAAATACTCGATAGTTGTGGTTCATTGGATATAATGTTTGAATATTGTTTTGAAAAAAAATTGATATTTGTATTTAGTAAAGTTGAATAAGTCATTAAATAAATCTATTTGTTTTAATTAAGCTCAAGAGCAAAGAGGGTTTAAATCAGATAAGGGAAAGGAAAAAGCAGTCGAGTAGCCTATCCGCAACTGTTCAAAATATCCGAGGTAAGTTTTGAGTAGTTTCCTTTAATATATAATTGATGCTGGTTTATAAGAGTATAATAGGTGAATTGAAATTCAGTTAGCACTTGTACAAAGTTGTTTAATAAACAATGCGTGTATATGACTTTGAGGTTGATGGTAACTTTGAGTTTAAGCTTGAATAGCGAAATGATTGTGTGATATTAGGTATAATTTTTTAGTTGAAATGTTAATGATGATGTGCCTATTGAACTTATATCTGAATGTATTAAATGATTACTAAGTGATAGGTTGATTGAGATGTGTTAAATATATAACTAAGTATGCATGGTATTGGAAAAATATATCCGGACTTGAAGTCCGCAGGCTTTATGCTGGAAATATATCTGGACTTAAAGTCCGCAGGCTAAGTGCTGGAAAAATATCCGGGCTAAGTCCCGAAGGTATTCGTGCTAGTATTATATCCGGGCTAAGTCCTGAAGGCATTCGTGCTGGTATTATAACCGGGCTAAGTCCCGAAGGCATTCGTGCTGGTGCTATATCCGGGCTAATTCCTGAAGGCATTCGTGCTGGTATTATATCCGGGCTAAGTCCCGAAGGCATTCGTGCTGGTGCTATATCCGGGCTAAGTCCCGAAGGCATTCGTCTTTGGTGTTATATCCGGCTAAGTCCCGAAGGCATTCGTGCTGGTATTATATCCGGGCTTAAAGTCCCGCATGCTTTGTGGTGGTGATTTGATTTTGGTTTTAAATCTAGCAGACTTAATGCCGATGATTGGAGTAAGATTATGATTTCGAATGTTCGTAGTAAACTACCATTGAATATGTTCAATACATTAAGTCGGTCAGGTATGTATTATATACTTTTATATGTTAGATTGATCAGAATTGAATCATGAATGTGAAATGAGAAGTATATGTGACAATATCATATGTGTATGTGTGTATTCGGTTATGGTGAAAGGTTATATGAGATTGATTTGGTGATATACATGTTAAATAATATGAATCCAAAGAATGGGTAACAAATCTGCTTGGGACGAGAGCGAGAACGTGATTTCGGAAAATAACCATAAATTGTGGAAGTTGAGTTAGAGGCTGAATAAATTATGTCATGAAATCTTAATGAGTCTAGTTTTTATAAAAGAAACCGTGTAAGCAAAAGAGTTGCCAATAATGAGATATTTGAAGTGGCGTGGAGCAGAGTCAAAATGACTTTGAGGTCCCCTGCTCGCTTTTCGAAAATAATTATAAATGGTACAAAATGCTTATAAGATAAAATTTATATTCTTAGACTCCCTAATGAGTCTAGTTTCAAATGAAATAAACGATAACATATTTCAAATTCTTTATAATGAGAAATTTGATTCAGTAGTGAAGAGTGGTCGATTAGTCAAACAAAGGAAACAGGGAAACTTCAATAAAAACCTGGTATTGATTGGTCAAACCAAAAATTCTAAAAATTTGATGGATGGAAGATATGTGAGTCTATTTTCAGGGAAAATTAACGGCACTTGATTTGGTGTTTCTTAGCTCTAGTTATAAATAATTTAGTGACTGTTGCTCAGGAGGACAACTTGTAGTGAATTTGTGATTTTGTTGCAAACATGGTTAAAACTTGTTAATGAGATGCTTTTCGAGTTCTTATGATCTTAATTGTAATTTCAATATTTGGTTTTAATTGAGTTCAGATTCAAGTGAGGTGGATTTGCTAAATATGCATTATGTTCATGGATACTTGGCCAAAATGGCAATTATCTAGGAATGATTTCTTGAAAATTTGAATAATCGATCTATAAGTAAATTAATTGTTTGCATTGCTTAAAACTTACTAAGCATTGGAGCTTACTCCGTGTTCTCTTTTCCATTTCTTATAGGTATATACTTTAGCTCAAGTTGGAAGGGCCGGAGATATCATCACACTATCTAGTCATTATGTGAGTTGAGAAGATTGTATATCATCATGGTTTAAGGCATGTATAGGATAGACTATAGGTAGAATGATATTTCGACTTTGTATACATTATAGCCATGCGAAGATGGCTTGCTCATTTTGTTTAGAGAAGCCTTATAATTGAACTAATGTGGTGAAATGTTTTAGTTATAACTTGATAGTAGTTAATTTGTTATTAGATATTCGGTTATGTTTTGATAGTGAGTCATTTTAGAAATTTATAAGAGCTCTTATGGAAAATCAATGAGACATGTTTGCATTGTTGATAATTTATGTCTGGTAAGTATCTTTGACCTTATAGAAGTTTTGTTTAGTCAAGTAATACCTCATAACCTTATTCCGATAACGGATATAGGTTAGGAGTGTTACAAGTTTCCTGTGTGTACTGTAGGGAAGGTCATTCTTTTGAGAATTGTCCAGCAAATCCTGAGTCAGTGTACTATGTGGGGAACCAATATCAAAATAGGAGTGGACAAGGACTCCAATCCAACTTCTATAATCCTTCATGGCGTAATCATCCTAACTTTTCTTGGAGCAACTAAGGAAATATATCAAACAACAACTCATTGCAGCATAGACTCAACCAATCTCAAGGGTTTAATCAGCAAGCTCCAAAACCACCTCAAGCTTAGGCATCAAATAGTTTGGAGAACTTGTTGAAAGCGTACATGGCAAATAATGATGCTTTGATCCAAAACCAAGTAGTAACACTGAAAAATTTGGAAAACCAAATGGATCAGTTAGCAACAGAACTTCGTAATAGATCGCAAGGAACCTTGCTGAGCGATATTGAGAATCCAAGAAATTTGGATAAAGAAAATATCAAGGCAGTGGCATTGTGAAGTGGTAAAATTCTAAAACCCCGATTGATTAATGTCGAAGATAATCCCGTTGAGAAGAATCAACCAGTTGTTGAAATTCTTACACCAAAGGATTCAGAATCTACAAAGACTGACAAGGTAAATCCTAACTTAGTGAATTCAGATATTTAACATCTTCTTTGGATGCAAATTTACCTACTCAAAAAACTTGTTTGGTTCAACTGAAAGTTCCATCAGCTCCATATCCACAAAGATTGCAGCAATACAAGCAGAAACATGAGGTGCAATTCAAGTAGTTTTTGGATGTTCTAAAGTAGTTACACATAAATATTCCGTTGGTGGAGGCTTTAGAACAAATGACAAATTATGTGAAGTTTATAAAGGATATACTGTCCAAGAAGAAATGATTGAGTGAGTATGAGACTGTTGCCTTGACAAAGGAGTGCAGTGCATTCCTGCAGAACAAACTGCGATTGAAATTAAAAGACGCAGGAAGCTTTACTATACTCTATAACATTGGTGAATCTTACTATGGTAAAGCTTTGTGTGATTTATGAGCAAGTATCAACTTGATGCCAAAGTCTATTTTCAAGATGTTAAGGATAGGTGAAGTAAGACCTACAATTGTGATGCTTCACCTAGCGAACCGATCTTTAGCATATCTCGAGGGAAAGATCGAGGATGTTTTGGTAAGAGTTGATAAATTTATTTTTCATGCTGATTTCATTGTCTTAGATTTTGAAGCAGATAAGAAAGTGTTGATCATCCTTGGGAGACCTTTTTTAGCCACGGGAAGAACGTTAATTGATGTGCAGAAAGGTGAACTCACCATGCGAGTTCAAGACGATAAGGTAACCTTTAACATTCTTAAAGCAATGAAATTTCCCGATCTGGCAGAAGAGTGTTCATTTATGTAAGAGGTAGAAACCTTGGTTTCTATGGAAAGTAATTTTGAAGAAGATCTATTGGAGGAAGCCTTAGATATTGACCCTTTGGAGGATGAAGAAGGTGAATAAAGCATGGCTTTAATGGAAGCCAATCCGATAAATTTTATTCAATCCACACTGTTTGAACCGTTGGAGTTAGAAGTCAGAGAATTTGTGCAACCCAAGTTGTCAATTGAAGAACCACCTAAACTTGAACTAAAGGTAATTTCTTTCCATTTGAAATACATTTATTTAGGTGACTGTTCTACTGTGCCTGTGATTATTTTAGCTGAATTGATGAAAGATCAAGAGGAGCAACTAATTGTTGCTTTGAAGAAATTTAAGAAAGCAATTGGTTGGACCATAGTTGATATTCGAGGTATAAGCCCTTCTTTTTGCATGCATAAAATTATTTTAGAAAAAGGTGAAAGAGCTCAAATTAATGGGCAAAGGAGGCTCAATCCGATTATGAAAGAGGTTGTGAGAAAGGAAGTGATCAAATGGCTAGATGCAGGAATCATCTATCCTATTTCAGATAGCTTGTGGGTAAGTCCGGTACAATGTGTGCTGAAGAAAGGTGGAATCACGATTGTCAAAAATGAGCGTAACGAGTTAATTCCAATGAGAACTGTTACCGATTTGAAAATCTGTATTGACTACAGAAAATTGAACAAAGCCACTTGAAAAGACCATTTTCCGTTGCCTTTTATGGGTCAGATGTTAGATTGACTGACAGGTAATGAAGTCTATTGTTTTTTAGATGGCTGTTCAGGATATAACTAAATAGTTGTAGCCCTGAAAGACCAACATAAAACAACCTTTACTTGTCCATAGATACGTTTTCTTTTAGGCGAATGCCTTTTGGTTTATGCAATGCACCTACAACATTTCAACGATGCATGATGACAATATTCACTGCTATGGTTGAATATTTTGTTGAGGTTTTCATGGATGATTTTTCTATATTTGGTAACACTTATGATATTTGTTTGAGTAATTTGGATAAGGTACTGAAGAGATGTGAAGAGATGAATCTTGTCCTTAGTTGGAAAAAATGCTATTTTATGGTCAAGGAAGGAATTGTCTTAGGACATAAAATCTTAAAGAGAGGAATTGAAGTCGATAAAGTAAAGGTGGACGTAAGTGAAAGATTATTGGCCCCAATGAATGTGAAAGGAGTCCGAAGTTTCTTAGGCCATGTCGGTTTTTACTAAAGGTTTATCAAAGATTTCTCAAAAATTTATAAACTGTTGTGTTTGTTGTTAGAGAAAGATACAGTGTTTGATTTCAACAAAGCATGTTTGGAAGCTTTTGAATATCTGAAAAAAACGATTAATCTCAGCCCCAATAATCGTTACACCTGATTGGAACTCACCTTTTGAGTTGATGTGTGATGCAAGTGACTATGCTGTTGGAGCTGTGATGGGTCAAAGAAGAAACAAAATGTTCGTCCTATTTACTACGCAAGTAGAACTTTGATGGGAGCCCAACTCAATTATACAGTAACCGAAAATGAACTCTTTACAACAGTTTTTTCTTTTGACAAATTTCGCTCATATCTTATAGGAACCAAAGTCATAATATTTATTGACCATGCCGCCATTAAATACTTGCTCACGAAGAAAGTTGCAAAATCGAGGCTAATTCGTTGCATACTATTACATTAATAATTTTACCTTGAGATCCAAGATAGAAAATGTTTCGAAAATCAAATAGCTAATTATCTGTCGAGGTTGGAACAAGATGGGGTAACTCAATCATGTGTGCCTATCAACGAGAATTTCTTAGATGAACACTTATTTTAGGTAAGTCGAATTCATGAAACACCTTGGTTTGCTGATTTTGTCAATTATCTTGCATGTGGAATAATTCCTCAAAAAATGACATACCAACAACGAAAAAATTTCCTTCATGATGTCAGTATTATTTTTGGGAGGATCCATTTTTGTTTAAACAATGTACAGATAATATAATCCAAAAGTGTGTAGCTGAAAGTGAGATTGATAAGATCTTCTATCATTGCCATTCATCTCCAAGTGGGGGACACTTTGGTAGTTCACTTACTGCAGCAAAGATTTTGCAAGAAGGTTTCTTTTGGCCTACGCTATTCAAAGATGCTTATGCTTATGTGAAGAACTGTGATAAATGCCAAAGGACCGGAAATATATCAAGGAGAAATGAGATGCTGTAACACCCCGTACCCGAGACAGTTGCCGGAGTCGAACACAAGGTGTTTACGGGCTTAATTCATTACTTAAACAGCTCATACAATTCATTTTAAAATTTTCTAGACAAGCTGGCTAATTGCATCACAGTCGCTTTAAAAATCATATCTCGAGTTCTGAAATTCGAAATCCAATTCCGTAAATTTTTCCTGAAACTAGACTCATATATTTATCTAGTAAAATTTTTAATAGAATTTTTGGTTGGGCCAATTAGTATATTTTATTAGTTAAAGTTTCCCCTATATCAGGGTTCGACTACTCTGACCTCTATGCATTACGAATTAGATATCTCTATGCACAGGGATTCAATGCCTATTCCATTTGTCTCTAATAAAACTAGACTCAATAATGAATCTGTACATATAAAGCATGACTTCTAATTATTTTTGTAAAATTTATGGTGAATTTCCAAAATCAAAAAAGGAGATCCAGAAATTGCTCTGGCCCTATTTCACAAAAATTTAAACATCTCATAAAATATAGCTTATATACCTGTTTGGCTTCTTCCATATGAAAATAGACTCATCAAGATTCGATTCCATAATTTATTCATTATTTAATTCCATTTTTACTATTTTTAGTGATTTTTCAAATTCACATCACTACTGCTGTCTGAATCTATTTTATGGTAAAATTTACCTATTTCATGGTTTCCATGGATTAGCTAGTAATTTGGCATACATAACACCAAATATGATCTTGATTAGCCATTCCTATGGCTAGTCATTACCAAGAATTTCCATACTACTCAATAACCATATCATAAGTGTAACACCGAAAATGATCAGCCATGGCATACTGCATAATAATCAAATAGACTTAGACTATTACTCACTCAAAACCGAATTATCAAGGCCAAACTTACTGAACCTTATAACTAAGCACCCATAAGGCCAAATCCAAACTTAGCATTTAAACCATATTCGTATGGCTAAAACTTTACATATTAATGTTCAAACAAAACATAATAGCCTATACATGCCGAAATGTTCTCTTAGACCAACGAAGAAGAGGGTACCAAAAAGTTGCAAGCTGGTGTGATGACTTCGACGATGGTCCCGAGCACACAAAATGGGTCAAAGAAACCTAAATAAGTAACAAACAAACACACCAAATGAGTATATAACTCAGTAAGTCATAAGCCTTACATACCGTCCATTTATAAAAGATCATAAGAGAAAGTAAATAATGCAAAATCAGCTACTCCAACCATACCGAACTATGCTATAATTTCTTAGAATTTCGATTCAATCTCATGCCAAGTCCTACAATCAAATCAAATACCAAAACAACCCAATTGATTTAGACCCGATTCCTCAAAACATGGAATCATGATGCACTAGATAAATTTATACCTATTCAGCACATGTCTCAAGTTTGATATTTTAGTTACTAGTTCTACCACTTCGTTCTTTCATGCACATTTTATATTATCCACCGAATTTGCACACATAGTGCTCGTCACACTTGCACACATAGTGCCATAGTAAACCGCACACTCAGTGCATTGGATTTTCTCTCACGCTTCAACATCCAAATCGGCACACATAGTGCCACTTAATTCTGCACACATAGTGCCATATGTTAACTCATTATGATAAGGCAATTTACTTAATTCAAATAGCACATATGGTCACATTAATAAATAGGAAAATCACTCCAAAAGAATACTCATCAAAAGGAATTCTTTTATGATTCACTAGTATTATTTATATACAAACTAATCAACCTTACAAAAATGCTTAAGGACTTACCTTGTGTTGGGTAAAACGGTTCCAACTCGGCTACTCGATGTTCTTTGCTTTGCCCTTGCTTGATTCCCCTTCTTTAACTTCTTTAGCTTAATCGAATAAGTTAAACTAGTTTAACCGTCTTGCTAAATATTAATGATTTCATATCATAAGAAACACATGGTAAA
This sequence comes from Gossypium arboreum, assembly GCF_025698485.1. Classification (NCBI taxonomy): domain Eukaryota; kingdom Viridiplantae; phylum Streptophyta; class Magnoliopsida; order Malvales; family Malvaceae; genus Gossypium; species Gossypium arboreum. The sequence goes on from NC_069082.1 coordinate 60,329,751, forward strand.
TTTTTATCTTTCTACCTTATGCTTTTGAGCCATTCGGCTAATAACCATATAATATCACCTTACTATCAATAATCCAATTACACATACATATATACATATTTGTATATTAGGCAACCACCCTTACTAATAACTCATTTTAGTCGATTTTATACAATCAAAGGTAATATCACAAATGGGCATACTTATATAGCTGAATGTGCAAAAATTAGATTTAACATCACCTATACACTTAATTAGATGGCCGAATACATATACTATCAATTAATATCATTTTTATTCTTTTAAACACATAGTTTCCTCTCATGAACACTTGACCGAATTTTTCCTAATCTAGCATAGCTTCACATCTATTTGTAACATCATATAAATCCACATATAACTACATTTCTACCTAAATTTTCTTTCACCTTTCTACTATTTCCATTCACAACATCAAAAGCACCATACTCTTAGCATTTACCTCTCCCTAACCGTATGCCATTTAATTACCTATTTAGGTAGAAAATTAACATATGGGATATAATAAGACATTGGCTACTACTAGATTTTCACAAAAATTTTAACAAAACTAACATGAATCCTACCTTAATCAACCCCCTTAGGATGGTCGAATGTCTTAGAACATTTCTCCCTTATTTCTCCTAGCTCACGGCACTTGAAAAATAAAGAGGATGAAGACTTTCTCTTGCTTTCTTATTTTATCCATCTTTCCTTTTTTTAATTTATTTTAACCATTTACTAATAAAAGTATTACATTAAAAATTCAACTTAGTGGAAGAACCATCCTTGCTTGGCCGGCCACTACTTGAGTTTTGGGCAATTTGACATGCAAACCCAAGTTTTCTCACCTTGTTGTTATTTGATCCTTACAATTTACCTATCATCTTTTCTAAGTTTCTCAACTAAGTCCTTTCAAGAAAATTCACATTCCTAAGAATAAATTAAAACATTAATTTTCCATACACACACTATTACACATCAAATATATGCAATTAAAATTAAAGTAAATTTTATGACTCGGTTTTGTGGTCCCGAAACCACATTCGACTAGGGTCAAATTAGGTCTCATATAACTTTCCCCACTTAAAATTTTCGTCCCGAAAATCTTACCGATGAATAAATTCGGATAACGTTCTTTCATAGATTCTTCGAGCTCCTAAGTAGCTTCTTCAACCCCATGCTTAAGCCACATTACTTTCACTAATGAGATTTTTTTATTTCGTAATTCTTTTACTTCACGTCCTAAAATGCGAACTTATTCTTCTTCGTAACTCAAATTAGATTGAATCTCGATCTCAGATGGAGCAATTATGTGCGATGGGTCGGACCTATATCGTCGAAGCATCGAGACATGAAAGACATTGTGAATCTTTTCAAGCTCAGGGGGTAAAATTAATCGGTACGCGACTGGCCCAATTCATTCAGATATTTCATACGGCCCGATGAACCTCGGACTCAATTTGCCTTTACGACCAAATCTCAGCACTTTTTTCCAGGGTGAGACTTTAAGAAACACTTTGTCTCCAACCTGATATTCAATGTCTTTTCTTTTTAAATCTGCATATGACTTTTGACGATCCGAAGCGGCTTTCAAACTTTCACGAATTACTTGAACTTTCTGCTCAGCATCCCTAATCAAATCAACCCCGAAGATTTTACTTTCACTAAGTTCGGTCCAAAACAACGGTGTACGGCATTTACGACCATACAAAGCCTCGTAAAGTGCCATCTTAATGCTTGATTGAAAACTGTTGTTGTAAGCGAATTCAATCAAAGGTAAATACCGTTCCCATGAGCCAGTAAACTCAAGGATGCAACATCTCAACATATCCTCGAGTATCAGAATTACCCGTTCAGATTGACCATCGGTCTGGGGATGAAAAGCGGTGCTAAAATGCAACCTGGTACCCAATGCTTCTTACAATTTTAACCAAAATCGCGATGTAAATCTCGGATCTCTATCCGACACAATAGAAATAGGTACTCCATGTAACCTTACAATCTGAGAAACTTACATTTTAGCTAGCTTGTCAAGGGAATAATCCGTACGTACAGGAATAAAATGAGCCGATTTTGTCAGTCTATCAACAACCACCCAGATCGCATCTTTCTTACTTGACGACAATGGCAACCCAGATACAAAATCCATCGTGACTCGATCCCATTTCCATTCGGGTATCATAATCGGCTGAAGTAACCCTGAAGGCACTTGATGTTCCGCTTTCACTTGTTGACATATCAAACACTTCGAAACAAAGTCAGAAATGTCTCGTTTTATACCAGGCCACCAAAACTGACGTTTCAAATCGTTGTACATTTTCGTACTACCAGGATGGATTGACATGCGGCTACTATAAGCCTCGCTTAAAATCAAAGAAATAAATTCTAAATTTCTTGGAACACACAGTCGACTTCTGAACCTCAAACAATCGTCATCATCAATTGTAAACTCTGATTCCACATTTGAAACACATTCAACTCGTCTAGCAACCAATTCATCATCAACTTTCTGGGATTCACGTAATTGATGAATCAATAATGGTTTGGCCTTTAATTCTGCTACCAACACATTATCGGGTGAAACGGACAGGTGTACATTCATTGCTCGCAAAATAAACAGTGATTTGCGACTTAAGGCATCGGCAACCACGTTAGCCTTTCCCAGGTGATAGTCGATGACAAGCTCATAATCTTTCAACAACTCGAGCCAACGTCTTTGCCGCAGATTCAAATCTCTTTGAGTCATCAAGTATTTGAGGCTTTTATGATCCGAATATATATGACACCTCTCTCCAAAGAAGTAGTGTCGCCAAATTTTCAAAGCGAACACAATGGCAGCTAATTCAAGATCATGGGTTAGATAGTTTTTCTCATGTAGTTTCAATTGGCTCGACGCGTAAGCTACTACTCGGCCTTCTTGCATCAACACACAACCCAGCCCAATCAAAGATGCATCACTGTAAATGACAAACTCTTTACCGGATTCAGGCTGTACAAGCACTGGAGCTTCAGTCAAATAAGTTTTCAACTAATCGAAACTTTTCTGACATTTTTCTGACCATTCAAACCTAACATCTTTCTGAAGTAGCCTCGTTATTGGTGTGGCTATCATCGTGAAACCCTTTACAAACCGTCTATAGTAACCAGCAAGCCCCAAAAAGCTTCGAACTTCAGTAACATTTCTCGGGGGTTTCCAATCAAGTATGGCTAAAATTTTGCTCGGTTCAACTCGAATTCCCGATGCAGATACTACATGCCCTAAAAAGCTAACTTCTCTCAACCAGAACTCATATTTACTGAACTTAGCATACAACTGCTTATCTCGTAAAATCTGTAACACTAATCTCAGGTGCTCAGCGTGTGCAGTTTCATCATGTGAATAAATTAAGATGTCATCTATAAACGCAACTACAAACCGGTCCAAATACTGCCTGAAAATTCGGTTCATCAAATCCATAAATACCGTAGGGGCATTAGTGAGCCCAAACGGCATCACTAAAAACTCGTAGTGACCGTATCTCGTCCTGAAAGCAGTTTTAGGTAAATCTGAGTCTCAAACTCGCAGCTGATAATAACCCGATCTCAAATCTATCTTTGAAAACACTGAGGCTCCCTTCAATTGATCAAGCAAATCATCAATACGCGGTAATAGATATTTATTCTTTATTGTCACTTTATTCAACTAACGATAGTCGATGCACAACCTCATGGTTCCATCCTTCTTTTTCACAAACAATACTGGTGCACCCCATGGTGAAAAACTCGGTCGAGCGAAACCTCTATCTGTCAACTCTTGCAACTGTGCTTTCAATTCCTTTAATTCGGTTAGTGCCATACGGTATGGTGCTATCGAAATTGGTGTAGTCCCAGGTACAAGTTCGATGCCAAATTCTATTTCTCGAACGGGTGGTAATCCCAGTAACTCCTCAGGAAAAACATCTGGATACTCACGAACCACCGGTACAGTTTCAAGTTTCTTTTCCAACTCTTTGTGATCAAGTACGTACGCAAGATATGATGCACTCCCCTTTCTCATATATCTCTGAGCAATCATCGAGGATATTATTTCTGGCACTCCGTTCAAGTCAGTAGACTCAACTCGGACTATCTCATTATTTGCACACCTCAAATCAATGGTCTTTCTTTTGCAATTCACCACTGCATCATGCACAGTCAACCAATCCATACCGAGAATAACATCAAATTCATCAAACGGTAAAAGCATCAAATCGGTAGGAAAGCAGAATCTCGGATTATCGAGGACATTTCTTACACACTTTGTCAACAAGTACATATTGACCCAAGGGATTTGACACTCGAATTACGAACTCAGTAGACTCAACTGGTAGAGTCTTACTGGATGCTAAAGTCTCACATACATGTGAATGAGTAGAGCCAGGGTCAATCAATGCAATCACATCAGTATTAAAGAGAGTGAAAGTACCAGTGACAACATCAGGGGAGGATGCCTCCTCTCGTGTGCTGATGGCATAAGCTCTAGCAGGAGCACAAGTCTCAGATCGAACAGCCGTATCAGAAGTCCCTCTCTGACTACCACCCCTACCTCCTAAAATTCTCGGTGGTCTACCTCTAGTCGTTGTTCCACTAGGTCTTGCACCTTGCATCTTATTTTTCTCATCGAGTTCCTTGCAATCTCTAATGAAGTGATCCTTCGAACCGCATCTGTAACAGGCCCTGTTAGTAGACTTACCCCAACATTCACCTACGTGTCGTCTTCCACATTGTGGACATTCAGGTTTTTCTTGGCGATTGTTACCCACACTAGCAACCGAAGTAGCTCGAAAGTCCGTTGATGGTCGCTCTCTAATAGAAATCCCTGCAGTCATCTTCGATTTATTAGTATCTTCCTTAAACTTCTTTACAGCCGAGAATGAAGTTTTACCCGCCAATCTTTTACGTAAGTCTCTAGCTTCAAATTCAGCCTTCTTTTTCTCTTTTCCAAGTTCTTCTGCCTTGCAAGCTCATTCAACTAGTGTTACAAATTCTTTTATCTCTAAAATACCCACTAGTAGCTTTAAATCTTCATTCAATCCTTCTTCGAATCTTTTACACATGGCGACTTCATCAGCTACACACTCCCAAGCATATCGACTGAGTCTTACAAACTCACGTTCGTATTCAGATAATGTCAAATGACCTTGTTTGAGCTCCAAGAATTCTTTACACTTTTGATCCATAAATCGTTGACTAATATACTTCTTTCGAAATTCCGTCTGGAAGAAATCCCAAGTAACTCGTTCCTTCGGGACTATAGTAATCAAGGTTCTCCACCAATAGTAGGCTGAGTCTCGTAACAAAGATATGGCACACTTTAAATACTCATCAGGTGTGCAAGACAGCTCATCAAAAACCCGGATGGTGTTATCAAGCCAACTCAGCCCTTTCAGCATCATCAGTAGCTATGGCTCGAAATTCCTCGGCCCCGCGCTTCCTAATTAAATCCACAGGAGGTTTACTCGGCCTTACAGGATCAGTATCTGGTGGTATTATAGGCACCTGAGGCGAATTATTTAAATTCGGAAATGGTTGAGCAGCCGGGTTAGTTCGGGCATATTGTGCGACCCACTCATTCATCATCGTAAAGAAGGCTTGTTTTGCCCCATCATCTTGATTATTCGCGGATGATTGAGGTTCAACAGGCGGTGTCCCTTGCGCAGGAGCAGCCACTACACTTTCAACGTCATCCGCTAAGGTTCTCTCTAGATTGGGTTCCATTTACTAATCAAAACAATAATTTCGACCGTTAGAAGTCATCACACTATCAAATACTAACATTAAGCCATGTATAGCTAGACTCATACGCGCTATGGTAGTCCTAGAACCGACTAAACAATAGCTCTGATACCAATACAATGTAACACCCCGTACCCAAGACAGTTGCCGGAGTCGAACACAAGGTGTTAACGGGCTTAATTCATTACTTAAATAGCTCATACAATTCATTTTAAAATTTTCTAGACAAGATGGCTAATTGCATCACAGTCGCTTTAAAAATTATATCTCGAGTTACGAAACTCGAAATCCAATTCCGTAAATTTTACCTGAAACAAGACTCATATATTTATCTAGCAAAAATTTTTGTATAATTTTTGGTCATGCCAATTAGTACAGTTTATTAGTTAAAGTTTCCCCTGTATCAGGGTTTGACTACTCTGACCTCTATGCATTACGAATTATATATCTACATGTACAAGGCTTCAATGCCTATTCCGTTTGTCTCTAATAAAACTAGACTCAATAATGAATCTGTACATATAAAGCATGACTTCTAATTCTTTTTGTAAAATTTATGGTGAATTTCCAAAGTCAGAACAGGGGATCCAGAAATCGCTCTGGCCCTGTTTCACAAAAATTTAAACATCTCATAAAATATAGCTCATATACCTGTTTGGCTTCTTCCATATGAAAATAGACTCATCAAGCTTCGATTCCATAATTTATTCATTATTTAATTCCATTTCTACTATTTTTAATGATTTTTAAAATTCACATCACTACTGCTGTCTGAATCTATTTTATGGTAAAATTTACCTATTTCATGGTTTCCATGGATTAGCTAGTAATTTGGCATACATAACACCAAATATGATCTTGATTAGCCATTCCAATGGCTAGTCATTACCAAGAATTTCCATACTACTCAATAACCATATCATAAGTGTAACACCGAAAATGATCAGCCATGGCATACGGCATAATAATCAAATAGACTTAGACTATTACTCACTCAAAACCGAATTATCAAGGCCAAACTTACTGAATCTTACAACTAAGCACCCATAAGGCCAAATCCAAACTTAGCATTTAAACCATATTCCAATGGCTAAAAGTTTACATATTAATGTTCAAACAAAACATAATAGCCTATACATGCCGACATGTTCTCTTAGACCAACTAAGAATAGGGTACCAAAAAGTTGCAAGCTGGTGTGATGACTTCGACGATGGTCCCGAGCACACAAAATGGGTCAAAGAAACCTAAATAAGTAACAAACAAACACACCAAATGAGTATATAACTCAGTAAGTCATAAGCCTTACATACCGTCCATTTATAAAAGATCATAAGAGAAAGTAAATAATGCAAAATCAGCTACTCCAACCATACCGAACTATGCTATAATTTCTTAGAATTTCTATTCAATCTCATGCCAAGTCCTACAATCAAATCAAATACCAAAACAACCCAATTGATTTAGACCCGATTCCTCAAAGCATGGAATCATGATGCACTAGATAAATTTATACCTACTCAGCACATGTCTAAAGTTTGATATTTTAGTTACTAGTTCTACCACTTCGTTCTTTCATGCACATTTTATATTATCAACCGAATTTGCACACATAGTGCTCGTCACACTCGCACACATAGTGCCATAGTGAACCGCACACTCAGTGCATTGGATTTTCTCTCACGCTTCAACATCCAAATCAGCACACATAGTGCCACTTAATTCTGCACACATAGTGCCATATGTTAACTCATTATGATAAGGCAATTTACTTAATTCAAATAGCACATATGGTCACATTAATAAATAGGAAAATCACTCCAAAATAATACTCATCAAAAGGAATTCTTTTATGATTCACTAGTATTATTTATATACAAACTAATCAACCTTACAAAAATGCTTAAGGACTTACCTTGTGTTGGGTAAAACGGTTCCAACTCGGCTACTCGATGTTCTTTGCTTTGCCCTTGCTTGATTCCCCTCCTTTAACTTCTTTAGCTTAATCGAATAAGTTAAACTAGTTTAACTGTCTTGCTAAATATTAATGATTTCATATCATAAGAAACACATGGTAAATTTTTATCTTTCTACCTTATGCTTTTGAGCCATTCGGCTAATAACCATATAATATCACCTTACTATCAATAATCCAATTACACATACATATATACATATTTGTATATTAGGCAACCACCCTTACTAATTACTCATTTTAGTCGATTTTATACAATCAAAGGTAATATCACAAATGGGCATACTTATATAGCCGAATGTGCAAAAATTAGATTTAACATCACCTATACACTTAATTAGATGGCGAATACATATACTATCAATTAATATCATTTTATTCTTTTAAACACATATTTTCCTCTCATGAACACTTGACCGAATTTTTCCTAATCTAGCATAGCTTCACATCTATTTGTAACATCATATAAATCCACATATAACTACATTTCTACCTAAATTTTCTTTCACCTTTCTACTATTTCCATTCACAACATCAAAAGCACCATACTCTTAGCATTTACCTCTCCCTAACAGTATGCCATTTAATTACCTATTTAGGTAGAAAATTAACATATGGGATATAATAAGACATTGGCTACTACTAGATTTTCACAAAATTTTAACAAAACTAACATGAATCCTACCTTAATCAACCCCCTTAGGATGGCCGAATGTCTTAGAACATTTCTCCCTTATTTCTCCTAGCTCACGGCACTTGAAAAATAAAGAGGATGAAGACTTTCTCTTGCTTTCTTATTTTATTCATCTTTCCTTTCTTTAATTTATTTTAACCATTTACTAATAAAAGCATTACATTAAAAATTCAACTTAGTGGAAGAACCATCCTTGCTTGGCCTGCCACTACTTGAGTTTTGGGCAATTTGACATGCAAACCCAAGTTTTCTCACCTTGTTGTTATTTGATCTTTACAATTTACCTATCATCTTCTAAGTTTCTCAACTAAGTCCTTTCAAGAAAATTCACATTCCTAAGAATAAATTAAAACATTAATTTTCCATACACACACTATTACACATCAAATATATGCAATTAAAATTAAAGTAAATTTTTATGACTCGGTTTTGTGGTCCCGAAACCACATTCCGACTAGGGTCAAATTAGGTCTGTTACAGATGCCCTTGACAAATATTTTGGAGATTGAATTATTCTGTAATAGCCTGATTTTGGGCCTAGTCAGAACAGTGGTTACAGAACCACAAATCCAAGGTCTGAGAAATTATTTTTAATATTATTTTATGTGTCATAGCATGATTACATAAGTGCATGAAAATTTTGGTGAATTAATTTTAGTGTTTGTGAGCTTAATTGAGAAAATGGACTAAATTGCATAAGGGACAAAAGTTTTGTTTTGCTAGCCAAATGTGTTAAATAGCTAGAGAACCATAATTGGGGGTTTTTAAAGTGCAAATAGGCCTTTAAATTAGTGGTGGCTGGCCATAGAGACAAAAAGAAGAAAGTTGTCAAAGTTAGGTGGGTTTTGGTGACTAAATTGACTAGAAAAAAATAAAATAAAAAGAGAATGTTATCATCTTTTTCTCATCTTCTCCACCAAAAAATGCCAGCGAATACGGGGTTTTTCAAGCTCAAAATTATCAGGCACATATATCCCTTGCAAGTAAGAGATTTAGATAGCCTTTCTTGATGATTTTGCATTTTTAGGACTCTTGTAGCATGAGCTAGCTAATGAGGGGACTATTTTGCAAAATGGTTGAAAGTCTAGGGTTTTTCCATGAGAGCATTTGTAATATTTACTGAAACTTTGTGAAAGAAAATAAATCTTGGTTGTTTAATAAACAACTTTTGTGAAAGGATTTTCATGAAAACACCTCAAATGAACCATTCTATAAAGTTTATAAAATGAGCGATAAGTGTGAGAAAGAATTGAAATTTTGGGCTGCTTCTAGTATAAAAAGAATTCGGCTAGGCTTGGTTAGTGAGAAAATTTGAAAAAAATCGTTTTACGAGCCTAGGGGCAAAATCATAAATTTTGTGAAAGTTTAGGGGTAAAATAATTATTTTTCCAAAGTATAAATTATGAAATGTATTAGTTAATATGATGATTAAAGTAGTGGGTTTTATTATATAGATCAAGAAAATCAAGATTCGGGCTTAAATTGGAAGGTACGAGGTTATGGACTAAAATGGAATAATTAGTCGAAATTTCATTTGAGGTAAGTCCGTGTGACTAAACAAGCATGTTAATCATGTTATTGTTAATATACTTAAAATCTATCTTGCTATGATTGTATTAAATTATATGTTGACGATTTGAGTATGAGAAAGTGATGCCAAATGTTAATAACATTTATGTGATGATTGAATACATTGGAAATTGGATGGAATAAGATATTCCATTGAAACGTGTAAGTTTTTCGTAAGTAAGATAAATTTATCTTTTTTATGTGTTGAATGAGTAATTTTGCGTAATATGATTGAAAATGCATGATGAAATTTAATGTAGTAGAGTCCCGATTGAACCGAGGAATAGATTGGATATCCATGCCATAACATTTTGGGTGACATGTGAGCTAGTGTAAGACCATGTCTGGGACATGGCATCGGCCACATTTTGTATGCTAGTGTAAGACCATGTTTGGAACATGGCATCGACCATGTTATGAGAGCCAGTGTAAGACCATGTTGGACATGGCATCGGCGTCGGCCACCATATGAGAGCCAATGTAAGACCACGTTGGACATGGCCTCGGCATTGAGACGAGAGCTAGTGTAAGACCATGTCTGGGACATGGCATCAGCCTCAACATGTGAGCTAGTGTAAGACCATGTCTGAGACATGGCATTGACAATTCACCCTCTTGTGTGAGGCTTATCGGATATCCATTAGTATTCCAAAAGGGTTCACAGGTTATTTTAAGGCTCATGATAATGATATGGAAGGATATAATTATGTTGTGAGTGGTACAGGCTATTATCCGAACTCATGAGATATGAGTCTAGTTATGTTGCCCTAATGGTAAGAATGATACGAGTAAGTTCTAGCTATGAAAATGGGTAAGCTATGTTTATGATCATGTTGAAAAGGTACAGGTCTGTACTAAAAATTCATGAGTGATGAGCTCGATGCATATTGGACTTTTGGTAAGAATGTAAACGAGTAAGTCATACTTATGAGAGTGGCTTTGTGACGACCTTATAAATATTAGGTCGATACCTATGGTGGGTAATGATGTCGTAAATTTGGTTGATGATTATATATGAGGCTTTTAGGTCAAATTAAATTGGGACATGATATGTTTACCCCTTCACCTTATGGCCTAATGAATATGGAAAAAGAATTTGATTGGCATAAAAGCCTATTTAAAGATAATTATGAAGAGGTAAAATTAGCATTGAACCATCTTCGGGTAGCAGTAGTCCGACTTTGAAAATCCACAAAAAATTGTGGAAATCAAATTGGTGGCTGAATAAAATACATAATTAAATCTTATTGAGTCTAGTTTCATATAAAAGAAACGGTGTAAGAAAAAGAAGTCCATGTTATGAGATATTAGAATTGTTGTGAGATAGAGTTAGAATGTATGACAGCCTTAAAACGACCCTAGTCGGAATGTGGTTTCGGGACCACAAAAATCGAGGCATAAAAACAATTTGATATTTATTTTGATGCCTATAATATGTGTTAACTCATATGTGACATTTTTGATGCTTTAATTTAGAGTTATAAATGTGAATTTGACTAGAAAGGACCTAGTAGAAAACTTTGAAAGTATGATGGGGGAATGTGTGATGACTAATTAAAGCATGCATGCAAAACAATGGCCTTGCATGTCAAATACCCCTCTTTTTACAAGTGATGGCCGGCCATGACAAAGAAATATGGGCAAAACATGTCATAGACATGTTTTGTTGGTGAATCATGGGTGAAAAAAATAAATTAATGAGCATGGGTAATAAAGAAATGGAAAAAGAAAAAATGGTCTCATGCATGCCCCATTGCCGTGTATTGAGGAAGAGAAAAGAAAAAAATTGTTCATCCATTTTTCATTCTCTCTTGACCGAAAATACTAGAGGGGAAGGGAGGAATTTTGCTTCATGCTTGGTTTGGAAGAGGATTAGGAAGAGGTTTGGCTATTCTTGCATCAAGATTAAGCTCAAGAGCAAAGGGGAACTAGATCCGAGAAAGGGAAGGAAAAAGTGGTCGAATAGCCATTGAAATCGTTCGACGACATCCTAGGTAAGTTCTTGAGTAATAGAGCTTAAATTCTGAATTGATTAGATCATGTTTAAAGCAAATTAAAAGCATGCTCTTTGTGTGTGGCTATTGATCTGAAATTGCAAGTGTGAAAAGTGCCTTGTGTTTAAGTTTTGCTAATGAAATTGAAATACGAATGTGTCATAATTTATTGATAATTGTGCTCGGTTATTCGAATGATGTCCGGGCTAAGTCCCGAAGGCTTTGTGCTAAGTGACTATATCCGGACTAGGATCCGAAGGCATTCGTGCGAGTTAATAAATCCGGGCTAAGCCCGAAGGCATTTGTGCAAGTCACTAAACCCGAGTTAAGTCCCAAAGGCATTCGTGCGAGTCACTATAACCGGGCTTCGTCCCGAAGGCATTTGAGCGAGTCGTTATATCCGGTTAAATTTCGAAGGTACGTGATTCGAGAATGAGCGATCTTGCTGTAAAATTTTCAGTTAATACGCTTGAAAAATTCCAGCAATGAGGTATGTTCGTATGTGCTTGAATTAGTTGATTCCCTTCGAATAATATTCGCTCAGTCGAGTAATGAGTTTCCGGTATTTGGCTAAGATGATCCCTTATGTATGAACATAGGGGTTGGAATGTGAAATGAGTAGGATATTGAGAATTTGTGCATATGAAATTATCCGTTAGCTTTATGAATGCTATGCTTTTGTTGTGCTGGAATTTCTTGCTCAAACTTACTAAGCATAAATTGCTTACTCCGTTTTCTCTGTTTCTTTGTTTATAGATTTTGGCTCGTCAGTTATCGGACTCGGGATTTTTGGAAGTCGAAGTCTCCCACACTATCAAAGCCCCCATTTTGGTAAAATTTTGGTTGAACTTTGAAATGGCATGTATAGGACTACCCTTTTGTTGAAGGTCATGTACCTTTCGGTTTTGTGTAAACTTGGATAGCCATGCGAAAATGGCTTATATAAGTTTTTAGCATAGTACCATAATCGTTTGTATGTTGATCATTACGAGGTATGGAATTGTTTTGAAACGATTAGCCATTGGAATGGTTAATCATGATCACACTTTGTGCTATGTATGCAAAAAGGGCCAATTGAATCATGGAAATCATGAAATAGGTAAAGCCTACCTTAAAGGCGATCTTGACACAGCAGTGATGTGGATGTGAAAATCACTAAAAATAGTAGGAATGGTATTAAATAGTGAATAAATTATTTAAATTAACTTTGATGAATCTAATTTCATATGGAAGAAACGAAATGGTCATATGAGTTATATGTTAACAGATATTAAAGTTCTCGTGAAACAGGGCCAGAACGGTTTCTGGATCCCCTGTTCCGACTTTGGAAATTCATTGTAAATTAACCAGAGATAATTAGGAGTCATGCCATATATGTATAGATTCCTCTCTGAGTCTAGTTTCTATAGAAACAAACGAAATCAGTATTAAATCCCTGTACAAGGATATATCCAATTTGTAACGCACAATGGTCAGTGTAGTCGAACCCTGGAATAGGGGAGACTTTAACTAATAAAATGTACTAATTTGCTCGACCAAAAATTCTAGAAAGAAATTTGTAGATGGACATATGAGTCTAGTTTCAGGAAACAATTACGAAACTAATTTTCGAGCTTTGAAACTCAAGATATGATTTTTAAGGCGACAGTGACGCAGTGACAAGCTAGTCTGGAAATTTCTAAATGGACTGTGAAAATAGTTAAGTCTGTGTGCACCTTGTGTCCGATTCGATAGCGGACTCGGAGTGCATGTGGTGTTACAATTTATTGGTATCGAGCTATGGTTTAGTCGATTCTAGGACTACCGTAATACGTTTGGGTCTAGCTATACATGCCATTATGTGATTAATTGATAGTGTGGTGATTTGACGTTTGAATTTGTGTTTAATTATAGTAATGGATCCGATCCCAACCGAGCAATAGGCGATGATGTGGAGAGTGTGGCGCTGCCCAAGACAAGGGACACCGGCGGACTCTCAACTGTTGCTAGCAATCCGAATGATGAGGCTAGGCAAGCTTTCTATAGCGTGATGAATGATTGGTTCAACCAATACATTCGAACTAACACTACTGCTCCACAACCTCCATTCCCGACTAATCGACCCCGCACCTACAATGCCTCCGATGAATCGACCAAATAAGGTCGAATAAGCCCTCGTTGATGAATCCGAAAACATGGGGCTACTGAATTTAAAGCTACGGATAGCGGCGATGCCGAGCAAGCTGAATTTTGGTTGGACAACACTATCCGCACTCGATGAGCTATCTTGTACACCGATGAATGCCTAAAGTGTACTATCTCCTTGCTACGTGATTACGCCTACTATTGGTGGTGTACTCGACTACAATTGTACCGAGAGCAAGTAACTTGGGAGTTTTTCCAAACTGAATTTCGAAAAAGTATATCATCGAGATTTATGGATCAAAACGGAAGGAATTTCTCGAACTTAAACAAGGTTCCATGTCGGTTCGACTATGAACGAAAATTTGTGAGGCTCGGGCAGACGCTGCGGAATGCATTTCTTCGAAGTCGTGATGTGTAAACGCTGAAGATGGGTTGAATGATGATATAAAGTCGTATGTTGGCATTTTGGAAATCGAGAGTTTGTGGCCCTTGTCGAGCGGCGTGCAAAGCCGAGGAGCTCAAGATGGAGAAAAGAAAAGTGAAGTGGGAGCAAGGGAGTTTCGTAAGAGGTCTTGGGAAGCCCTTCCCACATCATCAAAGAAATTTAGAGATGGCTTAGGCGGTCTAGAGACACTTTGGGCTTTTTAGGCGAGATCGCGATCGACCCCCGTGACCACACGAGTCACTTCGATCGTGATGGTGGAAATGATCGTCGAGAGAGGCGAGTGCGTGATTGTGGCAAATGGCATTCTGGAAGTTGTAGATTCTGTGACCGCTCCTGTTACAAGTGCGGATCAGTTGACCACTTCATTAAAGATTGCCCGAGGTTGTCTGAACAGAATGTAGATCAGAGTGGGAAACCGGGTGCTACCACTACTCGAGGTAGACCGTCTAGAAATACGGGCAATGCTAGTGGTGGTCAGAGAGGATCTAGAGATGTTACGACCAGATCCAAGGCTCGCGCTCCTACTAGGGCTTATGCTATACGCGCACGCGAGGATGCTTCATCTCCAGATGTTATTGCCGGTACTTTCACTCTCTTTGATACTAATGTGATTGCTTTGATTGACCCTGGTTCTACTCATTCTTATATATGCGAAACCTTAGCATCCGGTAAGAGTTTACCTATTGAGTCTACTGAGTTCGTAATTCAGGTGTCAAATCCCTTGGGTCGTTACGTGCTGGTCGACAAAGTGTGTAAGAAATGTCCCCTAGTAATTCGGGGTTCTTGTTTTCTGGCGGACTTGATGCTTTTTCCATTCGATGAATTTGATGTTATTCTTGGGTTGGATTGGTTGACCGTGCATGATGCGGTTGTGAATTGCAAAAGCAAGACTATTGATTTGAGGTGCGCAAATAACGAGATGATCCGAGTTGAGTCTACGGACTTAAAGGGGTTGCCAGCTGTAATATCATCAATGTTGGCCCAAAAATATGTAAGAAAGGGGTGCGAAGCATACCTTGCGTATGTACTTGATGATAAGGAGTTAGAAATAAAACCCGAATCTATGCGGTGGTTTGTGATTACCGGATGTTTTTCCGAAGAATTACGGGTTTGCCACTGTTCGGAGATAGAGTTTGGTATTGAGCTTGTACAGGACCACACCGATTTCGATAAGCCAGATCATATGGCACCAACGGAATTAAAGGAGTTGAAAGCTCGATTGCAAGAGTTGGTGGATAGAGGTTTTGCTCGCCCGAGTTTTTCACCTTGGGGTGCACCGGTGTTGTTTGTGAAAAGAAAGACGGAACCATGAGGTTGTGCATCGACTATCGTCGACTTAATAAGGTGACAATAAAGAACAAATATCCGTTATCAGCAGACGATGATTTGTTCGATCAACTGAAGGAGCCTTAGTGTTCTCAAAAATAGATTTGAGATCGGGCTATTATCAGTTGCGAATCCGAGATTCGGATATACCCAAAACTGCCTTCAGAACAAGATATGGTCACTACAAGTTCGTAGTGATGCCGTTTGGGCTCACTAATGCCCCTGCGGTATTTATGGATTTGATGAATCGGATCTTCAGACCGTATTTGGATCGGTTCGTAGTTGTGTTCATTGACGACATCTTGGTCTATTCAAGAGATGAGACCGAACATGCGGAGCACCTGAGATTAGTGTTGCAAATTTTACGGGATAAGCAGCTATATGCTAAGTTCAGCAAGTGTGAGTTTTGGTTAAGCGAGGTTAGCTTCTTGGGCCATGTGGTATCTGCATCGGGTATTCGAGTCGACCCGAGTAAAATTTCAGCCATACTTAGCTGGAAGCCTCAGAAATATTACCGAGGTTCGAGCTTTTGGGACTTGCGGTTACTACCGACGGTTTGTAAAAGGATTCTCGATGATAGCCACACCCATGACGTAAACCGCTTGTAAAGATGTCAAGTTTGAATGGACGGAAAAGTGTCGAAAAGTTTCAACCAATTGAAAACTCATTTGACGGAAGCTCCAGTACTAGTGCAGCCCGAATCTGGCAAAGAGTTTGTCATCTATAGTGACGCCTCCCTACTTGGGTTAGGTTGCGTATTGCTGCAAGAAGGTCGAGTTGTGGCCTATGCGTCGAGACAATTAAAGCCACATAAGAAAAATTATCTGACCCATGATCTCGAATTGGCTGCCATCGTATTCGCCTTAAAGATATGGCGACATTACTTATTTGGTGAGAAGTGCCATGTGTATTCGGATCACAAAAGTCTCAAATATTTGATGACTCAAAGAGACTTAAATCTGCGACAAAGACGTTGGCTCGAGTTGTTAAAAGATTATGAGCTTGTCATTGATTATCACCCGGGAAAGGCTAATGTGGTTGCGGACGCCTTGAGCCGGAAATCACTGTTTGCTTTACGAGCAATGAATGTACACTTGTCTATTCTACCCGACAATGTGTTAGTAGCCGAATTAAAGGCCAAACCATTATTGACTCATCAAATTCGTGAAGCTCAGAAAGTCGACGATGAGTTGGTTGCAAAACGGGCTGAGTGTGTTCCGAACAAGGAATCAGAGTTTCAAATTGATGATGACGATTGTTTGAGGTTCAGAAGTCATCTGTGTGTTCCAAAGAATTCGGAACTTATTTCGATAATTCTGAACGAAGCCCATTGTAGCCGAATGGCAATCCACCCGGGGAGTACGAAGATGTACAACGATTTGAAACGTCAATTTTGGTGGCATGGTATGAAACGAGACATCTCCGACTTTGTTTCGAGATGTTTAATATGTCAACAAGTGAAAGCGGAACATCAAGTGCCTTCAGGATTACTTCAGCCGATTACAATACCCGAGTGGAAATGGGATCGAGTCACAATGGACTTTGTGTCTGGACTGCCATTGTCAGCAAGTAAGAAGGATGCGATTTGGGTTGTTGTTGATAGACTGACTAAGTCGGCTCACTTTATGTAACACCCCGTACCCGAGTCCGCTGCCGGAATCGGACACGAGGGGTTAACGGCTTAAACCATTCACTTTCACAGTCCATTTTAAAAATTTTCCACGCAGTTAGCTAACTGCATCACTATCACTTTAAAAATCATATCTTGAGTTCTAAAACTCGAAAACCAGTTTCATAATTTTTCCCTAAAACTAGACTCATATATGCATCTACAAATTTTTTTCTAGAATTATTGGTCAGGCCAATTAGTACAGTTTATTAGTTAAATTCTCCCCTGTTGCAGGGATCGACTACACTGACCTTCATGCGTTACGAATTGGATATCTCCCTGTACAGGGCTTCAATACTGATGCCGTTTGTTTCTATAGAAACTAGACTCAAAGAGGAATCTATACATATATGGAATGACTCCTAATTATCTCTGGTTAATTTACAATGAATTTCCAAAGTCGGAACAGGGAATCCAGAAACTGTTCTGGCCCTGTCTCACGAAAACTTAAATATCTCTTAAAATACTGTTCATATGATCGTTTCGTTACTTTCCTACGAAAATAGATTCATCAAGGTTCGACTACATAATTTATTCACTATTTAATTCCCTTTCTACTATTTTTAGTGATTTTTCACATTCACGTCACTGCTGCTACCAGCATCTATTTTTAAGGTAAACTTTACCTATTTCATGGTCCTCCATGGATCAACTAGAGTTTGTCATACATATACCAAAAGTGATCATGAATGACCATTCCCATGGCTAACCGTTACCAACATTTCCATACCTCTTGACAAACAACATACAACGATTATAATGCTATGATCAAAGTATATCTAAGCCATTTTCGCATGGCTATCCGAATTTACACAAAACCGAAGGGTACATGACCTACACCAAAAGGGTAGTCCTATACATTAACCAAGATATCCTCTCACTACTAGTCTATTCTATACATGCCATAAGATATTCCAAAACATAGCAGTACCAAGCGGTGGATAGTGATAGTGTGACTAGTTGTTGACGATCCCCGAGCACTGTAGCTTCCAAATGAGATCTATAAAGCAGAGGAAACAAAGTACGGAGTAAGCATTACAATGCTTAGTAAGTTTCAAGCAGTGTCAACAGATAACAATCAAGTTATAACATAGTTGTTCGTATTTTTATTTCACTCTTCCTTGGGCATACCACCCTTTATCCAAATATGCACATCTCATCATAATCATAGGAATAGTCTCATAGATTGCTCTCATATACATCACATAACTACCTTATGGTTTAGTTTAAATCAAGCTCACATATAAGCTTGGAGTACATACTGTTTAACCTTTCGCATTGCGTATTTTTATAAGCAATTCTTATAAAAGAAGTCTTACCTGCACATAATCTCCACACGTAGTCATCGGGTCTTACCCGGTCATAATCTCCACACGTAGTCATCGGGTCTCACCCTGAACATATTCCAAGTTTCATGTACATTTAATCACATGTTACAACATTCACATTAGCCATTCGGCTTTACCACATATGCATATCACACATATATTTTACATTAGCCATTAGGCCTTATCACATATACATACACTTTCACATTCACCACATCGGCCATTAGGCCTTATCACATATACATACACTTTCACATTCACCACATCGGCCATTAGGCCTCATCACATATACATACACTTTCACATTCACCACATCAGCCATTAGGCCTCATCACATGTACATACACTTTCACATTCATCACATCGGCCATTAGGCCTCATCACATATACACATTCATCACATCGGCCATTAGGCCTCATCACATACTCATCCACTTTCACATTCATCACATCGGCCATTAGGCCTTATCACATATACATACACTTTCACATTCACCACATCGGCCATTAGGCCTCATCACATATACATCCACTTTCACATTCATCACATCGGCCATTAGGCCTTATCACATATACATACACTTTCACATTCATCGCATTGGCCATTCGGCCTCATCACATATACATACACTTTCACATTCATCACATCGGCCATTAGGCCTCATCACATATACACATTCATCACATCGGCCATTAGGCCTCATCACATATACATCCACTTTCACATTCATCACATCGGCCATTAGGCCTTATCACATATACATACACTTTCACATTCACCACATCGGCCATTAGGCCTCATCACATATACATCCACTTTCACATTCATCACATCGGCCATTAGGCCTTATCACATATACATACACTTTCACATTCATCGCATTGGCCATTCGGCCTTATCACACATATATGTATATCATACATATTTCATATTTTCTTGTACATCAATTTCAGCAATAGCTTATAAGCAACTCAAATAGTTTCATCAAAGTTTACAACAAAATCACATATTCACTACAAGCAGTTTTTTGACCAACAGTCACTAAGTTGTTTATAACTAGAGCTAAAAAACTCAAAATCAATTGCCGTTAATTTTCCCCGAATGTAGACTCATGTATCTTCCACCCATAAAATTTTCAGAATTTTAGGTTTGGCCAATCAATACCAGATTTTTCTTAAAGTTTCCCCTGTTTCACTGTTTGACTAATCTGACCACTCTTCACTACGAATCAAAATTTTCATTGTACAGAATTCATAATGTGTTCTATTTGACTCCATTTGAAACTAGACTCATTAAGGAGTCTAAGCATATAAATCTTATCTCATAACTATTTTTGTACGAATTATAATGATTTTTCAAAAACAGAACAGGGGATTTCGGAGTCATTCCGACACTGTCCCGCACAACATTAAATATCTCTTTATACGAAATTTCTTTGCTTCCACGGTCTCTTTTATAAGAAACTAGACCAACTAAGCTTTGATTACATATTTTATTCAGCCTATAATTCCACACCAACAATTTATAGTGATTTTCTAAAATCACCTTACTGCTGCTGTCCAAGCAATTTATTACAATTTGCTCTTAAATTTCCAAGTCCAAACACTTATGAACTTACCATTTGGGTTTAAGACATATCATGGCCACATCATATCTTATCAAATCAACTCATTATGCCCTATTATGATTGAATTTACTCAACGATTTATCGCTTAAAACTTACCTCGAAAGTGGTCGACGACTAGATATCCACGGCTATTCGTTTACTTCCTCTTTTCCCTTATCCGACTTTGATCCTCTAGGCTCTTGAGCTTAATAGTGACCTAGGATAGCTGAATGCTTCACTCCCTTCTTCCTTTTTTTCCTTCAAATTTTCGGCCAAAAGATGAATCAAAGGATGAACATTTTTTTTTTCTTCTTTGTTTTCTTTCTTCCATTCACGGCAAGGGAGGGGGAGCATGGATGAGACCATTTTTTTTTTCTTTCTTTGCCCATGCTCTTTAATTTATTTTTCCACCCATGATGCACCAACAAAACATGTCTATGACATGTTTTGCCCATCATCCTTTGTCATGGCCAGCCACTAGCAATTAAAAAGGGGGAATTTGACATGCAAGTCCTCCTTTTTGTTTACATGCACTATTAGATCCTTGTAGATTAGCCTATCACATTTCAAAAGTGTCACACAAGTCCTTTTGACTAAATTCACATGCAATTTACTAAATCGAAGCTTAAGATTTTCACACATTCATATTCACATATTTTAGACCATAAATATCACATCCAAATAATTTGGTGACTCGGTTTAGCGGTCCCGAAACCGCTTTCCGACTAGGGTCACTTTAGGGCTGTCACAACTCTCCCCCACTTAAGAAATTTTCGTCCCCGAAAATTTCTACCGATGCATAGTTTAGAATAACGTCCTCTTATTGAATTATATTCATATAAACATTAGCTCATCGATAGCAATTGTAATTCATTATTGATTTCACATCGATCTATAAAATCATTTTCTTATCTCAAAACAAATACATAAACATTTCTACAAGTATGCACATATATCTCATTTCCTTGATTTCATAAGCAATAATCACTTAATTTAATTCACAATTGCATTTCAAACACATATCAAGCACATACTAACATGTATAATTCACATCATCAACCCACATATTTGTAGCCCACATTTTCATCCATGTATAAGCTGTAACCTGGCCGAAAATACACATATACTCAAACATCCCAATAAATATCCTTTATAACTCCGTCGTATCTCAATATTCAACTTCTACACACCTGAACATTTAATTCATTCAGCACATACGAACATACCTCATTGCTGGAATTTTTGCAAGCGTATTAACTGAAATTTTTACAGCAAGATTGCTCATTTCCGAATCACGTACCTTCTGGATTTAACCGGATATAGCGACTCGCCGATTGTCCTCGGGACATAGCCCGGTTATAGTTATTCGCACAATTGCCTTCTGAATTAGCCCGGATTTAGTAACTTAGCACAAAAGCCTTGGGACTTAGCGGATACCATTCGAATAACCAAGCACATATATCAACAAATCAATACACATTCTTAGTACATTCTCATTACCAAAGCTCAAACACAAGACACTCATCATATTTACAATTTCGCTCAATAGCCACACACCAAGAGCGTGATTTCGATTTGCTTAAAACATGATCTAATCAAATCATAATTTAAGCTCTATTCACTCAAGAACTTACTTCACATTACCAACCCTTATGTTCATACACAAAGATCAATTTAGCCAAAGGCGGTAGCTCGTTTATCAACCGAGCGAATACTTACTTGTAAGGGCTCAACTAATTCAAGCACATATAGCTCTTACAATGCCATATCCTAGATATGGTCTTACATATGCTCACATCTCGAGCCGATGCCATGTCCTGCATGGTCTTACACATTATCTCAAATCAATGCCTTCGCCCTGACGAGGTCTTACATGAGTCTCATTTCACACACTTAGTGCTCGTTGAAAACTCGCACACACGGTGCCTCAATCATCGATCTCGCACACATAGTGCCTCGATCACGATCTCGCACACATAGTGCCTCGATTATTGATCTCGCACACATAGTGCCTCGATTACTGATCTCGCACACATAGTGCCTCAATCATTCGCACACGTAATGCCCATATTCATTCGTTATTACCCATTGAAAGGACTTAACCAAGTCTATAAAACATCATATATGTACACTTTTAAACATATCATCTCATTTAAGTTTGAATTCGTATAGAAATGAACACTTAAACTTTGCTCAAATTACCGGCACGAAGCCTACTAGGTACGAAGGCCCGAATACAACGTCACTAGTATGATTGCTCTTCGGGGCCTAGCCCGAATACATCACTAGCACGAATGCTCTTCGGAACTTAGTCCGGATACATCACTCTCAATTCTCATGTACATATACACATATAGCAATACACATTTGTATATCATTTACATTACTTGAATACAAACACAACATGCTTATCGACCACTCAACTTCCAGTTCCATAGCCACATACAAAAATCACATTTATAGTCATAAAACTCTTTCAACATTGCATCGCTTATACCCTTAGTTCAATCCAAATCGAAATTCAAATACGAGTACATGATACGTACCTGATCAACTTAATAAGTTAGGTGTATCTAAGTGAAGTTATATCACAAATTCTCATAGTCAGAAGCTTGCTACAACTCGATCGGGATCAGGATTCATTACAATACAGCAACCACATTTTAATAGTCAAAAATCATCACACTATCATTTTATCACTTTATGGCATGTATAAATAGACTCACGCGTGCTACGTTAGTCCTAGAATCGACTAAACCGTAGCTCGATACCAATAAAATTGTAACACCCGTGCACCGAGTCCCTCGCGGAATCGGACATGAGGGGTTAACGGCTTAAACCATTCACTTTCACAGTCCATTTTAAAAATTTTCCAGGCAGTTAGCTAACTGCGTCACTATCACTTTAAAAATCATATCTTGAGTTCTAAAACTCGAAAACCAGTTTCGTAATTTTTCCCTAAAACTAGACTCATATATGCATCTACAAATTTTTTTCTAGAATTATTGGTCTGGCCAATTAGTACAGTTTATTAGTTAAATTCTCCCCTGTTGCAGGGATCGACTACACTGACCTTCGTGTGTTACGAATTGGATATCTCCCTGTACAGGGCTTCAATACTGATGCCGTTTGTTTCTATAGAAACTAGACTCAAATAGGAATCTATACATATATGGAATGACTCCTAATTATCTCTGGTTAATTTACAATGAATTTCCAAATTCGGAACAGGGAATCTAGAAACTGTTCTGGCCCTGTCTCACGAAAACTTAAATATCTCTTAACATACTGTTCATATGATCGTTTCGTTACTTTCCTACGAAAATAGATTCATCAAGGTTCGACTACATAATTTATTCACTATTTAATTCCCTTTATACTATTTTTAGTGATTTTTCACATTCACGTCACTGCTGCTACCAGCATCTATTTTTAAGGTAAACTTTACCTATTTCATGGTCCTCCATGGATCAACTAGAGTTTGTCATACATATACCAAAAGTGATCATGAATGACCATTCCCATGGCTAACCGTTACCAACATTTCCATACCTCTTGACAAACAACATACAACGATTATAATGCTATGATCAAAGTATATCTAAGCCATTTTCGCATGGCTATCCGAATTTACACAAAACCGAAGGTACATGACCTACACCAAAAGGGTAGTCCTATACATTAACCAAGATATCCTCTCACTACTAGTCTATTCTATACATGCCATAAGATATTCCAAAACATAGCAGTACCAAACAGTGGATAGTGATAGTGTGACTAGTTCTTGACAATCCCGAGCACTGTAGCTTCCAAATGAGATCTATAAAGCAGAGGAAACAAAGTACGGAGTAAGCATTACAATGCTTAGTAAGTTTCAAGCAGTGTCAACAGATAACAATCAAGTTATAACATAGTTGTTCATATTTTATTTCACTCTTCCTTGGGCATACCACCCCTTTATCCAAATATGCACATCTCATCATAATCATAGGAATAGTCTCATAGATTGCTCTCGTATACATCACATAACTACCTTATGGTTTAGTTTAAATCAAGCTCACATATAAGCTTGGAGTACATACTGTTTAACCTTTCAGCATTGCGTATTTTTATAAGCAATTCTTATAAAAGAAGTCTTACCCGGACATAATCTCCACACGTAGTCATCGGGTCTTACCCGGTCATAATCTCCACACATAGTCATCGGGTCTCACCCTGAACATATTCCAAGTTTCATGTACATTTAATCACATGTTACAACATTCACATTAGCCATTCGGCTTTACCACATATGCATATCACACATATATTTTACATTAGCCATTAGGCCTTATGACATATACATACACTTTCACATTCACCACATCGGCCATTAGGCCTTATCACATATACATACACTTTCACATTCACCACATCGGCCATTAGGCCTCATCACATATACATACACTTTCACATTCACCACATCGGCCATTAGGCCTCATCACATATACATACACTTTCACATTCATCACATCGGCCATTAGGCCTCATCACATATACACATTCATCACATCGGCCATTAGGCCTCATCACATATACATCCACTTTCACATTCATCACATCGGCCATTAGGCCTTATCACATATACATACACTTTCACATTCACCACATTGGCCATTAGGCCTCATCACATATACATCCACTTTCACATTCATCACATCGGCCATTCGGCCTCATCACATATACATACACTTTCACATTCATCGCATCGGCCATTCGGCCTCATCACATATACATACACTTTCACATTCATCACATCGGCCATTAGGCCTCATCACATATACACATTCATCACATCGGCCATTAGGCCTCATCACATATACATCCACTTTCACATTCATCACATCGGCCATTAGGCCTTATCACATATACATACACTTTCACATTCACCACATCGGCCATTAGGCCTCATCACATATACATCCACTTTCACATTCATCACATCGGCCATTAGGCCTTATCACATATACATACACTTTCACATTCATCGCATTGGCCATTCGGCCTTATCACACATATATGTATATCATACATATTTCATATTTTCTTGTACATCAATTTCAGCAATAGCTTATAAGCAACTCAAATAGTTTCATCAAAGTTTACAACAAAATCACATATTCACTACAAGCAGTTTTTCTGACCAACAGTCACTAAGTTGTTTATAACTGGAGCTACAAAACTCAAAATCAATTGCCGTTAATTTTCCCGAATGTAGACTCATGTATCTTCCACCCATAAAATTTCAGAATTTTAGGTTTGGCCAATCAATACCAGATTTTTCTTAAAGTTTCCCTGTTTCACTGTTTGACTAATCTGACCACTCTTCACTACGAATCAAATTTTTCATTGTACAGAATTCATAATGTGTTCTATTTGACTCCATTTGAAACTAGACTCATTAAGGAGTCTAAGCATATAAATCTTATCTCATAACTATTTTTGTACGAATTATAATGATTTTCCAAAAACAGAACAGGGATTTTGGAATCATTCCGACAACATCCCGCACAACATTAAATATCTCTTTATAGGAAATTTCTTTGTTTCCACGGTCTCTTTTATAAGAAAATAGACCAACTAAGCTTTGATTACATATTTTATTCAGCCTATAATTCCACACCAACAATTTATAGTGATTTTCTAAAATCACCTTACTGCTGCTGTCCAAGCAATTTATTACAATTTGCTCTTAAATTTCCAAGTCCAAACACTTATGAACTTACCATTTGGGTTTAAGACATATCATGGCCACATCATATCTTATCAAATCAACTCATTATGCCCTATTATGATTGAATTTACTCAACAATTTATCGCTTAAAACTTACCTCAAAAGTGGTCGACGACTAGATATCCACAGCTATTCGTTTACTTCCTCTTTTCCCTTATCCGACTTTGATCCTCTAGGCTCTTGAGCTTAATAGTGACCTAGGATAGCCGAATGCTTCACTCCCTTCTTCCTTTTTTTCCTTCAAATTTTCGGCCAAAAGATGAATCAAAGGATGAACATTTTTTTTTTCTTCTTTGTTTTCTTTCTTCCATTCACGGCAAGGGGAGGGGGGAGCATGGATGAGACCATTTTTTTTTCTTTCTTTGTCCATGCTCTTTAATTTATTTTTCCACCCATGATGCACCAACAAAACATGTCTATGACATGTTTTGCCCATCATCCTTTGTCATGGCCAGCCACTAGCAATTAAAAAGGGGGAATTTGACATGCAAGTCCTCCTTTTTGTTTACATGCACTATTAGATCCTTGTAGACTAGCCTATCACATTTCAAAAGTGTCACACAAGTCCTTTTGACTAAATTCACATGCAATTTACTAAATCGAAGCTTAAGATTTTCACACATTCATATTCACATATTTTAGACCATAAATATCACATCCAAATAATTTGGTGACTCGGTTTAGCGGTCCCGAAACCGCTTTCCGACTAGGGTCACTTTAGGGCTGTCACACTTTATCCCTGTGCGTATGGATTTTTCATTGGATAAACTAGCTGAATTGTACGTTTCTCAGATTGTGAGATTACACGGGGTACCGATTTCTGTTGTGTTGGATAGAGATTCGAGGTTCACCTCGCGATTTTGGAAGAAATTGCAAGAAGCTTTGGGTACCAAGTTGCATTTCAAAGACCGCCTTTCACCCTCAAACCGATGGTCAATCCGGCGGATAATTCGAGATACTTGAGGATATGTTGAGATGTTGCATCCTCGAATTGATGGTTCATAGGAACGGTATCTACCTTTGATTGAATTCGCACAACAATAGTTTTCAATCAAGTATTAAGATGGCGCCTTACGAGGCTTTATCTGGCGTAAATGCCGTACACCATTGTTTTGGACCGAGCTCGGTGAAAACAAAATTTTTGAGTGGATTTGATTAAAGATGCTGAGCGAAGGTAAAGGTAATCCGTGAAAGTCCGAAGGCGGCCACAGATCGTCGAAATCGTGACGCGGATTTGAAACGAAAGGACATTGAGTATCGTGGGAGATAAAGTGTTTCTTAAAGTTTCGCCTTGGAAAAAGATACTCGATTCAGCCGTAAGGGCAAGTTGAGCCGAGATTCATTGGGCGTCTGAAATCTCTGAACGAGTTGGCCCGATTCATGTATCGTTTGATTTTGCCCCGAACTCGAAAAGATTCACAACGTCTTCCATGTTTCAATGCTTCGACGCTATAGATCTGATCCGTCCCACGTAATTAGTCCATCGAGGTTGAAATTCAAGCCAATATGAGTTATGAAGAAGAACCGATTCGTATCCTAGCTCGTGAAGTAAAAGAGTTGCGAAACAAAAGGGTTCCGCTAGTGAAAGTATTATGGCTCAAACACGGAATAGAAGAAGCTACTTGGGAACCCGAGAACTCTATGAAAGAGCGATACCCAAATCTATTTACGGTAAGATTTTCGGGACGAAAATTTCTTAAGTGGGGAGAGTTGTGACGACCTTAAAACGACCCTAGTCGGAATGTGGTTTCAGGACCACAAAAACCGAGGCATAAAAATAATTTGATATTTATTTTGATGCCTATAATATGTTAACTCATGTGTGACATTTTGATGCTTTAATTTAGAGTTATAAATGTGAATTTCACTAGAAAGGACCTAGTAGAAAACTTTGAAAGTATGATGGGGAATGTGTGATGACTAATTAAAGTATGCATGCAAAACAATGGCCTTGCATGTCAAATACCCTCTTTTTACAAGTGATGGCGGCCATGACAAAGAAATATGGGCAAAACATGTCATAGACATGTTTTGTTGGTGAATCATGGGTGAAAAAATAAATTAATGAGCATGGGTAATAAAGAAATGGAAAAAGAAAAAATGGTCTCATGCATGCCCCATTGTCAGTGTATTGAGGAAGAGAAAAGAAAAATTTGTTCATCCATTTTCATTCTCTCTTGACCGAAAATACTAGAGGGAAGGAGGAATTTTGCTTCATGCTTGGTTTGGAAGAGGATTAGGAAGAGGTTTGGCTATACTTGCATCAAGATTAAGCTCAAGAGCAAAGGGGAACTAGATCCGAGAAAGGGAAGGAAAAAGTGGTCAAATAGCCATTGAAATCGTTCGACGACATCCTAGGTAAGTTCTTGAGTAATAGAGCTTAAATTCTGAATTGATTAGATCATGTTTAAAGCAAATTAAAATCATGCTTTTGTGTGTGGCTATTGAGCCGAAATTGCAAGTGTGAAAAGTGCCTTGTGTTTGAGTTTTGCTAATGAAAATGAAATACTGAATGTGTCATAATTTATTGATAATTGTGCTCGGTTATTGAATGATGTCCGGGCTAAGTCCGAAGGCTTTGTGATAAGTGACTATATCCGGACTAGGATCCGAAGGCATTCGTATGCGAGTTAATAAATCGGGCTAAGCCGAAGGCATTTGTGCAAGTTACTAAACCCGGGTTAAGTCCAGAAGGCATTCGTGCGAAGTCACTATAACCGTGCTTCGTCCGAAGGCATTTGAGCGAGTCGTTATATCCGGTTAAATTCGAAGGTGCGTGATTCGAGAATGAGCGATCTTGCTGTAAAATTTTCAGTTAATACGCTTGAAAAATTCCAGCAATGAGGTATGTTCGTATGTGCTTGAATTAGTTGATTCCTTGAATAATATTCGCTCGATCGAGTAATGAGTTTCCGGTATTTGGCTAAGATGATCCCTTATGTATGAACATAGGGGTTGGAATGTGAAATGAGTAGGATATTGAGAATTTGTGCATATGAAATTATCCGTTAGCTTTATGAATGCTATGCTTTTGTTGTGCTGGAATTTCTTGCTCAAACTTACTAAGCATAAATTGCTTACTCCGCTTTCTCTGTTTCTTTGTTTATAGATTTTGGCTCGTCGGTTATTGGACTCGAGATTTTGGAAGTCGAAGTCTCCCACACTATCAAAGCCCCCATTTTGGTACAATTTTGGTTGAACTTTGAAATGGCATGTATAGGACTACCCTTTTGTTGAAGGTCATGTACCTTTCGGTTTTGTGTAAACTTGGATAGCCATGCGAAAATGGCTTATATCGTTTTAGCATAGTACCATAATCGTTTGTATGTTGATCATTATGAGGTATGGAATTGTTTTGAAACGATTAGCCATTGGAATGGTTAATCATGATCACACTTTGTGCTATGTATGCAAAAAGGGCCAATTGAATCATGGAAATCATGAAATAGGTAAAGCCTACCTTAAAGGCAGATGCTGACAGCAGCAGTGATGTGGATGTGAAAAATCACTAAAAATAGTAGTAATGGTATTAAATAGTGAATAAATAATTTAAATTAACTTTGATGAATCTACTTTCATATGGAAGAAACGAAACGGTCATATGAGTTATATGTTAAGAGATATTAAAGTTCTCGTGAAACAGGGCCAGAACAGTTTCTGGATCCCCTGTTCCGACTTTGGAAATTCATTGTAAATTAACTAGAGATAATTAGGAGTCATTCCATATATGTATAGATTCCTCTCTGAGTCTAGTTTCTATAGAAACAAACGGCATCAGTATTAAAGCCCTGTACAAGGAGATATACAATTTGTAACGCACGAAGGTCAGTGTAGTCGAACCCTGGAATAGGGGAGACTTTAACTAATAAACTGTAATAATTGGCTTGAGAAAAAATTCTAGAAAAAAATATGTAGATGGACATATGAGTCTAGTTACAGGGAAAAATTACGAAACTAATTTTCGAGCTTTGAAACTCAAGATATGATTTTTAAGGCGACAGTGATGCAGTGACCAGCTAGTCTGGAAATTTCTAAATGGACTGTGAAAATAGTTAAGTCTGTGTGCACCTTGTGTCCGATTCCGGTAACGGACTCGGGTACGGGGTGTTACAGAATGATTTTGAAATCCCCTATTCTGAATTGGGAAAATAATTATAAATTGTACAAAAATAATTAAGGGTTATAATTTATTTTCTTAGAGCTCTTAATGAATCTATTTTCAACAGAGACAAAGGGGAACATTATCTGAATCCCGTATGAGGATATAAACAATTTTTAGTGAAAAGGGGTTGAAATTGTCAGACAGCAAAATAGGGGTGATTTTAAAGAATAAACTGTACTTATTGGCTAGATAAAAAATTCTTAAAATTTTATGGTAAGAATATATTTGAGTCTAGTTTTAGGGAAAATTAGTGGAACTTAATTTGGAGTTCCTTAGCCCCAGATATAAATGATTTAATGACTATGACTCGAGAAAATAGCTTGACCTGAACATAAATAAAAGTACAAATATGGTTGTATTACCTTAAGAAGCAAGTTGATAAATCGTTTAATATTATCATACGGTCTTATTAGGCTATAAAGCTTACTCCCTTCCTTTCCTTTTCTTTAGTGTTAACAGGTTAGCTCGGGGTTGGAGATCGTCGGAGGCAGCATCACACTATCAAGCTATCGCCTTTGAAGTATTGACCCATATATGTTAAGCGTTTTCGTGTGAGTGGCATGTAAAATGACTTAGTTTTTATGTTAGCCGTTATTATGATTAGCCAAAGGTATTGCCTTACATTGAGTTATATATGGCCATGAGGTGTGGCTCATAGTGATTATGGTTTGTAAATCTATCTATCCATGCTAAGTTTTAGTGCTTGTGATGTGATGATGCTTGTAAGGCATGCATGATTGGTATTAAGACATATGTGCATGATGAATGTTTTATGACCAAATCTTAATGGTTATGGCCATGAATTAATTGTGTAATATGGAAATAAAGATGTGAAAGATTAAGGGTAACTTAAGGGATTGGAAAATAGCCTAAGTGTTGGTCACACGGGCTAAGACACAGCCTTAGCATACAGGCATGTGGCTTGGCCATGTGTTTCAAATTATTCGTTGACATCATAGCCAGAGAGTTACATGGCCTGAGGACACGAGCGTGTGGCTTGGCCATGTGTTTCAAATTATTCGCTGACGTCATAGCTAGAGAGTTACATGGCCTGAGGACACGGGCGTGTCAAAGGCCTACGGGTGTGACCTTGTGTCCACACGGGAGTGTGACCTTGTGTCATGGAAAAAGTTTCTAAGTTTCCCAAAACATTCTAAGGTTCTCGATTTAGTCGCTAACTACTTGCAATGCATGTTTAGGGACAGTATGCATGTGTATGAAAAGTTTTGATATGAATGAAATTTTATAGCCCTATTTTTGTATGTTTGTGAACGATTAAGTCCGGTAATGCCTCGTACCCTGTTCCGACATCATACATGGGTAAGGGGTGTTACATTTAGTTGTATCAGAGCTATGGTTTAGTCAGTTCTTGGACTAACCTAGTACGTTTAAGAGTCTAGCTATACATGCCACAAATTTGTGATAGTGTGATTTCTCCCGACGCAAATGGGAACTATCTTGTTTAGATAAAGGTACTCTCTAACCGAGCTACACTTGAACGCGTAGATAGTGATGCTAAAGTATTCAAATAAAGTGAAGTTATGATGAGACAAAACTCAGAAAGGTATGAATAGAAGTTCATGATATGTATGTCTGAATGTACGGAGTGAGATAACTATGAGTTGAAAAATGTAGAAACGTAGAAGAAAATGAAAGTTTATATGGTGATAAGCCCATTCGTGTTGGCTTGGCATGTATATCATATTATGTGCTCAACATATTTGATTAAGTGAATATGGTAAGCAAATTTACTCAAATAGACGGAATGTGTGTTTATGTACGCTTGCTTGAATAATTGTAATAAGTATGTTAATATGGTAGAATTTTATGTTTAATTGTTAAATTAGAGATAATATGATGTTTTGTTTTATGTCTTTGCTATTGAACCATGAATATTATAATAGTATAAAAATTGAATTGGAAGATCAAATTGAGGAGAATGAAGGAAATGAGTACGATCGTTCATTGAGGAATTGATGGATAAGACCATGGTTGGACCATGACAAAGTATGACATGTAAGACCATAGCTACGCTATGGCATTTTGATTTTGTGTAAGACCGTAGTTGGACTATGGCATCAAGTAAACGATGTGCTCAAAACCCGTAAGCCGTTCTCTAATTTGACGAATGTCGATAAGAAAAATGGAGGCTAAGTGTTGGAATTTAATTAGATATTAATATTGAGCTCGAATAAGTAATTTCATTATTTGAAATTATGGATGATAGAAAACATTTGTATAATAAATAAGTGTGTTAATTTTTTGGAATGAACTATGTGATTACGATGGTATTACATTAGTGCTGAATACTAAGACATATGTGTATTTATGAGAGTCAAGTTTGAGGCCTTACGACCTCATCCCCTTACTAATATGGTAATTTGCAATGAAATTTCACGAGAATTGTGTTGAAAGTGCTCACAAGTGAGAGATTAAAGGGTTCGGTAGTAGATTCACTAATAAGTGACCAGAGTTGAAAATAGTTTGGCAAATGAATACAGTTTCGAAAAAAGGTGTCAGATTATTTTAAAGACCATTTGGCAAATTAATCTCGACTAATCAACTCCTTCAGGTATGATGATTAAAGTGTGTATTTGTTGGAATTTCTTTCGAATTAATTTCCATTGGTGAATGGGGTAATATTGGATTCGTGACGATAGAATTAGTTAGAGAAAGGAAATTTGAATCATAAAGATGTCTGAGTATGATAGTTGTGATTGAAAAGATTACAATTATCTCTCTTGAGTAATTTATATCTTCATTCATCCTCAGAGATATATGTGATCATTTGTTTCTAATAAAATTCTTATCGCATGAGAACGCTAGCTGATTAAAAGGTTAGATGGAAGCACTATTGGTCAGGTC
Source organism: Gossypium arboreum (assembly GCF_025698485.1). NCBI lineage: Eukaryota > Viridiplantae > Streptophyta > Magnoliopsida > Malvales > Malvaceae > Gossypium > Gossypium arboreum. The sequence continues at coordinate 60,363,034 of NC_069082.1, forward strand.
AATTGATGACCCGCATGTTTCATCTTTCTTTGTATAGTTTTATTCTATTATGTTGAAATACGAGTGGATGATGAAAAATTATATGAGACTACTCTTCTATTTCTACTAAAAGTTGTTTTGCTTTGTACTCGTATATTTGGAATATATATATTACCCCTATTACAATTGATTTCAGAACATGTGAGCGTTGATTTCTTCTAGTTTTCTCTGAGGAATCATCAAGACCCTTATTGTTTTTCTTATGAGTTAGGTTCTCAAACTTCTAGTATGTGTATTCGTTGGCTTGTGATAGCTATGTTTGTTATAGGTGTAATTCTGATTCGATCATGAGAATGTAATGCTTCTGATATTAGAATTCCTCTACTTTTTCGTGAAAAGAATTGACCTCGGCAAGGGTAAAAACAGTGAAAGTTCAGGCTCAAACTCTATGAAATCATTCTTTTTTTTTCCTCAAGAAAGTCTGATTGAAGTCAGTGAATTCAATTAGGATATTTTGTCTTCCTTGAGAAAATACAGTCGTGAAGGTTTCGATTAGAATGCTAAAGGATTTGTTAAAGATTGTATGTTTGATTTAGTCAATAACATGAAGAAAATAATATTTTGATATACTATTATTTGGTATTTGAAATCGACTCAATTGTTTTCATTTGAATGAGCTGGTCTGTTACATATTAGTAAAATAAAAAAATAATAGTTGAAAGTGTTATTAATCGAAGCGCTAGTTTTGAGTTTTGTTTAAATTGATTAGAGAATTAGTGATTTGTAAGTGATGCACTATCGAACGAATTGGAATGTGTTCTAAAATAAGAATGTAAAGTGATAGTTTATGCTTTCGATTAGTTAAAGTCTCAGTAAAAGAGTTGCTAGATGAGTGACTTAGAGTTGACTGCTAGTGTGCCGGTGTTGAGAAATTGATTACTTCGTTTGTTCGACGAATAAAGTCACATGCTCCTTGATACCAAGAATCTGGAGCACCAATGTTACAGACAATTGAATGGAAAACCTTTGTTCATTTTGTGAGTGTTGGCTACATGATCATTCTTGTTTGATGGGAGTCTAAATTTAGCTAAAATGTAAAGCTAAAGTGATGTATTCTTTGTAAGACTGAGAACTATCAGAATGTGATGGTAAGGGGCAACTAAACAAGTACAATGTGAGATAACTGCAAATTCGGATTTCTATTATTATTAATACTTCGAGATGGGATTGATTTGTAATTCTGAAAAAAAAAGAGGGGGCTGAAAGTGATTCGTGAAAGTTGAAAGCAACTTTAGACTAACAAGTGATATATGGGTTTGAAAATTTAAGATGTTTGAATAGAGATCGATGACAGACTGATCATGGAAGTATCCCCTCGAAGAGGACTCTTTGTCAAGATAGGGGAAACTACGAGAAGGATACCTTAATCTCTTTTCCAATTAGATTTTCGAGGACGAAAATCCCTAAAGGGTGAGAATTGTAACAGCCTGATTTTAGGCCTAGTCGGAACAATGGTTATGAAACCACAAATCTGAAGTCTGAGAAATTATTTTTAATATTATTTTATGTGTCATAGCATGATTATATAAGTGCATGAAAATTTTGGTGAATTAATTTTAGTGTTTGTGAGCTTAATTGAGAAAAAAGACTAAATCGCATAAAGGGCAAAAGTTTTGTTTTGCTAGCCAAATGTGTTAAATAGCTAGAGAACCATAATTAGAGGTCTTTAAAGTGAAAATAGGCCTTTAAATTAGTGGTTGCTGGCCATAGAGACAAAAAGAAGAAAGTTGTCAAAGTTAGGTGAGTTTTGGTAACTAAATTGGCTAGAAATAAAATAAAATAAAGAGAGAATGACATCATCTTTTTCTCATCTTCTTCTCCACCGAAAATACCAGCAAATAGGGGGTTTTGAAAGGTCAAAAATATCAGCCACTTATATTCCTTGCAAGTAAGTGATTTAGATAGTCTTTCTTGATGATTTTTGCATTTTTTGGATCCTTGTAGCATGAGCTAGCTAATGAGGGGACTATTTTTTCAAAATGGTTGAAACGATAGGGTTTTTCCATGAGATCATTTGTAATATTTGCTGAAACTTTGTGAAAGAAAATGAATTTTGGTTGTTTAATAAACAACTTTTGTGAAAAGCTTTTCGTGAAAACACCTCAAATGAACCATTTTGTAAAGTTTATAAAATGAGTGATATGTGTGAGTAAAAATTGAACTTTTGGGTTGCTTCTAGTATAAAAAGAATTTGGCTAGGCTTGGTTAGTGAGAAAATTTGATAAAAATTATTTTACAAGCCTAGGGGCAAAATCATAAATTTTGTGAAAGTCTAGGGGCAAAATAGTCATTTTTCCAAAGTATAAATTAAGAAATGTATTGGTTAATATGATGATTAAAGTGGTGGATTTTATTATTTTAGATCAAGAAAATTGAGATTCGGGCTTAAATCAAAAGGTACGAGGTGATGGACTAAAATGGAATAATTAGCCGGAATTTCATTCAAGGTAACTTCATGTGACTAAATAAGCATGTTATCCATGTTATTGTTAATATACTTGAAATCTATCTTGCTATGATTGTATTAAATTATATGTTGATGATATTGAGTATGAGAAAGTGTTGCCAAATGTTAGCAACATTTATGTGATGATTGAATACATTGGAAATTAGATGGAATATGATATTCCCTTGAAACGTATAAGTTGTACATAAGTAAGGTAACTTTATCATTTTTATGTGTTGAATGATTAATTTTGCGTAATATGATTGAAAATGCATGATGAAATTTAATGTAGTAGAGTCCCGATTGAACCGAGGAATAGATTGGATATCCATGCCATAACATTTGTGGTGACATGTGAGCTAGTGTAAAACCATGTCTTGGACATGGCATTGGCCACATTTCGTATGCCAGTGTAAGACCATGTTGGGAACATGGCATTGGCTATGTTATGATAGCTAGTGTAAGACCATGTTGGACATGGCATCAGCGTTGACTGTGAGCCAGTGTAAGACCATGTTGAACATGGCATCGGCCACCATATGAGAACCAGTGTAAGACCATGTTGTACGTGGCATCGGCGTTGATTATGAGAGCCAGTGTAGGACCATGTCAAACATTGCATCGACATTGATTGTGAGCCAGTGTAAGACCATGTCTGTGACATGGCGTCGGCCACTATATGAGGGCTAGTGTAAAACCATGTCTGGGACATGGCATCAGCCTCAACATGTGAGCCAGTATAAGACCATGTCTGTGACATGGCATTGACAATTCACCCTCTTGTGTGAGGCTTATCGGATATCCATTAGTATTCCAAAAAGGTTCATGGGTTATTTTAAGGCTCATGATAATGATATGGAATGATATAATCATGTTGTGAGTGGTACAGGATCTTATTCGAACTCATGAGATATGAGTCTCGTTACGTTGCCCTAATGGTAAGAATGATACGAGTAAGTTCTAGCTATGGAAATGAGTAAGCTATGTTTATGATCATATTGAAAGGGTATAGGTATGTACTAAAAATTCATGACTGATGAGCTCGATACATATTGGACTTTTGGTAAGAATGTAAATGAGTAAGTCATACTGATGAGAATTGCTTTGTGACGACCTTGTAAATATTAGGTCGATACCTATGGTGGGAAATTATGTCGTAAATTTGATTGATGATTATGTATGAGGCTTTTAGGTCAAATTAAATTGGGACATGATATGTTTACCCCTTCACCTTGTGGCTAATAAATATAGAAAGAGATTTTAATTGGCATAAAAGCCTATTTAAAGATAATTATAAAGAGGTAAAATTAGCATTGAAATAGTTTTGGACAGTAGCAGTCCGGCTTTGAAAATCCACGAAAAATTGTGGAAATTGAATTAGTGGCTAAATAAAATAAGAAATTAAATCTTATTGAGTCTAGTTTCATATAAAAGAAACGGCGTAAGCAAAAGAAGTCCATGTTATGAGATATTTGAATTGTTGTGAGACAGAGTTAGAATGATTTTGAAATCCCCTATTTTGATTTGGGATAATCATTAAAAAATTGTACAAAAATAATTAAGGGTTATAATTTATATGCTTAGAATCCTTAATGAATCTATCTTCAAAAGAGACAAAAGAGAACATCATCTGAATCCTGTATGAGGATATAAATAATTTTTAGTTAAGAGGGGTCAGAACTGTTAGATAGCGAAATAGGGGTGACTTGAAAGAATAAACTGTAGTTATTGGCTAGATCAAAAATTCTGAAAATTTTATGGTAAGAATATATGTGAGTCTAGATTCAGGAAAAATTAGTGGAACTTAATTTAGAGTTCCATAGCTGAAGATATAAATAATTTAATGACTGTGACTTGAGAATATAATTTGACCTGAACATAAATAAAAACACAAATATGGTTGTATTACCTTGAGAAGCAAGTTGATAAATTGCTTATTATTTTCATACGGTCTTACTAAGATATAAAGCTTACTCCCTTCCTTTCCTTTTCTTCAGTGTTGACAGGTTAGCTCGGGGTTGGAGAATGTCGGAGGCAGCATCACACTATCAAGCCATCTCCTTTGAAGTATCGACCCATATATCTTAAGCAATTTCGTGTGAGTGGCATGTATAGGGACTTAGTTTTTATGTTATATATGGCCATGAAGTGTGGCTCATAGTGATTATGGTTTGTAAATCTATCTATCCATGCTAAGTTCTAGTGCTTGTGATGTGATGATGCTTGTAAGGCATGCATGATTGGTATTAAGACATATGTGCATGATGAATGTTTTATGACCAAATCTAAATGGTTATGGCCATGAATTAATTGTGTAATATGGAAATAAAGATGTGAAGGATTAAGGGTAACTTGAAGGATTGGAAAATAGCCTAAGTGTTGGTCACACGGCCTGAGACACGACTGTGTGTCACAACTATGTGGGGGACGCAGCGTAGCACACGGGTGTATGGCTTGGCCATGTGTTTCAAATTTTTCGCTAATGTCATAGCCAGTGAGTTACACGGCCTAAGGACGCGGGCGAGTCGAAGGCCCATGGGAGTGTCGAAGGCCTACGAGCGTGTGACCTTGTGTCATGGAAAAATTTTCTAAGTTTTCCCAAAACTTTCTAAGGTTCTCGATTTAGTCCCTAACTACTTTCAATGCATGTTTAGGGCTTCGTAGCTCCATGAATGGGACATTATGCATGTGTATGAAAAGTTTTGATACGAATGAAATTTTGTAGCCCGATTTTTGCATGTTTATGAACGATTAAATCTGGTAATGCCTCGTACCCTGTTCCAGTGTCGGACATGGGTAAGGGGTGTTGCATATTCGACATCTGGGGCATTGACTTCTTAGGCCCATTTCCTTCTTCATATAGGAAGAAATACATCTTAGTTGTTGTGGACTATGTATCCAAGTGGGTTGAAGCTGAAGCATACCCTACAAATGATGCTAAGGTAGTCATGCGATTCCTACATAATCTTTTGTTTACACGATTTGGGACACCAAGAGCTATTATTAGTGATGAAGGTTCTTACTTTGTGAACAAATGGCTTAAGTGGTTGCTTGAAAAATATGATGTGAAGCACAATATTGCTACTGCCTATCACCCCCAGTCCAATGGGCAAGTTGAGAGAGTGAACCGTGAAATCAAAGGTATCCTTGAAAAGGTAGTATGCCCTAGCAGAAAAGATTGGTCTCGAAGGCTTGATGATGCATTATGGGCCTATCGAATAGCATTTAAGACACCGTTAGGAATGACTCCTTATCGGTTAGTATTTGGAAGGGCATGTCGTTTGCCATTAGAGTTGGAGAATAGAGCCCACTGGGCTTTGAAGTAATTGAACTTTGATCTTAAGCAAGCCAGTGAGAGAAGGATGTTACAACTGGATGAGTTGGAAGAGTTGAGGTTGTTTTCCTATGAGAATTCCAAAATGTGTAAAGAAAGATAAAAAAGATGGCATGATAGTCATATACAACCTCGTGAGTTTAAAGAAGGTCAGAAGGTTTTGTTGTTTAATTCAAGGTTGAAGTTATTTCCTGGGAAGCTTAAATCTCGATGGAAAGGACGTTATACCATCTACCAAGTGTATCCTTATGGAGTTGTTGAATTATACGACAATCACGAAGGTACATTTAAAGTTAGTGGTCAACGTCTCAAACATTATTGGAATGGTAAAGTTGAGCGAGTTGAATCCTCGTTCAAATTAATAGACCCTTGATTTTTCATGAATTTCTTTTGTAAATAAATAAATAGTTAAAATTTATTTTCTTAATTTAGTACATTTAGTTAATTCTGTCTAAGGAGATTGGACCTTAAGCGGGACTGCTATGACCCCTCTAACCTTTCCTGGGAATTAATTTAATGTAATTTGTTAAGAAGAAATTTTCTAATTAAGATTTAAAATTTTTAAGTTCCATTTTTTTTTTAAATTTAAATTTTTATATTAATAAAGGGGGTCAAATTTTGCCCAAGTACTAATCAGTTTTTTTCTTGAGACAAGACAGTTTGAGTTTGAGGCCCAAGATAGCCAAAAAAAAAAGGGAAAAATCCATACCTTGGCGCCACTCCCATTGCTTGCTGCCCAAGTAACCCTAATGTAGCTAAATTTTTGCTACATGTTGCCCTAATTTTTCCTATATAAACCGCTCTTCATTCTACTATTTTTCATATCCCTCAAAGCAATTTGCTTACACCCTAAAAATCTCTAAATCTCTCTTTTATGCTATCAACCTCAAATCTCGAAGGAAGCCCTAGTTCTCTTCCTTTTTTGTCGAAATCACCTATTATCGCCGCAAGAAGATTGCCAAAGCCCCAACTTTGTATCCACACATCGTCATTGTTGCCGCCGTACACCACTGTTTCTATTGTACGCTGTCGTTGCCGCCGCACCATCCTTACCGTTGCACAATTTTTGCCATAGCAAGTCTTTACCACCTTGCTGATTTCTCTTTTCCTCCTTTGAGCAAAAATTTTGCTGAAATTTTCGGGAAAAGATACCATGTCTCGAAAAAGAACTAGATCATCAAAGACTACTCCTGAAAACCCGATTTTTATCGATGAAGAAGTGAAAGAGAGATTTGATTCAATTTTCAAGCATCAACCTATGATGCCGGAAAAAGGCTTTAACTTGAACAGTAATGATTTGATGGTTGTTCTTGTGCCAATTAGAAAGATAACCAATGCTCTCAAGTGGGAACGATTTTGTGATGCTCGTTCACTTCTCGATGATGAATTAGTTCGATAATTCTATGCAAGTTTGATGACACAAGATGCTACTAAAGTCACCATTCGAAAGAAAAAGGTACCTTTTACTTCTAAGTCCGTCAATGATTTGTTTAACTTACTTGATGTTGAAGAAGATAAGTACTACCTTTTGATGGACAATATCAACTGGGATTTTCTTCAACAAGTGCTCGATGTTGTGACAACTCCGGGATTCCAATGGATTATAAGAAAATATGGGAGCCATTCTTGCCAAAGGGAATACCTAAAACTAGTAGCAAAGGTGTGGTTTTATTTTGTTCGTTACAGTTTTATGACTATCTTACATAGTTCCACCATCTCGATGGAATGGATGCTCTTGTTATATGCAATCTTGATAGAAAAGCCCATTAATGTTGGGAAACTATCCTCAAGGAGATTCACGATTGTGCCAAAAAAAAAGGCAGGAAGTGCTTATTTCCCATCATTAATCACTTCACTTTGCTTAAGGGCCCCTATTAAAACACAAGCAAATATGAAGAGGTGATATGTTCAAGGAAGCATTACAAATTACGATCTTGAAATATTAGTAGAGAGGGTGCATGAGTTGAATCAAGGGGAGCAAGAAGAGCCAATTGAGCCAGATACTGAGGAGTCAATAGATGAAACTGAGACCGAAGCTAATTCAGTTAAAGACACTGAAGAGGAAGAATCTGATAAGGAACCAAAAAGTCCTAAACTAGTTGAAGGATTTGAAAACCCTAAACCAAGGGTTGAGCCAGAAGAAGAACCAGTCAAGCTAAGTATCGAACCTGAATCTGCAACTCCTATGCCAACTTCTGCAAGTACTTCAAGGAAATAAGAGTTGTCAATTTTGATGGATATGTGCAAGTTCATGCACAATCAACAACAAACTTACTGGAAATATGCAAAAATTAGAGATGAATCAATTCAAAATTCTTTTAAGAATATCTCTAACACTTTTGTTCTTGAGTTCCCAAATGCTATATTTGAGACATGGACGGAAGATACTGACGATACAAGCTGAGATTGAGCTGAAAAAGACAAGGGGAATAAGTCAAGAAAATAAAAGAGGGGACTATTGTCTTATTTATTTATTTTTAGGTCTTTAGGAATTTATTTCTTCGTAATTAGGATTTAATTTCTACAGAATAAAACATAGCAAGCATGAATAAGCTTAACACTTCTTTAGAAAGAAAAAGACTAAATGATGTGGTAATGGGAATCAACATGTCTAGGATTGGGTTATTAGGAAAGACTTGGTATTTAAGTAGTCTTAATGACTCACCTCTCTTTCTTTACAACCCTACTTGGTGTTCAGTTTTCATTCATTACTTTGTTCTTGCAATGAGGACATTGCTTCTTTTTAAAGAAGGGGTAAGGCAAATAAATTGCTCAAACTTTAAAATTTTTTTCCAAGTATGTTTCAATCATTTCTTTCATAAGTATGTTGTAATAAATGAATGTTTAGAGATAATTTTTTTAATAAGATAGTTTGTATGCAAGTATGAATGATGATTTTATTTGAGTTAAAGTATGTTATCATGAATAATGGAATGCTTGTATGATCTTAGCCTTAGTAATGTTTGCCATGAAAACTTAGTTTCTTTTGATATTAGACATGCATGAAGGTTTATATTTTTAGAATTGACTTAGTAGCTTTCTTGAGGCGGAATCTTAGGGGACATAAAAATCTAAAATGATATAGGCACTATTTCTTTGGACCGTTTGAGCCTTTTCAAGCCAACCCTATGATATTTGATCCTTGAAACTGAAATTTTGAGCTTAAAAGCCTGTTTATTGCAATGAACCTACATTATAAGCCACATTACCATATTTTAAAGTTATCCAAATTTTGTGCACCTATCTTAACTAAAGTTGTCTTGGTAATCAACATTTAAGGAAGTTTTCATAAAGGTGTATGTGTTCATGCTTAAAAAAAAAAGCGAAGAAAGGTTTGCTCAGTCTCCAAAAAGGAAAACTGTATGAACTTGAGTTCAAAATAAGTTTGGGGTACTCCAAAGGTTTACTTAAAGAAAAAGGTTGTTTTACGAGAAAACCAAGACAAAGTTAAAGGTTAAGATTTTTAAACCAAAGTATCCCATCTCTTAAAATCCCTACCTTTAACCGAGCCTCACTACAACCTTATAAAAGACCTATTGATTTGATGATTATGTCACCTACATTAGTGGAGAGGAAGTCCTAAGTTAAACATATGAAGATCATAAATAAGCCTTGTGATTGTTTGCTTGATTGATAAGAAATTATGTTGAATGAAGAATGTTATCTATGACTATGACATACATGGAAACTATGTTTCATGTTGGCATATTTTGAAGCTTAGTATTATCTTAAGGAATGTTTGCATATGAATTACTTGTTGATGAGCATGAAGTTGTTAATGCATGATTATGAGACAAAGATTGATTCTACTTACACAATTAGCAATTTTGCCTTAGCAAGACCTTTTGCTGTGAATGAACATTACTCGGGACGAGCAATGGTTTAAGTTTAGGGGTGTGTAAACGGAAAAATATATAGGATTTTTCCTATGTCATTTATCACCTTTTACTTAAAATTGTTTTTATAACTAAGTAATTGTTTAATAAATTAATGAAATATGTGAAAATATGAAATTAAGACATCGAAATTATTAAAATGTGATTTTATGCTTTATTATATAGTTTTCATGAAATAAATGGCTTATTTTATATTAATTTGAATATATTATATTTTTAAGACATAAAGTGGGCCATGCATGATTAAATTAAATAATGAAATATAAAAATATATTTAATAATTCATTTTAAATATTTTATTAATAATTTGGGTTTTAAATTAATTAATTAAATTGAATAAATTCTATTCTTTGGTCCTCTAACTTGTTGATTTATTCTGGACAGGTGTGATAGCTTTACTGGACTACCAAACCATCCAAATTGGGGACCAAGTCAACACAAAATTTAGCTGCACATGGCTTTCCATAAACCACTTTTTGATTTAATTGCACAAGGTCCTTGAAGAGTTGAAGAAATTAGAGATTTACATGAAGATTTGCACTTGACTGAGTCTTAGTCTTGAGCTGTTGTGGCACTCAAATTGACCAAAAATCAAGAAAAAATCAGCTCAACTTCTTCACTTTATGGCCAGCCACCCATGGAAGATGCTTCAAAAGATGAAAACTCCTATTTTTAGTAAACTATCCCCCTCTTCTCTCCTATAAATAAGACCTCATTCTCACATTTCTACTCATCCCTCATCACTCATCACTCATCCTTCATTCCTTATTCATTATCCTAGCATTCTTCTTTTCTCCCCACGACTATCATCATCTTTTCATAAAGATTTTAGCATTTAAGCGTCTTAAAGAACCCTTGGTCAGCCACCTTGGAGAGCCATCAGCAAAAGAGCGTAGCAAAGGAACGAATGAGCCTCGTCAGTCAGAGTCTTGGGTGACAGCCACTTTAAATTGGGTTTAATCTTTATTTTCTTTAATTTAATTTAACGATGTTTGCTATGTGTTCTTTGTTCTTGTTTGCAACAATGTTAGCTGAATTTTATTTAAGCTAGGATTACTTTGATTAAATAATATTTATTAGATTCATGCTTATAATGTTTGTGCCTCAATCGATCATGTTTTCAATTAAAATCAAGTTTGTATTTCGTTCATACGTGATTGAAATACACCTGAATTAGCTGAGCGATCCTAACAAGACAACGGCTAGTGGACGCATAATTGAAATGTACATGCTCAATTTAGATCCTAACCTGATTAAATTGAAGGTTGCATAACAACCCTAACCAGGCTCTGTTATCTACATAGTTTTTAGATTTGTGTGATTAAACTGTTTCAAACCTAACACATCCCTATTACCTCACACGAATACTAAGAAATCCTTAGTAAATAAGGATCAGCAAAATGCGTATTTACTAGGTAAAGGATTCCGAAAGGACTTTACGTGGTTTCCAAACTCATGAAAGATCGAGTTGTCATGGAATGTTTTTCCGAATATTATTAAGCATGTTGATAATAAATTGAGCTTAATTAAAGAAATTGTCCTACTTTATTTATGTCATAATTATTGCAAATTGTGTTTTATTTTTCTAAAATCTATTTCATTCATATAGTTTGCATACTTAGGTTACTTTACATTAGGGATCATTGCATTTAGTTTAATATATTTTAACCATCACTTCTCAACTAAATTGTGTTTTTATTTACCAAATTGTTAATATAATTTTACAAATTAAGTGACTTAGCACAAATACAATCTCTGTGGAGACGATAACTTGATATTTACTTATTACTTGATAACGACTGTGTACACTTGCACAAACCTACGCGTTACAGCACCCCAATTCAAATTGAAACCAGTAATGTTTCAAATGCTCCAAACGGTAGGCCAGTTCAATGGTATGCCCATAAAAGATCCACACTTACACCTTTGATTATTCATGGAGGTGAGTGATTCATTTAAGTTAGCTGGCGTGACTGAAGATGTACTGAGGGTAAAACTATTTTTGTACTCATTGTAAGATCGAGCACGAGCATGGCTGAATCCAATGCCACCAAGTTCAATATCTACTTGGCAAGAATTAGCAGAAAGGTTTTTGGTAAAATATTTTCCACCAAGTAAGAACGCAAAGTTGCGTAATAAGATAACAACTTTCCAAAAATTGGATGACGAATCTTTGTATGAGGCATGGGAAAGATTCAAGGAATTACTTCATAAGTGTCCTCATCATGGGATTCCTTATTGAATCCAATTGGAATCATTTTATAATGGTATTAATGCACATACAAGATTAATGGTGGATGCTTCTGTGAAGTGTGTGATTTTATTTAAGTCTATAACGAGGCTTACGAGATCATTGAAATGATTGCAAGCAACATTTACTAATGGCCGATAAATCAGGCAGTTTCAAGAAGACGTATAGCCGAAGTGCATGAAGTGGACGCACTAACTTCACTCTTTGCTCAGGTATCTTCTATTTCTTCTATGCTAAAATACTTTAGCACTAATGGTTTGAGTAATTTTGCAGCTCAATCACCAAGTCAATATGAAGTAGTTTCTTACGTATACAGTAAGGAAGGTTATTCTTTCGAGATTCACTCTTCAAATCCTGAATCAGTTTGTTATGTAAGGAACCAATATCAAAATAGAAATGGATAAGGACTACAGTCCCAATTCTACAATCCTTCATGGCAGAACCATCTAAATGTTTCCTAGAGTAACCAAGGAAATGGACCAAACAACAACCAAATGTAGCATAGACCCAACCAAACTCAAAGGTTTAACCAACAAGCCTTAAAACCACCCCAAGCTGAATTATCAAATAGTTTGGAAGACTTGTTGAAGGCATATATGGTGAAAAATGACGTATTCATCCAAAGTCAAACAACAACGCTAAACAATCTGGAGAACTAGATGGGTCAGTTAGTTATTGAGCTTCATAGTAAACCGCAAGGAGCCTTGCCAAGCGACACATAAAATCCAAGAAATTTGGGTAAAGTGCATTACAAAGTGGTAAGATTTGGAACCTAAAAATGTTGTGGTTAAAGATGAGCCTACTAAAAAAGAGGAAAGTTAACCAATAGTTGAAGTTCCTACAATAGAAAAATCATATGCTGAAAAATTTGATGAGGTAAACCCTAAACTAGTGAATTCTAGAAAGAAAACACCTACTTTTGCATATTTACCTCCTCAGAAAAGTTATCCATATCAACCTAGAGTTCTATATCCTCAAAGACTTCAGCAAAATAAGTAGAGACAAGAGGTACAATTTAAGAAGTTCTTGGATGTTTTAAAGCAATTACACATCAACATCCCATTGGTGGAGGCTTTAGAACAAATGCCCAATTATGTAAAGTTTATGAAAGATATCTTTTCCAAGAAGAAACAACTTAGTGAGTATGAGACTGTCGCTTTGACGAAGGAGTGTAGTGCGTGTTTACAGAACAAGCTACCTTCAAAAATAAAGGATACTGGAAGCTTTACAATACCTTGCAACATTGGTGAATTATATTGTAGTAAAACTTTGTGTGGCTTAGAAGCAAGCATCAACTTGATGCCCAAATCTATTTTCAAGCTATTGGGAATAGGTGAAGTAAGACCCACTACTGTAACCCTTCAACTTGCAGATCAGTCATTGGCATATCCTGAAGGAAAGATCAATGATGTTTTGGTAAGAGTTGATAAATTCATTTTTCCTACTGATTTCATTGTTTTGGATTTTGAAGCAGACAAAGAAGTTTTGAGCATCCTCGGGAGACATTTCCTAGTCGGGAAGAACGTTGATAGATGTGCAAAAAGGCTAACTCATGATACGAGTTCAAGATAATAACGTATCGTTTAATGTTCTGAAGGAAATGGATTTCTCGATTAAATGGAAAAGTGTTCAGTAATGGATTAGAAACTTAGTTTTTACGAGAAACAATTCTGAAGAAGACCCATTGGAGAATGCTTTAGAGTATGAACCATTCGAAGATGAAAAAGGTGATCAAGGTTTGGCTTTGATGGAAGCGAATTCGAGGAGTTATATTCAACCACCGCGGTTTGAACTGCTAGAGTTGAAAGTTCGAGAATTTTCACAACCCAAATTGTAAATCGAGGAACCACCTAAACTCAAACTAAAGGTACTTTTGTCTCATTTAAAATATGTTTATCTCAATAATATTTCTACTTTGCCTGTGATTATTTTAGCGGACTTGATAGAATATCAAGAGCAGCAATTGATTGCTCTTTTATAGAAGTTTAAAAAGGCAACTTGGTTGGACAATAGCTGACATACAAGGTATAAGTCCTTCCTTTTGTATGCATAAAATTATTTTAGAGGAAGGAGGAAAATTTAAGATTTATGGGAAAATGAGACTTAACCTTATCGTGAAATAAGTGGTATGGAAGGAGGTAATCAAATGGTTAGATGTAGGAATTATTTACCCCATCTCAGATAGTTCTTGGGTAAGTTCGGGAAATGTTTACCGAAGAAAGGTGGGATCACGATCGACAAAAATGAACGAAAGGAGTTAATCCTGACGAGAACTATCACGGGTTGGAGAATCTATATTGACTATAGAAAGTTGAACAAAGCCACTCGTAATGATCATTTTCTTTTACCTTTTATGGATCAAATGCTAGATCGATTAGCAAGTAATGAATTTTATTACTTTTTATATGGATATTTGGGATACAACCAAATAGTTATACCCCGAAAGACCAATATAAAACTACTTTTACCTGTCCATACGGTACATTTGCTTTTAGGCGAATGCCTTTCAACTTATGTAATGCACCTGTCACATTTCAATGATGTATGATGACCATTTTCACTAATATGGTTGAAAATTATGTTGAGGTTTTCATGGATGATTTCTCTGTTTTTGGTAATACTTACGATATTTTCTTGAATAATTTGGCTAAGATACTCAAAAGATGTAAGGAGACAAATCTCAGTCCTTAACTGGGAGAAGTGCCATTTTATGGTTAATGAGAGAATTGTCTTAGGCCACAAAATTTCCAAGAAGGGAGTCGAAGTGGATAAAGCAAAGGCAGACGTGATTGAAAGATTACCGCCCCAATTAGTGTGAAAGGAGTTAGAAGTTTCTTAGGCCATGTCTGTTTTTATCATAGATTTATAAAGGATTTTTCAAAAATTTCTAAACCTTTATGTATGCTTTTAGAAAAAGATATTTTTTTTTATTTTAACAAAGCATGTTTAGAAGCTTTTGAGAAATTAAAAAGCCGATTAATTTCAGCCTCAATAATTGTTACACCTGATTGGAACTCACCTTTTGAGTTGATGTGTGATGCAAGCGATTTCACTGTTGGAACTGTGATGGGTCAAAGAAGGAACAAAGTCTTTCATCCTATCTACTATTCAAATAGAATTTTGATAGGAGCCTAGATCAATTATACGGTAACTGAAAAACAACTCTTTGCTATAGTTTTTGCTTTGGACAAGTTCTGTTCATATCTTATAGGTACCAAAGTTACATTGTTTACCGATCATGCGACTATTAAGTACTTACTCATAAAGAAAGATGCTAAACTGAGACTAATTCAATGGATACTCTTACTCCAAGAATTTGACCTTGAGATCCAAGACAGAAAAGGTGTTGAAAATCAAGTAGTTGATCATCTGTCGAGGCTAGAACAAAATAAGGTAACTTCTTCACTTGTTCCAATTAGTGAGAATTTTCTTGATGAGCATATCTTCGAGGTAAGTCAAATCTATGAAACACCTTGGTTTGCTAATTTTTCCAATTATTTAGCATGCGGAATAATTCTTCGAGAAATGACGTACCAAAAAAGGAAGAAATTCCTTCATGATAGTCAGTATTATTTCTGGAAGGATCCATATTTTTTAAAAAAATATGCAGATAACATAATTAGGATGTGCGTAGCTGGAAGTGAGATTGATGATATTTTGTACCACTACCATCCATCTTCGAATGGGGGACACTTTGGGGGTTCACGTATAGCAACAAAGATTTTACAAGCTGGGTTCTTTTTGCCTACATTGTTTAAAGATGCATATGCTTATGTGAAAAACTATGATCGATGCCAAATAACTGGAAACATATCAAGAAGGAACAAGATGCCCTGGACAATTATTTTAGAGATAGAACTATTTGATGCATGGAGCATTGATTTTCTATGCATGTTTCCTTCTTCCTATGGGAACAAGTATATCTTGGTAGATGTGGACTGTGACACCCCAAACTCGATCGGGATGGACCAACCCGAATTCGAAGCTTACATTAGCCACCGAAGCAACTCTTTAGCCAACAACCACCCGACACACACCCCAACCTTATAACACCTCATTTATGGCTAATTAATTATCATTTATTAATGCGGAAGTAGTTTATGAACCATATTTATACTTTTTCTAAGTATTTAAACCTAAAGATATTTTGGTCATTTTACCACTTAAGGTTAAAACTATCCTGATTTCTAAATAGTTACCGACCTTCTTTTAGTAAAATTATGCAAGCACTAAAAATTTCAACTTAATTTGAGTCCATTTACTATGTTTAATTCAAATTTTATTATTATGGACTAAATCGTAACTTTTATAAACTTTTAGTACATTTTCAAAATTAAAAATTAAGAGCGTTTCTACCAAATAATAGCAGTTACAAGTTTAATCATAAAATCTTACCAAGTTTCCCTATCATTAAAGGCTTCAATTAATCTAATCAAGTTTTAAGATTAAAATATAAATTAAGCAAATTAGAATACTAGATTACAAAAATAAAAATCAAACCCCCAAAAGCCCACACGCCCTTGTGCAAACTACTGCACCTATTTTGTCAAAAAAATTGTTTTAATTTCCCTATTTTACATATTTTGCTTACCCATCAAACTTGAAATAGCTACAATTAATTACCATAAACATCAACACATCTCCAACTTGTTTTATTTACAACAAATATACAACAATTAATCAAAATTTAACACCCAATTACAAGCTTAGCAAACACCAATTAATTCACACAAGCTACATACCTTAATCGCAAGCAATTCACTCCATGGTAAGCTTCAATTAAACATTGTTAATATAAAATACATGCTTCATAAACCATATTATCAACTACCGTACGAACACTTATCAACATACCATAAATCAAACATCAATTAAACATAAAATCATGTATTAAAGCAAGTATAAAATCACCAAAATTAAAGTCCAAAATTTAATGTACAATGTTCATTACAAGTAAAATAACACTAGTCCTAAAAGCATCACAATGCCTCTATATAGTCTCTAAGGTAAATTTCTTAAGCCACTACCGAGCCTTATTCTTGGATCGCCCTTGCACTCGCTTCTTGACTCCTTACACCTGGAAATTCTTTGCATGAAATGTGAGGTTGTGAGCTTAAAAAGCTCAGTGAATGATAGTAAAAACATAGAGTAATTTGCACCCAATAATGCATAAATCAAAGCGATTAAGCATTAAATTTTTAGTCACAACATGTTAACAGTTCACCACAACATCACATGCTATTTCAAGAATTAAGAACCAATTTTTCCATGGCATGTAAAATCATATTTTAACACATAAACACTCAAATTATATTGGCATAATCAATCAATTATATTGTCATAATACATCCATGTAAATAAGTAAACGTGTGATCATACATTGGATAAGCAGATCTCTAAACTCCCACAAATCAAATACAATATTTTGAATTGGGTAGGTTGAAGCCACACGCTCCCTTATAGCGCCTCAAATAACCCAATGACTGGAGACTCAAGCTCAACATTCCTTTATCTACTCCAAACAAATCAGTCCACCAAGAGCCATATGCTCACAATATCACAAATCCTATGGCATGCCAACTATATCCAATGGATCCACCATGCAATGTTGCCAATATAATCATACATACAATGCATTAAATCTGCTGTGTAATCATGTAACACCCCTTACCCGTATTCGACGCTAAAACAGGGTACGAGCCATTAACGGACTTATACACAAGCAATCACACAAAAACGAGACATAAATTTCCATCTAAATTTAAAACTTTTCATAAACATTCATGACGTCCCTAAAACAAGCCTACGAGGCCCAAAACATACATTGGAAGTGATTCTGGACTAAATCGAGAACTTTAGAAAACTTCACAACACAGAAAACTTTTCATGTTTTTAGGAGCCACACACTCGTATAGCTTGGGACGCGCCCGTGTGGGCAGGCCGTGTGGTCAAACAAGCCCGTGTCCCTAACCCATGTAACTCTCTATTTGTCACCCAAGAACAAATTGAAGTCACACGGCCAAGTCACACGCCCGTGTGCTAGGCCATGTGGTCGATTTAAAAATTATGATGTTTCATAAATTAGGTGCAGACTACACATGACCAGGGCACACGCCCGTGCCTGAAGCCGTGTCATCCACAGGCTGAAACACATGCCTGTGTCTCTGCCCGTGTGCTCAATACCGAGCATTCTATTTTGCAACAATTAAGATGCAGGGGACACATGGCTGAACACATACGCATAGGGCAAGCCGTGTGTCACACACGGCCTAGACACACGCCCGTGTGTCTACCTGTGTGGACAAAAATAAGGCTACTTAGCAAACCATTTTGTCACCCTTCCATGCACAACCTAGACAACAACACATAACACCGTTCCAAGTATATACATTCAATCAAACCAGCCACAACCAAGGCATCAATACCTCATTCACATGCTATCATTTATCATACACAAACATCACATATATCTCAACTCAAATCATACAATTTCCCACATCCATGAAAGACATTATCATAAGCATATATACTTAAACTAATATTAGCCAATTTCAATGGCCATTTACAAAATGAATTATCAACCATCATAAGCCAACACATTTGGCCAAATCAATTATGACACATAACAAAATGACTAAGCCCCTTGTAACACCCCAAACTCGGCCCAGACACTATGGCCGAATCTGACGTGTTACATTGAAGTGTTTTAGCAAAAACCCTTCTTAAACAAAAGAAACCTTAATTAACTTAACTTAAAAAAAATAAACACACCTTTCAGTTGCGGAAAAGTAGAAAACATATTATAATTTAGGGATCCCAAGTTCAACTTCTCGTAATTACAATGAAAATAATAATAATTCAAGTAATAATAGCATAATGAAAACCTTATTACAATCTGGCCTGAAACATACTTAATAAAAAAAACATATAAGCTTAAGAAAAAGAAGTCCAAATTTGTCTTGCTAGCTGGCCACCCAGAGTCCCTCAAAACATCGAACCGTCTAATAAGCATCACCTGAAAATAAAATTAAAGAAGGGGTGACTTTTCGCATACTCAGTGTGTACAACCCTCGATGAAAAACAAGCATTCAAAGACAAATCATCAAACATGCAATGAAATCCAATCCAAATTATCCATTCGCTACACACCAGCTCCATCCCCCATCACACTATGTGGGGATATAAATATCGACCCACCTAGCCCACACACCAATGGTAGCCCGGTTGCGGAACTACCTTCATTTACATATTAGGCTTTAAAAGTCGTTGGTGGATCCATGATTATCAAGCAACCATGCGAATCCTCATATACTTCCTCCGTTCCATAATTCCCACCCCATATGCAACCTAAGCAGAATGTCATATGTATGCATGTCACATCCATAAAACTTACATTCAACACCTGGGGGTATTCTGGTCATTCTCGCCCTTAGGGGCATTTCGATAATTTTCCCTTAATTACGGTTTTCACTTACCTTGGCCCATGAACAAGTCCCGCGAGCTAAGATGAACGAATACTATGCACCAGGTAGGATTCCAGAGAAGAAGAGGTGGGTCATTAAGATCGCTTAAGTACTGAGCTCTCCCTAGATCCAATCCTAGACATGCATACACCCGTTGCCACACCTTAACCCTATGACTTGTCCACAGTCTCAATTAATTAATTAAGTTTTATGTAGTCATCATATACTAGGCCCAATACCCCTACATACATGCATATGGCCCACTAGGCCCAATTTTATTCAAATGGCCCATCTGGCCCAGTTCATATTCTTATGGCCCACTAAGCCCAATTCACATTCATATTGCCAATTAGGCCCAAATCATATTATATTCATGCTCACATACAAATTTCCTAACACATAGCATCACTTATCAATCCTTGCGTACTATGGGCCCAACAGCCCATCAGGCCCATTTAGCCTATTTTGGCCATTTGGCCAATTCTTAACCCAAGTCCATGGAATCGTTCGTGGGCCTCAGGCAACCTATCGGTTTCCTTTCCACGAGTGTTCATGCACTCGTATGACTATAGCAGCCCAACTTGCAGCTTTTCGGTATTTCAACTTTTCAGCTTTTCGGCATTTTGGCCTTTGCCGATTCATTGTGTGTGTGCAGTGTATGTGCACACCTGGTAGGCAAGCGTTCTGTGATTTCCTTAGCCAAAACCTACAATCGATATCACTCAAAGATTAATCTCACATACTTATCGAATACTTTACCAAAAGTAGGAATCTCACCTTAACCTTACCTTGCGCGATAAGTATAATAGCCCCTTCACTAACCACGATCAGCTCCTAGATCTGCACCAATCGTAACTATTAAAACCAGAATAATAGGTGACTCGTATCCAACACAAGTCCCCTTACCTTACTATGGCTATTTGGCCAACCTTAGCCAATGGATGAGGAATACTTACCAAAACTGCAACACTTAAGAGGCAATTCGGCAATAAGCTAAGATCCGAGATCCGATACTAATTCCCTGCGATAGTTGATTAGAAAGAGTGAGGGAAAATATTTGATACTTAGCAAAGAAATCGATTGGGAGAACAACACTTACAATAGATTTGACCGAAGTAGAAGGAGTAGTGATTGCACCAAGGGTATTCGGCCAAAGAGGTTCAGCCCTTTACGATTTTGTATGACAAAAGAGGGTTATTAAACTCTAAGGAAAAAATAAGAAAAGTTAGCAATGAGGTAGAGGAAGAATAGAATTCGACACAAGGAAGGAGAAAAAGAAAAGAAAAGTAGAGGGTTTTCGGCTTTTAGAGAAAAGAGTTTCTGGTAACAAGGTGAAGGAAATTCAGTCATTAGCCTCATACCCTAGCATTCGGCACCTATTTATAAGCCTTATAACCAAATTTCCCATGCCCAATTCCCCATTCGGCTCCATCACTTCTCCCTTCTCATCTCCTCTTTTTTCTCTCTGATAACCCCTTGATCCTTTCCTTAATTTTCTCTCCTGAACACTTCCCTTGGAGTCCACTTTCACGCCACTTCCATCATTCTAGAAGGTCAAAATTAAACTTTTAAAAACACTAAGCTAGGATTTGAACCTTGGACCTCTTTGCTAGCTCTTAACGCCACCTCCCTACACTCTAAGTGGCGTCACTTAGCCACTCCTCTACTAGGCTCTTTGCTGCTATTTTCCCCTATCTTTATTTAAAAGCCCAACTACCTGGCAACCGTGATTCTTTTAATAATTAACTTATAATTTCTTCTACCCCTTAATTCAAACTCAAACCTTGACCAAGACCTACCTTTGCGTAATTAGCACTTAACCAGAATTATTAATCACAAAAAGAAAAATTCAAGATTTCGGGATTTTTGGATTTCGGGATTTTTGGGGAGTTACAGTTCTACCCCTTAAAAGAAATTTCGTCCTCGAAATTTCCAACTACTAACATAGACTAGCACACCACACTTCCACTGTGCACTCTAATTCCAACTTAAGTAAATAGCACACTCTGGGTAAGTACGTACCATTATTCGCCTCTGGAGCGTTTCCATCCTCTTGACGACGTGCTGCATAGAGCAAAGTTGGCTGCCTCGCCTGAGCATGACCAGCAACTCTACCTGGTGCTCCACGACCCAAACCATTTCCACCTCTGGCCTGATCACAGCCTCTCGGCGGGGGCTGATCACCCTTTGGTGGCTGTACACCACCTCGGTCCACGACTGGCACCTGAGCTGACATTCTAGGGCAATTTCTGATCCTATACTCCATAGATCCACAAGCTAGACAAGCTCCCGTCCTCTTCCAACACTCGCTTACATGACCTTTCCTACAATCAGCACAAAGGGGCACCCTTAGATTAATAGCAGGGGGCCCTGCTTTATTTGGCCCATTAACTCTGGCCCTAGCCTTAGGCATCTGTCATTCACTAAGAGTATCAGCCTCCCTATTATTCCTACCCTTTTTTTTCGCCCGATTTAAGTGCTTAGTGCGCTTTACCTCCTCTGCTATCTTTGCCTTCTCCTCCAACTCCGAGAAAACTCACTCCCTTTGTGGAGCTATTAGTACCCTGAGGCTATCTCTAAGTCCATCCTCAAACCTCACGCAACGTTTATACTCCGTTGCCACCATTACTATCGCATACCTACTAAGGCGTAAAAACACAGCCTCATACTCCGACATCGATTTGTTCCCTTGGGTCAAATTCAGGGAACTCCTTCCTTCTAGCATCCACATAGCTTGCACCCACATACTTCCCTTAGAATGCAGCTTTGAAAAACTCCCAAGTGACCCACTCCGGTTGGGTGCCCTCTTTCACTGTCAGCCACCACTGTTAGGCTTCTTCCTTAAGCAGTGACACTGCTCCTTTCAACTTTTGCTCAAGTGAGCAGTCCAGGTCCTCCATTATCCTTTCAGTGGCCTCCAACCAATATTCCACCACATTGGGAGCCACGCCAGCCACACCCTTAAAGATCTCAGCCCCATTCGAATGAAGTCACTCCAGAATGGACCTCCGATTTTCACTGCAATTATTGGGCCCAACGACCTTTTCCAAAATTCTCAGCATTGCCTGCGACAATGCATCTTCTCCCGCGGCTTGATCATACGGTCCATTCCCAGCCACAGGTGAGGTCGGAGCCTCTTTTACTCCAACATTGGGCACATGGCCCGATGCTGACGATTCAGCCCTACGCGGCCTCGGCCACAGCCCCTTGCACCTCTTCTAGCACTCATCGTTGATTCGCGTATTATCTGGATTAGAAATTTTATGAAGTCTTAGTTAGTTTCAATAATTAACTCGATGTTTTATAGAAGTAATTAAAGAGAATATTGTTTTCAAAAATCCTCTACAGTTTCAAGTTCTTGCGGGCTTTGGTTCCATTCTAACAATATCATCTAGAGTAGCCCTCTAACTGTTTACTGTATAATAATTTGAACAAATTTAAGAGTACAAGTACTTACTTGTTTCAACGTCGGAGACTCAGTGTGCCGCTCAGCAAGACTTCTATTTTTCCAAAACATTGTGATCCAATCAAAAATATTTTTTTAAAACACAAAAACAAACCAAGTAATAAGGCCCAATTCACTGCCTAAGTTTTGCAACCTGGGCTCTGATACCACTAAATGTAACACCCCAAACCCAGCCCAGACGCTATGCCCAGATGCTATGGCTGAATCTGACGTATTACATTGAAGTATTTTAGCAGAAAACCTTCTTAAACAAAAGAAACCTTAATTAACTTAACTTAAAAAAAAAATAAACACACCTTTCAGTTGCAGAAACGTAGAAAACATACTATAATTTAGGAATCCCAAGTTCAACTTCTCGTAATAACAATGAAAATAATAATAATTCAAGTAATAATAGCATAATGAAAACCTTATTAAAATCTTGTCTGAAATATACTTAATAAAATAAGAACTTATAAGCTTAAGAAAAAGAAGTCCAAATTTGTCTTACTAGCTGGCCACCCAGAGTCCCTCCAAACATCGAACTGTTTAATGAGCATCACCTGAAAATAAAATGAAAGAGGGGGTGAGTTTTCACAAACTCAGTGTGTACAAACCTTGATGAAAAACAAGCATTCAAAGACAAATCATCAAACATGCAATGCAATCCCATCCAAATTATCCATCCGCTACACACTAGCTCCATCCCCCATCACACCATGTGGGGATATAAATATCGACCCACCCAACCCACACACCAATGGTAGCCCTGTCACACCCCTAACCCGAGACCGTCGCCGGAGTCAGACACGAGGTGTTAACAAACTTCAAACCACTTATTGATAATTTCCCAGACAAGCTGCCAATCTATGTACTAGTCGCTTCAAAAATCATAACTTGAGTTCTACAACTCAAAAATCAGTTTCGTAATTTTTCCCTGAAACTAGACTCATATGTCCCTCTACAGATTTTTTTCTAGAATTTCTGGTCAAGCCAATTAGTACAGTTTATTAGTTAAAGTCTCCCATGTTACAGGGGTCGACTACACTGACCTTTGTGCATTGCAACTCGAATAACTCGCTGTGCAGGGCTTCAATACTGATGTCGTTTGTTTCTATAGAAACTAGACTCACAAAGGAATCTATACATATATGGCATGATTTCTAAATGTCTCGGGTTAATTTATAATGAATTTTCAAAGTCGGAACAGGGAATCCAGAAACCGTTTTGGCCCTGTTTCACGAAAACCCAAATATCTCTTAACATACAACTCATATGACTATTTCGTTTCTTCCACATGAATATAGATTCATCAAGGTTCATTTACATAATTTATTCACTATTTAATTCCATTCCTACTATTTTTAGTGATTTTTCACATCCACATCACTGTTGCTGCCAGCATCTATTTCTAGGGTAGACTTTCTCTAACACATAGTTTCTATGATTCAACCACCCTTTTTCATATATAGTCCAAAATATAATCATGATGACCCATTCTAATGGCTGGTCATTGCCAAACATTTCCGTGCCTCTTAATGAGCATATACATACCAAATGATTATAACATTATGCTCAAAACATTTATAAGCCATTTTCGCATGGCTATTCAAAATTTTACATACCAAGTTCAAACAAAACATAATAGCCTATACATGCCGAAATGTTCTCTTAGACCATCTAAGAAGAAGATACCAAAAAGTCGCTAGTCGGTGTGATGACTTCGATGACGGTCCCGAATACGCAAAAAGTCGAGTCCAAGAAACCTAAAATTGGTGACAAGCAAACACCGAATGAGTATATAACTCAGTAAGTCATAAGCAATGCACTACCAACCATTAATAACATTATCGCAAAAGGAAACAAAATGGAGCGAGGCTAATTACTCCATTCAAACCGAACTATACCATAGTTCCTTAGACCATTCGATTCAACCACATACCAAGTTACACATTCACATTCCATATACTAATCAATAGGATATTTGAAGCATTTCTATACACCATTTTGTTTTCGTCACAATCATACATCTACATGACCTTTCACTCATTCCACGATAATTCTTATGTACGTGACTTCAATTTACATTGTCACATAGGTTCAGACTTACCAAGCTCAACCCCAAATATAAACATAGCGCCTATTAGCCATGAACTCAGGGTACTTACCCGATCCGCTGTCCGTGATCAATTCAATAGTGTCGCACACTCAGTGTCAATAGTGATTCAAAAGCATATAGTGGGTCCGCACACTTAGTGCTATATAATCAACTCGCACACTTAGTGCTATATGATCAAACTCGCACACTTAGTGCTGTACAAGTTTTAAACCCGCACACTTAGTGCCATTCTCATGATCACAAATGTTTATACCCGCACACTTAGTGCCAAATCAACAACTCAATACATCTCACCTCTTTTCCTTTCATTCAATACTTCCATCACCACATACATACATGTATATAAATTCATCATTCCTTTCGGCATAATTATATAGACATTATGTCTATTCAAATCAATACAAAATATATGCTTAGTGACTTACCTTGTGTTGGGTAAAATAGTCCAAGTCGGCTATTCGATGACCTTCGTCTTTCCCTTGCTTGATTCTCCTTCTTTAACTCCTTGAGCTTAATCAATAAATCAACTAGTTTAACCATCTTGCTAAACATTCATAATTCAATTACACATGCATATGTATGTTTGTATATTCGGCAACCATCCTCACTTATTACCCATTTAGTCAATAATCTAAGCCAAGATAAGGCTTCAATATGGTTGCCTCTAACCGAATACATGCACACCAATCTACTTCATTTGGCCGAATATGCATGTCTATGTTGAGGCCAATTTTACACTTAATACTACACAAAAAAAAACAGCATATATTTTACTAACTAACGCATTACATATTGTAGCTCAATACACATCTCTCGTTTACTTTATAACCGAAACAACATCACAAGCAAATATACACCTTAAAATAGTATATATGTCATACCAATACATCATGTGCAAACATATATTCATGTAGGTGCAAGGGCTGAATCTCAAGTTGTTTATATCCAAATATAAACACATATCCAAAGCTCAAATCTTACCTACCATGCAACATGCATGAATCATACTTATGGATATACCATGACCGAATACATCACAACACCATAACTTTGGTCATGATTAAGCAAAGAACTTAATGTCTTACTCAAAAATACTAAAAAGAAAGTCCAAGAGCCATCAATCCACCATCACATATACCATTAGCAAGCTTCATATTTAACATGCAATGGCATTAACACAAAATCTACCTTGGCCAAATACCATCCCCATGATATAACAAAGATTTGAACCATGGGCTAATAAGAACATCAAGCTAGCAACTAAAAACATGCATGAATCTCATGGCACAACCTCAAACATACCTTAATCTTGATGCAAGTATAGCCAAATCTCTTCCTAATCCCCTTCCAAACCAAACATGAAGCAAAAATTCCTTCCTTCCTCTTGGGTATTTTCGGTCAAGAGAGAATGAAATGGATGAGCAAAATTTTTTCTTTTCTTTTCTTCAATGCACGGCAATGGGGGTTCACTCACACACATTTTTTTCTTTCTTTATTACCCATACTTATTTGTTTATTGTTTCTCCCTAATGCACCAACAAAACATGTTTCATGACATGTTTAGCCCATACTCCTTGTCATGGCCGCCACCTCCTATAAAAGAGGGATATTTGACATGCAAGGCCATTGTTTTGCATGCATGCTTTAATTAGTCATCACACATTTCCCCATCATACTTTCAAAGTTTTCTACTAGGTCCTTTCTAGTGAAATTCACATTTATAACTCTAAATCAAACATCAAAAATGTCACATACGAATTAACACATATCATAAGCATCAAAATGAGCATTAAATTATTTTTATGCCTCGATTTTGCGGTCCCGAAACCACATTCCGACTAGGGTCAATTTTGGGCTGTCACAAGCCCGGTTGCGGGACTACCTTCATTTACATATTGGGTTTTAAAAGTCGTCGGTGGATCCATGATTGTCAAGTAACCATGCGAATTCTTATATACTTCCTCCGTTCCATAATTCCCACCCTATATGCAACCTAAGCAGAATGTCATATGTATGCATGTCACATCCATAAAACTTACATTCAACACATAGGGGTATTCTGGTCATTCTCGCCCTTAGAGGCATTTTGGTAATTTTCCCTTAATTATGGTTTTCACTTACCTTGGCCCATGAACAAGTCTCGCGAGCTAAGATGAACGAATATTATGCACCAAGTAGGATCCCAGAGAAGAGGAGGTGGGTCTTTAAGACCGCTTAAGTACCAAGCTCTCCCTAGATCCAATCCTAGACATGCATATACCCGTTACTACACCTTAACCCTATGACTTATCCACAGTCTCAATTAATTAATTAATTTTTATGTAGTCATCATATACTAGGCCCAATACCCCTACATACATGCATATGGCCCACTAGGCCCAATCTTATTCAAATGGCCCATCTGGCCCAATTCATATTCTTATGGCCCATTAACCCCAATTCACATTCATACGGCCCATTAGGCCCAAATAATATTATATTCATGCTCACATACAAATTTCGTAACACATAGCATCACTTGTCAATCCTTGCATATTATAGGCCTAACAGCCCATCAAGCCCATTTAGCCCATTTTGGCCTATTTGTCCAATTCTCAACCCAAGTCCACGAAATCGTCCGTGGGCCTCAGGCAACCTATCGGTTTCCTCTCCACGTGTGTTGGTGCACTCGTGTGACTACCGTAGCCCAACTTTCGACTTTTCGGTATTTTGGCTTTTGCCAGTTCATTGTGTGTGTGCAATTTATGTACACACCTGGTAGGCAAGTGTGCTGCATTTTCCTTAGCCCAAACCTATAATTGATATCACTCAAATATTAATCTCACATACTTATCGAATACTTTACCAAAAGCCGGAATCTCACCTTAACCTTACCTTGCGCGATAAGCATAACAACCCCTTCACTAACCACGACCAACTCTTAGATCTGCACCAATCGTAACTATTAACACCAGAATAATAGGTGACTCGTATCCAACACAAGTCCCCTTACCTTACTATGGCTATTCGGCCAACCTTAGCCAATGGATGGGGAATACTTACCAAAATCGCAACACCTAAAGGGCAATTTGGCAATGAGCTAAGATCCGAGATCCGATACTAATTCCCTACCACAGTTGATTTGAAAGAGTGAGGGACAATATTTGATACTTAGCAGAGAAACCGATTGGGAGAACAACACTTACACTAGATTTGACAGAAGTTGAAGGAGTAGTGATTGCACCAAGGGTATTCGGCCAAAGAGGTTCGGCGCTTTATGATTTTGTATGGCAAAAGAGGGTTATTCGACTCCAAAGAAAAAATAAGAAAAGTCAGCAATGAGGTAGAGGAAGAATAGAATTCGGCACAAGGAAAAAGAAAAAGAAAAGAAAGGTTGAAGGAAATTCAGTCATTAGCTTCATATCCCAGCATTCGACACCAATTTATAAGCCTTATAGTTGAATTTTCCCATGCCCAATTCCCCATTCGACTCTATCACTTGTCCTTTATCATCTCCTCGTTTTTCTCTCTGATAACCCCTTGATTCTTTCCTTAATTTTCTCTCTTGAACACTTCCCTTGGAGTCCACTTTCACGCCACTTCCATCCTTCTAGAAGGTCAAAATTAAACTTCTAAAAATAGTAAGCTAGGATTCAAACCTTGTACCTCCTTGCTAGCTATTAACGCCACCTCCCTACACTCTAAGTGGCGTCACTTAGCCACTCCTCTACTAGGCTCTTTGTTGTTATTTTCTCCTATCTTTATTTAAAAGCCCAACTATTTTCCAACCTTGTTTCTTTTAATAATTAACTTATAAGTTCTTTTACCCTTTAATTCAAACTCAAACCTTGACCAAGACCTACCTTTGCGTAATTAGCACTGAGCTAGAATTATTAAGCACAAAAAGAAAAATTTAAGATTTCGAGATTTTTGGATTTCGGGATTTTTAGGGCGTTACACCCCTATACGTGCTATAACTCAAAATATTGAAATCATTTGTACCCCAAAATATTAAGTTGATAGTGTGACTGGATCTCCGATAATCTCTGATCCTCGAGCTGGCTTGGTGACAGTATAAGACAAGAGAAAAGAAAGGGGGGTAAGCTATATAGCTTAGTAAGTTCCCACGAAAATAATAGGCACCGTAAACCAACATTTAACATACAATTAACATGGTGATAATTGGCATAAATATTTTTAAGATCTTATAGTCATAACGTAGTCAGTCATAACCTTACCGAAGGTTTATCACATAATGAGCTCATCACGTATGAGTTTTTCGTACATACCTAAGTCATCTCAAATTGGAGTTACACACAATTCATCTTTGACATACTCATTAAATTACCCGTTGAACCACTTGGAATACTAAAGGATACTTAGGAGTTTCGTGCACACGGTACCATACCAATGCCATATCTCACATATAGTCTTACATGTAATCTTGTATCGATGCCAATAACCTAGCTATGGTCTTACACGAAATCTCACATCAATTCTATATCCCAGATATGGTCTTACACATAGTCTTAGTAACCCTAATGTCATGACATTTGTATCCTAGCTACTCCTAATGTTCAACCGGGATTTCACTCTTGTTGTAACTTTGTCGAATATGTCCATGAGTCAACCATAATTCATACAATAACAGCGCATTTAAAAAATAATTAAACCAATGCAATATTTACAAAAGAATTTACGTCAATACAAAAATAGTAAAAATGGACCTATTCGTCAAACGCTTTGTTTTCTCCCGATCTAGGTCTGAACCTCGTTTCTCTTGATCTATAATAGAAAATTTAACTCATTTATTATTCAAATTACTCAATTCAGTCTAAAAATTACATTATGGAAAAATTACATTTTTGCCTAAAACTTTAACATATTTACATTTTAATCCCTAGGCTCGTAAAATGAAATCTAATCAATTTCATCAAGACCCAAGCCTGGTCGAACCTCTTTCATACTTATAATAGCCCATATTTTCCATTTAATCACACTTTTACACACATTTTGAAATCTTTTTACAAATTGGTCCTTTTGACATTTTCACCAAAAATCACCTAGAAAAAGTTATTTATCTAACATTAAACTTGCATAATCTACTATTGGACATCAAAATAAAAATATACGTAACATGGGTCAAACCCTAGACCTCAATCATATCTCAAATTAATGGTAGAAATAGATAGACAGAGTGATAACGACTTCAAAAATGTAAAGAGCATTAACAACGGGGCAAGAACAGACTTATAATCGAGCTTGAAAGTGGCCAAACCTTAACTATGGATTCTCTTCTAATTTTCATCCAAGCATGAAGAAGATGGACTAAATTTTGGCTTGATTTTTGCTTTTTAATTTATTTAATTACCAAATGACCAAAATGCCCTTTTCTCAAAACACTAAAATTCTCTTAAATCATGTATATTTTTGTCCAACTTACAGTAAAATGGTCTAATTACCTTCTAAGGACCTTCAATTTAAAATTTCATAACAATTATACACCTCTAGCATGTAGAACTCAACTTTTAAACTTTTTACAATTTAGTCCTTTTGACCAAATTGAGTGCCCAAACGTCAAAATTTTTAAAGAAATTTTCACGAAATCATTCCATAAAACTTTCAACCATAAAAATGTAATAAAAAAAGTTTTACTACGTCAGATTCGTGTTCCCGAAACCACTATTCTGACTAGGCCCTTAATCGGGTTGTTACAATTCTCCCCCCTTTAGGGATTTTCGTCCCCAAAAATCTTACTGAAAAATAGGTTTGGGTACTTTTTTCTCATAGCCTCCTTGGGTTCCCACGTAGCCTCTTCAAACCCGTGTCTATAACATCCCGAATTAGGGCCTAGTCAGAATAGTCGTTTCAGGACTAGAAATTCATTGTAAGAAAAATTGTTTTTATTATATTTTTATGGTCTACAATTTCATAGGATGATTTCATGAAAATTTCATTCGAAAATGTTGACGTTTGGGCACTCAATTTAGTTAAAAGGACTAAATTGTAAAAAGTGCAAAAGTTGAGTACTACATGTTAGAGGTGTCAAATTGTTTTGAAATTTTAAATTTGAGGTCCTTAAATGGTAATTAGACATGAAATGGGTGAAATAGAATATTTTTAAGTTGTGGGCATTTTGGTAATCTAATAATTAAAAGAATTAAAAAGCCAAAATAAGCCAAATTTGTCCATCTTCTTTATGTACCAGTCGATTCTAGCATGAAATCCATGTCTAGGGCTTGGTTCAAGCTTCCAAGCTCATTTGTAAGTGATCCTGAACCCCGTTTTAATGTTCTTTACATTTATGAAGTCTCGGTAACTCGATTTACCTATTTCTACCATTATTTTGAGCTAGGGTTCATGTTTAAAAATATACCCATGAGTGATATGCATGTATTTTGATGTATAATGGTAGAAAATGAATGTCAGGTGTTAAATAAATGACTTTTACTAAGTGAGTTTCGATGAAAATGCTTGAAAGGACTAAATTGTAAAAGTTATAAAATTTGTCATAAAAGTGTGATTTAGTGGACATTGTGGACTGCTATATTATGAAAATGATTCGACTAGGCTTAAAAAACAAAGAAATTTAATGAAAATCATTTTACGAGCCTTGGGGCAAAAGTGTAAATATAACAAAGTTTAAGGGCAAAAACATAATTTTTCCATAATATGATTTTTGGGTCTATATGTATAATCTAAGTCCTAAATAAGCTATATTTGAAATGTTAGATCAAGAAAACTGAGATTCAGGCTTAAATCGGGAAGGTACGAGATTATGGACTAAAATGAAATAATTAGCCGTGCTTGGATTCGAGGTAAGTTCGTATGATAATAATAATGCAATGTTATGTTTGAATTATAATTCTTTACTATTATTGCATAAATTGTATGATTGAATACATTAAAAAAGTTGATGGAATGGTGTACGTGATGTGGAAATATGACATGGAAGAATATTACATGAAATGCAAGAAAATGATGATATATGACAAGTGATATATGAAATATGTGACATATGTCATGTAAATTTATAAAAGCTTATTTGCTATTTGAGTTATGCCTTGTTATGCCAATTGAGCAATTGGTACTATGGATAGTGAGATCGACACTTTGAGTAAGTTCGATAAAGGTGTGGTATCGAAAAATCCCATTTGAACCCTAGGAATAGTTTAGGATACAAGTGACATGTCACTAGGAATTAAGAAATCCAAGCTCGTTGAGTTGGTTCGAGTTTGTGATATATGTGAGAAATTCGAACTTGTTGATTTGGTCCAAGTTTGTAGTATATGTAAAGCATCCGAGCTCGTTGAGTTGGTTCGAGTTCATTATGGATGCGAGCATCCAAGCTCGTTGAGTTGTTCTGAGTTCATAATGGATGCAATACATGTAATTGGGTTCCGGGCAATAGTCTTGTGTGTCCTATCGGTGGCTAGGTAATCCTTGAGTTGGTCAGATACTTGTCAGTTTGTGTGAGCAGCCCGTGTAATTACACCTTGACTGATAGCTTATATGAGCAAGTCCGTGAGTAGCTCATTCGTGAGCGTTACATGTTATGTGGTAGCTTTGGCTACGTTTGTATATGTGACACTTCTGTGTGAATTTTCACGTATCCAATAGTATTCCAAGTGTTCAACGGGTAATACAGTGGTTGATGTAAGAAAAGTCCCGAGGAGGACATGTTACGGAAGGTATGGTTGTATACTATACTACGAGTGGTACTGGTATGTACACTACGCTTATGATTATTGAGACTTTGAAATGTTGAGACATCGGTGAGTTAAGATGTTTGAATTATGATTATGAATTTTGTTGCAATATCATGCTAACTTACATTGTGCACTTGAACATGGAATCCATGAAATGGTGAGTTCATGATTAGTTGAAAATGAACTTATGATAGTTATCATTATATTGCACTAAAACAGATTTGGACAGCAGCAGTAGTCTGATTTTGAAAATCCACCAAAAATTTTGAAAATCATATTAGAGACTAAATAAAATATAAAATTAAATCTTATTGAGTCTAGTTTCACATAGAGGAAACGATGTAAGCAAAAGAATTTTATATTATGAGATATTTGAATTTTTATGAGACAGAGTCAGAGTGATTTGGGGCTCCCCTGTCTTAACTTTGGAAAATCACTTAAAATTGTACAAAAATAATTATTGGTTATAATTTATATGAATAAATTCTTGATGAATATAGTTTCAAGAGAAATAGACGAGAACATTATCCGAATTGCGTACTAAGAGATAAATGAATTTTAGTAAAGAAAGGTCGAAGCTGTCTAACAGCAGAACAGGGGTAAATTTGATGAATAAAATGTACTTATTTGCTAGACCAAAAATTCTGAAAATTTTATGGTAAGAATATATATGAGACTAGTTTTAGGTAAAATTAGCGGATCTGAATTTAGAGTTCCGTATCTCAAGTTATAAATATTTTAGAGACTATGACTCGAGTAGACATCTTGACTAGAATATGAGCAAATAGTGAAATTATGTGTAAATTCGATTGTGTTACAAAGAGAACATGTCATAAGAATTTGGTAAAAGCATGTTAATACATTTCTCATTATTTTCATATGGACTTACTAAGCTATAAAGCTTACCCCTCTCCTTTCCATTTCTTTTAGTGTTGTCAGGTTAGCTTGGGGTTGGAGATCGTCGGAGGTAGCGTCACAATATCAAGCTATCACTTTTTGGGTATTGATGAATCTTAAACATCTTTATGTGAGTGGCATGTATAGAGACTTAGTTATTGATATGTGTTCTTATGATTTGGCCAAGATGTTGGCTTATATTAGTACATTGTATATAGCCATGAGATGTGGCTTATGATGGTCATGGCTGGTAAGCCTAATTATCCAAGTTATGTGATATTGCCCTGTGAAGTGCTTATATGATTTGGCTTGATTGCTATGATAAGATGATATAATAATATGTATGCTTGTTGATTTTTTTGAGATTAAGTGTATGCTATTGAACATGGTATGAGAGTATAATAGTGATTAAAATGGTAAAGCCAAAATAATATGAATGGATGTGTTTAGACTTGGTATTATACGAGTATGTGATTCACATGTATGTAGCCATGCAAATTCTATTTTTAAGTCTTAATAAAGGATGTGTAATCATTAAATCGGTATTATAGCATATGTTTATGAAGTTTTTAAGCATGTGAAGGGTTAAGGCAACAAAAAGGCTTGGAAAATAGCCTAAGTGCTAGCCAAAAGGGTAGAGACATAGCCATGTGTCTCAGCCATGCGAAGGACATAGCCTAGCACACGAGCATGTGGCCTGGCCGTGTGGTTCAATTTGTTTTGCTGACGTCATAAACAAAGAGTTAGACGGCCTGAGGACATGGGCGTGTTGAAGACACATGGGCGTGTCCCTGTGTCTACACGAGTGTGTGACCCTATTTCATGAAAAGTTTTCTAAGTTTTTCCAAAACTTTCCAAAGTTCTAAATTTTTAGTCCCAAACCGCTTTTAATGCATGTTTAGAGCCTCAGTAGCTCATGTAAGGGACTTTATACATGTGATTAAATGTTTTTAATTTAAATGAAATTTTATGGCCTGATTTTACGAAATTGTGTACGTTTAAGTCCGGTAACGCCTCAAACCCTTTCCCAGCGTCAAATAGGAGTAAGGGGTGTTAGATTTAGTGGTATCAGAGCTATGGTTTAGTCGATTCTCAGACTATCCTAGCATGTATAAGAGTCTAGCTATACATGCCACCAATCTATGATAGTGTGATGTCTCCCGACACGAATAAGAACTATCTTGTTTAGACAAAGGTACTCTCCAACTGAGCTACACCGACCATGTTCAATGTGAAGCTAAGGTATTTGTGTAAATTACAGTTATGATGAGTTTAAATTCATAAATGTATGAATAAAAGTTCATGATATGTACGTGATAACATGTGAGATGAAAGTTCATGTTATGATGAGTACCTATGCTTGTTTGATGTTCATATGATATTGTGTACTTGATTTGTTTGATTAAGAGAATGTGATAAAAAGAAATCTATAAAGGTATGAATAAAGGTTTACAATATCATGTTATGGATACAAATGTCATTGTCCTGATTGGACATTGAATGTTGATGAATTTCAATGATATCTTTAAATGAGACAAGGGATTATAATGTAATGTGTAACACCCCGTACCCGAGACCGTTTCTGGAGTCGAACACAAGGTGTTAACGGACTTAATTCATTAATTAAACAGCTCATACAATTCATTTTAAAATTTCCAGACAAGCTGGCTAACTGCATCACAGTCGCTTTAAAAATCATATCTCGAGTTACGAAACTCGAAATCCAATTCCGTAAATTTTTCCTGAAACTAGACTCATATATATATCTACTAATTTTTTTCTAGAATTTTTGGTTGGGCCAATTAGTACAGTTTATTAGTTAAAGTCTCCCCTGTTTCAGGGTTCAACTACTCTGACCTCTGTGTATTACGAATCAGATATCTCCCTATACAGAGCTTCAATGACTATACCGTTTGTCTCTAATAAAACTAGACTCAATAAGGAATCTGTAAATATAAAGTGTGATTTCTAATTATATTTGTAAAATTTATGGTGAATTTCCAAAGTCAGAACAGGGGATCCAGAAATCGCTCTAGCCCTGTTTCACAAAAATTTAAACATCTCATAAAATATAGCTCATATACCTGTTTCGCTTATTCCATATGAAAATAGACTCATCAAACTTCGATTCCATAACTTATTCATTATTTAATTCCATTTCTACTATTTTTAGTGATTTTTTTAATCTCACGTCACTGCTGCTGTCTGAATCTATTTTATGGTAAATTTTACCTATTTCATGGTTTCCATGGATTAGCTAGCAATTTGACATACATAATACCAAATATGATCATGATTAGCCATTCCAATGGCTAATCATTATAAGCATTCTATTTCCATACCACTCAATAACCATATCATAAGACCATACATATAAAATGATTATAATGCTATACATGCCATACTCAAAATATACAAGCCATTATGTCAAGATGGTATACGGATAGTGTGGCGTGCCTCCGACCGTTTCCGATTTCGAGCTGGCTTGTCAACACTACAAGGAATGAAAAGGAGGAGTAAGCATAAATGCTTAGTAAGCTCACATGCAAATAGCAAGTAACATAACCATATAAGCAAACATAAAACATCATTTGCATAATCATCACCAAGACATTCATATCACCTTTTCATTTATCATCTTACCATATTGTTGTTATATCGAGTTTTCAACCCGAGGGTTAAGTACATACCTGTTCAAAGTATCCATTTCACAACACTTACCAATCGTCCCTTTCATCTTGAGTATTCCTCCATTTGAGTAGAACTTTACCCGTTGAACACATCGGAATATAATTCGGATACATGGATAACTTGCACATAAGTGCCACATATGTAGCCAAGCTACCATGTAACCCGCCCATAAGTGAACTCGGACTCAACTCAACGAGCTCGGGCGTTCGCATCCATAAGTGAACTCGGACTCAACTCAACGAGTTCGGATGCCTAGTTACATCTCACGAACTCGGACTCAACTCAACGAGTTCGGACATTCGCATCCATAAGTGAACTCGGACTCAACTCAACGAGTTCGGATGCCCAAATATCCCAGTGACATGTCACTTGTATCCTAATCCATTCACGAGGTTCAACGGACCTTTTTCCCAATCATGTGTCTCAACCATCTTCTACGGAATGCCGATCTGATACTCGGTAGTATTTCACATTTTCCAAGTATATCACATAATTTGACATATTATCAAACAATTATCACAAGTATAATATTTCATAATAATTATCATATCATTTAAAAAACATTAAAACATTTAAAATAATAACTATGTTACCAACATTTACATATGAACTTACCTCGTATGCGAAAATGGCTATTTTACCATTTAGTCCACAACTTGGTATTTTCCCCATTTTAGCCCGAATTTCAGTTTTCCTTGCTCTATCATTTAAAATATAGTCTAATTAGGACTCACATTATTCAAATTGACCCAAAATCATATTTTGGAAAAATTACAATTTTGCCCCTAAACTTTTGCATATTTACACTTTTGCCCCAAAGCTCGTAAATTAAAATTCAGCCTATTTTCTTATGTTTTATGACATGCTGATCATTTTTCCTTCTATGGCAACATCAAATTCTCACTCTAACATGTACTTATGACTATTAGGTATTTTTACCGATTAAGCCCTTTTGCTCGTTTTCACTTAAAACCGAGTAGCACAAGTTGTCTAACATAATTTAAAACCTCACATTATATCATAAAACACCAAAATACACAAATTTCAACTATGGGTATTTTTCCAAATATAAACCCTAGGTTAAATTATTGCTAGCATAAGCTAAATCGAGCTATCGGGACTCCAAAAACGTAAAAATCATTAAAAACGAGGCTAGAACGGACTTACAATCGAGCTTGGAAGCTTGAAAAGCCCTAGCCATGGTTTCTCCTTGCTATATTCGGCCATGGGGTTGAAGATGAGCAAAATTGGCTTTTAATTTTGTATTTTAATTCATTTTACCCTAAATGACCAAAATGCCCTTACTACTAAACTTTCCAAAATTCCATCCATGTCCAATTTTTGTCCATAGACTTAGAAATTGGTAAAATTACTCTTTAAGGACCTCTAATTAATAATCTAATTCAATTTTATGCAAAATACTTCTAGAACACAAGTTTTGCAATTTATTCAATTTAGTCCCAAATTTCAAATTAAGTACTTTATGCATAAAATTTCTTCACGAAATTTTCACACAATCATGCAATCATATCATAGACCTTAAAATAATCATAAAATAATTATTTCTATCTCGGATTTTGTGGTCACGAAACCACTATTCCGACTAGGCCCAAAATCAGGATATTACAACTCTCCCCCTTGAGGATTTTCGTCCCAAAATCTTACCGAAAAAGTGGTCTTCACTTTTAATCTCATATTCGGTGTCGAAGAACTTGCACTTAGACTGTACCTCCAATACATCTCTTCAATTTCTCATATGATCTAAAAGCTTACAGTCTCAACTCTCAACTGTTCTTAAATTTTCAACCCTTCTCAATTTCCCATGATATCATGACATAAAACACGGATCTCAACTTGATTTAATGGAGACCGAATTCCAAGAAATCCGACAATTAAAGAGACACGAAATTCCATGAATCTGATGAGTAGGAATTCATTCAATACAGATGTGATTTATAGATCTCGCCAAACATTTAACAATAAGATACATCACATTTTCCTCTTTCCGCCATAGAAATAATTCTGATATGGCCTCAAGAATAATCCTTCTCATTTCCATCCCAATATCAACATTGACAAGGATAATTTTGATAGATCCCAATGCTCGGCTTTAACCCCTTTAACGACTCGATTTTATGTAACATCGGATGCTCTAAACTATCACATTACCTCACCGTCTTGAAACACATCACAATTCATACAACAATACATTCTTGAAAGTCGAAGTCTTTGCTCAATGTAGACTAGTCTAGTTCGGGCGCTTGATTACCAATATTCTCATCTATCCGAACTCGTCAACATGTAATAAACTTTTCAGCTTTCACAAGATGGAAACCTTATCATTCGTAGTGACTTAAACTAATATTCAACTCTTTCTAATAAATATAGACTTCTCGTTCAAACTATTTACTCTTTGATCTGTACAAAATGAAATTCTATTATCAAACTTGGGAAAAATAATCGACATAATTGTCACATGAAATCTTTCAAATAAATAATTTACCATACCGACTAAAACTCGCGCTTTTATCACCTATGCCTTTCTTGATGTCAAATCCTTACGAAATTAGAAAAATCCCAATACTAAAATCACCACATTACCAAGATCAAATTAGAAGTATAGTCATATTTGACATGATTATCACGAGTGAAGAACGTACTTGAACATGAGTCGTAATTGACAAATTATGGAACAAAGATAACAAGAAAATCGAATAAAGAAATCCAAGATAGAGAAACCGGAATAAAGAAATCCGAATAAAGAGATCCGGGATAAAGAAACCCAAGATACGATACTATGCCGAGAATCGAAAACCAAATTCATAGAGAAAATACAGAATATACGATAATTCTTCAAAGAAAGAAAGTCCAAAAGAAAACATCATTTAATCCCTTTGAAATCAAATATAACAAGATCAATATATCTTCCCATACATATATATCGGATGAAGCATCAAGTAGAAGAAAGCAGAATCATAATATCATATGAATTCTCTCATCAATTCTTATCGACGAAATGAAATAGAATACCGATGAAATAGAGCAATATAAATTATAAACCGGTCAGACTACCAATGCTTTCATCCAACACCAAATTAGAAGACATTCCCATATAACAAGAATTTCTTGAGAAGATCAATAGCCATAGAAATATTTACGAGAACGGGTGAACACATAGAACATCTCAAAAGAGGCGCTAAATCTGTCCGGTCATAAGCTGTCACACTCGGATAATTCACATTTGAAATATCATTTCCCCAACTAGTTCTGCCGTCACAAATTTTATATTAAACCATTCACTAAAAAAGGCCAATTTGAATAAATTTGATTTACACTTTTCTCGACCTTGCACTTGAGTAATTCGATTTACCAAGGAGAATTCCTTTTCTAACTAGGACGATGCATAACTCCAATAATTTTTACGTCAATCCGATACTTTACGGCTCGACTTTACTTATCAGCTCATTTTCAATCTCGGATCATACTTATAAGTATTCTATCCTTTGAACTCTTTGGGTTCTCAACGAAAACTTATTCAATACAAATCTCATGAAATTCCATTATAAGTACCACTTTGGTAAGGGGAGGTTGTAGGACCTCGACTCGACTTTCTTATACATACACATATGACACAACTTCCATCATCATAGTAACATCATCAAAATCATGTCATTCATTCATGTTGGCTTACACCAATTTTCCTATTGTCCCATTTAGACAATATACTTATGCATACATTCTATGTTTTCTAGACAGCTTTACTTATCCATTCAATTAATTAAATTAATTCATGCTCATGACATTATATAAGGCCAAACAAACATAGATATTTGCATCACAATCACAACTTTCATTTCGTGCATCATCATGTACATATCATTACAATCATATAATTCAGGTCCAACAATTTAACATAGATAAGTTCATTTCATTATAATCCTTTACCTCATAAAAAATTGTATATCATTAACATTCATCAACATTCAATGTCCAATCAAGACAAGGACATTTTCATTCAGTATTATGATATTATGACCTTTATTCATACCTCTACTACTTTTTATTTATTCCGTTCATCTTATCAAGTAAGCTACATACACTACATCGTATGAGCATTAAGTAAATATAGATATTTATCACAACATGAACTTTCATCTCACATATTATCACATATGTATCATAAACCTTTATTCATACTTTTCTGAACCGAGACTTATCATAATCATAACTTTACTCAAATACCTTCACATAACCGTGAACATGGTCGGCACATTTCGGTTGGAGAGTACCTGTCTAAATAAGGCGGTACTCATACTGGCGTCGGAAGACATCACACTATCACAGATCGTGGCATGTATAGCTAAACTTTTACACATGCTAGGTTAGTCCGAGAACCGACTAAACCTGCTCTGATACCACTAAATGTAACACCCGCACCGAGACCGTTTCGAGTCGAACACAAGGTGTTAACGGACTTAATTCATTAATTAAACAGCTCATACAATTCATTTTAAAATTTCCAGACAAGCTGGCTAACTGCATCACAGTCGCTTTAAAATCATATCTCGAGTTACGAAACTCGAAATCCAATTCCGTAAATTTTTCCTGAAACTAGACTCATATATATATCTACTAATTTTTTCTAGAATTTTGGTTGGGCCAATTAGTACAGTTTATTAGTTAAAGTCTCCCTGTTTCAGGGTTCAACTACTCTGACCTCTGTGTATTACGAATCAGATATCTCCCTGTACAGAGCTTCAATGACTATACCGCTTGTCTCTAATAAAACTAGACTCAATAAGGAATCTGTAAATATAAAGTGTGATTTCTAATTATCTTTGTAAAATTTATGGTGAATTTCCAAAGTCAGAACAGGGATCCAGAAATCGCTCTAGCCCTGTTTCACAAAAATTTAAACATCTCATAAAATATAGCTCATATACCTGTTTCGCTTATTCCATATGAAAATAGACTCATCAAACTTCGATTCCATAACTTATTCATTATTTAATTCCATTTCTACTATTTTTAGTGATTTTTTTAATCTCACGTCACTGCTGCTGTCTGAATCTATTTTATGGTAAATTTTACCTATTTCATGGTTTCCATGGATTAGCTAGCAATTTGACATACATAATACCAAATATGATCATGATTAGCCATTCCAATGGCTAATCATTACCAAGCATTTCTATTTCCATACCACTCAATAACCATATCATAAGACCATACATATAAAATGATTATAATGCTATACATGCCATACTCAAAATATACAAGCCATTATGTCAAGATGGTATACGGATAGTGTGGCGTGCCTCCGACCGTTTCCGATTTCCGAGCTGGCTTGTCAACACTACAAGGAATGAAAAGGAGGAGTAAGCATAAATGCTTAGTAAGCTCACATGCAAATAGCAAGTAACATAACCATATAAGCAAACATAAAACATCATTTGCATAATCATCACCAAGACATTCATATCACCTTTTCATTTATCATCTTACCATATTGTTGTTATATCGAGTTTTCAACCCGAGGGTTAAGTACATACCTGTTCAAAGTATCCATTTCACAACACTTACCAATACGTCCCTTTCATCTTGAGTATTCCTCCATTTGAGTAGAACTTTACCCGTTGAACACATCGGAATATAATTTGGATACATGGATAACTTGCACATAAGTGCCACATATGTAGCCAAGCTACCATGTAACCCGCCCATAAGTGAACTCGGACTCAACTCAACGAGCTCGGGCGTTCGCATCCATAAGTGAACTCGGACTCAACTCAACGAGTTCGGATGCCTAGTTACATCTCACGAACTCGGACTCAACTCAACGAGTTCGGACATTCGCATCCATAAGTGAACTCGGACTCAACTCAACGAGTTCGGATGCCCAAATATCCCAGTGACATGTCACTTGTATCCTAATCCATTCACGAGGTTCAACGGACCTTTTCCCAATCATGTGTCTCAACCATCTTCTACGGAATGCCGATCTGATACTCGGTAGTATTTCACATTTTCCAAGTATATCACATAATTTGACATATTATCAAACAATTATCACAAGTATAATATTTCATAATAATTATCATATCATTTAAAAAACATTAAAACATTTAAAATAATAACTATGTTACCAACATTTACATATGAACTTACCTCGTATGCGAAAATGGCTATTTTACCATTTCGTCCACAACTTGGTATTTTCCCCATTTTAGCCCAATTTCAGTTTTCCTTGCTCTATCATTTAAAATATAGTCTAATTAGGACTCACATTATTCAAATTGACCCAAAATCATATTTTGGAAAAATTACAATTTTGCCCTAAACTTTTGCATATTTACACTTTTGCCCCAAAGCTCGTAAATTAAAATTCAGCCTATTTTCTTATGTTTTATGACATGCTGATCATTTTTCCCTTCTATGGCAACATCAAATTCTCACTCTAACATGTACTTATGACTATTAGGTATTTTTACCGATTAAGCCCTTTTGCTCGTTTTCACTTAAAACCGAGTAGCACAAGTTGTCTAACATAATTTAAAACCTCACATTATATCATAAAACACCAAAATACACAAATTTCAACTATGGGTATTTTTCCAAATATAAACCCTAGGTTAAATTATTGCTAGCATAAGCTAAATCGAGCTATCGGGACTCCAAAACGTAAAAATCATTAAAAGCGAGGCTAGAACGGACTTACAATCGAGCTTGGAAGCTTGAAAACCCTAGCCATGGTTTCTCCTTGCTATATTCGGCCATGGGGTTGAAGATGAGCAAAATTGGCTTTTAATTTTGTATTTTAATTTATTTTACCCCTAAATGACCAAAATGCCCTTACTACTAAACTTTCCAAAAATTCCATCCATGTCCAATTTTTTGTCCATAGACTTAGAAATTGGTAAAATTACTCTTTAAGGACCTCTAATTAATAATCTAATTCAATTTTATGCAAAATACTTCTAGAACACAAGTTTTGCAATTTATTCAATTTAGTCCCAAATTTCAAATTAAGTACTTTATGCATAAAATTTCTTCACGAAATTTTCACACAATCATGCAATCATATCATAGACCTTAAAATAATCATAAAATAATTATTTCTATCTCGAATATTGTGGTCACGAAACCACTATTCCGACTAGGCCCAAAATCAGGATATTACATAATGAACTTATCTATGTTAAATTGATGGATTGATTCATGCAAATGTAATGATGTGTATACGATAATGTGCAAGATGAAAGTTTAGACTATGATATACTTATCCATGTTTGTTTGGCCCTCATATGATATTATGTGCCTGACTTTTTTAATTGAATGAAAATGATAAGTAAAGTTGTTCAGAATCCATAGAACACATGTATAAGTGCACTAGTTTAAATAAGATAATTGGAAAGTTCGTATCATACAAACGTGAATAATAGTTTGCCTGAAGTGAATGATATGCTTTTGAAAATTTTACTATGATGATGAAATAATGTTATATGTATATGTATATGAGAGACGAGTTAGGAACCTTTAGACCCCACCCCCTTACCAGAGTGGTGTTTTGTAAAGGATTTTATGAGATCAGTGTTGAATAAGCTCACAAGTATGAGACCAAAGAGTTTAGCTGTAGAGTGATTATAAATATGATCAGAGATTAAATTGGATTGATAAGTAAAGACAGAACTAGTAAGGTGCGATGTCGAGAAATGTATTACTGAAATTTCATCAGAACCGATCTTCTTCAATGAGAATCATAATATGGGATTTGTGATGATAGAAATAGTTAAGGGAATAATATTTGAAAGGTAAGATATCTGAGTATGACAATTATGGATGAACAGATTTTGACAGCTTCTTCTGAGGTATTCTATATGTTTAATTGTTCTTGGGATTATTCCTATGGCCATTACTCCTTTGATAAAATCCTTATTCTATGGGAATGTTTTCTAATCATGATGTATAGACAAAAGTATTGATAGTCTGACTGGTATATAACCTGTATTGCTCTATTTCTCTTTGGTATTCTATTACATTTTAT
Organism: Gossypium arboreum; assembly: GCF_025698485.1. Taxonomy (NCBI): domain Eukaryota; kingdom Viridiplantae; phylum Streptophyta; class Magnoliopsida; order Malvales; family Malvaceae; genus Gossypium; species Gossypium arboreum. Next base: position 60,407,347 of record NC_069082.1, read on the forward strand.
CTATTGGGACTTTATGAGAAAATACTCATGATGTTATAATTTTGTTTCTTCTAATTGGTTTTCTATTCGATACATATATGGGAAGGTATATTATCCTTGTTGCATTTAATTCCAGTGGGTTGGATTGATGTATTCTTCTAGATTTCTTTTCTCTGAGGAATTATCGAGATCCTTCATATTTTTCTTATGAGCGTTGTTTTGGTTCTTTCATTATGATATTGTATATTGGATTTTTGTATCTTGGATTTCTTTATCTATGATTTCTTTGTCTTGTACTTCTTTATCTTGGTTTTCATGTCATCTCTATTCCGTAAATTGTCGATTGTGGCTCATATCTAAAATGTGTTCTTTGGCCTATGATGACTATGTTAATTAAGATCATGCTTCTGGTTGATTATAGTAACGTGATGATTCCAGTATCTGGATTTCTCTAAATTTTTGTGCGAAGAATCAATATCGGCGAAGGCATAAGTGGTGAAATTACTAGTTACAATTTGTATGGTGGATTTCTTTTCTCAAGTAAGTTAATCAAGTTAATGTCTTCGATTGGGAATATTTATACTACCTCGAGCTAATGCAATTGAAATAGATTTCGATTGACATGATAAGTGAATTTTGAAGATTACATGTTGAATCGTTTTATCGACTAGAAGAGAGGATTTCTTGAAATGTCATTTATTGATAATTAAGACTGACTTGGTTGTTAAATTGGTATTGGTTATTGTTTGAAAGATTAAATGGAATATTAATGTCTGAGAATAAGATTTTATTTCTTTTCTTTTCGGGTAAAGGAAAGATAGTCTGAATGAATAGTGTATATATCTTAGAAGACGTTGATATGATTTAAAGCTGCTTTGAATGATAAAATTTTCATCTTGTGAAAGTCGAAAGGTCTATTACATGTTAGTAAACCTTTGAATAGATGAGAGCATTGTTAACCGAAGCCTTTGAATTGGTTCAGTCTACATTGGGCAGAGACTTCTGGATTTTCAACGATATGTAGTTGAATCATTTACAAGGTGTTATAAGACAAAAAGGCAATGTGATAGCTCAAAGTATCCAATGTTATAGCTAGATCTGAGTTTGAGATAGCATAGACGACTTGAGTTAATTGTTGTATGATATTTGAGTAAAGAAAAATGTGGCTACAAGTGCTTAGGTAGAAAATCCAGAGTCTATACAGAGACTTTGCAAGAAAACTCATAGGAGTGATGTATTGGTGCTCAAGTTTGGAACTCGACATTTCTGATCTTTGTGTTTGAATACATGGACTGTTATCAGGATAATTCATATCTTGAAAGAGAAAAATGTTTTGTGGCTTGTTGCTAAATGTTTGATGAAATCTGCAAATCATTTCAGTATGTGTTGAATTTTTTCTTAACGGATCAAAGGAATCATATATTACTGAGATTGTCAGATTTCTTAGTATGCTAGTTCTCTTTAAGCAGATAGAGATCAAGATCCAGTTGATGTATCATATGGCGAAGAATTGCTCATGACTCTAGCATGAGAAATTAAAGAGTGAAGTGTTAAGCATAGCCTGAGTAAAAGTTCTTTATCAATGATTATGTGATAGTGGAGTTTATGTGTAAGCTAAACCACTCTTCTGGTAAGATTTTCAGGGACTAAAATCCCTAAAAGGGGGAAGTTATAACATCCCGAATTAGGGCGTAGTCGGAACAGTGGTTTCGGGACCATAAACCTGACATAAGAAAATTTTGTTCGAAAATTTTGACGTTTGGGCACTCAATTTAGTCAAAATGACTAAATTGCAAAAAGTGCAAAAGTTGAGCTCTAAATGTTAGAGGTGTCAAATTGTTTTGAAATTTTAAATTTAAGGTCCTTAAATGGTAATTAGACCATTGGTTAATTGTTGGACAAAAATAGATATGAAATGGGTGAAATAGAATATTTTTAAATTAGGGGCATTTTGGTAATCTAATAATTAAATGAATTAAAAACCCAAAATAAGGCAAATTTGTCCATCTTCTTCATGTACCAGCTGAATCTAGCATGGAAGCCATGGCTAGGGTTTGGTTCAAGCTTCCAAGCTCATTTGTAAGTGATTCCGAACCTCATTTTTAACGTTCTTTACATTTTTAAAGTCTTGGTAACTCGATTTACCTATTTCTACCATTATTTTAAGCTAGGGTTCATGTTTAAAAATTTATCCATGAGTGATATGCATGTGTTTTGATGTCTAATGGTAGAAAATGAATGCCGGGTGTTAAATAAATGACTTTTGCTAAGTGATTTTCGGTGAAAATGCTTAAAAGGACTAAATTATAAAAGTTATAAAATTTGTCATAAAAGTGTGATTTAGTGGAAATTGTGGGCTACTATAGTTATGAAAATGATTTGGCTAGGCTTGAAGAATAATGAAATTGAATGAAACTTATTGTACGAGCCTTGAGGCAAAAGTGTAAATATGATAAAGTTTAGGGGAAAAAATGTAATTTTTCCATAATATGATTTTTGGGTCTATATGAATAATGTGAGTCCTAAATAAGCTATATTTGAAATTTTAGATCAATAAAACTAAGATTCAGGCTTAATCGGGAAAGTACGAGATTGTGGACTAAAATGAAATAATTAGCCATGCTCGGATTCGAGGTAAGTTCGTATGATAATAATAATGCAATTTGAATTATAATTCTTTTCTATTATTGCATAAATTGTATGATTGAATACATTGAAATAGTTGATGGAATGGTGTACATGATGTGGAAATATGACATGGAAGAATATTACATGAAATGCAAGAAAATGATGATATATGACAAGTGATATATGAAATATGTGATATATGTTATGTAAATTTTTAAAAGCTTATTTGCTATTTGAGTTATGCCTTATTATGCCATGAATGAGCAATTGGTACTATGGATAGTGAGGTCAACACTTCGAGTAAGTTCGACAGAGGTGTGGTATCAAAAAAATCCTGTTTGAACCCTAGGAATAGTTTAGGATACAAGTGACATGTCACTAGGAATTAAGAAATCCGAGCTCGTTGAGTTGGTCCGAGTTCATGATATATGTGAGAAATTTGAACTTGTTGAGTTGGTCTAATTTCGTAGTATATGTGAAGCATCCGAGCTCGTTGAGTTGGTCTGAGTTCATTATAGATGCTAGCATCCAAGCTCGTTGAGTTGGTCCGAGGTCATAGTGGATGCAATACATGTAATTGGGTTTCGGGAAATAGTTGTGACATCCCAAACTCGGCCTAGACGTTATGGCTGAATTTGGTAATGTCACATCGAACTATTTTTCAAAAAGTGTTATATCGATGAAAACTCTTACTATATATTTAAACTTTTTGTGTGTTTCTGAGTTATGTCATTAATTTCAAAACTTGCGTCACTAACCAAAAAAAGTATTTACTTTAAAATCATTTTTCGTTTCCAAAAATATCATTTTATAGCGGAAGCTTTTTAAAACAGTTGCGTACTTGCGTTTACTTTGTAAAAGCATTGTTTCTTTTGAAAACTCGAGTTTTCCTATCTCTAACAGTTAGATGCCAAAGCAAATAAAAATTCCCAAATTAAAGTTAAATCCATAATGGCCTTATTACAGTAAAAATACCCAAAATAAAAATCACTTATAAAAATAAAGCAAATATGATAGTAAATGCGATTGTGTGGCCACCTTTGAGTCCCTCGCAGCACTGACCAGCCTAAGACTGGGGATTACCTGCGCAGTTAAATAGTAGGGTGAGTTTACAAAAACTCAGTGTTTAATCCCATATAAGCCAACAGTCAGAAAACAAGCACAGTCTAGGCCTAAGCCCTTTTTAGTAACAGTGACAATATTAGTTTTGGCTTTAGCCCATCTCAATACAAAAACAGTCATGTGTTCGGGCCTTGGCCCATTGTAGTAACAGTAAACAGTGCACTAACAGTAATAGTAACAGTGCAGTAACAATAAACAATGCAGTAAATAGTGTAGTAACAGTAAACAATATGCAAGTCCTACCCATCCAGCCTCTACACTCCATCTCCATCTAACCCTACACTCCATGTGGGGATAAAATCAACCCACCCATCCATACGCTCCATGTAGCACCGGTTGTAACACTAAACCGTATTTGCAGCAGAGCTACCAGTATAATAGGCTTAGAGCCACCAGTGATTTGCAGCAGAGCTGCCAGTACAGTACGTTTCTTCCAATCATATAAAAACCCATCCCCATGCAATGCATCATGCAACATGTCATAATATTATACATGTATTCAATACAATTACAATAGCATGCTAAAATATAAACATACATCACATAGGGGTAGAACAATCATCTTACCATAAAAGGGCAAAACAGTCATTTTACCACATAAGGGCAAAGTAGTCATTTTACTTCATAAGGGAAAAACAGTCATTTTACCTCATAAGGGCAAAGCAGTCATTTTACTTCATAAGGGCAAAAGAGTCATTTTACCCTATAAGGGCAAAATAGTCATTTTACCCTATAAGGGCAAAATAGTCATTTTATCGATTAAGGGTCCAGGTACGCTTACAGACCCAACAGAAGGTCCACAGTCATCTCGGGCAACCCGTGCAACCTTAATAGTCAAATAGTGAAAATGGGTCCAAGGCCCATATTGCAGGCCCATGTGGGCCCACACACCCGTGTGGTCTATGAAACACATTCTGATCCAATATTCTCCACACATCCGTGTGATTTACCTGTGTGGGGCCCATAAGCTGGGGCCCACAAGGCCCATGTTAGCCCAACATGGCCCAAAACGGCCTAAGCCCACGAAGTCTCTCATGGTGGCCTTTACGATCAAACGCTCACGTTTATGCGTTCGATTTACCACACGAGCGAGCGTATGCCTGTATGGTGATAATAGGCACATTTGCTGGCTTTTGCCGAGTTAGAATAAGGGTAGTGTTTTACACACCTTATTTGCAGAGAATGCAACCACGAATACCCTAACACCTAGAATGCATGATAATGATTCCCTTACTGCTTCAGCACTGCTCAAATCACTACAGTCGATTATCAATTACCTAAACACAATTTAGGCCTCCATTAGAAATAGATCATTAAACATAAAGATAGTGTCCCCTCCAACCATCGTTGCCAAAATGCAAAAAGAGGAGACCATAAGCCAAAATCCCGAAACCTTACCTTTACTGCACCAACAGGTTTCGCACAACACGCACGATGGTTAGGGATCACCAGTCCTCTAAAGAGAACCTATCACCAAAAAAAGAAGTAACAGTCATTTCTACAACTGAGTGATTTCAATCAAACTTAAACAGCTGAAGAAGTCAACACGAAACAACATCAACCTACAGTGGTACTTACGAACACGTGATATCATATTAATAAAAACAATCCATAATGAATTCACATCAAGGTTAACCCAAAAGCGACTAACCTCCCACCTTCAAAATATGGACAGAATCTTACACCCAAATAAATCTCCGATTGATGCCCACGAGTGTTTGAAAACTTCTCTCTAATGTCATGTTCGAGATACATCAAAGGGAAGTCATCAAAAGAAACAAACTACTTACAAAGACTTACCAAAACTTGGAGATCGAAATTGGGAAGACTTGCTTTCGGGAAAACCTTAAGCAATGGAATGACAAGGAGTAAAGAACAAAGACAGAAAAAGAGAACAAGAAGAAAGAACTCAGCGCAACTTCGGCAAAAGAAAGAGCAAAATAATGAACAATAGAGTGGGAGGCAGAAGAACTATCGTCAAGAGGAGTTGAATTTCTTTGAAGAGAGATAACCAAAAAGGAAAATAAAAAATAAAATCCTTCTAAATCTTTCTAAAAATCAGACCATTTTTTAAGTTAGTGGACAAAAATGGACATGGTTAGGTATGTTTCTAAAGTTTTTCATTAAGGGCATTTTAGTAATTTGGTAATTAAATGAATTAAAAAGCCAAAATTAAAAGCCAAGTTTTGTCCATCTTCCTCCCATGGTTGAATTTTACAAGGAGAAACCATGGCTTGGGTTTTCCAAGCTTCCAAGTTCGATTGTAAGTCCGTTCTAGCCCGGTTTTTAATGATATTTATGTTTTTGAAATCTTCGTAACATGATCTATCTATTTCTACCACCAACTTAAGAAATAATCAAATTCAAAAATTTTACCCATGATGGATATTAGTGTATTTTTATGTCTAATGGTAGAAAATGTATGTTTGGTGTATGATAAACGCCTTTTGCTAAGTGATTTTCGATGAAAATGCCTAAAAAAACCTATTTGTAAAAAGTTGTAAAATGGGTGTTAAAATGAAAATTAAAGAAAAATGTGGGCTGCTATAAGCATGTATAAGGTTTGGCTAGGCATGGGTATTGAAAAAATTGAGTACATTTCATTTTACGAGCCTAGGGACTAAATTGTAAAAATGTTAAAATTTAAGGGCAAAAATGTAATTTTTACCATATTATGATTTGGGGCTGATTTGAATAGTGTAATGATTAAATAAGTTAAATGTGATATTATAGATCAAGAAAAACGAGGTTCGAAACTAGAACGGGAGAAAAACGAGTATTTGACGGTTAGGTCCTTTTCTCCATTTTTATGCCGAGGTAAGTTCGTATGTTTAATAAGCATCAAATTATACATGTATAAATGCTTGATTGATATAATTGTGATAAATGCTATATTATTGAAATGAAATATGATGCTATTGAGTACGATACTACGGAAATGACCAACGGAGATTCGATACAACGAAAATCCTGGTTGAACCTTAGGAATAGATAGGATACAAATGTCATGACATTAGGGTTACTGAGATTACATGTAAGACCATATCTGGGAATGGAATCGATATGAGACTTCATGTAAGACCATATGTAGGATATGGCATCGATATGGGACTTCGTGTAAGACCATAACTGGGTTATTGGCATCGATACCATATTACATGTAAGACCATATTTGGGATATAACATTGGAACGGTATTGTGTGTATGAGATTCCCGAGTAACCTTTAGCATTTTAAGTGGTTCAATGGATAATTTAATGGGTATGTCAAAGAAAAGAAGAGCATGTAAGTATTACGAATTAGTACAGTATGTACATAAAGTTTATAAGCATTGACTTCATGATATTGTAAATTCATGGTTTCCATGAGAATGTTTTTGTGAAAGCCTTGTGACTATGAAATACATGGTGAATTCGGTTGGCCATTGTGTAGTTGGTTTTCGGGCCAAATTGAGTTATGATATAGCATCTTTTATTCACACAAATTGTGATCTATCGGATATGAGAAAAATCCTATTAAAATGATTATCGAAGTATGAGAAGATATGATCTTGAAACAATTGAAAGTTGTTAAAATATATGCTTGAAATGAGAATACTCATAATTCATGTGCATGTTTACTTTTAAGTTTTAAATGACTTGTTAGTTGTTGTAATATGTTACAAAGGAGAGGTTACGATTGTTAGGCTAATGCCAAGATATGTTAAATTATGCTTATGAGTTAAAAGAGTAAATAAAATTATAACTGTGAAATTCATGGCTATTAGTACTATCTTGTGTTTAAATTGTTGGACTTGATAAAAGATTAATAAGAGTTGCTTATTATTTTCATACGGACTTACTAAGCTATATAGCTTACCCCCTTCCTTTCCTATGTTTTATAGAGTCGTGAAGCTAGCTCGAGTTGGAGATCGCCGGAGATCCTATCACATTATCAAGCCATCATTTTGGGTATTGATGAGTTCAAGTATTTTGAGTTTATGACATGTACAGGGGCTTGGTCTTTTGGTCATATGTGTCATTGTGACTTTAGCCAATGTATTAGCTTGTAAGGGTCAAAGGCTTGTTTTGATATTTGGCCATGTAAATTGGCTTATTTGGCTAACATGGTTGTAAGCCTAAGTACATTCATATATATGTCAATGTCTTTGGTTATATGATCATGGTATGTTTGGTGAATGTGAATTGTTAGAAATGTGATTTATGGCATGAATGTGAAATGTTTAGTAATGTGGTCTATTGATGAGATGATAAATTTGTGTGTTCAATATGGTAACTAGAGAGTAGTTAAATGAAGCCTAATGAAGGTGAAATTGACATGAATGATTTATGGCATGATAAATGTTGTGTGTATGATAGACGTTGATATGGTATTGGTATGTAATGGTCATAATTCTGAAGGTTTTATTAGCTCTTACATGCTTGAAATTGTACAATGTGTTGTTGTGTAGATTTGTGTAAGGGAGGGTGTCAAAATGGCTTGGTAAATAGCCTTGTTTTTGTCCATACGGGTAGACACAGGGGAGTGTGTCTACGCCGTGTGTGACACACAGTCAGCCCCATAGGTGTGTGATCTGGCCGTGTGTCCCCTGCACCTAAATTGTTGCAAAACAGAATGCTCAGTATCGAGCACACGGGCATGAGACGCGGCCGTGTGTCTCAACCGTGTAAAGGACATGGCCTCGGGACACGAGCGTGTGTCTAGGCCATGTGTCTTCAATTTTCCCTTGGGTGACAAACAAAGAGTTACACGGGTTAGGGACACGAGCATGTGTGACCACACGGCCTACCCACATAGGCGTGTCCCAAACCACAAGGGCGTGTGACCCTTGTTTAGGCAAAAATTTTCTAAGTGTTGTACAATTTTCTAAAGTTCTCGATTTAGTCCCGAATCACTTCCAAAGCATGTTTTGGGCCTCCTAGGCTTGTGTTAGGGACTTTATGCTCGATTTCAAAAAGTTTTAGTTCAGACGAAAATTTGTGCCTCGAAAATTATGTTGCATGTGTTTAAGACCGGTAATGCCTCGTACCTTGTTCCTGCGTCGAATACGAGTAAGGGGTGTTACAAAACTTGCATAATCTACCATTAGACATCAAAATACACAAATATCTAACATGGTCAAACCCAAGACCTTAAATATATCTCAAATTAATGGTAGAAATAGATAGATCGAGTGATAACGACTTCAAAAATGTAAAGAGCATTAAAAACGTGGCAAGAGTGGACTTACAATCAAGATTGAAAGTGTCCAAACCCTAACTATGGCTTCTCTTCTAATTTTCAGCCAAGCATGAAGAAGATGAACTAAATTTTGGCTTGATTTTTGCTTTTTAATTCATTTAATTACCAAATGACCAAAATGCCCTTTTCTCAAAACATTAAAATTATCTAACCTCATGTCTATTTTTTTCCAACTTAAATTAAAATGGTATAATTACCATCTAAGGACCTTCAATTTAAAATTTCATAACAATTAGACACCTATAGCATGTAGAACTCAACTTTTGCACTTTTTACAATTTAGTCCTTTTGACCAAATTGAGTGCCCAAACATCAAAATTTTCGAATGAAATTTTCATTAAATCATTCCATAAAACTGTAGACCATAAAAATGTAACAAAAACAAGTATTATTGCGTCAAATTCGTGGTCCCGAAACCACTATTTTGACTAGGCCTTAAATCGGGTTGTTACAAATCACTTAATTTAGGATGTTAAAATGCAAGTAAAAGCATGTTGCTAAGCAATTTTACCATCAATAAAATTAAGCATAGTAAATATCATTTTCCCAATATTCATATATTAATTAGAACATCTTTATCAAATGTTCAATAAATTAGCAATTCATGCTCCAAATATCAATTTATTCCATACAATTTAATCATGCTAAAAGCATAATATACAACTTACCAAACCAATTTCCATTTTTCTCTTTTAAAAAAAACCTATTTTTGCAAATCCAGCCATCCAATATGCAGTTAAGTCATTAGAAACACCAATTAAACCTTTAATTTAACGCATAATCAGGCTAATTTACCAAATTGCCCTTAATATAACTCACATCCACACTTAGCTCTTTAAGCAAAAATGTGTTCAAACAAGCAAGTTTGAGCTTCACTTATGATTTGCACATTTCTCCTCTTGATGTGGAGTATGGAGCTTTAACAGAGACAAAGTATGCATTAGAAACTAACAATAGCGACAAGAAACACGAAATTTGATAAAATATATGAATCAAATTATTGCTCTAAACTACCTTACCGATGTTGCACAATTAAGCCAAAATATGGAATTCCTAAACTAAATTCCCTTTTCAGCACCTCTAACCACTTCAAATCTTCATTTCTAGTCCAATAACATGTATTCTAAGTGTTAATTTCATCATTTAATCCGTTTCATAATTTTCCGAAAAAATCATCCATGTTCTTGATCAAATTCAAATTTCTCAAAATTGATCCATAAAACGTGTTTGATCTTTTGGTTTAAGATTAAAAACCTCTTACTAGACCTATTTTGAGCTTAGACATCCATTAATATTTGGATTCCAACTCAAAATTAAATATCCACCATTGTTTATCTTCAAGTTTAAGAAAGAAGAAATTAAAGTTGAAAATCCATTATAATCACTTTAATTAACAAGTAATGATTGAAATCAACTTAAAAACAAGTTTAGTGATGATGATTACCTTCAATTGAACTCAAATCATTGATTTGGAAGTTTGAATCAAAATGCTTGAAGAAATTCGGATGACTTTTTGCCCAACTTTGAAAATTATTTCGAGAGATTTTAGAGAGAATTTTGGGAGAGAAAATGTTTAGATCTATTCACTGATATTTGGTTTATGAAAATGAGCAAAAAAAAAAAGAGAGAGAGAAAAAGCTCTCAATTCGGGTAAAAATGAGTGAAAAGTGAGGTAGTTGTAGAGTTTTTAGAACTGAAAACCCCCACCTAATTTTCAAAATTTGGGGAATTTGCCATCAGGCCACTCCCCCTTTTCCCTTGTTTTATAATTTGCTCATTTCCCTCAAAAATTTCTAAAATATGGTTTATTTGCTATAAAACCTCTTACACATTTCCCTTGTTTTTCAAATTAGTCCCATTTAATTAATATTTTAAATCACCCAATTAAACCCCCATTTTAAATTATTTTTAGATTCCAATTTAACCCAAAATATTTATTTTTACCCAAAATTATTTAAAACCATAAAATTAGTTTTTCTAAAAATATTTTTATTTTTTAGAATATTATTTACTGATTTTTAGATTAAATTAAGCTAACTAATTAAGAATATAAATTGGTAATTGACCTGACTAATTCCCAATTTTCACTCGAAACCCGATAAACTTACCTGAAACTACTAGACCTATTTTCGGGGCCTTACATGGACTATCTGTCCAAGTGGGTTTAAGCCAAGGCATACCCAACTAATGACGTTATGGTAGTCATGTGATTCCTACATAAGCACATATTTACACAATTGGGGACTCCTAGAGCTATAATTAGCGATCAAGGATCTCACTTTGTAAATAAGTGGCTTAAGTGGTTGCTGGGCAAGTATGATGTGAAACATAAGATTGCTACTGCTTATCACCCATAATCGAATGGGCAAGTTGAAAGGATGAATCATGAAATTAAAGGTATACTTGAAGAAGTAGTGCGCACTAACGGAACAGATTGGTCTTGAAGTCTCGATGATGCACTATGGGCCTATCGAACTATTTTTAAGACACCATTAGGAATGACTCCCTATCGATTAGTTTTTGGAAAAGCATGTCATTTTTTGCTTGAATTGGAGAATAAAACTTACTGGGCTTTGAAGCAATTAAATTTTGATATTAAGCAAGCTAGTGAGAGAAGGATGTTACAACTTGATGAGTTGGAGGAGTTGAGGTTGTTTTCATACGAGAATGCCAAGATGTGTAAAGAAAAATATAAGAGATGGCATGATAGGCATATTCAACCTCATGAATTCAAAGAAGGTTAGAAAGTGTTGTTATTTAATTCGAGGCTAAGGTTATTTCTTGGAAAGCTCAAGTCTCGATGGAAAGTACCTTATACCATCTACAAAGTTTATTCATATGGAGCTATAGAATTGTACGACAACCATGGAGGTACATTTAAAGTTAATGGTCAATGTCTTAAGCACAATTGGATGGTGAAATTGAGAGAATTAAAACCTTGCTCAAATTAAGACACCCTTAATTTTTCATAAACCTATTTTTTAATAAAAAGTTAAAAATTATTTTCTTAAATTAGTGCACTTAATTAATTCTGTCTAAGGAGATTGGAACTTAAGCGAGACTGTTGTGACCCCTCCAATCTTTTCTGGGAATTAATTTAATGTAATTCTTTGAGAATAAAATTTCTAATTTATTTTAAAATTTTTATTTCTAGTTTTATTTTTATTTCCCATTTTTATCTTTATCTTTATCTTTATCTACGCCTTTAATTTTAATTTTATTTAATTTGTTTATGTTTAATAAAGGGAGTCAAATTGGCCCAATTACTAATTAGTTTAATTATTTTTAAGTAGTCTAGCTTGTAAAGACAGTTTGGGATTAAGGCATGGACAACAAAGAGTAGAAACTGATTAAGGCATGGACAACAAAGAGTAGAAACTTACCCCATTAATGTTGTCCATTAGGGTTCCCTAAAACCCTAAATTTTTCCATCATATTTTCCCTCTATCTAACTTGCTGCCCAAGTAACTAAAAATTAGCTAAATTTTAGCTACAAGACCACCTTGCCGTCCAAGTCACTTAAATTAGCTAAATTTTAGCTACAAAATTTTGCTAATTCATCATTATATAAACTCCTCTCTACCTTTATGATTTTCACAACCCTTCAAGCTATTAGCTTAAACCCGAAACCACTCATTCTTTTCCCTCTTAACTATTAGCCTAAATCCCAAAATTTCTCCTAAAAATTCTTCTTTGTTGCAAGCTCCTAGTACTACTACTGCATGACTTATACCAGAGCAACCCTTTCGCTGTTGCATCCTTATCGCAGCCGCCGCATTATATCACTATCGTAAGCTTTGCACCACGTCAAGCTTGTCGCTGCTGCAAAGCAATTGTCATCGCAAAACCTCTCTCTTAACCTTTACCTATTTTTTCATTCCTTTTGCAAAATTTTGCTCAATATTTGGGAAAAATGTCCACATCTCGCAAAAGAACAAGATCTTCCAAGACCTTTGCCGAAAATCCCATTGTGTTCAAGATGAAGTGAAAGAAACGTTTGATTCAATATTTAAGAATCAACCTATGATGCTGGAAAAAGGTTTCAACTTGGAAAGAAATGATAAGATGGTTGTGCCTTTAACGATTGGAAAGAAAATTGATGCCTTCAATTGGAATTATTTTTGCGATGCAAGATCATTACCTGATGAGGAGTAAGTTCTAGAGTTCTATGCTAATTTGACTAAGCCGGATGCTACTAAAGTTCTTGTTTACAAGTAAAAGGTACCCCTAACTTCTAAATCCAATAATTATTGGTTAACTTATCCGATGTTGAAGAAGATGAGTACTTTGCCATGATGAAAAATATAATTTGGGATTTTCATTAGCAAGTACTTAATGTTGGGACAAATTTGAGATCCCAGTGGATTATAAGGAAGTATGGTAGTCATTCTAGTGGAACAGAATATCTAAAATCATTGGCTAAGGTATGGTTTTACTTTGTTCGATATAGTTTCATACCTATCTCACATAGTTGGACCATCTCTATGGAGTGAATACTTTTGTTGTATGCAATTATGATAGAAAAGACTATCAATGTTGGGAAGATTATTCCTAAAGAGATCCATGATTGTGCTAAAAAGAAGACTAGAAGTGCTTACTTCTCATCCTTGATAACTTCACTTTGCTTAAAGGCCCTAATTAAGACAAAAGAAACCCTAAAGGGCCCACATGTTCAAGGTTGCATCACAACTCATGATCTTGAAAGGTTAGTGGAAAATGTCCATGAACTAAACCCAATTGAACTAAGTGAGCCGATAGAACTAGAAATCAACGAGTCATCGAACAAATCTGAAACTTAAGCTAACTTAGTTATTAAAATCAAAGAGGTAGAATTAGAGGAAGAACTATAATACCCCTAACTTGTATTCGTTACTGGAATAGGGTTACAGAGCATTACTGGAGTTTACATTTCAATACTATCAAAATTTTAAAACATTTAATTTACAACAGCAATCAATGCAAAACCAATCAATGTCATACATATTGTCCCTTGTACAAGACCTCGAGGGCTAAAAACACATTAGAAACAAGTCAGTACTAAATCAAAAACATATAGAGTTTTTAAGAAAAAGATGAAAATTTTTAAACTGCACGGGTCACACAGTCGTGTGGCTAGGTCGTGTGACTTACACGGCTGAGACACACGCCGATGTCTCCTTGTGGGCATTCAAAGTAGAGACACACAACTGTGTTCCTGCCCGTGTAATTCTCTAACTTGGGTCACACGGCCAAGCCACACGCCCGTGTGCCAGGCCGTGTGCTAGGTCATGTAACTACCTGACTTGTAACACTTTGAATGTTATTGGGGACACACGGCCATGTTGCATGACCATGTGTCACACACGATTGAGACACACGCTCGTGTCCTTGGTCGTGTAGATGAAAAATAGGCTATTTCCAATCCATTTTTCTCACATGTAAACAAGCATTCAAGATGCACCAAATAATGCATCCATAAGCTAAGCCGATAAGGTATATGTATATACAACCAATATGCCTAAAAGGCACCTCAATCAAACCAATTAAACATGTATAACCATATGCATAGTTTAGCCAAAAGTTTAATCAACTTATAATTAAGTTTATGCCAAAACTTACCACCTTATTTACCTATCAAATTCACACCAAAAGTACCAAATTGGCCGTTTGACATTTAGCACTGTTAGCCATATACGTCTACTACATTCCAAATACCAAATGACCATATTCAACCATGTCAAAGAACATTCCATTACTCACATTTTAAATACCATTTGAACTTCCATCATTTAAGCATCATAAAGACTATAAAATCAACCATCATAAGGTCACATATATATACTATAATTACAAGCCAAAACATAATGGCTATAACATCAACCAAAACATCTATACGTGTACATATTTAACCAATTATCACTTAACTTGTTTTCATGTCAAAACATAACCTAATTGATACATAACAACCATACCAAATTTGGTCATTTTAAAACTTACACCAATTTGACCATATTAACCACAACCAACAAGCTATCAATAGTACCTTAAGTACCTTAAATGTAACAACCCATTTTTCAATGAAGTCGAAACAGTGGTTTCGGAACCACAAATCCAATCCAAAAATAAAGTTTATTTTTATTTTATTATATGGTCTGTATTATAATAGATATGTCGTGTGAAAATTTTGATATGAAAATTTTATCGATTAAGTGTTTAATTACGAGAAAGACTAAATCGCATAAAATGCAAAAGTTGAATTCTAGTAGCTATAAGAATTAAATAGCTATGCAATTCAAAACTAGAGGTCTTTATATGGTAATTAGACCATTAAAGAAAAGTATGTAGATTTTTGGTGACTCATCCATGAAAAAATTAGAAAAGAGTAGGGACTAAATAGTAAATCATAAAAATTAAAAGATGATAATTAATTAAAAAGAAATTATCATCTTATTTTCATGTCGTCTTCCCCAAAATTTCTATGGAAACCTTAGGAGAGAGGAAGAAAACTTTCCAAGCTTAAAAATGTATGAAATCAAGTCTTGTTTTTAGTAATTTTTATATTTTTGGAATTGGGATAGTCTAGTCTACCTATTTGGGGGATTAATTTGAAAAGTTATCAAAGTATGAAATTTGGGTCATGGATGAATATGCTAAAATTTTGAAATTTATGGTAGAAAATGAAAGGTTGTTGATAGATAAACAACTTTTACAAAGAGATTTTTGATGAAAACATGATTTAGGGACTAAAATGTAAAGTTGTGAAATTTAATGAAAAAAATCCTGAATTTTTATGAATACACGTGCTATAAAATTTTTAATGGGATTTTGGTTAGGCTTGGAAAAGGGAGTAACTTGCACAAGTTTCGTTTTCCGAGCTTAGGGACGAAAATGGAATTTATAAAAAAGTTAGGGGAAAAATGGTAATTTTTCCTAGAACGTAAGTTGAGTCCAAATGAGTATGAAATATGAGAAATTGATGATTAAAGCTATTTATATAGATTTGGACAACTCACATTCGAGGTTAGATCGAGGAAAAGAAAAGGTTTCTGATTAGTAGATTACTTACGCGAACAAGTGTCGAGGTAAGTTTGTGTAACTTAATCGAACATGTAAATATGTTTAATTGAATGTTATGTTTGTGTGGAATATGACTTATATTGATGTACATTATTTGAATGCTATAATGAAACTTTAATACATGCTTGAAATGGTGAAAAAGGGTTAAGTCCCAATTGAATATTAAATCTCGATGAATATATGTGTTTTCCCTAAATGGATGAGGTCTTGCATTTGTTGCTAATGTGATTTAGCTTAGACCAGTAATCCTATTGATCTCATTATAGAAAGGATTTAGCCCAGATGGGTAATCTTGACACGATACCTCTCGAGTATATGTTACAATTAGGGGTTTAGCTTGCACTAGTAGTTCTAATTGAGCTCTTTTAGCCCTATGTTATATAAAGGATTTAGCCTGGACTAGTAATCCTATTATACGATATGTGGCTTGAGAGTGTGTTCTTTCATTAAGTGCCCTAATGGGTACTCTTGAATAAGAATTGATGGGCTATTGAATCGTACACCTCGAGTGTACCATTCAAACATCCATCGGAATTTCAACGATTCAATGGACATAAAACTCTTGACATGGTATGAAAATTATAAGATCAAATGATAATGGCATGAAAGAATATTGCATGATGAGCTCATCTATCCTTACTTGATGTATATGTAAAGTTTGTGACTAACATGTTTGATTGGATGCATGTGTTTAAGCAATTTTTCCAAATGGATTGAAAACATGATATTGTATGTTTAGATTTAATAAACAAGATTGGTAAGTTTAGTTTCCGTTATACGAACTTACTAAGCATGTAATGCTTACTTCGTTTTATTTTTCCCCTGCTCTATAATACTCAGAAGCTTGAAAATGTTGGAGATCATTGGAGCATTTTCACACTATCTACTAGCTATTTTGGGTATTTATAATAGCATCAGTTTGGTATAATGGCATGTATAGGACAACTTGGCCTTTAGTGGCTTGATAATGATGTTTGTAATCTAGTCATTGGAATGGCTAGTAATAGTTGTTTTGATATACTTGTAATGTCATGGTATGGTAGCTATATATATATGTTAAGTAGTTGATCAAATCATGTTTAGCACATAGATTGAACCAAGCTAAGATTGTAAACATGTATGCATTCAATGATATGCCATGTTGAATGATGAAAATTTCTTAATTTGAATGCTTGAATTGGTTGGAATGTGTTTGGTATGTTTTAGTGCAGGAAAACGGTAAATTTGGGTGACAAATTAGGCTAGGAATTGGCTTTATTTTGTCCACATGGGCAGACACACGGGCATGTGTCTAGACCGTGTGTGACACACAGCCGGGCACATGGGCGTGTAGTTAAACTTTCTGTCCCTTGCACCTTAATTTTGAGAATCAGAATGCCCAGAATTAAGTAGACGAGCAAAGACATGGGTGTGTGTCTCAGCCGTGTGTGGTACACGGCCTAGAACGCTGGCATGTGTCTTGGCCGTGTGAAACCTGCACCTAATTTCGAAAAGAATTAATTAACAACACGGCCTAGCTCACGGGCGTGTGGCATGGTCGTGTGCAAAATTTAGAGAGTTACACGAGGTCGAACACGACCTGTAGCATGGGCGTGTCCCAGAGGCACATGGGAGTGTCCTTTGTGTAACACCCCTAACCCGTATTCGTCGCCAGAACAGGGTTACGGAACATTACCGAAACATTCAAAACATTTTCAAGCAATTCAAACATTTACTATTCATTCCTCGAAATTTATTCATAACGTCCCTTAAATGGACCCTCGAGGCCCAACACGAGCATTAGAATCGAGTCGGGACTTAATTGGAAACTCTAAGAATTTTTCATGAAATTTCAAAATTTTTCCAAGGTGTAGGGCTCACACGCCCGTGTTGTCCTAGGGACATGCTCGTGTGACCCTGGGACACGCCCGTGCTACAGGCCATGTTTGACCCCGTGTAACTCTCTGACTTGTGCACGCGACCATTGTAAACTGACAAATATATAGGATTTTTCCTATATAATTCATCACCTTTTTACTTAAATTTGTTGTTAAAACCAAGTAATTGCTTAATAAATTAATGAAATATATGAAAATATGAAACTGGGACATGGAAATTATTAAAATGTGATTTTATGCTTTATTATATAGTTTTCATTCAGAAAATGGCTTCTTTTATATTAATTTGAGCATATTATATTTCCAAGCTATAAAGTGGGTCATGCATGATTAAATTAAATAATAAAATATAAAGTTATATTTAATAATTTATTTTAATATGTTTCATTAATAAATTAACTTTTAATTAATTAAGCAAATTGATTAATTAAAGTGGTTAAGTTACATTCTTTGGTCCTCTAAATTATCTACTATTGCTGGACAAGTCTGAGAGCTTTATGTTGATTACAAAACCATCTAAATGGAGGACCAAGTCAACCCAAAATTTGGCTGCGTGTGGATGCTGATAAACCAAATTTTGATTTAATTACACAAGGTCCTTGAAGAGTTGAAGAAATCGAAGATTTACCCAGAGATCTGCAATTGACCGAGTCTTGAGCCTGATGATGTTGTGGCACTTAAATCAAGCAAAAATCAGCTACATTTCCACAAATCATGGCCGACCACCCTTGGATAAATTTGCAAAAGATGAACACTCCTATTTTTAGAAAACTAGCTTCCTTGCCTCACCTATAAAAAAGACCCCATTTCTCACTTTTCTAATCATCCCTTATCCCTCATCCTTCAACCATCCCTCACTCATTCATCATTCTCTCCTCTCTCAACTCTCTTAGCCTCACGCCTATCATCATCTTTGCATAAAGATTTTTAGCAAATTAGCATCTTAAAAATCCCTTGGTCGGCCACCTCGGAGAGCCATCCACAAAGGAGCGAAGCGAAGGAACGAAGGAGCCCTCGTCAGTTAGAGTATTGGGTGACAACTACTTTGATTTTGGCTTAATCTTTCTTTTCTTTAACTTAATTCAAGAATGCTATGTGTTTACTGTTCTTGTTTACAACAATGATAGCTTAATTTTATTTAAGCTAGGATGATTATTTTGATTGAATAATATTTATTTGATTCATGCTTATAATGTTTGTGCCTCAATCGATCATGTTTTCAATTAAAATCAAGTCTGTATTTCATTCATACGTGATTGAAATGTACCTGAATTAGTTGAGCGATCCTAACCAGACGATGACTAATGGACACATAATTGAAATGTGCATGCTCAATTTAGATCCTAACCTGATTACATTGTAGGTTACATAACAACCCTAACCAGGCTTTGTTATCTGCATAGTTTTTAGATTGGTGTGATTAAAATGTTTCAAACCTAACACATCCCTGTTACCTCGCATGAATACTAAGAAACCCTTAGTAAATAAGAATTAGTAAAATGTGTATTTACTAAGTAAAGGATTCCGAAAGGACCTAATGTGGTTTTGAAACTCATGAAAGATTGAGTTGCCATTGAATGTTTCCGAATATTGATAAGCATGTTGATAATAATTTGAGTTTAATTAAAGTAATTGTCCTAGCTTATTTATGTTATAATTGCTGCTTATTGTGTTAATTCTACTAAAATCTATTTCATTCATATAGTTGCATGTTAGGATAAATCACATCAGGGATCATTGCATTTAGTTTAATATATTTTAATCATCACTTCTCAATTATATTGTTTTTCTATATCAAATTGTTAATATAATTTTACAAATTACTTGACTTAGCACAAATACAATCCCTGTGGAGATGATAACTCGATACTTACTTATTACTTGATAATGACTGTGTACACTTGCACAAACTCGAGCGTTACAAGTTTTTTGAGCTGTTGCCGGGGATTGTCAATTGTTGCCACAGTCATTTTTGTGAAATTATTTATTTTAAATTTGGTTATTTCTAACATTACTAACTTTTTCTTTTTTTTTTTTAATTTTGTGATTTTCTTTTCAAGTGTTTATGAGCAAAGCTCAGATTATCAATTTACTCCCAGTAGACCCTAAAATTGAGCGAACTTTCAGACAAAGAAGATGTGAACAAATAGCTTAAAGACAAGTCGAGATGGACCTTGGAAATCAAAATCAAGACCAAGGTAATGAAGCCGATCATGTACGAAATCCCATCCTCATTGTCGATGATAAGGATAGATGCATCAGACAATATGCTGTGCCATTTTTCAATGAGTTAAATCCAGGAATTAGAAGGATAGATGTTGAGGTAACCCAATTCGAATTGAAACCAGTGATGTTTCAAATTCTACAAACGGTGGGCCAATTTAGTGGAATGCCCATGAAAGACCCTCATCTCCACATTTGATTATTTATTGAGGTGAGTGATTCATTCAAGATAGCCGGTGTGACTGAAGACACACTGAGGTTGAAGTTGTTTCCGTACTCATTGAGAGATCAAGCACGAGCATGGCTCAATTCATTGCCACCAAGTTCCATATCTACATGGCATGAATTAGCAGAGAGATTTTTGGTAAAGTATTTTCCGCCTAGCAAGAACGCTAAGTTGAGGAACAATATCACAACTTTCCAACAATTGGATGACGAGTCTTTGTATGAGGCTTGGAAGCGATTCAAGGAGTTACTTCGTAAGTGTCCTCACCATGGTATTCCTCATTGTATCCAGTTGGAGACATTCTATAATGGTCTCAATACACATACAAGATTGATGGTAAATGCTTCTGCGAATGGTGCAATTTTGTCTAAGTCTTATAACGAGCCTTATAGATCATCGAGAGGATCGCAAGTAATAACTATCAATGGCCAACAAATCGAACAACTTCAGGAAGAGGAGTAGTTGTAGTTCATGAAGTTGATGCTCTCACTTCGTTATCAGCTCAGGTATCGTCTATTTCCTCTATGTTAAAGCATTTTACTGCTAATAGTGTTAATAATTTTGTAGCTCAACCACCAAGGCCATTTGAAGTAATTTCCTGTGTGTACTATGGGGAAGGTCATTCTTTCAAGAATTACCCATTGAATCCCGAGTTAGTGTACTATGTGGGGAACCAACATCAAAATAGGAGTGGACAAGGACCTCAGTCCAACTTCTATAATCCTTCATGGTGTAATCATCCCAAAATTTCTTGGAGCAACTAAGGAAATGGACCAAACAACAACTTTATGCAGCATAGACCCAACCAATCTTAAGGGTTTAATCAGCAAGCTCCAAAACCAGCCCATGATGAATAATCAAATAGTTTGGAGAACTTGTTGAAAGCATACATGGCAAAGAATGAGGCTTTGATCCAGAGCCAAGCAGCAACATTGAAAAATTTGGAAAATCAAATGGGCCAGTTAGGTATGGAGCTTCGAAATAGACTGCAAGGAACATTGTCGAGCAATACCGAGAATCCAAGAAACTTGGGTAAAGAACATATCAACATAGTGGCATTACGAAGTGGTAAAATTCTAGAACCTAGATTGATTGAGGTCAAAGACGAACCTGTTGAAAAGGAGGAAAGTCAACTAGCTGTTGAAATTCCTACACCAAAAGAATCAGAATCTACAAAGACTGACAAGGTAAATCCTAGCTTAGTGAATTTAGATACTTTAACATCTTCTTTGGATGCAGATTTACCTATTCAGAAGAGTTGTCTGATTTAATCAAAAGTTCCATCACCTCTATATCCGTAAAGATTGCAGTAACACAAGCAGAAACAAGAGATGCAATTCAAGAAGTTTTTAGATGTTCTAAAGTAATTACACATCAATATTCCATTGGTGGAGGCTTTAGAACAAATGTCGAATTACGTGAAGTTTATGAAGGATGTACTATCCAAGAAGAAACGACTGAGTGAGTATGAGACTGTCGCCTTGACAAAGGAGTGCAGTGCATTCCTGTAGAACAAACTGCCACCAAAATTGAAGGATCCAAGAAGCTTTACGATACCCTGTAACATTGGTGAATCTCACTGTGGCAAAGCTTTGTGTGACTTAAGAGCAAGTATCAACTTGATGCCTAAGTCTATTTTGAAGATGCTAGGGATAGGAGAAGTAAGACCTACAACTGTGACGCTCCAGCTTGTGGATCGATCTTTAGCATACCCCGAAGGAAAGATCAAGGATGTTTTGGTAAGAGTCGATAAATTTATTTTTCCTACTGATTTCATTATTCTAGATTTTGAAGCAGATAAGAAAGTGTCAATTATCCTTGGGAGACCTTTCCTAGCTATAGGAAGAATGTTAATTGATGTGCAGAAAGGCAAACTCACCATGCAAGTTCAAGATGATCAGGTAACTTTTAACATTCTTAAAGTAATGAAATTTTGTGATCCAACAGAAGAGTGTTCAATTATGAAAGAGTTAGAAGCCTTGATTTCTATGGAAAGCAATTTTGAAGAAGATCCATTGGAGAAAGCCTTAAGATCTCACCCTTTGGAGGATGAAGAAAGTGAAGAAAACATGGTTCTGGTGGAAGCCAATCCGAGAAATTTTTAGTCAATCCACACGGTTTGAACCGTTGGAGTTAGAAGTTAGAGAATTTGTGCAACCCAAATTGTCAATCGAAGTACCACCTACACTCGAACTAAAGGTACTTCCTTCCCATTTGAAATATGTTTATTTAGGTGATTGTTCCACTTTGCCTATGATTAATTCAGCAGAACTGACAAAAAATCAAGAGGAGCAACTAATTGTTATTCTAAAGAAATTTAAGAAAAAAATTGGTTGGACCATAGCTGATATTCGAGGTATAAGCCCTTCATTTTGCATGCAAAAAATTATTCTAGAGGAAGGTGAAAAAGCTCGAATTGATAGGCAAAGGAGGCTCAATCCAATTATGAAGGAGGTTGTGAGAAAAGAAGTGATCAAATAGTTAGATGCAGGAATCATCTATACTATTTCAGATAGTTCGTGGGTAAGTCCGGTGCAGTGTGTGCCAAAAAAAGGTGGAATTATGATTGTTGAGAATGAGCGTAATGAATTGACCCCAACAAGAACTGTTACTGGTTAGAGAATTTGTGTTGACTACAGAAAGCTAAATAAAGCCACTCGGAAGGACCATTTTCCGTTGCCTTTTATGGATCATATGTTAGATCAACTAGCAGGTAATGAATTCTATTATTTTTTAGATGGTTATTCAGGATATAACCCAATAGTTGTAGCCCCAGAAGACCAACATAAAATAACCTTTACTTTTCTGCACGGTACGTTTACTCTTAGGTGAATGCCTTTTGGTTTATGCAATGCACCCGCAACCTTTCAACGATGCATGATGACAATATTCACTGATATGATTGAAAATTTTGTTGAGGTTTTCATGGATGATTTTTTTTGTTTTTGGTAACACTTATGATATTTGTTTGAGTAATTTGGCTAAGGTACTGAAGAGATGTGAAGAGACGGATCTTGTCCTTAACTGGGAGAAATGTCATTTTATGGTTAAGGAAGGGATTGTCTTAGGGCATAGAATTTCAAAGAAAGGAATTGAAGTCAAAAAAGCAAAAGTGGACGTAATTGAAAGATTACCAACCCCAATGAATGTGAAAGGAGTTAGAAGTTTCTTAGGTCATTTCAGTTTTTACCGAAAGTTTATCAAAGATTTTTTGAAAATTTCTAAACCGTTGTGTTTGTTGTTAGAGAAAGATACAGTGTTCAATTTTAACAAAGCATGTTTAGAAGCTTTTGAAGAGCTGAAAAAATAGTTAATCTCAGCCCCAATAATCATTACACCCAATTGGAGCACACCTTTTGAGTTGATGTGCAAGTAGAACCTTGATGGGATCCTAACTCAATTATACAATAACTGAAAAGGAACTATTTGCTATAGTCTTTGCTTTTGACAAATTCCATTCATATCTTATAGGTACCAAAGTTATAGTATTTACAAACCATGCGACTATTAAATACCTGCTCACGAAGAAAGATGTAAAACTGAGGCTAATTTGTTGGATACTTTTACTCCAAGAAATTTGTCCTTGAGATTCAAGACAGAAAAGGTGTTGAAAATCAAGTAGCTGATCATCTGTCGAGGAGCAAGATGAGGTAACTCAGTCACATGTGCCTATCAATGAGAATTTCCTAGATGAACACTTATTTGAGGTGAGTCGAATTCATGAAACACCTTGGTTTGCTAATTTTGCCAATTATCTTGCATGTGGACTAATTCCTCAAGAAATGACATACCAACAAAGGAAGAAATTCCATCATGATAGTCGGTATTATTTTTGGGAAGACCCGTTCTTGTTTAAACAGTGTGCAGATAATATAACCTAAAAGTGTGTAGCTGAAAGTGAGATTGCCGAGATCTTATATCATTGCCATTCATCTCCAAGTGGGGCACACTTTGGTGGTGAATGTACTACAGCTAAGGTTTTGCATGCAGGTCTCTTTTGGCCTACACTATTTAAAGATGTTTATGCCTATGTGAAGAACTGTGATAGATGCCAAAGGAGCAGAAACATGTCAAGGAGGAATGAAATGCCCTTAACAAATATTTTGGAGATTGAATTATTAGACGTATAGGGAATTGACTTTTTAGGCTCGTTTCCTTCTTTATATGGGAACAAATACGTCTTAGTTGCTGTGGACTATGTATCTAAGTGGGTTGAAGCTGAAGCATACCCTACAAATAATGCTAAGGTAGTTATGCAATTCCTACATAAGCATGTGTTTACACGATTTGGGACACCAAAAGCTATTATTAGTGATAAAGGTTCTCATTTTGTGAACAAGTGGCTTAAAAGGTTGCTTGACAAATATGATGTGAAGCACAAGATTGCTACTGCTTATCACCCCAGTCCAATGGGAAAGTTGAAAGAGTGAACCATGAAATCAAAGCTATCCTAGAAAAGGTAGTACGCCCCAGCAGAAAAGATTAGTCTCGAAGGCTCGATGATGCATTATGGGCAATCAAACAACATTTAAGACACCGTTAGGAATAAGTCCTTATCGGTTGGTTTCTGGGAAGGCATGTCATTTGCCATTAAAGTTGGAGAATAGAGCTCACTAGGCTTTGAAGAAGTTGAATTTTGATCTTAAGCAAGCCGGTGAGAGAAGGATGTTACAATTGGATGAGTTGGAAGAGCTGAGGTTGTTTTCTTATGAGAATGCCAAAATGTATAAAGAAAGATAAAAAAGATGGCATGATAGTCATATACGACCTTGAGAGTTTAAAGAAGGTCAGAAGGTTTTGTTGTTTGATTCAAGCCTGAAGTTATTTCCTGGGAAGCTGAAATCCCAATGGAAAGGACTTACCATCTATTAAGTTTATTCTTATGGGGCTATTGAATTATACAACAATTACGGAGGTACGTTTAAAGTCAATGGTCAATGTCTCAAACATTATCAGGATGGTGATGTTGAGCGAGTTGAATCCTTATTCAAATTAACAGACCCTTGATTTTTCATAAACTTGTTTTGTAAATAAATAAATAATTAGGATTTATTTTCTTAATATAGTACATTTAATTAATTCTATCTAAGGAGATTGGAACTTAAGCGGGACCACGTGACCCCTCTAACCTTTTTGGGAATTAATTTAATGTAATTTATTGAGAAGAAATTTTCTAATTAAGATTTAAAATTTTTTTAGTTTCATTTGTTTTGTTTAAATTTTAAATTTTAATGTTAATAAAGGGGTCAAATTTGGCCCAAGTACTAATCAGTTTTTTTTTGTAAGATTCAGTCTGAATTTGAGGCCCAAGACAGCAAAAAGAGGGAAAACTCCACACCTATTGCCGCCATTTCCATTGCTTGCTACCTAAGTAACCTTAATGTAGCTAAGTTTTTGCTACATGTTTCCATAATTTTTCCCTATATAAACCCCTCTTCATTCTACTATTTTTTATATCCCCCAATGCTATTTGCTTAAACCCAAAAAATCCTTAAACTTTTCTCTTGTGCCATCAACCTCAAATCCCGAAAGGAACCCTAGTTCTTCTCCCCTTTTGTCGATAAAGAGATTGCTGGAGCATCAACATCGCTGCCGCATGTAGCTGCTATTGCCACTGCACACCACCATTACCGCCGTAACCTCTTTGCCATCGCAAGGTTTGCCGAAGCAAATCCTACCCACTTTCCGATTTCTCTTCTTCCCCTATAAGTAGAACTTTTCCAAATTTTTGGGAAAATACAATATCTCACAAAAGAACTAGATCGTCGAATACTACTTCTAAAAACCCGATTGTGATCAATGAAGAAGTGAAAGAGAGATTTGATTCAATTTTTAGGCATCAACTTATGATGCTGGAAAAAGGTTTTCACTTGAAGAGTAATGATTTGATGGTTGTCACTATGCCAATTAGAAAGACAACCAATGCTCTCAAGTGGGAACGATTTTGTGATGCTCGTTTGCCTCCCAATAATGAACTAGTTCGAGAGTTCTATGCAAGTTTGACCACACAAGATGCTACTGAGGTCATTGTTTAGAAGAAAAAGGTACCTCTTACTTTTAAGTCTATCAATGATTTGTTTACCTACCTGATGTTGAAGAAGATGAGTACTACCCACATAAATTGGGATTTTCTTCAACAAGTACTTGATGTTGTGACAAATTCGGGATCCCAATGGATTATAAGAAAGTATGGAAGCCATTCTTGCTTAAGGGAATACCTAAGACCAGTAGCAAATATATGGCTTTATTTTGTTTGTTACAGTTTTATGCCTATCTCACATAGTTCCACCATCTCAATGGAATGAATGCTATTGTTATATGCAGTCTTGACAGAAAAGTCCATTAATGTTGGGAAAATTATTCTCAAGGAGATTTATGGCTGTGCTAAAAAGAAGACAGGAAATGCTTATTTCTCATCATTAATCACTTCACTTTGCTTAAGGGCCCGTGTTAAAACACAAGCGAATTTGAAGGGGCAATATGTCCAAGGGTGCATTACAAGTCATGATCTTGAAAGGTTAGTAGAGAAGGTGCATGAGCTAAATCAAAGTGAGCAAGAAGAACCAACTGAGCCAGAAACTAAGGAGCCAACAAATGAAACTGAAACTGAATAGTTACAGCCGCTGAAGAAGAAGAATCTGATAAGGAACCAAACAATCCTAAACTAGTTTATGGATCTGAAAAACCCTAAACCAAGGGTTGAGCCAGAAAAAGAACTAGTCAAGCTGAGTGTTGAACCTGAATATACAACTCTCATGCCAACTTTTGCAAGTACTTCAAGGAAACCAGAGCTATCAATGTTGATGGATATGTGCAAGTTCATGCACAATCAACAACAAACCTATTGGAAATATGCAAAAATTAGAGATGATTTGATTCGAAATACTTTTAAAAATATCTCTAACATTTTTGTTCCTGAGTTCCCAGATGCTATCTTTGAGACATGGACAGAAGATACTGATCATACAAGCGGAGAAGGAGCTAAAGAAGACAAGGGGAATGAGTCAGAAAAATAAAAGGGGGGATTATTGTCTTTTTATTCATTTATTTTAGGTCTTTAGGAATTTGTTTCTTTAGTAACTAGGATTTAATTTTTGCAAAATAAAACATAGCAAGCATGAATAAATGCTTCTTTAAAAAGAAAAAGACTAAGTGATGTGGTAATGAGAATGAACATGTCTAGAATTGGATTATAAGGAAAGACTTGCTATTTAAGCAGTCTTAATGATTCACCTCTCTTTCTTTTTAACCCTACCTAATGTTTAGTTTTCATTCATTACTTTGTTCTTGTAATGAGGACATTGCTTCTTTTTAAAGAGGGTAAGGTAAATAATTGATTAAATTTTTAAAATTTTCAAGTATGTTTCAATCATTTCTTTCATGAGTATGTTTTAATAAATGAATGTTTAGAGAAATTCTTTGTTAACGAGATAGCTTGTATACGAGCATGAATGATGATTTTATCTGACTGATTGTATGTTATCATGAAGAATGGAATGATTATATGATCTTAGTCTTAGATAATGTTTGCCATGAAAACTTAGTTTCTTTTAAGATTAGACATGCATGAAGGTTTATATCTTTATAATTGACTTAGTAACTTTCTTAAGGCGAAATCCTAGGAGACATAAAAATATAAAATGATATAGGAACTATTTCTTTGGATTGTTTGAGCCTTTTCACGCCCACCTTTTGATATTAGACCCTTTAAACTATAATTTTAAGCTTAAAAGGCCTATTTATTGCAATGAATCTACATTACAAGCCATATCTCCATCTTTTGAAGTTATCCTAATTTTGTGCACCTGTATTAACTAAAGTTGTCCTGCTAAATGACATTTTAGGAAATTTTCAACGGATGTACGTGTTCATGCTAAAAAAAAATAAAGAGCGAAGAAAAGTTTGCTTAGTTTCCACAAAGAAAAAATATATGAACATTAATTCAAAATAAGTTTGGGGGTATTCCAAAGGATCACTTAAAGAAAAAGGTTGAATTTCGAGACATCCAAGACAAAGTTAAAGGTTAAGATTTTGAAACCTAAATGTCCCATCTCTTAAAATCCCTACCTTTAACCGAGTCCCATTACAACCTTATAAAAGACCTATTGATATGATGATTACTACATTAGTGGAGAGGGAGTTCTAGGTTCAACATATAAAGATCATAAATAAACCTTATGATTGTTTTGCTTGATTGAGGAGAAATTATGTTGAATGAAGAATATTATCTATGGTTGTGACATATATACATACTATGATTCATGTTGGCATATCTTGAAACTTAGTATAAAAATTTCAAAATGTTTGTGTATGATTTACTTGTTAATAAAGAAGATCTATGAGCATGAATTTATTAATCCATGATTATGGGGCAAGGATTGATGCTGCTTACACTTATAACAATTTTGCTTTAGCGAAACCTTGTGCTGTGCATGAACATTACTCGGGAAGAGCAATGATTTAAGTTTGGGGGTGTGTAAACTGAAAAATATATAAGATTTTTCCTATATAATTCGTCACCTTTTTACTTAAATTTTTTGCTAAAACTAAGTAATTGCTTAATAAATTAATGAAATATATGAAAATATGAAATTGAGACATCGAAATTATTAAAATGTGATTTTATGCTTTATTATATAGTTTTCATGCAGAAAATGGCTTCTTTTATATTAATTTGAGCATATTATATTTTCAAGCTATAAAGTGGGTCATGCATGATTAAATTAAATAATAAAATATAAAGTTATATTTAATAATTTATTTTAATATGTTTCATTAATAAATTGGGTTTTAATTAATTAAGTAAATTGATTAATTAAAATGGTTAAATTACATTCTTTGGTCCTCTAAATTATCTACTATTGCTGGACAGGTTTGAGAGCTTTATGTTGATTACAAAACCATCCAAATGGAGGACCAAGTCAAGCCAAAATTTGGTTGCCTGTGGATGCTCATAAATCAAATTTTGGTTTAATTACACAAGGTCCTTGAAGAGTTGAAGAAATCGGATATTTACCCAGTGATTTGCAATTGACCGAGTCCTGATCCTGACGATGTTGTGGCACTTAAACCAAGAAAAAATCAGCCACATTTCCACAAATTATGGCTGGCCACCCTTGGATGAATTTGCAAAAGATGGACACTTCTATTTTCCGCAAACTAGCTCCCTTGCCTCACCTATAAATAAGACCCCATTTCTCAATTTTCTAATCATCCCTCATCCCTCACTCATTCATTATTATCTCCTCTCTCAACTCTCTTAGCCCTCACGCCTATCATCATCTTTGCATAAATATTTTTAGCAAATTAGCCTCTTAAAGAGCCCTTGGTCGGCCACCTCGGAGAACCATCAGTAAAGGAGCGAAACAAAGGAACGAAAGGGCCCTCGTCAGTCAGAGTCTTGGGTGACAGCCACTTTGATTTGGGTTTAATCTTTCTTTTCTTTAACTTAATTCAAGAATGTTTGCTATCTGTTTACTGTTCTTGTTTACAACAAAGATAGCTTAATTTTATTTAAGCTAGGATGATTATTTTGATTGAATAATATTTATTTGATTCATGCTTATAATGTTTGTGCCTCAATTGATCATGTTTTCAATTAAAATCAAGTCTGTATTTCGTTCATACGTGATTGAAATACACCGAATTAGTGACGATCCTAACGAACTGACGGCTAATGGACACATAATTGAAATGTGCATGCTCAATTTAGATCCTAACCCAATTAAATTGTAGGTTACATAACAACCCTAACCAGGCTCTGTTATCTGCATAGTTTTTAGATTGGTGTGATTAAACTGTTTCAAACCTAACACGTCCCTGTTACCTCACACGATTACTAAGAAAACTTTAGTATATAAGGATCAATAAAATGCGTATTTACTAAGTTAAGGATTCTGAAAGGACCTAATATGGTTTCCAAACTCATGAAAGATCGAGTTGCCATGGAATGTTTTTCCAAATATTGATAAGCATGTTGATAATAATTTGAGTTTAATTAAAGAAATTGTCCTACCTTATTTATGTTATAATTGTTGCTTATTGTGTTAATTCTACTAAAATCTATTTCATTCATATAGTTGCATGTTAGGATAAGTCACATCAGGGATCATTGCATTTAGTTTAATATATTTTAATCATCACTTCTCAATTATATTGTTTTTATTTATCAAATTTTTAATTTAATTTTACAAATTAATTGACTTGGCACAAATACAATCCCTGTAGAGACGATAACTCGATACTTACTTATTACTTGATAATGACTGTGTGCTAGGCTGTGTAGTACACCCGTGTAATAGCCCTCACCTGTATTCAATGTCGGAATAGGGTTACGGGGTATTATCGAACTTACAACACTTTTAAATACACATTTCACATATAATTCATCAATTCAAATACAATTTAATCACAACCAATCATAGTGTTCCTCAAACGAGCTTACGAGGCCTTAAACATGCTTTAGAAGTGGTTCAGGACTAAACCGATAACATACAAAAAATTTTGGAAACTTAGAAAAATTTCAACCATACAGGGGTCGCACGCCGGTGTGAACAGGCCGTGTGCCTTACACGGCTCTAGACACGCCCTAGTCTCTAGCCGTGTAGAAATAGGGCATACATACTTACTTGGGTTACACGGCCAACCACACGCCCTTGTGTTTAGCTCGTGTGCCCTTTGAAGTGGCCACACACACCTGTGTACCAGGCTATGTGCTAGGCCGTGCCAAAACTGTAGGGTATACTGACTTATGCAACACAGCCAAGTCACATGCCCATGTGTGAGACCGTGTGGAACATACTGACTTCATTTTAACTTCAACACTAGGGGACACACCGCCGTATAACATGACCATGTGTCACACAAGGCTGAGACGTAAGCCCGTGTCTCTGCCCGTGTGGACAAAAATAGGTCATTTTCAAGGCCAATTTGCCACCCTTATTCATGCTCACCTAAACAACCAAAATGGTACCATTTCATCATACAATTAGGCAGCCAAAATCATCAACCAAATTCACAATTCATGCCATTATAATTTCATCTAATCTGAATCTCAAATCACTACCATTTACTTAGTCAAATACATGCCAAAACAATATCAATCTATATATTTCATTTACCATAATTCACACTCACATAACTTCCTTATAAATAACCAGACAACATCTAAAATCATACCTCATCAAGGCATTTCTCAAGCGTTTTATACTCCACAAATCAATTAACCATTTGAGAAACTATAAAACCATAACCACATTCATACCAAACATACCAAAATCAGCCATCACTCATGGCTATATATACAAACCAAAACATATACAATTTACAAGTCAAATCTTATGGCTACAATCACAACCCAAATATCACAACTAGCCTATACATGCCATATGCCAAAAATATATAATCCAAAAGTACCAACTTAGATGTTTGATAGTGTGATGATGTTCCCGATGACTCCCAAATCTGAGCTACCCTTGATTCACTATAAAATATAGAAAAATAACACAAAGTACGCTTCATAGCTTAGTAAGCTCGTATGATATAAACTTAACCAATCACAAATTCAACATTCATCAATCTAAACATATTACCATGTACTTTACAATTACTAACAAACCTTTCAACTGCTTATTCATAAGCTTATTGTAACACCCCGTACCCAAGACCGTTGCCGGAGTCGAACACGAGGTGCTAACAGACATAATATATTTATCTTCACAGTCCATTTGAAAATTTTCCAGACAAGCTGGTTACTGCATCACTGTCGCCTTAAAAATCATATCTTGAGTTTTAAAACTCGAAAACCAGTTTCGTAAATTTTTCCTGAAACTAGACTCATATGTTCATCTACAAATTGTTTTCTAGAATTTTTGGTCAGGCCAATTAGTACAGTTTATTAGTTAAAGTCTCCCCTGTTTCAGGGTTCGACTACACTGACCTTTGCGCATTATGACTTGGATATCTCCCTGTACAGGGCTTCAATACTGATGCCGTTTGTTTCTAATGAACCTAGACTCAACGAGGAATCTATAAATATAAGGCATGACTTCTAATTATCTCTGGTTAATTTATAATGAATTTCCAAAGTCGGAACAGGGAATCCAGAAACAGTTCTGGCCCTGTTTCGCAAAAACTTAAATATCTCATAATATACTGTTCATATGATCATTTCATTACTTTCCTATGAAAATAGATTCATCAAGGTTCGATTAAATAATTTATTCACTATTTAATTCCATTCCTACTATTTTTAGTGATTTTTCACATTCACGTCACTGCTGTTATCAGCATCTATTTTTAAGGTAGACTTTACCGATTACATAGTTTCCATGATTCAACTAGCCCTTTAGCATATATAGCACAAAATATGATCATGATGAACCATTCTAATGGCTAATCGTTGCCAAACATTTCTGTGACATCCCTAAAGTGACCCTAGCCGGAAAGCGGTTTCGGGACCGCTAAACCGAGTCACTAAATTATTTGAGTATGATAGTTACTGTCTAAATATGTGAAAATGCATGTGTGAATTTTTTTAATTCTTTGATTTAGTTAATTTGAAGGTGAATTGAAAGAAAAAGGACTCATGTGAAAGGATTTAATTATATGTGGCTAATTTTAAGAGGTTAATAAAGGAATGAAGTAAAATAAATGGAGTTGCATGTCAAATAACCCATTTGACAAGGTTAGTGGCCGGCCATGACAAAATTATGGGCAAGGAACATGTTTCCAACATGTTATGCTAGTGGTGTATGTAGGAAGCCATAAAATAATAGCTAGCATTAAAGAAATGAACAAAAAATGAGCATGGATCCCCCATTGTGCCGTAACTAGAGAGAAAAAAAAAAAAAAAAGAAGGAAAATGCTCATTCTATTCTCCATTGCCGTGGCTTGAAGGAGGAAGAAGAAGGAATTCTTTTGTGCATGATTTGGCTTGGTTGATGCTTAGGAAGAGGTAAGCACTTTGAAACCCTTGGAAATTTAGATGTAAATGAGGTGATTAGTTCAAGTTCTATTCATTCCATGGATTAAATTTGGTTGTTTGGAGGTTTGGTATTTGGCCAAGTAGTTGAAGCTCTTGGTACATATATTTTTCATGAAAGTTGAAATTGGTTTGTTCATAAGGGAGGGTGCGAATGTGGCCAATGAAAGGCCTTGATGAACTATATATGTGGCTTGGGTTTATGATATTCGGTTAAGGGATATTGTGCTAGCAAGGTTGGTTTTATATATACATGTAAGTTACTTTGTATATGATGTTTAGAAAAAAAAATAGTGAAGGGCAAAGTTAATGATGTTGGATAAATTTTAGTAGAGTTGTGCTTAGGCATTCGGTCATTGATGAGCATTGTGGTAACCTAGTTGTAGTTGCAACTCCTAATTTTGAGATGGAATTTGTACACATACGTTAAGTAAATGGTTAGGGCCGAATGGGGACTATGTGTTTGAAAGAATAAAATCGATACTATAATTGATAGTATAAGTATTCGGCCATTCAATCAAGGGTATAGGTGATGTTAGATCAATTTTAGCACATTCGGCTATTTAGGTATACCCAATCATGATATTGCCTTTGATTGTATAAAATCAACTAAAATGGGTGGTTAGTGAGGGTGGCTATTTAATATACGAATATGTATATGTGTATGTGTGATTGGATTATTGATAGAATAGTAAATTGCATAAGGCTATTGGCCGAATAGCCAAGAACATAAGGTAGCAAGATAAAAATTTTACCATGTCGTTCCGTATGTTATATGATCATTAGAATGTGGATACCAACATATGTACCAAAGCGATTGAATGAGTTAATTTGTTTGTTTAAGCTCAAGATCCTAAAGGAGAGGCGTCCAACAAGGGGAAATCGAAGGTCAACGAGTAGCCGACTTAGAATTATTTGCCGAACACAAGGTAAGTCATTAAGCACGTATTTGATATTGCTTAAATGATTGTAAAATTTATGCAATTGTGTTTAATGGGATGATATATATATTTACAAATGAAAATGTATGTGTATGGAATGATGACATTTGTTGAATGTAAAAGAAATAGTGAAATGTGTAGAAAGTTGCTTTCGGCACTAAGTGTCTTGAACAATCTGAGTGTACGGTGATGAGATTGGCACTAAGTGTGCATGCTGGAAAAATATGGCACTGAGTGTGCATGCTGGAAATATATGGCACTAAGTGTGCATGCTGGAAATATATGGCACTAAGTGTGCGAGCTCGAAGGGTATGGCACTGTGTGTGCGGGCTTAGATCGCATGGCACTAAGTGTGCGAAATCGAGTATTAAGCACTGTGTTTGCGTACTCTCTATATATATAAATATCTCCGATCGAACAATTATATGGAGGGTGTATCTCCATCGAGTTGAGTATGGACAGCGGATCGGGTAAGTACCTTGAGCTCATGACGAATAGGTAATATGTTCATGCTCGGGGTTGAGCTTGGTAAGCTTTAAATCTATGTGATGATTGCAATTGTATGATTGTGGTGAAAATGAGTTGGTGTGTAAAAATGCCTCAAATATCTTATTGTATAGAATATGAAATGTGGATGTATGACTTGGTATGAGATTGAACCGAAAGGTCCAAGGAACTATGATATAGTTCGATATGGATGGAGTACTTAGCCTCGTTCATTATTTCATGTTGTAATAATTTTGTTAATGGATGGTTGTGGAATGCTTATGGCTTACTGAGTTATAAACTCACTCGGTGTTTTCTTGTCACCCATTTTAGGTCTCTTGGACTCGTCTCTTGTGTACTCGGAACCGTCGTCAAGTCATCACACCGCGAACAATCTTTTGGTATTGTCTCCTTAGTCGATCTAGGAGAACATTTGGCATGTATAGGCTATTTTGTTTTGTTGAATTTTGGGTTGTAAACTTTAAGCCATGCGAAAATGGCCTATGTGGTCGGTTGAGTGTGATTCTAAAACCTATAGTCACAAGTCTTAGAAACCTTAATTTTGTTAAGGTGGCCATAGCTTGTATTATGTATGATGAATTATAGTTGGCCATGGAAGAATTATGAAATAGTCATTGTTTGCTTTAGTAACAGATGCTGCCAGCAGCAGTGAGGTGAGATTGAAAAATCACTAAAAATAGTAGAAGTATAATTAAATAGTGAATAAATTATGAAATTGAACCTTGATGAATCTACTTTCATATGGAAGAAACGAAACAGTCATATGAATCAGATTTTAAGAGATATTCAGGTTTTCGTGAAACAGGGCCAGAACAGTTTCTGGATCCCCTGCTCCGACTTTGAAAATTTACCATAAATTATCCAGAAACAATTAGAAGTCATGCCTTATATGCATAGATTCCCTTTGAGTATAGTTTCATTAGAAATAAACGGTATGAGCATTGGATCTCTGTACGAGATGATATCAAGGTCGTAATGTGCAAAGGTCAGTGTAGTCGAACCCTGAAAAAGGGGTGACTTTAACTAATAAACTGTACCAATTGGACCGACAAAAAAATTCTAGAAAAAAATATATAGATGGAATTATGAGTCTAGTTTCAGGGAAAATTTACGGAACTGGTTTTCGAGTTTGGGAACTCGAGATATGATTTTAAGGTAACAGTGATGCAGTTAGCTAGCTTTGCACGAACAGAAATTCATAATTTCAAGAGAGAAATAAGGAAGTAAGCCGGTATCACCTCGTGGTCAAATCGGTGACGGTCACGGGTTTGGGGTGTTACATTTATTGGTATCGAGCCAGGTTTAGTCGGTTCTAGGACTACCATAGCGCGTGTAAGTTTAGCTATACATGCCAAATTGTTAGTGCTAAAAAAATGTGATGACTTCTGACGGTTGAAATTTTTGTTTTGATTAGCAAATGGAACCCGGGTAGAGAGACCCTTGCGGATGAGCGTTGAAAGTGTAGCGGCTGCTCCCACAAGGGACACCGCTTTGTTGAGCCTCGATCATCCACGAATAATCAAAATGGAGGCGAAACAAGCCTTCTTCACCATGATGAATGAGTGGGTCGCGTAATATGCCCGAACCAATCCGGCTGTCCAACCATTCCCGAATTTAAATACTCGCCCAAGAGCCCATAATGCCTCCGATTCTCGATCCTGTGAGGCTAAGCAAACCACCTGTAGACCTGATTAGGAAGCGCGGGGCTGAGGAGTTCAAGGCCATAGTTACTGATGATACCGAAAAGGCCGAGTTCTGGCTTGATAACACCATTAGAGTGTTTGATGAACTGTCATGCACACCCGATGAATTTCTTAAGTGTGCTATATCCTTGTTGCGAGACTCAGCCTACTATTGGTGGAGGACCTTAATTTCCATAGTCCCAAAGGAACAAGTTACTTGGGATTTCTTCCAAACGGAATTTCAGAAGAAATATATTAGTCAACGGTTCATCGATCAAAAGCGTAAGGAATTCTTGGAGCTCAAGCAAGGCCGTATGACAGTATCTGAATACGAACATGAGTTCGTAAGACTTAGTCGGTATGCTCGGGAGTGTGTGGCTGATGAGGTTGCTATGTGCAAAAGATTTGAAGAAGGATTGAATGAAGATTTAAAGCTACTAGTGGGTATTTTGGAGATAAGGGAGTTCGTAACACTAGTCGAACGAGGCCGCAAGGCGGAAGAACTTGGAAAGGAGAAGAAGAAGGCTGAATTTGAAGCAAGAGATTATCGTAAAAGATCGGCGAGTAAAGCTCCGTTCTCGGCTGTAAAGAAGTTCAGGGAGGACACTAATAAGTCGAGGGCGACTGCGGGAATTTCCATCAGAGCCCGACCATTAACGGACTCCCAAGCTACTTCGGTAGCTAGTGTGGGCAATAATCGTCAAGAGAAACCTGAATACCTCCAATGTGGAAGACGACACCTAGGTGAATGTTGGGGTAAGTCTGTTAATAGGGCCTGTTATGAATGCGGTTCGAAGGACCACTTCATTAGAGATTGCACGGAGCTAGATGAGAAGAATAAGATGCAAGGTGCAAGACCTAGTGGAACGACGGCTAGAGGTAGGCCCCTGAGAATTTCTGGAGGTAGGGGTGGTAATTAGAGAGGAGCCTCTGATATGGCTGTTCGATCCGAGACCCGTGCTCCTGCTAGAGCATATGCCATCCGCGCACGAGAGGAGGCATCCTCCCCTGACGTTATCACTGGTACATTTACTCTCTTTGATACTAGTGTGATTGCATTGATTGACCCCGGTTCTACTCATTCAAATGTATGTGAAACCTTAGCATCCAGTAAGACTCTACCTGTTGAGTCTACTGAGTTCGTAATTCGAGTGTCAAACCCTTTGGGTCAATACGTACTCGTTGATAAAGTGTGCAAGAGATGCCCCCTAATAATTCGAGAATCTTGTTTTCCGCCGATCGATGCTTCTACCATTTGATGAATTCAATGTTATTCTTGGTATGGATTGGTGACCAGTACATGATGCGTTGGTGGGTGCAAAAGGAAAACTATTGATTTGAGGAGTGCAAATAACGAGGTAGTCCGAGTCGAGTCTACTGATTTAAAAGGAGTGCCAGCGATAATATCTTCTATGACCGCTCGGAGATATGTGAAAAAGGGGTGTGAAACATACCTTGCGTGTGTACTTGAAAGTAAAGAGACGGAAAGGAGTAGTTGAGGCTAGTGTTGCAAATCTTACGAGATAAGCGTTATACACAAAGTTCAAGAAATGTGAATTTTGGTTGAGAGAGGTTAGCTTTTGGGGCACGTGGTGTCGCATCGGTGTCGAGGTGGACCCGAACAAAATTTCGACCATAGTCGATTGGAAACCTCCGAGGAATGTTACGAAGTTAGGAGCTTTTGGGGCTTGCGGATACTATCGACAATTTGTGAAAGGTTTTTCGATGATAGCTGCACCGATGACGAAACTACTCCAAAAGATGTTAAGTTCGAGTGGTCGGAACATTTGTCAAGAAAGTTTCGATCAACAAAAAACCTATTTAACCGAGGCCCCGGTGCTAGTACGGTATGAGTCCAAGAAAGAGTTTGTCATTTATAGTGACGCATCCTTGCTTGGGTTAGGTTGTGTGTTGATGCAAGAAGGTCGAGTTGTGGCTTATGCGTCGAGACAACTAAAGCCGTATGAGAGAAACTATCCGACCCATGACCTTGAACTAGCAGCCATAGTGTTCGCCTTGAAGATATGGCGGCATTACTTGTTTGGAGAAAGGTGTCATATTTATTCGGACCACAAGAGTCTAAAATATTTCATGACTCAGAGAGATTTAAACCTGCGACAAAGACGTTGGCTTGAGTTGTTGAAAGACTATGAACTCATCATTGACTATCACCCGGGAAAGGCCAACGTGGTGGCCGATGCTTTAAGTCGTAAAGCTTTATTTGCTTTGAGAGTGATGGATGCTCACCTATCCGTTTCACCCGATGATGTGCTAGTAGTCGAATTAGAGGCCAAACCGTTATTGATTCATCAAGTACTTGAATCTCGGAAGGTCGATGCGAATTGGTCGCTAAGCGACCGAATGTGTTCGAATGAGGAATCGAAATTTGATTGACGACCATGATTGCTTGACATTTAAGGGTCGATTATGTATTCAAGGAATTCGGGACTTGTTTCAATGATTTTGAACGAGGCTCACGATGAGTCGAATGTCAATCCACCCGGGTAGTACTAAAATGTACAATGATCCAAACGCCAATTTTGGTGGCGGTATGAAACGAGACATTTTAATTTGTTTCAAAATGTTTAATATGTCAACAAGTGAAAGCGTAACATCAAGTGCCATCGGGATTACTTGACAAATCATGATACCCGAATGGAAATGGGATCGAGTAATGATGGACTTTGTGTGCAGGTTACCATTGACTCGAGAATAAGAAAGACTCGATGCAGGTCATTGTTGATAGACCGACCAAGTCGCTCATTTTATCCCTATCCGCACGGATTTTTCGCTGACAAATTGGCGAATTATCGTCTCCCAAATTGTTCGATTGCATGGGGTACCTATTTCTATCGTGTCGGATAGAGACCCAAGATTTACATCTCGATTTTGGAAGAAATTGCAAGAGGCTTTGGGTACCAAACGCATTTTAGCACTACTTTTCATCCCCAAACCGATGGTCAATCCGAACGGATAATTCAAATACTCGAGGATATGTTGAGATGTTGCATCCTTGAGTTTAGTGGGTCATGGAGCGGTATTTACCCTTGATTGAATTCGCCTACAACAATAGTTTTCAATCAAGCATTAAGATGGCGCCTTACGAGGGTTTATCTTGTCGTAAATACCGTACCCCATTATTTTGGGTGAACTTAGTGAAAGTAAAATCTTGAGGTTGATTTGATTAAGGATGCCGAAGCGAAAGTTCGAGTAATCCGTGAAAGTTTGAAAGCTACTTGGATCGCCAAAAGTCGTATGCGGATTTGAGAAGAAAAGACATTCAATATCGGTGGGAGACAAGGTATTTCTCAAAGTCTCACCACGGAAGAAGGTGTTTAGATTTGGTCGTAAGGGCAAATTGGGTCCAAGGTTCATCGGTAGTATGAAGTATCCGAACGAGTCGGACCATCAGATACCGATTAATCCCCCTCGAGCTCGAAAAGATTCACAGCGTTTTCCATGTCTCGATGCTTGACGATATAGATCCGACCCAAATCGCGCGTAATCGCTCCATCCGAGATTGAGATTCACCTAATTTGAGCTATGAAGAGGAGCCAGTTAGCATTCGATGCATGAAGTAAAAGAGTTGTGAAATAAGAAAATCCCACTAGTGAAGGTGTTGTGGCATAAACACGAATTGAAGAAGCCACCGGGAACCCGAGAACTCTATGAAAGAGCGATACCCAAACCTATTTACGGTAAGATTTTGGGGACGAAAATTTCTTAAGTGGGGAGAGTTGTGACATCCCTAAAGTGACCCTAGCCGGAAAGCGGTTTGGGACCGCTAAACCGAGTCACTAAATTATTTGAGTATGATAGTTCTTGTCTAAATATGTGAAAATGCATGTGTGAATTTTTTAATTCTTTGATTTAGTTAATTTGAAGGTGAATTGAAAGAAAAAGGACTCATGTGAAAGGATTTAATTATATGTGGCTAATTTTAAGAGGTTAATAAAGGAATGAAGTAAAATAAATGGAGTTGCATGTCAAATAACCCATTTGACAAGGTTAGTGGCCGCCATGACAAAATTATGGGCAAGGAACATGTTTCCAACATGTTATGCTAGTGGTGTATGTAGGAAGCCATAAAATAATAGCTAGCATTAAAGAAATGAACAAAAAATGAGCATGGATCCCCCATTGTGCCAGTAACTAGAGAAAAAAAAAAAAAAAGAAGGAAAATGCTCATTCTATTCTCCATTGCCGTGGCTTGAAGGAGGAAGAAGAAGGAATTCTTTTGTGCATGATTTGGCTTGGTTGATGCTTAGGAAGAGGTAAGCACTTTGAAACCCTTGGAAATTTAGATGTAAATGAGGTGATTAGTTCAAGTTCTATTCATTCCATGGATTAAATTTGGTTGTTTGGAGGTTTGGTATTTGGCCAAGTAGTTGAAGCTCTTGGTACATATATTTTTCATGAAAGTTGAAATTGGTTTGTTCATAAGGGAGGGTGCGAATGTGGCCAATGAAAGGCCTTGATGAACTATATATGTGGCTTGGGTTTATGATATTCGGTTAAGGGATATTGTGCTAGCAAGGTTGGTTTTATATATACATGTAAGTTACTTTGTATATGATGTTTAGAAAAAAAAATAGTGAAGGGCAAAGTTAATGATGTTGGATAAATTTTAGTAGAGTTGTGCTTAGGCATTCGGTCATTGATGAGCATTGTGGTAACCTAGTTGTAGTTGCAACTCCTAATTTTGAGATGGAATTTGTACACATACGTTAAGTAAATGGTTAGGGCCGAATGGGGACTATGTGTTTGAAAGAATAAAATCGATACTATAATTGATAGTATAAGTATTCGGCCATTCAATCAAGGGTATAGGTGATGTTAGATCAATTTTAGCACATTCGGCTATTTAGGTATACCCAATCATGATATTGCCTTTGATTGTATAAAATCAACTAAAATGGGTGGTTAGTGAGGGTGGCTATTTAATATCTGAATATGTATATGTGTATGTGTGATTGGATTATTGATAGAATAGTAAATTGCATAAGGCTATTGGTAGAATAGCCAAGAACATAAGGTAGCAAGATAAAATTTTACCATGTCGTTCG
The DNA here is from genome assembly GCF_025698485.1 of Gossypium arboreum. NCBI lineage: Eukaryota > Viridiplantae > Streptophyta > Magnoliopsida > Malvales > Malvaceae > Gossypium > Gossypium arboreum. Next base: position 60,448,876 of record NC_069082.1, read on the forward strand.
TATGTTATATGATCATTAGAATGTGGATACCAACATATGTACCAAAGCGATTGAATGAGTTAATTTGTTTGTTTAAGCTCAAGATCCTAAAGGAGAGGCGTCCAACAAGGGAAATCGAAGGTCAACGAGTAGCCGACTTAGAATTATTTGCGAACACAAGGTAAGTCATTAAGCACGTATTTGATATTGCTTAAATGATTGTAAAATTTATGCAATTGTGTTTAATGGGATGATATATATATTTACAAATGAAAATGTATGTGTATGGAATGATGACATTTGTTGAATGTAAAAGAAATAGTGAAATGTGTAGAAAGTTGCTTTCGGCACTAAGTGTCTTGGGCAATCTGAGTGTACGGTGATGAGATTGGCACTAAGTGTGCATGCTGGAAAAATATGGCACTGAGTGTGCATGCTGGAAATATATGGCACTAAGTGTGCATGCTGGAAATATATGGCACTAAGTGTGCGAGCTCGAAGGGTATGGCACTGTGTGTGCGGGCTTAGATCGCATGGCACTAAGTGTGCGAAATCGAGTATTAAGCATTGTGTTTGCGTACTCTCTATATATATAAATATCTCCGATCGAACAATTATATGGAGGGTGTATCTCCATCGAGTTGAGTATGGACAGCGGATCGGGTAAGTACCTTGAGCTCATGACGAATAGGTAATATGTTCATGCTCGGGGTTGAGCTTGGTAAGCTTTAAATCTATGTGATGATTGCAATTGTATGATTGTGGTGAAAATGAGTTGGTGTGTAAAATGCCTCAAATATCTTATTGTATAGAATATGAAATGTGGATGTATGACTTGGTATGAGATTGAACCGAAGGTCCAAGGAACTATGATATAGTTCGATATGGATGGAGTACTTAGCCTCGTTCATTATTTCATGTTGTAATAATTTTGTTAATGGATGGTTGTGGAATGCTTATGGCTTACTTGAGTTATAAACTCACTCGGTGTTTTCTTGTCACCCATTTTAGGTCTCTTGGACTCGTCTCTTGTGTACTCGGAACCGTCGTCAAGTCATCACACCGCGAACAATCTTTTGGTATTGTCTCCTTAGTCGATCTAGGAGAACATTTGGCATGTATAGGCTATTTTGTTTTGTTGAATTTTGGGTTGTAAACTTTAAGCCATGCGAAAATGGCCTATGTGGTCGGTTGAGTGTGATTCTAAAACCTATAGTCACAAGTCTTAGAAACCTTAATTTTGTTAAGGTGGCCATAGCTTGTATTATGTATGATGAATTATAGTTGGCCATGGAAGAATTATGAAATAGTCATTGTTTGCTTTAGTAACAGATGCTGCCAGCAGCAGTGAGGTGAGATTGAAAAATCACTAAAAATAGTAGAAGTATAATTAAATAGTGAATAAATTATGAAATTGAACCTTGATGAATCTACTTTCATATGGAAGAAACGAAACAGTCATATGAATCAGATTTTAAGAGATATTCAGGTTTTCGTGAAACAGGGCCAGAACAGTTTCTGGATCCCCTGCTCCGACTTTGAAAATTTACCATAAATTATCCAGAAACAATTAGAAGTCATGCCTTATATGCATAGATTCCCCTTTGAGTATAGTTTCATTAGAAATAAACGGTATGAGCATTGGATCTCTGTACGAGATGATATCAAGGTCGTAATGTGCAAAGGTCAGTGTAGTCGAACCCTGAAAAAGGGGTGACTTTAACTAATAAACTGTACCAATTGGACCGACAAAAAAATTCTAGAAAAAAATATATAGATGGAATTATGAGTCTAGTTTCAGGGAAAATTTACGGAACTGGTTTTCGAGTTTGGGAACTCGAGATATGATTTTTAAGGTAACAGTGATGCAGTTAGCTAGCCTGCCTGGAACAGAAATTCATAATTTCCAAGAGAGAAATAAGGGAAGTAAGCCCGGTATCACCTCGTGGTCAAATCCGGTGACGGTCACGGGTTTGGGGTGTTACAATTTCCATGCCTCTTAATGAACATATTCATTCAAGATGACTATAACATTATCCTCAAAACATATATAAGCCATTTTCGCATGGCTATCCAAAGTTTTACAAATCCAAAGGGGTCCATGACCCACAACAAAAGGGTAGTCCTATACATGCCATTTCAAAGTTCAACCAAAAGTGTACCAAAAGGGGCTTTGATAGTGTGGGCGACTTCGACTTCAACAATCCCGAGCCCGATAGCTGACAAACCAAAATCTATAAAATAGAGAATCAAAGAAACGGAGTAAGCATTTAATGCTTAGTAAGTTTTAGTCATGAATTTAGACACAACCAAATTATAGCATTCATGTAGCTAAACAGATAATTTCATATGCACAAATTCTCAATATCATACTTACTTCACATTACCAACCCTTATATTCATACACAAAGATCAACTTAGCCAAAGGCGGTAGCTCATTTATCAAGCGGCGAATACTTATTTGTAAGGGCTCAACTAATTCAAAGCACATACAAAACATACCTCATTGTTGGGATTTTACAAGCGTATTAACGAAATTTTTACAGAAGATCATTCATTCCCGAATCACGACGTTTGGAATTTAACCGGATATAGCTACTCGTTCAAATGCCTTGGGACATAGCCCGGTTATAGTAACTTCGCACAAATGCCTTGGGACTTAACCGGGTTTAGTAACTCGCACCAATGCCTTCAAGCTTAGCCCGAATTAGTAACTTCGCACAAATACCTTGAACTTAGTCCGATTTAGTAACTCGCACAAATGCCTTGGATCTTAGTCCGGATATAGTCACTTAGCGCAAAGCCTTGGGACTTAGCAGGACATCATTCAATAACCATGCACATTTATCAATAAATCATGACACATTCAGTATTTCATTTTCATTAGCAAAACTCAAACACAAGACACTTATCACACTTGCAATTTCGGCTCAATAGCCACACACAAAGAGCATGATTTTGATTTGCTTAAAACATGATCTAATCAAATCTTAATCTAAGTTCCATTACTCGAAAACATACCTCGGATGTTTTCGAACGGCTTCAACGGCTATTCGATCACTTTTTACTTCCCTTTATCCAACTTTGTTCCTTTAGGCTCTTGAGCTAGTTCACACAAGTTTAACTTATTAAAGTCTCATTATGCTAGCTTATGGTCGAATATGACAAGAAATTTAATAGGTCATATAGCCACCTTCTAGCTCAAATACACAATGGTCATACGCATTTTTAATCACCTTAAGCAATTTAATACAATTCATTCAAACATCAAAAGAGAAGCTCAAGGTACTTAGCCCATATATACATTAGACATTAAAGTCCCATATGCGAAATCACGAATCGAATTTAACATATTAGCTAATATTCCCTTAGCGAATTTTCTAAGTCAAGATAAAGCCATCAATATGCTTACCTATGGCGAACATACACATTAACTCATGTACTCATTCATGTGGCGAACATACACATCTATGCTAAGGCCGATTACAACACTTAATACGTTCTACAAGTATGGTCACTTGTATTGACTAAACACCATTTTGTTTCAAGTTCAAAACTTGGCTAATACACATATATACACTATTAATCAAATACTAACATTTTGCATTTCATCTTACTACCATTTCACATCTACTTTCTACCATGGCGAATGCATCAAGACACCATTTCAAAATACTTCATGGGTTTGAGGTAAAACCAAGAAAGAAACTCATGAATATCGAGATATAAGCACTAACATTGTTCATCTAGATTTAGCATGACACAACATCCATCACCCTTATATTTACCATAGCGAAAACCTTACTCATTCCAAAATTCAAATCTCAACTTGGGTCACAAAATAATTTGATATCTCACCAACACAACATCAACACCAAGCAAGAATGATGCATCCATGGCCGAGTGTCATTTCCATCACATAGCAAGATTTAGACCATGGGCTAGGTAGAACTCAAGTTAACCACTAAAACATGCATGCATCTCATGGAACATCATGAAACATACCTTAGCCTAGTTACATGCATGGCTGAACCTCTTCAACCTTTCTCCTTCCTTCCTCCTTAAAATTTTCGGCCAAGGATGAACCAAAGGATGAACACCTTTTTTTTTTGTTTTCTTTCCTTCAACTCACGGCAATGGGGGGCATGGATGAGACAATTTTTTTTTCATCACTCCTCCCTTTCATTATTTAATTACCATGCGCATTATTTTATTTTTCCTTACATAATGCATTAAGCCAACATGTCTATGACATGTTTTTTTTTAGCCATAACATTTTGTCCACCCATGCTCATGGCCGGCCACTACATATTAGGGGGGAAAAATGACATGCAAGTCCTCCCTTTTGATTACATGCACTATTAGATCCTTGTAGATTAGCCTATCACATTTCAAAAATGTCACACATAAGTCCTTTTGACTAAATTCGCATGCAATTTACTAAATCAAGCCTAAAACTTTCACACATTCATAATCACATATTTTAGACAATAAATATCATATTCAAATAATTTGGTGACTTGGTTTAGTGGTCCCAAACCGCTTCCGACTAGGGTCACTTTAGGGTCATCACAACTCTCCCCACTTAAGAAATTTTCGTCCCGAAAATCTTACCGATAAATAGGTTTGGGTATCATTCTTTCATAGAGTTCTCGGTTTCCCAAGTAGCTTCTTCGATTCCGTGTTTGAGCCATAACACTTTTACTAACGGAACCCTTTTGTTTCGCAACTCTTTCACTTCACGAGCTAGGATACGAATCGGTTCTTCGTCATAACTCAAGTCAGATTGAATTTCAACTTCTGATGGATTAATCACGTGTGACGGATCAGATCTATAACGTTGAAGCATCGAAACATGAAAGACATCGTGAATCTTTTCAAGTTCAGGGGGCAAAATCAATCTATACGCAACTGGACCAACTCGTTCGGAGATTTCGTACGGCCCAATGAATCTCAGACTCAACTTGCCCTTACGGCCAAATCTGAGTATCTTTTTCCAAGGTGAGACCTTAAGAAACACTTTGTCTCCCACCTGATACTCCATATCTCTTCGTTTTAAATCCGCATATGAGTTCTGAAGATCTGATGCTGCCTTCAGACTTTCACAAATTATTCTTACTTTCTGTTCAGCATCTTTAATCAAATCCACTCCGAAAATTTTACTTTCACCGAGCTCGGTCCAAAACAATGGTGTACGGCATTTACGCTCGTACAAGGCCTCGTAAGGTGCCATATTAATACTTGATTGAAAACTATTGTTGTAAGCGAATTCAATCAAAGGTAAATACCGTTCCCATGAACCACGAAACTCGAGGATGCAACATCTCAACATATCCTCAAGTATCTGAATTATCCGCTCGGATTGACCATCTGTTTGTGGATGAAAAGCGGTGCTAAAATGCAGCTTGGTACCCAAAGCTTCTTGCAATTTCTTCCAAAATCGCGAGGTGAATCTCGGATCTCTATCCGACACGATAGAAATAGGTACCCCGTGTAATCTCACAATCTGAGAAATATACAATTTAGCTAGTTTATCTAATGAAAAATCCGTACGTACGGGGATAAAGTGAGCCGACTTAGTCAGTCTATCCACAACAACCCAAATCGCATCTTTCTTACTTGCCAACACTGGCAATCCAGATACAAAATCCATCGTGACTCGATCCCATTTCCATTCAGGTATCATGATCGGCTGAAGTAAACCCGTAGGCACTTGATGTTCCGCCTTTACTTGCTAACATATTAAACAGTTCGAAACAAAATCGGAAATGTCTCGTTTCATACCATGCCACCAAAACTGGCGTCTCAGATCGTTGTACATTTTCGTACTCCTCGGGTGAATTGACATTCGGCTACAATGAGCTTCGTTCAGAATCATTGAAATGAGTTCTGAATTTCTTGGAACACAGAACTGACTTCTGAACCTCAAACAATCGTCATCATCTATTTGAAATTCGGATTCCATATTCGGAACACATTCAGCCCGTTTTGCAACCAATTCACCGTCGACTTTCTGAGCTTCACGAATTTGATGAATCAATAATGGCTTGGCCTTTAATTCAGCTACTAACACATTATCGGGTAGAACAAACAAGTGTACATTCATCGCTCGTAAAGCAAACAGTGATTTCCAGCTTAAGGCGTCCCAACCACATTAGCCTTTCCCGGGTGATAATCAATGACCAGCTCATAATCTTTCAACAACTCAAGCCAACGCCTTTGTCGCAGATTCAAGTCTCTTTGAGTCATCAAATATTTGAGACTTTTGTGATCCGAAAATACATGGCACTTCTCACCAAATAAGTAATGTCGCCATATTTTCAAGGCGAATATGATGGCAGCTAATTCGAGATCATGGGTCGGATAATTTTTCTCATGTGGCTTTAATTGTCTCGATGCATAGGCCACAACTCGACCTTCTTGCATCAACACGCAACCTAACCCAAGTAGGGAGGCGTCACTATAGATGACAAACTCTTTGCACGATTCGGCCGCACTAAAATTAGAGCTTGATCAAATAAGTTTTCATTGATCAAAACTTTTCGACATTTTTCGTCCATTCGAACTTAACATCTTTTGAAGTAACCGTCATGGGTGTGGCTATCATCGAGAAACCTTTTACAAACCGTCGGTAATGTAACCGGCAAGTCCCAAAAGCTCGAACCTCGGTGATATTTCTGAGGCTTCCGATTAAATATGGCTGAAATTTTGCTCGGTCAACTCGAATACCGTCGGATACCACATGACCCAAGAAGCTAACCTCTCTTAACGAACTCACACTTCATGAACTTAGCATATAACCGCTTATCCCGTAAAATTTGCAACACTAATCTCGGTGCTCGGCATGTTCGGTCTCATCTCTTGAATAGACCAAGATGTCGTCAATGAACACAACTACGAACCGGTCCAAATCATCAAGATCCGATTCATCAAATCCATAAATACCGTAGGGCATTAGTGAGCCCAAACGGCATCACTAAGAAATCGTAGTGGCAGTATCTCATTCGAAAGCGGTTTTGGGTATATCCGAATCTCGAATTAGAATCTGGTAATACCCGATCTCAAATCTATCTTTAAAACACCGAGGCTCCCTTTAGTTGATCAAACAAATCATCAATACGTGATAACGGATATTTATTCTTTATCGTCACTTTATTCGGTGACGATAGTCAATGCATAACCTCATGGTTCCGTCCTTCTTTTCACAAACAATCTTGGTGCACCCTAAGGTGAGAAACTTGGTCGAGCGAAACCTCTATCCGTCAACTCTTGCAATCGAGCTTTCAATTCTTTTAACTCGGTTGGTGCCATATGATACGGAGCTATCAAAAATGCATAGTCCAGTGCAAGCTCAATACCAAACTCGCCTCCCGAGCAGTGGTAAACCGGTAATTCTTCAGAAAAACATCCGGTATTCACAAACCACCCAAGCATGATTCGGGTTTCTTTTCTAACTCTTTGTCATCAAGTACATACGTAAGGTATGCTTCGCACCCTTTCTTACATATTTACGGGCCAACATTGCGATATTACGGTGGCAACCCTTTAAGTCCGTAGATTCAACTCGGATTATCTCGTTATTTGTGCACCTCAAATCAATAGTCTTGCTTTTGCAATTCACAACCGCATCATGCACGGTCAACCAATCCAAACCAAGAATAACATCAAATTCATCAAGCGGCAAAAGCATCAAGTCCGTAGAAAAGCAGAACCTCAATTACTAGGGGCATTTCTTACACACTTTGTCGACAAGCACGTAACGACCCAAGGGATTTGACACCGAATTACGACCTCGATGAGACTCAATAGGTAAAGTCTTCTTTGGATGCTAAGGTTTCACATATATAAGAATGAGTAGAACCGGGGTCAATCAAAGCAATCACATTAGTATCAAAGAGAGTAAAAGTACCGGTAATAACATCTGGCGAGGAAGCATCCTCGCGTGCGCGAATGGCATAAGCCCTAGCAGGAGCACGAGCCTCAGATCTGGTCGCAACATCTCTAGATCCTCTCGACCACCACTAGCATTGCCGTATTTCTAGATGGTCTACCCGGCGGTGGTAGCACCCGCTTCCCACTCGATTTGCATGCATTCGAGACAACCTTGGGCAATCTTTGATAAAGTGGTCGGTGACCAAGACTTGTAACAGAGCGGTCATGGAATCTACAGCTCCTCGAGTGCCATTTACCGCAATACCGACACTCCGCTCTGTCTCGACGATCATTTCCAACACTGGCGACCGAAGTAACTCGTGCACTCACAGGGGGTCGATCTCGGTCTCGTCTAGAAAAACCCAATGTGTCTCTAGATCGGCCCAAATCATCTCTAAATTTCTTCGATGACTGTTGAAAGGGCCTCCTCGAAGACCTCTTACGAAACTCCTTTGCTCCCATATCAGCTTTTCTTTTCTCCATACTGAGCTCCTCGGCTTTGCAAGCTCGCTCGACAAGTACCACAAATTCTTGGATTTCCAATATGCCAACATACAGCTTTATATCATCATTCAATCCATCCTCGAAACTTTTACACATTACGGCTTCTGAGGAAATGCATTCTCGTGTGTACCGGCTAAGCCTTACAAATTTTCGTTCATAGTCGGTAACCGACATGGAACCTTGTTTAAGTTCAAGAAATTCCTTCCGTTTTGATCCATAAATCTCGATCGATATACTTTTTCCAAACTTCGGTTTGGAAAAACTCCCAAGTTACTTGCTCTCTAGGCACAACAGAAGTCAACGTATTCCACCAATAGTAGGCGTAATCACGTAGCAAGGAGATGGTACACTTTAGGCACTCATCGGTGTGCAAGATAGCTCATCGAAAAGTACGGATAGTGTTGTCGAACCAAAATTCAGCTTGCTCGGCATCATCATTGTCCGTAGCTTTAAATTCAGAGTACATGTTTTGGATTCTATTAATCGGGGCTTATTTGACCTTATTTGGTCGATTCACGGAGGTATTGTAGGTCTTGAGGTGGTATTTTTCGAATGGAGGTTGTGGAACAACAGATTAGTTCGAATGTATTGGTTGAACCAATCATTCATCACGCTATAGAAAGCTTGTCTAGCTTCATCTTTCGGATTACTAGCATTAGGTTGAGAGTCCGCCGGCACTGTCCCTTGTACAGGAGCAGGCGCTACACTCTCAAGATCATCAGCTATCGCTCAGTCGGGATCGGGATCCATTACTCTAATAAACACATTTCAATTGTCAGAAATCACCACACTATCAAATAATCACATAATGGCATGTATAGCTAGACCCAAACGTATTACGGTAGTCCTAGAATAGACTAAACCATAGCTCTGATACCAATTTAATTGTAACACCCCATACCCGAGACCGTTTCCGGAGTCGAACACGAGGTGCTAACAGACATAATACATTTATCTTCACAGTCCATTTAAAAATTTTCCAGACAAGCTGGTTACTGCATCACTGTCGCCTTAAAAATCCTATCTTGAGTTTCAAAACTCGAAAACCAGTTTTGTAAATTTTTCCTGAAACTAGACTCATATGTTCATCTACAAATTTTTTTCTAGAATTTTTGGTCAAGCCAATTAGTACAGTTTATTAGTTAAAGTCTCCCCTGTTTCAGGGTTTGACTACACTGACCTTTGCGCATTACGACTTGGATATCTCCCTGTACAGGGCTTCAATACTGATGCTGTTTGTTTCTATTGAAACTAGACACAACGAGGAATCTATAAATATAAGGAATGACTTCTAATTATCTCTGGTTAATTTATAATGAATTTCCAAAGTCGGAACAGGGAATCCAGAAACAGTTCTGGCCCTGTTTTGCAAAAACTTAAATATCTCATAATATACTGTTCATATGATCATTTCATTACTTTCCTATGAAAATAGATTCATCAAGGTTCGATTACATAATTTATTCACTATTTAATTTCATTCCTACTATTTTTAGTGATTTTTCACATTGACGTCACTGCTGCTATCAGCATCTATTTTTAAGGTAGACTTTACCGATTACATAGTTTCCATGATTCAACTAGCCCTTTAGCATATATAGCACAAAATATGATCATGATGAACCATTCTAATGGCTAATCGTTGCCAAACATTTCCATGCCTCTTAATGAACATACTCATTCAAGATGACTATAACATTATGCTCAAAACATATATAAGCCATTTTCGCATGGCTATCCAAAGTTTTACAAATCCAAAGGGGTCCATGACCCACAACAAAAGGGTAGTCCTATACATGCCATTTCAAAGTTCAACCAAAAGTGTACCAAAAGGGGCTTTTATAGTGTGGGCGACTTCGACTTCAACAATCCCGATCCCGATAGCTGACAAACTAAAATCTATAAAACAGAGAATCAAAGAAACGGAGTAAGCATTTAATGCTTAGTAAGTTTGAGTCATGAATTTAGACACAACCAAAGTATAGCATTCATGTAGCTAAACAGATAATTTCATATGCACAAATTCTCAATATCATACTTACTTCACATTACCAACCCTTATATTCATACACAAAGATCAACTTAGCCAAAGGCCGGTAGCTCATTTATCAACTGAGCGAATACTTATTTGTAAGGGCTCAACTAATTCAAAGCACATACGAAACATACCTCATTGTTGGGATTTTACAAGCGTATTAACTGAAATTTTTATAGCAAGATAATTCATTCCCGAATCACGTACCTTCGGAATTTAACCGGATATAGCTACTCATTCAAATGCCTTCGGGACATAGCCCGGTTATAGTAACTCGCACAAATGCCTTTGGGACTTAACCCGGATTTAGTAACTCGCACCAATGCCTTCGGGCTTAGCCCGGAATTAGTAACTCGCACAAATACCTTCGGATCTTAGTCCAAATTTAGTAACTCGCACAAATGCCTTCGGATCTTAGTCCGGATATAGTCACTTAGCACAAAGCCTTTGGGACTTAGCCCAGACATCATTTGAAAAACCATGCACATTTATCAATAAATCATGACACATTCGTATTTCATTTTCATTAGCAAAACTCAAACACAAGACACTTATCACACTTGCAATTTCGGCTCAATAGCCACACACAAAGAGTATGATTTTGATTTGCTTAAAACATGATCTAATCAAATCATAATCTAAGTTCCATTACTCGAAAACTTACCTCGGATGTTGTCGAACGGCTTCAACGGCTATTCAATCACTTTTTCCTTCCCTTTATCCAACTTTGTTCCTCTAGGCTCTTGAGCTAGTTCACACAAGTTTAACTTATTAAAGTCTCATTATGCTAGCTTATGGTCGAATATGACAAGAAATTTAATAGGTCATATAGCCACCTTCTAGCTCAAATACACAATGGTCATACGCATTTTTAATCACCTTAAGCAATTTAATACAATTCATTCAAACATCAAAAGAGAAGCTCAAGGTACTTAGCCCATATATACATTAGACATTAAAGTCCCATATGTACGAAATCACGAATCGAATTTAACATATTAGCTAATATTCCCCTTAGCTGAATTTTCTAAGTCAAGATAAAGCCATCAATATGCTTACCTATGGCTGAATATGCACATTAACTCATGTACTCATTCATGTGGCCGAACATACACATCTATGCTAAGGCCGATTGCAACACTTAATACGTTCTACAAGTATGGTCACTCGTATTGACTAAACACCATTTTGTTTCAAGTTCAAAACTTGGCTAATACACATATATACACTATTAATCAAATACTAACATTTTGCATTTCATCTTACTACCATTTCACATCTACTTTCTACCATGGCGAATGCATCAAGACACCATTTCAAAATACTTCATGGGTTTGAGGTAAAACCAAGAAAGAAACTCATGAATATCGAGATATAAGCACTAACATTGTTCATCTAGATTTAGCATGACACAACATCCATCACCCTTATATTTACCATAGCCGAAAACCTTACTCATTCCAAAATTCAAATCTCAACTTGGGTCACAAAAATAATTTGATATCTCACCAACACAACATCAACACCAAGCAAGAATGATGCATCCATGGCCGAGTGTCATTTCCATCACATAGCAAGATTTAGACCATGGGCTAGGTAGAACTCAAGCTATCCACTAAAACATGCATGCATCTCATGGAACATCATCAAACCTACCTTAGCCTAGTTACATGCATGGCCGAACCTCTTCAACCTTTCTCCTTCCTTCCTCCTTAAAATTTTCGGGCAAAGATGAACCAGAGGATGAACACCTTTTTTTTTTGTTTTCTTTCCTTCAACTCACGGCAATGGGGGGCATGGATGAGACCATTTTTTTTTTCATCACTCCTCCCTTTCATTATTTAATTACCATGCTCATTATTTTATTTTTCCTTACATAATGCATTAAGCCAACATGTCTATGACATGTTTTTTTTTTTTAGCCATAACATTTTGTCCACCCATGCTCATGGCCGCCACTACATATTAGGGGGAAAAATGACATGCAAGTCCTCCTTTTGATTACATGCACTATTAGATCCTTGTAGATTAGCCTATCACATTTCAAAATGTCACACATAAGTCCTTTTGACTAAATTCGCATGCAATTTACTAAATCGAAGCCTAAAACTTTCACACATTCATAATCACATATTTTAGACAATAAATATCATATTCAAATAATTTGGTGACTCGGTTTAGCGGTCCCGAAACCGCTTTCCGACTAGGGTCACTTTAGGGCTGTCACACTTATATGCCAACTTTGTAAATTCTTCGATTTTAAGCTCGTAATATACATGTACATACCTGTACCAATCCATAACAAGTTCATACATACACGAAATGTCGTTGAATACTCAATTTTTTGCACACTAAGTGCCATACTCAATAACTCGCACACTAAGTGCCACACTTGATATCTCGCACACTAATTGTCGTAGGTAGCTGAAGTTATCGCAAATCGCACACTAGGTGCCATATATAGCCGAAGCTATCTCAAATCGCACACTAAGTGCCATATATAGACAAAGCTATGTAGTACCGCATATATAATTTATGCAATATCAAAGCACTAAAAACATAATATTTACAATGCTTAATACATACGAACTTACCTCGGATGCTAAAATAGCGAATCGAGTCTATTAATCAATAACTTTATCTTTTCCATGATCCAAGTCTGTATTCCGCTTTTCTTGATCTAATTATACTCAAAATTAATTTACTCAATCATTTACTCATTCAATTTAGTCCAAAATACACTTTAAAACATATTTACACTTTTGCCTCACAAATTTCACATTTCTCACAATTTAGTCATTATTTCACAAAATCACAAATTAATGATATTCAAGATTAACCATGCTACCTGAATTACCATAATGCCCTTAGTAGCACATAATTTTAATTTATTCACACTTTTAACCACTAACTTTACACATTTCTCAATTTAATCCCTATTTTGCATTTTCATCAAGAATCACTTTACAAAACATGAAAATCTATCACCAAGCTTTCATATTTCAACATTAAACATCAAACAACACCTAGATTCAACAATGGAAACTCTCAAAATCTTTAACAGGTTTACAAAATAGTCCCTGGGCAAGCTAGGCCTAGCTGCAACGATCTCAAAAATGTAGAAATCATTAAAAACGTGATAAAAATCGTACCTTAATGAGCTAGGAAAGCTTGGCCGAATGAAAACCTAACCATGGCTATTCATTCCTTCAAAATTTCAGCTAAGGAAGATAAATGAATGAAAATTTTATGTTTTTGTTTTAATTATTATCATTTATTTGCTATTTTACCTATTTACCCTTTACTAAAACATTAACATTTAATATAAACCATGTCCATCTTTGTCCACTTATGTTTCAAATGGTTTAATTAACATTTAAGGCCACCATATTTAAAAACCAAAGTTATTTGACTTTTTTAACAAATAGAATGAAACTTTTGCATTTCATGCGATTTAGTCCTTTTTCACAAATTAACCAACCAATCGATAGAATTAGTTCACGAAATTTTCACAGATATCAAATAACATACTATAAATACTAAAAATAAATATTAAAAATTTTTCTGACATCAGATTTCTGGCTTCAAAACCACTATTCCGATCTAGCTAAACCCGGGCTATTACAACACAGCTGAGACACACGCCCGTGTTTTTGCCCGTGTGCTCAATTCTGAGCATTTTATTTTCTCGAATTTAAGGTACAGAGGACACACGGCCTAACCACACTCCCATGTACTAGGCCATGTGTCACACACGGTCTAGACACACACCCGTGTGTCAACCAGTGTGGATAAAATAAAGCCATCCCTAGCTTCATTTCTCACCCGAAATCATACCAAATTCCTACACCAAACTTACATCCAAACACCAACCAATCCAAGCATTGAGTTCATGCAATTTACAACATCTGATATTATATATTGTTACATGCACTCATGCCTTTAATCTTACCTTTTATAAGCATACTCATTTTAATCTTTCTCAATCAATCAATAATAAACACTTATGTTATCTTCATAAAATAAACTTAAATACATATATATACATATACCAAAACATAATCATCACTAGCCATTCAAACGACTAGATTACAATAATCATAATTGCTTGCCAATATGACCAATATAACCTATACATGCCATTGTAACCATAATTGCTTTACCATATTGTATTGACATGGGCTGATGGATAGTGTGAGCGATCCTCGCTAAGCTTCTAATCCAACGAGCTTCCGATCTACTCTAAAACAGGAAAATAAACTAAGTAAGCATAAAACACTTAGTAAGTTTGTAAAACATGGTACTTAACTTACCATTCATTCTATTTTGAGGTAACTATGTAAGGCATATTCAATCAATTAGACCTTAAGCCCTACACACATTCTCATTGCCCTTGTTAGTCATATATTCCATAATAACATCAAAACATATATCGGCTCAACAATAATCAAGTTTCCACGCACATATGCTTTCCACAAAATGTATTCATTTAACATGTATAAATCATCTCTTTATATTACAACTATAATTTTATAATAGTTCATCTCAAGTTTAGATTATTTCATGTCAGAACATTACTCATATCATCTGAAATATTAAGGTCACACGAGTAGTAGTACACTTAAGGTGTACAAGTCTATAATCAAGGATGAACATTCTCATCATATAATTTCCATATACAAATATCATCATCTCATACTTTCATACAGCACTTGTCATGTATCATCATTTACTTGTATTTCAGACGGATACATGTAATAACTTATTTTATTATTCATATCTTCTCATGTATAGATTGTCACCCATTGAATTTATTTGAAATATCGATGGATACACAGGTAGTACACTCAAGGTGTACAAATCAAGATCCGTCAATTCATATTAAATGGTACCCGTAAGGTACTATTTCAGAGAGTACACTCTTGAGCCACACATGTAAACAATACGATTACTAGTCCAGGCTAAATCCTTTTTATGACATATGCTCTAGGGAACTTGATCTGGATTACCCATCCAGGCTAAATACCATCGATAACGAATGCTACAGAGGATTTATATCAGGATTACCTGTCCGGGCTAAATCCTTTCTATAATGAGGTCAATAGGATTACTCGTCTGAGTTAAATTTCGTCTGCAACAAATGTGGGACCTTATTCATTTTGGGAAATCACATATCCATCGATTTTTCATTTATTCAACTGGGATTTAAACATTTGTTTCAAGCATTATCGGGCATGTGATTATTTCATACATCCATTCATATAATTCAAATAAACAAATTCCACATTCATTTCAAGTATAAAAGTAACATTTTTATCATTTATCATTTTTCAGGCATTATCGTTGATCGAGCTTGTCAGATACAATTTCAATTTCACATATATATGATATTTAGACTCATATATCCATCCATGGATTTATTTCTAGAATTTTTGGTCGGGCCAATTGGTACAGTTTATTAGTTAAAGTCACCCATGTTACAGGGGTCGACTACACTGACCTTCGTGCGTTACAACTTGAATATCTCTCTGTACAGGGCTTTAATACTGGTGCCGATTGTTTCTAATGAAACTAGACTCAAAATGGAATCTGCACATATAAGGAATGACTTCTAATTCTTTCTGGATAATTTATAGTAAATTTTCAAAGTCGCGACAAGGGACCCAGAAACCGTTCCGGCCCTGTCTCACGAGAACTTTAATATCTCTCAAGATACTGCTCATATGGTCGTTTCGTTTCGTCCATATAAAAATAGATTCATCAAGGTTCAATTTCATAATTTATTCACTATTTAATTCTACTTCTACTATTTTTAGTGATTTTTCAATCTCATCTCACTGCTGCTGTCCATAGCAGCCATGCAGATGAACTATGCCAATTTCATGAATCTTTCCTTGGCCCTAAATCATCCATCATACATGACACAAATTTTGGCCACCTTATCAAAATTAAAGTTTCTAAGACTCGTGGCTATAGGTTCTAGCATCCCACTCGACGACCACATAGGCCATTTCACATGGCTTAAAGTTTACAACCCACAATTCAACAAAATATAATAGCCTATACATGCCAATTGTTCTCCTAGTTCAACTACGAAGACAATACCAAAAGGTCTCCAGCCGGTGTGATGACTTCAACGACGGTTCCGAGCACGCAACAATACGAGTCCAAGAGACCTAAAATGGGTGACAAGAAAACACCGAGTGAGTTTATAACTCAGAAGTCATAAGCACTTTACAATTATCCATTAGCTAAATTCATCACAAAGTGAAACAATGAAACAAGGCTAGGTACTTCATCCATATCGAACTATACCATAATTCCTCGGACCTTTCGGTTCAATCTCATACCAAGCCATACATCCACATTTCATATTTATACGATAAGATATTTGAGGCATTTTCACACACTAACTCATTTTCACCACAATCACACAATTGCAATCATCACATAGATTTAAAGCTTACCAAGCTCAACCCCGAGCATGAACATATTGCCTATTCGTCATGAGCTCAAGGTACTTACCCGATTCGCTGTCCGGGATTAACTCGATAATGTCGCACACTCAAGTGCCAATTGTAATACAAGAGCATATAGTGAATCCGCACACTTAGTGCTATATATTTTCAGCTCGCACACTTAGTGCTCTGAATCAAACTCGCACACTTAGTCTTTGTACAATTTTAAACCCGCACACTTAGTGCCAATCTTGTCACCGTGTCCATTTATACCCGCACACTTAGTGCCGTGACCAATACCTTATGCATTTTGCTGCCTTTATACATTCAACAATGGCATCATTCCATACACATACATTTTCATTTACACATCAATTCATTAAACACAATTGCATATATATTATGATCATTTAAATCAATACCAAATATATGCTTAATGACTTACCTCGGATGTTGTCGCACGTTTTCAATGGCTATTCAATTACTTTGTCTTTCCCTTGTCCAACTTTGATCCTTTGAGTTCTTGAGCTAGTTCACACAAATTTAACTTATTAAAACCTCATTATGCTAGCTTATGGCGAATATGACAAGGAGTTTAAATAGTCATATGGCCACCCTTTTGCTTGGATACACATTGGTCATGCACATTTTATATTACATTAAGCAATTCAATACAATTCATTCAAGCATCAAGGAAAAGCTAAGGCCCTCAATAGGCTACCTAAGGTCGAATATACACATCAACATATGTATTCGTTCATGTGGCCGAACATACACATTCATGTTAAGGCCGATTTCCACACTTGATACATTCAACAAGTAAGGTCGCTTGTATCGACTTAACACCAATTTGATTCAAGTTCACAACTAGGCTAGTATGCATATATACACTAGTAAATCAAACACTAACATTTGTACTTCACCTTACTAGCACTTCTCATTCAAATGACATGAACAACGAACATAGTTTCCTTTTATTTCCTACCATGGCCAAATGCCATACAACACCATACCATGCATCATTACAAGCTTTACCTTTAGCATGCAAATAACATCCACAAATCCACCTTAGTTGAACCTTAACTCATCTTCATGCCTCACCACCACAACATCAAACATCAAACATCAATGATACCAAGAAGACAACACCCATGGCCGAATATCATCCCCATTTCATGGTAAAGGTTTAGACCATGGGTTAGGTGGAACTCAAACTATCAACTAAAAACATGCATAAATCTCATGGATAACATCAACATACCTTAGTCTAGCAAACTCCCATGGCTGATTTTCTCAAGCTTCCCCCCCTTTCTTCTTAGTACATTCGGCCAAGCAAGGAGAAAATGAGAGAATGAACATTTTTTTTTTCTTTCTTTCTTTGTTTTTGTTTCTCTCATGTACGGCAAGGGGGGGAAAGCATCCACACTCTTTTTTTTTTTTTGTTATCATCATTTTCTTTTTTTCCATTTCTTTAATGCTAACTTTCTTAATTTATTGTTTCCTACATGCATCACTAGTCTAACATGTTGGAGACATGTTTCCACCCATAGTATGGCCGGCCATCATGCTTCATTTTGGCTAATTTGACATGCAAGGACAACACTTTCCCACATGTATTAATAGGCCACCTTACATTTGCCTAGCACATTTCTAAATTTTCTCACATAAGTCCTATTTGATAAAAATTCACTTACAATTAACAAAATCCAAACATGAAATTTTCACACATGCATATATACATATAATGAGCATCAATTATGATGGTTAATTATTATTATGACTCGGTTTTGTGGTCCCAAACCACTTTCCGACTAGGGTCAATTTAGGGATGTCACAACTCTCCCCACTTAAGAAATTTTCGTCCCCAAAATCTTACCTAGTAAATAGGCTCGGGTATCGCTCTTTCATAGAGTCCTCAAGTTCCCAAGTGGCTTCTTCCATTCCGTGTTTATGCCACAACACTTTCACTAACGGGATTTTCCTATTGCGCAACTCTTTTACTTCACGCCTCATAATGCGAATGGTTCCTCTTCATAGCTCAAATTAGGTGAATCTCAATCTCGGATGGAGCAATTACGTGCGATGGATCGACCTATATCGTCAAGCATCGAGACATGAACGTTGTGAATCCTTTCGAGCTCGGGGCAAAATTAATCGATATGCGATCGCCCAACTCGTTCGGATACTTCATATGGCCCGATGAACCTCGGACTCAATTTGCCCTTACGACCAAATCTAAGCACCTTCTTCCAAGGTGAAACTTTGAGAAAGACCTTGTCTCCAACCCGATATTCAATATCTTTTCTTTTCAAATCCGATACGACTTTTGGCGATCCGGCGACTTTCAAACTTTCACGAATTACTCGAACTCTTTGCTCGGCATCCTTAACCAAATCAACCTCAAGAATTTACCTTCACTAAGTTCACCAGAATAATGGGTACGGCATTTACGACAAGATAAAGCCTCGTAAGGCGCCATCTTAATACTTGATTGAAAGCTATTGTTGTAAGCGAATTCAATCAAAGGCGATACTGCTCCCATGAACCACTAAACTCAAGGATACAACATCTCAACATATCCTCGAGTAATTGAATTATCCGCTTGGATTGACCATCGGTTTGGAAATGAAAGAGCGGTCTTTGAAATGCAACTTGGTACCCAAAGCTTCTTGCAACTTCTTCCAAAATCGCGAGGTAAATCTCGGATCTCTATCCGACACGATGGAAATAGGCACCCGTGTAATCTCACAATCGAGAAACGCACAATTGGCTAGTTTGTCCATTGAAAATCAGACGACGGGGATAAAGTGAGCCGACTTAGTCACCTATCGACAACGACCCAAATCACATCCTTCTTACTCACCGACAATGGCGGTCCGGATACAAAGTCCATTGTGACTCGATCCCATTTCCACTCGGGTATCGTGATCGGTGAAGTAATCCTCAAGGCACTTGATGTTCCGCTTTCACTTGTTGACATATTAAACATCTCAAACAAAATCGAGATGTCTCGTTTCATACCATGCCACCAAAACCGACGTTTCAAATCGTTGTACATCTTCGTACTCCCGGTGGATTGCCATTCGGCTACAATGGGCTTCGTTCAAAATTATTGGAATAAGTTTCAATTCTTTGGAACACACAGACGACTTTTGAACCTCAAACAATCGTCATCATCGATTTGAAATTCGAGTCCTTGTTCGAACACACTCATCCCGCTTTTGCAACCAACTCATCGTCGACTTTCTCGAGCTTCACGAATTTGACGTATCAATAATGGTTTGGCTTTCAATTCAGCTACCAACACATTGTCGGGTAGGATAGACAAGTGTACATTCATCGTCAGTAAAGCAAGCGGTGATTTTCGCTTAAGGCATCCGCAACCACATTAGCCTTTCCGGTGATAATCAATGACGAGCTCATAATCTTTCAACAACTCGAGCCATCGCTTTGTCGAGATTTAAGTCTCTTTGGGTCATCAAATATTTGAGACTTTTGTGATCCGAATACACATGGCACTTCTCACCAAATAAGTAATGTCGCCATATCTTTAAGGCGAATACGATGGCGACCAATTCGAGATCATGGGTCGGATAATTTTTCTCATGTGGCTTTAATTGTCTCGACACATAGGCCACAACTCGCCCTTCTTGCATCAAGACGCAACCCAACCCAAGTAGGGATGCGTCACTATAAATGACAAACTCTTTGCCCGATTCGGGTTGCACTAGAATTGGGGCTTCAGTCAAATAAGCTTTCAGTTGATCGAAACTTTTCTGACATTTCTCCGTCCATTCGAACTTAACATCCTTTTGGAGTAACTTCGTCATTGGCGTGGCTATCGTCGAGAAACCTTTTACAAATCGTCGGTAATAACCGGCAAGCCCCAAAAAGCTCCTAACTTCGGTAACATTCCTTGGTGGTTTCCAATCGACTATGGCCGAAATTTTGTTCGGGTCCACCGACACCGTCACGCGACACCACGTGCCCCAAAAGCTAACCTCTTTCAACCAAAATTCACATTTCTTGAACTTTATGTATAATCGCTTATCTCTTAAGATTTGCAACACTAGCCTCGGTGTTCAAAGATGTTCGGTTTCATCTCTCGAATAGACCAAAATGTCATCGATAAATACAACTACGAACCGATCCAAGTATGGCTTGAAAATTCTATTCATTAAATCCATAAACACCGTAGGGCATTAGTGAGCCCAAATGGCATCACCAAGAATTCGTAGGACCGTACCTCGCTCTAAAAGCGGTTTTGGTATGTCCGATTCTCGGACCTCAACCGATAGTACCCGACCTCAAATCTATCTTTGAAAACACCGAGGCTCCCTTTAATTGATCAAACAAATCGTCAATTCGTGGCAACGGATATTTATTCTTTATCGTCACTTTATTGAGTTGACGATAGTCGATGCACAACCTCATGCTTCCGTCCTTCTTTTTCACAAACAATACCGGTGCGCCTACGGAGAAAAACTCGATCGAGCGAAACCTCTATCCGTCAATTCTTGCAATTGAACCTTCAATTCCTTTAACTCCGTTAATGCCATACGACACGGAGCTATTGAGATCGGCGTAGTACCGGTATAACCGATGTCAATTCCACTTCTCGAACCGGTGGCAATCCAGAACTCCTCCGAAAAACATCCGAATACTCACAAACCACCGGTACCGATTCGAGTTTCTTTTCCATCTCTTTACTTTCAAACACATACGCAAGGTATGTTTCACACCTCTTTTCACATATCTCCGCACGGTCATAGAAGATATTATCGCTGGCACCCCTTTTAAATTAGTAGACTCGACTCGGACCACCTCATTATTTGCACTCCTCAAATCAATGGTTTTCCTTTGCGATCCACCAACGCATCATGTACGGTCACCAATCCATACCAAGAATAACATCGAATTCATCAAATGGTAGAAGCATCGGATCGGTAGGAAAACAGATTCTCGAATTATTAGGGGCATCTCTTGCACACTTTATCAACGAGTACGTATTGACCCAAAGGGTTTGACACTCAATTAAGAACTCGAGAGACTCAACAGTAGAGTCTTTATGGATGCTAAAGTTTCACATACATAAGAATGAGTAGAGCGGGTCAATCAATGCAATCACACTAGTATCAAAGTGAGTAAAAGTACCGGTGATAACGTCGGGGAGGATGCCTCCTCTCGTGGCGCGGATGGCATATGCTCTAGCAGAGCACGGGTCTCGGATCGAACAGCCGCATCGGTGGCTCCTCTCGATTACCACCCCTACCTCCCGAAATCCTCGGGGTCTACCTCTAACCGTCGCCCGCTAGATCTTGCACCATGCATCTTATTCTTCTCATTTAGCTCGTGCAATCTCTAATGAAGTGGTCCTTCAACCACATCCGTATGAGCCCTATTAATGACTTACCCCAACATTCACCTAGGTGTCGTCTTCCACATTGGGGCATTCTGTCTCTCTTGACGATTATTGCCCACACTAGCTACAAGTAGCTCGAGTCCGCCGATGGTCGGGCTCTAATGGAAATTCCCGATCGCCTCGACTTATTGGTGTCCTCCCGAACCTCTTTACAATGAGAACGGAGCTTTACTCGTTGATCTCTTACGGTAATCTCTTGCTTCAAATTCAGCCTTCTTCTTCTCCTTCCCAAGTTCTTCCGCCTTGCGTGCTCGCTCGACTAGTGTCACGAACTCCTTTATCTCCAAAATTCCCACTAGTAACTTTAACTCTTCATTCAATCCTTCTTCAAATCTTTTGCACATAGCAACCTCATCAACCACACACTCCGAGCATACCGACTAAGTCTTACGAACTCATGTTCGTATTCGACATCTGATCATACTGGCCTTGCTTGAGTTCCAAGAACTCCTTACGCTTCGATCGATGAACTGTTGACTAATGTATTTCTTTCAAATTGGATTGAAAGAAATCCCAAGTAACTTGTTCATTTGGGACTATGGAAATTAAAGTCCTCCACCAATAGTAAGCTGAGTCTCGTAACAAGGATATAGCACACTTAAGACATTCATCGGGTGTGCATGACAGTTCATCTAACACTCGAATGGTGTTATCGAGCGATTGGCTCTTTCAGCATCATCAGTGACTATGGCCTTGAACTCCTCGGCCCCGCGCTTCCTAATCAGGTCTACAGGTGGTTTACTCAGCCTCACAGGATCAGTAACTGAAGGCATTACGGGCTCTTGGGGTGGAGTATTTAAATTTGGGAATGGTTGGGCAGCCGGGTTGGTTCGGGCATATTCGCGACCCATTCATTCATCATGGTGAAGAAGGCTTGTTTCGCCTTCATTTTGATTATTCGCGGATGACCGAGGCTCAACAGCGGTGTCCCTTGCGCGGGGCAGCCGCTACACTTTCAACGTCATCCGCCAAGGGTCTCTCTATCCGGGTTCCATCGCTAATCAAAACAAAAATTTCAACCGTCAAGTCATCACATTATTAAGCACTAACAAATTGGCATGTATAGCTAGACTCACACGCCTATGGTAGTCCTAGAACCGACTAAACCATGGCTCGATACCAATAAAATTGTAACACCCGAACCCGTGACCGTCGCCGGTGTCGGACACGAGGGTTAACGGGCCAAATCCTCTCTAAGTACCAACCAATTTGGCATTTCCAGACAGGCTGGAAAACTGTGTCACTGTCGCCTTAAAAATCATATCTCGAGTTCAAAAACTCGGAAACTGATTCCGTAAATTTTACCTGAATTTAGACTCATATATCCATCCATGGATTTATTTCTAGAATTTTTGGTCAGGAAAATTGGTACAGTTTATTAGTTAAAGTCACCCATGTTACAGGGGTCGACTACACTGACCTTCGTGCGTTACAACTTGAATATCTCTCTGTACAGGGCTTTAATACTGGTGCCGATTGTTTCTAATGAAACTAGACTCAAAATGGAATCTGCACATATAAGGAATGACTTCTAATTCTTTCTGGATAATTTATAGTAAATTTTAAAAGTCGCGACAGAGGACCCAGAAACCGTTCCGGCCCTGTCTCACGAGAACTTTAATATCTCTCAGTATACTGCTCATATGGTCGTTTCGTTTCATCCATATAAAAATAGATTCATCAAGGTTCAATTTCATAATTTATTCACTATTTAATTCTACTTCTACTATTTTTAGTGATTTTTCAATCTCATCTCACTGCTGCTGTCCGCAACAGTTACTGCAGTAGACTATGCCAATTTCATGAATCTTTCCTTGGCCCTAAATCATCCATCATACATGACACAAATTTTGGCCACCTTATCAAAATTAAAGTTTCTAAGACTCGTGGCTATAGGTTCTAGCATCCCACTCGACGACCACATAGGCCATTTCACATGGCTTAAAGTTTACAACCCACAATTCAACAAAATATAATAGCCTATACATGCCAATTGTTCTCCTAGTTCAACTACGAAGACAATACCAAACGGTCTCCAGCCGGTGTGATGACTTCAACGACGGTTCCGAAGCACGCAACAACACGAGTCCAAGAGACCTAAAATGGGTGACAAGAAAACACCGAGTGAGTTTATAACTCAGTAAGTCATAAGCACTTTACAATTATCCATTAGCTAAATTCATCACAAAGTGAAACAATGAAACAAGGCTAGGTACTTCATCCATATCGAACTATACCATAATTCCTCGGACCTTTCGGTTCAATCTCATACCAAGCCATACATCCACATTTCATATTTATACGATAAGATATTTGAGGCATTTTCACACACTAACTCATTTTCACCACAATCACACAATTGCAATCATCACATAGATTTAAAGCTTACCAAGCTCAACCCCGAGCATGAACATATTGCCTATTCGTCATGAGCTCAAGGTACTTACCCGATTCGCTATCTGGGATTAACTCGATAATGTCGCACACTCAGTGCCAATTGTAATACAAGAGCTTATAGTGAATCCGCACACTTAGTGCTATATATTTTCAGCTCGCACACTTAGTGCTATAGAATCAAACTCGCACACTTAGTGCTGTACAATTTTAAACCTGCACACTTAGTGCCAATCTTGTCACCGTGTCCATTTATACCCGTACACTTAGTGCCGTGACCAATACCTTATGCATTTTGCTGCCTTTATACATTCAACAATGGCATCATTCCATACACATACATTTTCATTTACACATCAATTCATTAAACACAATTGCATATATATTATGATCATTTAAATCAATACCAAATATATGCTTAATGACTTACCTCGGATGTTGTCGCATCGTTTTCAATGGCTATTCAATTACTTTGTCTTTCCCTTGTCCAACTTTGGTCCTTTGAGTTCTTGAGCTAGTTCACACAAATTTAACTTATTAAAACCTCATTATGCTAGCTTATGGCCGAATATGACAAGGAGTTTAAATGGTCATATGGCCACCCTTTTGCTTGGATACACATTGGTCATGCACATTTTATATTACATCAAGCAATTCAATACAATTCATTCAAGCATCAAGGAAAAGCTAAGGCCATCAATAGGCTACCTAAGGCCGAATATACACATCAACATATGTATTCGTTCATGTGGCGAACATACACATCCATGTTAAGGCCGATTTCCACACTTGATACATTCAACAAGTAAGGTCGCTTGTATCGACTTAACACCAATTTGATTCAAGTTCACAACTAGGATAGTATGCATATATACACTAGTAAATCAAACACTAACATTTGTACTTCACCTTACTAGCACTCCTCATTCAAATGACATGAACAACGAACATAGTTTCCTTTTATTTCCTACCATGGCCAAATGCCATACAACACCATACCATGCATCATTACAAGCTTTACTTTTAGCATGCAAATAACATCCACAAATCCACCTTAGTTGAACCTTAACTCATCTTCATGCCTCACCACCACAACATCAAACATCAAACATCAATGATACTAAGAAGACAACACCCACGGTCGAATATCATCCCCATTTCATGGTAAAGGTTTAGACCATGGGTTAGGTGGAACTCAAACTATCAACTAAAACATGCATAAATCTCATGGATAACATCAACATACCTTAGTCTAGCAAACTCCCATGACTGATTTTCTCAAGCTTCCCCTTTCTTCTTAGTACATTCGGCCAAGCAAGGAGAAAATGAGAGAATGAACACTTTTTTTTCTTTCTTTCTTTGTTTTGTTTCTCTCATGTACGGCAAGGGGGAGGAAGCATCCACACTCTTTTTTTTTTTTTTGTTATCATCATTTTTTTTCCATTTCTTTAATGCTAACTTTCTTATTTTATTGTTTCCTACATGCATCACTAGTCTAACATGTTGGAGACATGTTTCCACCCATAGCATGGCCGGCCATCATGCTTCATTTTGGCTAATTTGACATGCAAGGACAACACTTTCCCACATGTATTAATAGGCCACCTTACATTTGCCTAGCACATTTCTAAATTTTCTCACATAAGTCCTATTTGATAAAAATTCACTTACAATTAACAAAATCCAAACATGAAATTTTCACACATGCATATATACATATAATGAGCATCAATTATGATGGTTAATTATTATTATGACTCGGTTTAGTGGTCCCGAAACCACTTTCCGACTAGGGTCAATTTAGGGATGTCACATTTACAATTCACAAAGCAGCATTTTAGTTCAAACATATAAACATACACAAATTAGTTACACGAACTTACCTCGACAAATGTTCGTTTACGTAAAATCTACTAATTCGACATTTTCCTCTTTTCTTCGTTTTAGCTCCGAATTTGATCTATCTGAATCTATACGAGTAAATTTTACATCAATTTATCACATATCATATTCAAGTGAACTTAATTTATATCCTAGGCAAAATTAACATTTTGCCCCTAACTTTTCCATAAATTCCAATTTCGACCTTAGGCTCGAAAAATGAAATTTATGTAATTTAATCCCTATTCCAAGCCTAACCAAAATTTCACCTTAAAAATTACAACACATATATTCTATAAAACTCAGAAGTTTTCTTCAATTTTCACAAATTTACATTTTAGTCCCTAAATCATATTTTCATCAAAAATCACTTTGTAAAAATTGTTTATCTATCAACAACCTTTCATTTTCTGTAACGCCCCAAAAATCCTGAAATCTCGAACTTTTGTTTTTTTTTTTTCAGTTTCGATAAAGAATTGTGTTTAACATTCCTAGTCAAGTGTTAATTATGTGATAGTAGGTCTTGGTTAAGGTTTGAGTTCGAACTTAGGGGTGAAGGAAATTATGGTTTAATTATTAAAAGAACATTGTTGGCAAGTAGGTTGGCTTTTAAATAAATGAAGGAAGAATTGGACACAAGAAAGCCTTGTGGTGGAGTGGCAAGTGGCGTCATATGCAAGGCAAGAAGGTAAGGGGCTCGAATCCCTCCTTACTCAAAGGAAGTATTTAGTTTTGCTTAAGGGATGGATAGTGGTGGCGTTGAATGTGAACTTTGTAGGGAGTGATAAGAGGAGAAATTTGAGGAGGGGATTAAGAGGTTATCAGAGAGAAAATTAAGAAATAAGGAGTGTAAAGAGGTGGAGCTGAATTGGGGATTAGGGGATAGGAAATTCAGCTAGAGGTTATATATAGATGCCGAATGTGAGGTTCCCAGGCTAATTTCGAATTCTCCCTCACCTTGTTGCCAGAAAACACATTTTTCTCCAAAGATCTAAAAGCCAAAAATCCCTTGTTCTTCCTTCTTTTTCTTTGTGCCGATTTTCCATTCTTCCCTACTCAAGTTCTCTTTTTGATTCATCTCTGGTTTTAAACAATTTCTACTTTTCTTTGTGCTAAATAACCTTTTTCACCATACACGTCTCAAGAGCCGAATATCCTATGTGCCACCACTACTCTTTCTACTTCGACCGATTCTAGTGTAAGTGTTTTGCTCTCTCAATCGGTTTTGCTAGTATAGATCATTGTGTCCCTCACTTCTTCTTATCATTTTTGGTAGGATTAGTATCGAATCCCAGTCTTTTGGATCTCTACTGATTTGCTCCCTAGGTGTTGAAACTTTGGTAATTGTTCTTCACTTCAGTAAAGGTTGGCCGAATAGGCTTTAGTAGAAAAAGGGTGACATATGCTGGATACAAGTCACCCAATATGTTTTTAATGATAAAGGTTAATGCAGATCTGGGTAGCACACGTGATTAGTGATCAAGGAAAAGCTATTAAGACTTGGCATTTCAGGTAAGGTTAAGGTGAGACTTCGGCTTTTCGTAAAGTATTCGATAAGTATATGTGAGTAATCATTGAGTGATATCGATTATAGGCTCAGGGTAAGGGGGATCGTAGCATGCTTTATTACCAGGTATGTACATACACTGCACACACACAGTAGATCGGCAAAAGCCAAAATACCGAAAAGCTAAAATGCTGAAAAGCTAAAAGTTTGGCTACGGTAGTCTTGTGAGTCCGCAAACACTAGTAAGGGGGAAACCGATAGGTTATCTGAGGCCCCATGGGCGATTCCATGAACTTGCGCCGTGTTTTAGCCAATCGGGCCAGGATGGGCTAAGTGGGCCTGATGGGCTGTTGGGCCCATAATAGTCAAAATTGGTAACTTGATGTTAAGTGATGGAAATTATATGAAAGCATGTATATGAATGAGATTTGGGCCTAATGGGCCATATGAATGTAATTTGGGCCTAATGGGCCATATGAATATGATTTGGGCCTAATGGGCCATATGAATGAGATTGTGCCTAGTGGGCCATATGCATGTATGTAGACTTGTTTGGGCTCTGTAAGGGGTTTTGGGCCTAGTATCTGATAACTGTTTAATTGAAATAAAACTTAATTAATTAATTGCGAGTGTGGACGAGTCATAAGGTTAAGGTTTGGTAATGGGTATATGCATGTCTAGGATTGGATCTAAGGAGAGTTTGGTACTTAAGCGGTCTTAATGACTCACCTCCTCTTCTCTGGAATCCTACCTGGTGCATAGCATCTGTTCACCTTAGCCAACAGGGACTTGTTAACTGGCCAAGGTAAGTAATAAACCTATAACAAGAGAAATTATTGAAATGCCCTTAAGGACGAAAATGACTAAAATACCCCTATGTGTGGAATGTAAGCCTTATGGATGTTCATGTATATCTGCTGCATACATACGATATTCTGTTTAGGTTGCATATGGGTTGGGAATTATGGAACGGAGGAAGTATATGAGGATCGTATGGTTGCTTGACAACCGTGGGTCTACCAACGGCTTTTAAGCCCAATATGTGATTGGCAGCTTGCTGCAATAAAGGTAGTTCCGCAACTGGGCTACCATTGATGTGTATCGGATGGGTGGGTCAATATTTATATCCCCACATGATGTGTATCGGGGGACGGAGTTTATGTGTACCGATTGGATTATTGGGGTGGGTTGCACTACATTGCGTTGCATGTATAATTTTATGGATTGATGAATGCTTATTATTCGTCGAGGGTCATACACACTGAGTTTTCGAAAACTCATCCGGTCTTTTATTTTTCTCAGGTGATACTGTGACAGCCCAAAATTGACCCTAGTCGGAATGTGGTTTCGGGACCACAAAACCGAGGCATAAAAATAATTTAAAATTTATTTTGATGCCTATAATATGTGTATGCTCATGTATGACATTTTTTGATGATTGATTTAGTGTTATAAAAGTGAATTCCACTAGAAAGGACTTAGTAGTGAACTTTGAAAGTACGATAGGGAAATGTGTGATGACTAATTAAAGCATGCATGCAAAACAATGGACTTGCATGTCAAATTCCCCTTTTTATAGGTGGTGGCCGGCCATGACAAAGAAATATGGGCTAAACATGTCATGAAACATGTTTTGTTGGGCATTAGGGAGAAATAATAAACAAATAAGCATGGGTAAGAAAAGAATGAAAAAAAAAATGTGTGTGTGAGTGTGGTATCTCCTCCATTGCCGTGAGTTGTAAAGGAAGAAAGAAAAAAATTTGTTCATGGTTCAAATCCTTGTTATGCCATGGAAGTGGTATTTGGCCAAAGTTGATATTGTGATAAAGCCATTGCATGCTAAGTGTGAAGCTTGATGATGATGCATGCAATGATGGATTGTCTACTCTTGAAATTTCTTTGTAGCCATCTTGAGTAAGACATTGAGTTTTCTTTTTGTTTAACCATGATTAAGTTGAAAGGGGCATGATTGTGATGTATTCGGCCATGATGCATTCATGAGCATGGTTCATGCTTCTTACATGTTAGTTAAAATTTGTGTTTTGGATGGCTAGGGACACCTTGAAATTCGGCCATGCACATATATGTATATATATGTTTGCACATGATGTTTTGGTTATGAAGTAAGTGATGAATATGTTTGTTTAAAGAAGAAAATGTTGAAGAATGCTTGTGAAATTGCAAGTACATTCGGCCTAGTACACATATGATGTGGAAATCTTGGAATTTATTGTTGATTTGGTGCAAGTATGACTAAGTATAATCGGCCATATGAGTGCTTGATGATGTATTATAAGTATTGAGCCACAATATGTAAAGCATTAACTACTAAAATGCATGCTGTTTTTGTGTGGTGTTAAGTGTATAATTGGCCTCAAATTGGACATGTATGTTCGGCCTTAGGTAGCCGATTGATGGCCTTAGCTTTTCCTTGATGCTTGAATGAATTGTATTGAATTGCTTGATGTAGTATAAAATGTGCATGACCATTGTGTACTCAAGCTAAAGGGTGGCCATATGACCATTTAAACTCCTTGTCATATTCGCCATAAGCTAGCATAATGAGGTATTAATAAATTAAATTTGTTTGAATTAGCTCAAGAGCTTAGAGGGCCACAATTGGACAAGGGAAGGAAAAGTGATCGAATAGCCGTAAAAGCCGTTCGACAACATCCGAGGTAAGTCCTCAAGAAGTGACCCTACTTGAATTATGTGAAATGAAATATGGATGTGTATTGATTATTGATTTATGTGTGTATGAGTATTTGAATGATACCGGGCTAAGTCCCAAGGCGATTATGCTAGTGATTATATTTGTGTTTGAGCCTTAGTAACGAAAATGAAATATGAATGTCTAATGATTATTGATGTATGTGTGCATGAGCAATTGAATGATATCGGGCTAAGTCCCAAGACGTTATTGCTGAAATTATATCCGGTTAAGACCAAGGCAATTGTGCTAAGCGGCTACATCCGGGCTAAGACCAAGGCATTCGTGCGAAGTCGTTCTATCCGGGCTAAGACCAAGGCATTCGTGCACGTGGTTATATCCGGTTCTATTCAAGAAGCTTGGGCTGGAGGTGAGTGTTGGTTGCTGTAATGAATTCAATTGGTACGCTCGAAAAGCCCAAAGAATAAGGTATGTTTATATGTGCATTGAAAGTCGACATGTTTGAGCAACATTCGCTCGATCGACTAACTAATTTCAGCTATTGAATTGGTTGATACCTTGTGAAAGTAATAATGATGAAGTGTGAAGTAAGAATGATTATGTGAATGTGTATTAATGAAATGATGCATTTGGCCATGTGAATGTATTGCTTTAATTAAAGCTGATTTTATTCCTTGAGACTTACTAAGCATAAAAATGCTTACCCGTTGCTTTGGCTCTCTGTTTTATAGATTGTGCTCGATAGCAATCGGATTCGGGATCATTAAAGTCGAAGTCATCTACACTATCAAAGCCTCCATTTTGGTATAAATTTTGGTTGAACTTTGAAATGGCATGTATAGGACTACCCTTGTTGGTTCAAATATGTTGTGATGTATATGTGTACGGCCATGCGAAAATGGCTCGTAAAAGTGAAGTACTGAACTTAGACTATTTGCGGTTTGTATATATATATATATGGTGTCATGATGTGATTATGGATTGGAAATGGGAATGTTGGTCACATGATCAGCCATTGGTATGGTTAAAATGATCATATGTGAACCTATGTATGGCAAGACTAGTTGGTTCATGGAGACTACAAACTAGGTAAGACCTACCTTAAAAACAGATGCTGCCAGCTGCAGTGACGTGAATGTGAAAAATCACCAAAATTTGTAGGAATGGTATTAAATAGTGAATAGGCTATGTAAATGAACCTTGATGAGTCTATTTTCATATGGAAGAAACGAAACGGTCATAGGAGCTACATGTTAAGAGATATTAAAGCTATTGTGAGACAGGGCCAGATCGGTTTCTGGGTCCCCTGTCGCAACTTTAAAAATTTACTATAAATTATCCAGAAAGAATTAGGAGTCATGCCTTATATTTACAGATTCCATTTTGAGTCTAGTTTCATTAGAAACAAACGGTACCAGTATTAAAGCCCTGTACAGAGAGATATTCAAGTTGTAACGCGCGGAGGTCAGAGCAGTCGATCCCTGTAACATGGGTGACTTTAACTAATAAACTGTACCAATTGGCCCGACCAAAAATTCTAGAAATAAATCCATGGATGGATATATGAGTCTAAATTCAGGGAAAATTTACGAAACCAGTTTCCGAGTTTTGAAACTCGAGATATGATTTTTAAGATGACGGTGACGCAGTTTTCCAGCTTGACTGGAAATGTCAATTGGTGGGTGCCACAAGTGGTTTTGGCTTGTTAACCCCTCGTGTCCGACACCGGCGATGGTCTCGGGTTCGGGGTGTTACAGATACTCAGTAGAAGGTTCGATGGTTGGAGGGACTCAGAGGTGGCCAGCTAGCAAGACGACTTGGACTTGTTTTTTTTTTTAAAAAGAGCATATAGTTTCTAGTTTATTAAGTAATTTCAGACTGGAATGTAATAAGGCCCTCCCTTTTATTATTATTTGGATTGTTATTTTTATGCGTTGTAATTATGAGAAGGTGAACATGGGTTTTCTAAATCATAGATTGTTTTTCTATGTTTCCGCAACTAAATTTTAAAATGACAGGTTTCCATAAATCATATGTTTTAAACAAGCTTTCACAATTGAAAGAGAGTTTTTATAAGTTAATTAAGGTTTCTCATTTTAAGGAAGGGTTTTCAATGAAAACAAGGTTTTCGCTAAAACACTTCAATGTGACGCGCCAAATTCGGCCATAACGTCCGGCCTGGGTTTGGGGTGTTACATTTTCTTCCATAAATTTCAAATTTTCAGCATATACATCCATGACTTAATTTCCATACTTTGATAACTCTTTAAATTGATCCCCCAAATAGATAGATTAAGCAATATTAGTTTCAAAAATATCAAAATTACTAAAAACGGGACAAGAAAACATACCCAATTTGGTCAAGAAAGTTTATTCTCTCTCTCCTAGGGTTTCCATGGAATATTTTGGGGAAGAAGATGATAAAATGATTTTTATTTCTATTTAATTAATTTATCATCTTTAATCATTTTGATTTCCAATTTAGACCTTAGCCTTTTTCTAATTTTTCATGGATGAATCATCCAAAAATATCTACTAACTTTTTACTAATGGTCTAATTACCATATAAGGACCTTAAGTTTTGAATTCCATAGCTATTTGATCCTTCGAGCTACTAGAATTTAACTTTTGCATTTTATGCGATTTGGTCCTTCTCGTAATTAAACACATAATTAGTAAAATTTTCTTATCAAAATTTTCACAGAACATTTCTATCATATTATGAACCATAAAATAAAAATAAAATAAATTTTATTTTTCGGCTCATATTTGTGGTCCAGAAACCACTGTTCTGATTTTACTGAAATTGGGTCGTTACAACTCTCCCCCCTTAAGGAATTTTCGTCTTCGAAAATTTTACCAGTAAAGAGATTTAGATATTACTTTCTCATAGTTTCCTCCAGTTCTTAGGCAGCTCCCTCTATATCATGTCATTGTCAGAAAACTTTTACTAAAGCTACCTTTTTATTTCTCAATTTTTCTCTTCAAGTGCCAGAATCTCAATCAATCTCTCACTGTAAGTCGTGTCAGGCTGAATTTAACACTTATCAAAGCATTAACAGATGATTGGTCTGATCGATACTGTCATAACACATATACTCATAAAAAAATTTTGAATTTTGTGGAACTACCTATCAACACGCAACAGGTCCAATTCTGTTCAATAATCTTTTATATCCCGATAAACTAGAGACTTGATTTGCCTTTACGGCCAAACGGGAGAACTTTCTTCCATGGCGAAACTTTCAAAAATATTATGTCGCCAATCTGAAACTCTATTTCTTTTCATCTTAGATTCATATCGGATTTCTGATGATCAAATACTGCTTTTAAATTGTCTCAGATCACTTTCATGTTTCTTCAGTTTCAACGAATCAAACCAATTACGTGTATCTTTTGTCACTGAACTCAGTCCAAAACACCGGAGTTTTATACTTGTGACCGTATAAAACCTCATATGGTACAAATTTTATACTTGACTATTAACTGTTATTATAACCAAATTCAACCAACGACAAATATTTCTTTTTCAATTGCCTTTGAATTCTAAAATATAGCACCTAAACATATCTTCAAAATTTGAATCATATGTTCAAATTGATCATCCATCTGAGAATTAAATTGATTACTTTTAAAATATTGTTTGTTGCGGAAGCTTTTAAACTATGTTGTGTAAACGTGGTATTTTGAAAAACATTTATCTTTTTGAAACCCGTCTTTTTCCTACGTCTAGCAATTTATATCAATGCAAGTAAAAATCCCAAATTAGAAGTTAAAACTTTAAAGAGGCCTTATTACATAGAAATACCCAAATCCAAATTACTTATAAATTAAAAATCCAGTAAAGAGGCATGAGCAGATGTGTGGCCATCTTCGAGTCCTTCACAGCACCGATCCGCCTAAGGATTACCTGTGCAGAAAAGCAGAAGGGTAAGTTTATGAAACTCAGTGTGTAACCCCAAAAACAAACAGTCAAACAGGTATTACACAAATACAGTC
Organism: Gossypium arboreum; assembly: GCF_025698485.1. NCBI lineage: Eukaryota > Viridiplantae > Streptophyta > Magnoliopsida > Malvales > Malvaceae > Gossypium > Gossypium arboreum. Next base: position 60,483,658 of record NC_069082.1, read on the forward strand.
TGGGCCTATCCCCGTTTAAGTACCAGTCCAGTCTCAGTTAGGGCCTTAGCCCATTCAGTAACAGTATCAGAGCGGGCCTTAGCCCATTTCAAAAACAGTATCAGTACAAAATGCAAATAGAAATATTACCCAGCTAGCCTCTACACTCCACTCCATCTAGCCCTACACTCTATGTGGGGATGAAATCAACCCACCCATCCCTACACTCCAAAATATAGCACCGGTTGCGGCACTAAACAGTAATTGCAGCAGAGCTACCAGTACAGTACACTTCCTCCAATCATAATAAACCCATCCCCATGCAATATGTCATGTGTCATGGCATAATATCATACGTGTATGCAATATACAACTGGCATGCTCGAATACAGTCAAACATATCATAGGGGCATATCAGTCATTTTACATCATAGGGGCATAACAGTCATTTCATTAATTTAGGGTCTAAGTATACCTACTAACATAAAAATAGGTCCACAGTCGTCTCGGGCGACCCGTGCAACCTTAACAATCAAACAGTGAAAAGAGGCCCAAGGCCCATAATGCGACCCATGTGGGCCCAGACGCCCGTATGTCCCACGAATCCCAAAAAAATGGCCTTGGCTGTGTGAACTACATAGCCTGGCCCAATAACCTCAGCCATCCGTGTGGTTTACCCATGTGGGGCCCACACAGCCTATTTCGCCCTAACGTGGCCCAGAATGGCCTAAGCCCATGAAACTGCTCATGGTGGCTTCTATGATCAAACGCCCACATTTTATGTGTTCAAATTACTACAGGAGCGAGCGCATACTCGTGTAGCGTCAATTGTCATATTTTTGGGCTTTTGCTAATTTACGATTATAGCAGTGTGGTTACACACCTGATTGCGAAACGTGTGAATAGCCCACGAGCACCCAAAACCTACATTCAACCAAGGTATTCTATTAGTCATTTGACAATAGGGTTAACAACCTCCCTTAATACAATCCAACTAAACATAAAGCTTGCCTTGGTTGAACAAATGCGACTTAGTCCTCTTAGACCGCTTAACTAAGATTGATCTCACGCTCCTTGTCGAATACCTACGTTACCAGTGAAATCCATTAATATGGTTGCTTAAACACATGGCTTGAAACATCTTGTACTACCTTAAAGAAAACACGAAACCCAAAAGTAAGGGAAATAAGCATTTGGTCAACACCCAGGAATGCAAGCCAACATGCCTCAATTAAACACAATAACTACAAACAGAGTTACCTCCAACCAAGTGATGAGGGAAAGGTTTTGAATGATTCAGTTATCACTTGTAAACTCCTTCACTCCTCTAGAAACTCTAGAAACCAAAAGAACCACCAAAATAAGATAGAGAAGGTGAGATTCGACAATAAGAGAAGAATATTTGGCTCCAATAGTGTGATAGAGGGGAGGCTTGATAAATGTTGAAAGAGAAGAGAGAAATAAGGGGGAACCGTGAACGCACTGATTTGTCAAATAACAACTATCAAACCAAACAAAGATGAAGAGAGTAAGGGACGAAGTATTTGACTTGGGTACCAAATAAAAAGAGAGGGTAAGAGAAATGATTTGAAAGAGAAATAGAGAGAAACAATACTCAGAAAAACAATAGACCAAAAAAGGTGAGGGAGAAGAGCAACGCCTGAAGAAAAGTGCAACACACATTAACTTCTACAATAATCGGCCAAGGCTTGGGGAAGTCGAAGAGAATCGGTTAGACCTAGGAGTAAAAAGCCGAACAACCTTAAGAGGGGAGAAGGGAGAAATCAACCATGTAGAGAAGGGAAAAATACCCAAAATGAAAACCTCGAAAGCACAAATGAAAGACACCACAAAACTCCCTAGGCCCCAATCAGTTTCCACAAAAAAGAAGCAACCAAACCAAATGCCAAACTTACCAAAACCGAATTCCATGAATGCTTAGAATTCCCATTCGGCACAACACTCTTTTCTCTCATCAACTTCCCATGATCACCTCTCCAAAACCCTCCTCAAATCTCTCAATTGATCACTATCCAAACTCCCCTTTCTCCTCTTAAATTTTGGCTACACTATCCCATACACCCCTCAAACACTCCAACTGTCCAAGCATCAGAGTTCCACTGACATACAACCTCTCACATGGCAACTTGCAAAATAAAACACACCTTGCGCGTAGTAGGACTCAAACTCCTGTCTCTTAGTAACAATAACACGCCACTATCCCCTAAACCAGCAGGCTTTTTCTGACATGTTTTACCAACATTTATTTAAGAAGCCCGCTGACTAGAGATAGGGTTTAATCAAGTAAAAAACAAAACTTTGTACAAGCCAAGGCTTGAACCCAAGACTTCTCAGACACTTACCAGAACACTTAACCATTGAGGTAGACATACAGTTGTGTAACACAACCATAAAAATGAATGCTTAAATTTTGGGGTGTTACAACTCTACCCCCTAAAAGAAAATTTTAGCCTCGAAATTTACCTGGTTAAAACAGATGAGCGTATTGTTGTAGCTTCACCTTATCGAGTTCCCACATGGCTTCTTCTAAGCTGTGATTATGCCAAAGTACCTTAACCAGTGGGATAGACTTCTTCCTTAACACTTTTACATCACACTCAAGAATTTGAACTAGCTCCTCCTCGAAAGTTAGATTCAGTCTAACCTCAATCCCCTTAGTTGAGATAACATGCGTGGGATCAGAGCGGTAGTGCCTTAACATAGAGACGTAGAACATATCATGAATTCAATCTAACTCTGAAGATAACTCAAGCTTATAGGCAATTTGTTCCACACATTTCAATATGCAGTAAGGTCTAATGAGCTGAGGGCTCAGCTTGCCCTTCCGTCCAAGCCTCAGCACCTTCTTCCATGGAAAGGCCTTGAGAAATACAAAGTCACCCACAGAATACTCAATATCCTTACGTTTCAGATCCGTATACGACTTCTATCTGCCTGATGCTGTCTTCAGTTAATCCCGAATTAGTCTAACTTTGTAACACCCCAAAAATCTCGAAATCCCAAACTTTCTTTGTTTTCGATTTTGATAAAAATTGTGTTTAACATTCCTAGCCAAGTGTTAACTATAGTGGGGTCTTAGTTAAGGTTTGAGTTCAAACCTAGGGGTAAAGGAAATTATGGGTTAATTATTAAAAGAACCCTGATGGCAAGTAGGTGGGTTTTTGAATAAATGAAGGAAGAATTGGACACAAGGAAGCCTTGTGGTGGAGTGGCAAGTGGCGTCACATGCAAGGCAAGGGGGGAAGGGGTTCGAATCCCTCCTTGCTCAAAAGGGGGATTTATTTTTGCTTAAGAGATGGACAGAGGTGGCGTTGGATATGAACTCTGTAGGGAGTGATAAGAGGAGAAATTTGAGGAGGGGATTAAAGAGTTATCAGGGAGAAAAACGAGAAAATGAGAGTGAAGAAGAGCTGGAGCCGAATTAAGAATTTGGGCATGGGAAATTCGGCTATAGAGGCTATATATAGGTGTCGAATATGAGGTTTCCAGGCTAATGCTGAATTCTTCTTCACATTGTTGCCAGAAACCCTTTTTTCTAAAAGCCAAAAACCCTTGTTCTTCTTTCTTTTTCCTCTTTGTGCCAATTTTCCTCCTCTACTCAATTCTCTATAGTCTAGCCGACTTCTTGTTCTCTTTTCCCTTGGTGCCGAATAACCCTTCTCTTGCCAGACAAATCTCAAGGGTTGAACATCTCTTTGGCCGAATACCCTTGGTGTCGCCACTACCCTTTCCACTCAGTCAATTCTAGTGTAAATGTTTGCTCTCCCAATCAGTTTTTACTAAGTATCGAGTATTCAGTTCCTCACTTCTTCTAATCAGTTTTGGTAGGATTAGGCATCGAATCTCAGTCTTTTAAATCCCTGCTAATTTGCTCCTCAGATAAGAGACTTTGGTAAGTGTTCTTGATCTTAGTTGGCCGAATGGTCATAGTTAAGGGAAGGGGGACTTGTGTTGGATACAAGTCACCTATTATTCTAGTTTTAATAGTTAAGATTGGTGCAGATCTAGGAGTTGATCGTGGTTAGTGATTAAAGAAGGGGCTGTTATAACTTGTTGTGCAAGGTAAGGTGAATGGGGAGGTTTTGGTTTTGGTAAAGATACGTATTAAGCATGCGATTAATTGAAGGGTGATATCGATTGTAGGTTTGGGGCTAAAGAAATCGCAGCATGCTTTATTACCATGTGTGTACTTACACTACACACACAAGTAGATCGGCAAAAGCCGAAATGCTGAAAGTTTAGCTAGGGTAGTCTTGTGAGTGCACGAACACTCGTAAAGGGTAAACCAATAGCCTGTCTGAGGCCCCATGGGCAATTCCATGGACTTGGCTGCGAATTGGCGAACTGGGCCAAAATGGGCTAAATAGGGCCGACGGGCTGTTGGGGCCATAATAGGCAAAAATTGATAACTGATGTTATATGATGGGAAATTGTATATGAGCATAACTGTAAATGTAATTTGGGCCTAATGGGCCACATAAATGTGATTTGGGCCTAATGAGCCACATAAATGTGATTGGGCTTAATGGGCCATATGAAAGAGATTAGGCCAAGTGAGCTATATATAGGTATATGGATTTGTCTGGGCTTTGTAAAGGGTTGGGCCTAGTATCTAATAACTGCATGAACAATCATAAAACTTAATTAATTAATTAAAGACCGTGGACAAGTCATAGGGTTAAGGTGTGTCAATAGGTATATGCATGTCTAGGATTGGATCTAGGGAGAGCTTGGTACTTAAGCAGTCTTAATGACTCACCTCATTTTCTCTGGAATCCTACCTGATGCATAGTATTCATTCATCTTAGCTCTCAAGATTTGGTAATGGGCCAAGGTAAGTAAAAACTCGGAATAAAGAAAAATTACCGAAATACCCCTAAGGGTGAAAATGACCAAAGTACCCCTATGTATTGAATGTAATATCTATAAGTGCTATATGCATACTTGCTGTATACATATGATATTCTTTTTAGATTGCATATGGGTTAGGAATTTTGGAACGAAGGAAGTATATGAGGATTGCATGGTTGCTTAACAATTGTGGATCCACCGATGGCTTTTAAGCCCAATATGTGATCGACAGCTTACTGCAATAAAGGTAGTTCCGCAACTGGGCTACGATTGAAGTGTATCAGTTGGGTGGGTCGATATTTATATTCCCACATGATGTGTACCCGGGGATGGAGTTGATGTGTAGCGGATGGATTATTGGGGTGGGTTGCATTGCACTACATTGCATGTGTCATTTTATGATGATTGATGAATGATTGTTATTTGACGAGGGTGTACACATTGAGTTTTCGAAAACTCACCCCCTCTTTTATTTTTCTCAGGTGAAACTTGGTAGAGGTTCGATGTTTGGAGGGACTCTGAGGTGGCCGGCTAGCAAGACAACTTGGACTTGTTTTTCTTTTAAGCATATAAGTTTCTTAAGTGATTTTCAGTTTGGATTGTAATATGGCATTCCCTTTTTATTATTTTGGTTATTATATTTGTGCGTTGTAGTAACGAGAAGTTGAACACGGTTTCCTAAATCATAATATGTTTTTCTACGTTTCCGCAACTAAATTTTTAGATGATAAGTTTTCTTAAATCAAATGTTTTAAACAAAGCTGTTGCAACTGAAAAGAGATTTTACAAAGTAATAGAGATGAATCTTTTAAGGAAGTGTAACACCCCGTACCCGAGACCGTTGCCGGAGTCGAACACGAGGTGCTAACAGACATAATACATTTATCTTCACAGTCCATTTGAAAATTTTCCAGACAAGCTGGTTACTGTGTCACTGTCGCCTTAAAAATCATATCTTGAGTTTCAAAACTCGAAAACCAGTTTTGTAAATATTTCCTGAAACTAGACTCATATGTTCATCTACAAATGTTTTTCTAGAATTTTTGGTTTAGCCAATTAGTACAGTTTATTAGTTAAAGTCTCCCCTGTTTCAGGGTTCGACTACACTGACCTTTACGAATTACGACTTTGATATCTCCCTGTACAGGGCTTCAATACTGATACTGTTTGTTTCTACTGAAACTAGACTCAACGAGGAATCTATACATATAATGCATGACTTCTAATTATCTCTGGTTAATTTATAATGAATTTCTGAAGTTGGAACAGGGAATCCAGAAACCGTTCTGGCCCTGTTTCGTAAAAACTTAAATATCTCATAATATACTGTTTATATGATCATTTCGTTACTTTCCTATGAAAATAGATTCATCAAGGTTCGATTACATAATTTATTCACTATTTAATTCCATTCCTACTATTTTTAGTGATTTTTCACATTCACATCACTGCTGCTATCAGCATCTATTTTTAAGGTAGACTTTACCGATTACATAGTTTCCATGATTCAACTAGCCCTTTAGCATATATAGCACAAAATATGATCATGATGAACCATTCTAATGGCTAATCGTTGCCAGACATTTCCATGCCTCTTAATGAACATATTCATTCAAGATGACTATAACATTATGCTCAAAACATATATAAGCCATTTTCGCATGGCTATCCAAAGTTTACAAATCCAAAGGGTCTATGACCCACAACAAAAGGGTAGTCCTATACATGCCATTTCAAAGTTCAACCAAAAGTGTACCAAAAGGGCTTTGATAGTGTGGGCGACTTCGACTTCAACAATCCCGAGCCCGATGGTGACAAACCAAAATCTATAAACAGAGAATCAAAGAAACGGAGTAAGCATTTAATGCTTAGTAAGTTTGAGTCATGAATTTAGACACAACCAAAGTATAGCATTCATGAAGCTAAGCAGATAATTTCATATGCACAAATTCTCAATATCATACTTACTTCACATTACCAACCCTTATATTCATACACAAAGATCAACTTAGCCAAAGGCGGTAGCTAATTTATCAAGCGGCGAATACTTATTTGTAAGGGCTCAACTAATTCAAAGCACATCTGAAACATACCTCATTGTTGGGATTTTACAAGCGTATTAACTGAAATTTTACAGCAAGATCATTCATTCCCGAATCACATACCTTGAATTTAACCGGATATAGCTACTGTTCAAATGCCTTGGGACATAGCCGGTTATAGTAACTCGCACAAATGCCTTCTGGACTTAACCCGGATTTAGTAACTCGCACCAATGCCTTGGGCTTAGCCCGAATTAGTAACTCGCACAAATACCTTCAGATCTTAGTCCGGATTTAGTAACTCGCACAAATGCCTTCGGATCTTAGTCCGGATATAGTCACTTAGCACAAAGCCTTCGGGACTTAGCCCGGATATCATTCAAATAACCATGCACATTTATCAATAAATCATGACACATTCGTATTTCATTTTCATTAGCAAAACTCAAACACAAGACACTTATCACACTTGCAATTTCGGCTCAATAGCCACACACAAAGAGCATGATTTTGATTTGCTTAAAACATGATCTAATCAAATCATAATCTAAGTTCCATTACTCGAAAACTTACCTCAGATGTTGTAGAACGGCTTCAACGGCTATTCAATCACTTTTTCCTTCCCTTTATCCAACTTTGTTCCTCTAGGCTCTTGAGCTAGTTCACACAAGTTTAACTTATTAAAGTCTCATTATGCTAGCTTATGGTCGAATATGACATGAAATTTAATAGGTCATATAGCCACCTTCTAGCTCAAATACACAATGGTCATACGCATTTTTAATCACCTTAAGCAATTTAATACAATTCATTCAAACATCAAAAGAGAAGCTCAAGGTACTTAGCCCATATATACATTAGACATTAAAGTCCCATATGTACGAAATCACGAATCGAATTTAACATATTAGCTAATATTCCCCTTAGCCGAATTTTCTAAGTCAAGATAAAGCCATCAATATGCTTACCTATGGCCGAACATACACATTAACTCATGTACTCATTCATGTGGCCGAACATACACATCTATGCTAAGGCCGATTGCAACACTTAATACGTTCTACAAGTATGGTCACTTGTATTGACTAAACACCATTTTGTTTCAAGTTCAAAACTTGGCTAATACACATATATACACTATTAATCAAATACTAACATTTTGCATTTCATCTTACTACCATTTCACATCTACTTTCTACCATGGCCGAATGCATCAAGACACCATTTCAAAATACTTCATGGGTTTGAGGTAAAACCAAGAAAGAAACTCATGAATATTGAGATATAAGCACTAACATTGTTCATCTAGATTTAGCATGACACAACATCCATCACCCTTATATTTACCATAGCCGAAAACCTTACTCATTCCAAAATTCAAATCTCAACTTGGGTCACAAAAATAATTTGATATCTCACCAACACAACATCAACACCAAGCAAGAATGATGCATCCATGGCCGAGTGTCATTTCCATCACATAGCAAGATTTAGACCATGGGCTAGGTAGAACTCAAGCTAACCACTAAAACATGCATGCACTCATGGAACATCATCAAACATACCTTAGCCTAGTTACATGCATGGCCGAACCTCTTCAACCTTTCTCCTTCCTTCCTCCTTAAAATTTTCGGCCAAAGATGAACCAAAGGATGAACACCTTTTTTTTTTTTGTTTTCTTTCCTTCAACTCACGGCAATGGGGGGCATGGATGAGACCATTTTTTTTTTTCATCACTCCTCCCTTTCATTATTTAATTACCATGCTCATTATTTTATTTTTCCTTGCATAATGCATTAAGCCAACATGTCTATGACATGTTTTTTTTTTAGCCATAACATTTTGTCCACCCATGCTCATGGCCGACCACTACATATTAGGGGGGAAAAATGACCTGCAAGTCCTCCCTTTTGATTACATGCACTATTAGATCCTTGTAGATTAGCCTATCACATTTCAAAAATGTCACACATAAGTCCTTTTGACTAAATTCGCATGCAATTTACTAAATCGAAGCCTAAAACTTTCACACATTCATAATCACATATTTTAGACAATAAATATCATATTCAAATAATTTGGTGACTCGGTTTAGCGGTCCCGAAACCGCTTTCCGACTAGGGTCACTTTAGGGCTGTCACAACTCTCCCCCACTTAAGAAATTTTCGTCCCCGAAAATCTTACCGGTAAATAGGTTTGGGTATCGTTCTTTCATAGAGTTCTCGGTTTCCCAAGTAGCTTCTTCGATTCCGTGTTTGAGCCATAACACTTTTACTAACAGAACCCTTTTGTTTCGCAACTCTTTCACTTCACGAGCTAGGATACGAATCGGTTCTTCTTCATAACTTAAGTCAGATTGAATTTCAACTTCTGATGGATTAATCACGTGTGACGGATCAGATCTATAACTTCGAAGCATCGAAACATGAAAGACGTCGTGAATCTTTTCAAGTTCGGGGCAAAATCAATCTATACGAATGGACCAACTCGTTCGAGATTTCATGACGCCCAATGAATCTCGGACTCAACTTGCCCTTACGGCCAAATCTGAGTATCTTTTTCCAAGGTGAGACCTCAAGAAACACTTTGTCTCCCACCTGATACTCAATATCTCTTCCTTTTAAATCCGCATACGACTTCTGACGATCTGATGCTGCCTTCAGACTTTCACAAATTATTCTTACTTTCTGTTCAGCATCTTTAATCAAATCCACTCCGAAAATTTTACTTTCACCGAGCTCGGTCCAAAACAATGGTGTACGGCATTTACGCCCGTACAAGGCCTCGTAAGGTGCCATCTTAATACTTGATTGAAAACTATTGTTGTAAGCGAATTCAATCAAAGGTAAATATCGTTCCCATGAACCACTAAACTCGAGGATGCAACATCTCAACATATCCTCAAGTATCTGAATTATCCGCTCGGATTGACCATCGGTTTGTGGATGAAAAGCGGTGCTAAAATACAGCTTGGTACCCAAAGCTTCTTGCAATTTCTTCCAAAATCGCGAGGTGAATCTCGGATCTCTATCCGACACGATAGAAATAGGTACCCGTGTAATCTCACAACTGAGAAATATACAATTCAGCTAGTTTATCCAATGAAAAATCCGTACATACAGGGATAAAGTGAGCCGACTTAGTCAGTCTATCCACAACAACCCAAATCGCATCTTTCTTACTTGCCGACATTGGCAACCCAGATACAAAATCCATCGTGACTCGATCCCATTTCCATTCAGGTATCATGATCGGTCAAGTAAACCAGTAGGCACTTGATGTTCCGCCTTTACTTGCGACATATTAAACACTTCAAACAAAATCGAAATGTCTCGTTTCATACCATGCCACCAAAATCTGGCGCCTCGGATCGTTGTACATTTTCGTACTCCCCGGGTGAATTGACATTCGGCTACAATGAGCTTCGTTCAGAATCATTGAAATGAGTTCTGAATTTCTTGGAACACACAACCGACTTCTGAACCTCGAACAATCGTCATCATCTATTTAAAATTCAGATTCCATATTCGAAACACATTCAGCCCGTTTTGCAACCAATTCACCGTCGACTTTCTGAGCTTCACGAATTTGATGAATCAATAATGGCTTGGCCTTTAATTCACTACTAACACATTGTCGGGTAGAATGCACAAGTGTACATTCATCGTCAAAAGCAAGCAAAGTGATTTTCGGCTTAAGGCGTCCGCAACCACATTAGCCTTTCCCGGGTGATAATCAATGACCAGCTCATAATCTTTCAACAACTCAAGCCAACGCCTTTGTCGCAGATTCAAGTCTCTTTGAGTCATCAAATATTTGAGACTTTTGTGATCCGAAAATACATGGCACTTCTCACCAAATAAGTAATGTCGCCATATTTTCAAGGCGAATACGATGGCAGCTAATTCGAGATCATGGGTCGGATAATTTTTCTCATGTGGCTTTAATTGTCTCGACGATAGGCCACAACTCGACCTTCTTGCATCAACACGCAACCTAACCCAAGTAGTGAGGCGTCACTATAGATGACAAACTCTTTGCACGATTAAATTTGCACTAAAATTGAGCTTCATCAAATAAGTTTTCATTGATCAAAACTTTTCGACATTTTTCCGTCCATTCGAACTTAACATCTTTTTGAAGTAGCCGTCATGGGTGTGGCTATCATCGAGAAACCTTTACAAACCGTCGGTAAGAGTAACCGCAAGTCCCAAAAGCTCCGAACCTCAGTAATATTTCTCGAAGGCTTCTAGTTAAGTATGGCTAAAATTTTGCTCGGGTCAACTCGAATACCCGATGCGGATACCACATGACCCAAGAAGCTAACCTCTCTTAACCGAACTCACACTTATCGAACTTAGCATATAACCGCTTATCACGTAAAATTTGCAACACTAATCTCGGTGCTCGGCATGTTCGGTCTCATCTCTTGAATAGACCAAGATGTCGTCAATGAACACAACTACTGAACCGGTCCAAATCTCGTATGAAGATCCGATTCATCAAATCCATAAATACCGCAGGGCATTAGTGAGCCCAAACGGCATCACTAAGAACTCGTAGTGGCCGTATCTCGATTCGAAAGCGGTTTTGGGTATATCCGAATCTCGAATTAGAATCGGTAATAATACCGATCTCAAATCTATCTTTGAAAACACCGAGGCTCCCTTTAGTTGATCAAACAAATCATCAATACGTGATAACGGATATTTATTCTTTATCGTCACTTTATTCGGTGACGATAGTCAATGCACAACCTCATGGTTCCGTCCTTCTTTTCACAAACAATCTTGGTGCACCCCAAGGTGAGAAACTTGGTCGAGCGAAACCTCTATCCGTCAACTCTTGCAATCGAGCTTTCAATTCTTTTAACTTTCGGTTGGTGCCATACGACACGGAGCTATCGAAATTGGCATAGTCCCAGGTACAAGCTCAATACCAAACTCTACCTCCCGAACAGGTGGTAAACCCGGTAATTCTTCAGGAAAAACATCCGGGTATTCACAAACCACCGGCATAGATTCGAGTTTCTTTTCTAACTCTTTGTCATCAAGTACATACGCAAGGTATGCTTCGCACCCCTTTCTTACATATTTCTGGGCCAACATTGCTGATATTACAGCTGGCAACCCCTTTAAGTCCGTAGATTCAACTCGGATTATCTCGTTATTTGCGCACCTCAAATCAATAGTCTTGCTTTTGCAATTCACAACCGCATCATGCACGGTCAACCAATCCAAACCAAGAATAACATCAAATTCATCAAATGGCAAAAGCATCAAGTCCGCCGAAAAACAGGAACCTCGAATTACTAGGGGGCATTTCTTACACACTTTGTCGACAAGCACGTAACGACCCAAGGGATTTGACACCCGAATTACGACCTCAGTAGACTCAATAGGTAAAGTCTTACTGGATGCTAAGGTTTCACATATATAAGAATGAGTAGAACCAGGGTCAATCAAAGCAATCACATTAGTATCAAAGAGAGTAAAAGTACCGGTAATAACATTTGGCAAGGAAGCATCCTCGCGTGCGTGAATAGCATAAGCCCTATCAGGAGCACGAGCCTCAGATCTGGTCGCAGCATCTCTAGATCCTCTCTGACCACCACTAGCATTGCCCGTATTTCTAGATGGTCTACCCGAGCGGTGGTAGCACCCAGTTTCCCACTCGATTTGCATTCATTCGAGACAACCTCGGGCAATCTTTGATAAAGTGGTGGTGACCCGCACTTGTAACAGAGCGGTCATGGAATCTCTGACTCCCGAAAGTGCCATTTACCGTAATACCGACACTCCGTTCGTCTCGACGATCATTTCCAACATCGGCATCAAGTAACTCGTGCACTCTGTGGGGTCGATCTCGGTCTCGTCTAGAAAAACCCAATGTGTCTCTAGATCGCCCAAATCATCTCTAAATTTCTTCGATGATTGTTGAAAGGGCCTCCCAAGACCTCTTCTGAAACTCCTTTGCTCCCATATCGCCTTTTCTTTTCTCCATACTGAGCTCCTCGGCTTTGCAAGCTCTCTCGACAAGTACCACAAATTCTCGGATTTCCAATATGCCAACATACAGCTTTATATCATCATTCAATCCATCCTCGAAACGTTTACACATTACGGCTTCTGAGGAAATGCATTCTCATGTGTACCGGCTAAGCCTTACAAATTTTCGTTCATAGTCGGTAACCGACATGGAACCTTGTTTAAGTTTAAGAAATTCCTTCCGTTTTTGATCCATAAAACTATGACTGATATACTTTTTCCAAACTCGGTTTGGAAAAACTCCCAAGTTACTTGCTCTCTAGGCACTGTGAAGTCAACGATTCCACCAATAGTAGGCGAATCACGTAGCAAGGAGATGGTACACTTTAGGCACTCATCGGGTGTGCAAGATAGCTCATCGAGTACGGATAGTGTTCTCCAACCAAAATTCAGCTTGCTCAAGATCATCATTTGTCCGTAGCTTTAAATTGAGAGCCCGTGTTTTCGGATTCTATCAAGCTGGGGCTTATGTGACCTTATTTGGTCGATTCTAGGAGGTATTGTAGTCTTGAGGTGGTATTTGTCGGGAATGGAGGTTGTGGAACACCAGTATTAGTTCGAATGTATTGGTTGAACCAATCATTCATCACGCTATAGAAAGCTTGTCTAGCTTCATCGTTCGGATTACTAGCATTAGGTTGAGAGTCCATGGCTTTGTCCCTTGTCTTGGGAGCAGCGCTACACTCTCAAGATCATCACTATCGCTTCGGTCGGGATCGGGATCCATTACTCTAATAAACACATTTCAATTGTCAGAAATCACCACACTATCAAATAATCACATAATGGCATGTATAGCTAGACCCAAACGTATTACGGTAGTCCTAGAATAGACTAAATCGTAGCTCTGATACCAATTTAATTGTAACACCCCGTACCCGAGACTGTTGCCGGAGTCGAACACGAGGTGCTAACAGACATAATACATTTATCTTCACAGTCCATTTGAAAATTTTCCAGACAAGCTGGTTACTGCATCACTGTCGCCTTAAAAATCATATCTTGAGTTTCAAAACTCGAAAACCAGTTTCGTAAATTTTTCCTGAAACTAGACTCATATGTTCATCTACAAATTTGTTTCTAGAATTTTTGGTTTAGCCAATTAGTACAGTTTATTAGTTAAAGTCTCCCCTGTTTCAGGGTTCAACTACACTGACCTTTGCGCATTACGACTTGGATATCTCCCTGTACAGGGCTTCAATACTGATGTCGTTTGTTTCTAATGAAACTAGACACAACGAGGTATCTATAAATATAAGGAATGACTTCTAATTATCTCTGGTTAATTTATAATGAATTTCCAAAGTCGGAACAGGGAATCCAGAAACCGTTCTGGCCCTGTTTCGCAAAGACTTAAATATCTCATCATATACTGTTCATATGATCATTTCGTTACTTTCCTATGAAAATAGATTCATCAAGGTTAGATTACATAATTTATTAACTATTTAATTCCATTCCTACTATTTTTAGTGATTTTTCACATTCACGTCACTGCTGCTATCAGCATCTATTTTTAAGGTAGACTTTACCGATTACATAGTTTCCATGATTCAACTAGCCCTTTAGCATATATAGCACAAAATATGATCATGATGAACCATTCTAATGGCTAATCGTTGCCAAACATTTCCATGCCTCTTAATGAACATATTCATTCAAGATGACTATAACATTATGCTCAAAACATATATAAGCCATTTTCGCATGGCTATCCAAAGTTTTACAAATCCAAAGGGGTCCATGACCCACAACAAAAGGGTAGTCCTATACATGCCATTTCAAATTTCAACCAAAAGTGTACCAAAAGGGGCTTTGATGGTGTGGGCGACTTCGACTTCAACAATCCCGAGCCCGATAGCTGACAAACCAAAATCTATAAAACAGAGAATCAAAGAAACGGAGTAAGCATTTAATGCTTAGTAAGTTTGAGTCATGAATTTAGACACAACCAAAGTATAGCATTCATGTAGCTAAACAGATAATTTCATATGCACAAATTCTTAATATCATACTTACTTCACATTACCAACCCTTATATTCATACACAAAGATCAACTTAGCCAAAGGCCGGTAGCTCATTTATCAACCGGCGAATACTTATTTGTAAGGGCTCAACTAATTCAAAGCACATCTGAAACATACCTCATTGTTGGGATTTTACAAGCGTATTAACTGAAATTTTACCGCAAGATCATTCATTCCCGAATCACGTACCTTGAATTTAACGGATATAGCTACTTGTTCAAATGCCTTGGGACATAGCCCGGTTATAGTAACTCGCACAAATGCCTTGGGACATAACCGGATTTAGTAACTTCGCACCAATGCCTTGGGCTTAGCCCGAATTAGTAACTCGCACAAATACCTACGGATCTTAGTGCGGATTTAGTAACTTGCACAAATGCCTTGGATCTTAATCCGGATATAGTCACTTAGCACAAAGCCTTGGGACTTAGCAGGACATCATTCAATAACCATGCACATTTATCAATAAATCATGACACATTCAGTATTTCATTTTCATTAGCAAAACTCAAACACAAGACACTTATCACACTTGCAATTTTCGCTCAATAGCCACACACAAAGAGCATGATTTTGATTTGCTTAAAACATGATCTAATCAAATCATAATCTAAGTTCCATTACTCGAAAACTTACCTCGAATGTTGTCGAGCGGCTTCAATGGCTATTCAATCACTTTTTCCTTCCCTTTATCCAACTTTGTTCCTCTAGGCTCTTGAGCTAGTTCACACAAGTTTAACTTATTAAAGTCTCATTATGCTAGCTTATGGTCGAATATGACAAGAAATTTAATAGGTCATATAGCCACCTTCTAGCTCAAATACATAATGGTCATACGCATTTTTAATCTCCTTAAGCAATTTAATACAATTCATTCAAACATCAAAAGAGAAGCTCAAGGTACTTAGCCCATATATACATTAGACATTAAAGTCCCATATGTACGAAATCACAAATCGAATTTAACATATTAGCTAATATTCCCCCTAGCCGAATTTTCTAAGTCAAGATAAAGCCACCAATATGCTTACCTATGGCCGAACATACACATTAACTCATGTACTCATTCATGTGGCCGAACATACAGATCTATGCTAAGGCCGATTGCAACACTTAATACGTTCTACAAGTATGGTCACTTGTATTGACTAAACACCATTTTGTTTCAAGTTCAAAACTTGGCTAATACACATATATACATTATTAATCAAATACTAACATTTTGCATTTCATCTTACTACCATTTCACATCTACTTTCTACCATGGCCGAATGCATCAAGACACCATTTCAAAATACTTCATGGGTTTGAGGTAAAACCAAGAAAGAAACTCATGAATATTGAGATATAAGCACTAACATTGTTCATCTAGATTTAGCATGACACAACATCCATCACCCTTATATTTACCATAGCCGAAAACCTTACTCATTCCAAAATTCAAATCTCAACTTGGGTCACAAAAATAATTTGATATCTCACCAACACAACATCAACACCAAGCAAGAATAATGCATCCATGGCCGAGTGTCATTTCCATCACATAGCAAGATTTAGACCATGGGCTAGGTAGAACTCAAGCTAACCCCTAAAACATGCATGCATCTCATGGAACATCATCAAACATACCTTAGCCTAGTTACATGCATGGTCGAACCTCTTCAACCTTTCTCCTTCCTTCCTCCTTAAAATTTTCGGCCAAGGATGAACCAAAGGATGAACACCTTTTTTTTTTTTGTTTTCTTTCCTTTAACTCACTGCAATGGGGAGCATGGATGAGACCATTTTTTTTTTCATCACTCCTCCCTTTCATTATTTAATTACCATGCTCATTATTTTATTTTTCCTTACATAATGCATTAAGCCAACATGTCTATGACATGTTTTTTTTTTTAGCCATAACATTTTGTCCACCCATGCTCATGGCCGGCCACTACATATTAGGGGGGAAAAATGACATGCAAGTCTTCCCTTTTGATTACATGCACTATTAGATCCTTTTAGATTAGCCTATCACATTTCAAAAATGTCTCACATAAGTCCTTTTGACTAAATTCGCATGCAATTTACTAAATCGAAGCCTAAAACTTTCACACATTCATAATCACATATTTTAGACAATAAATATCATATTCAAATAATTTGGTGACTCGGTTTAGCGGTCCCGAAACCGCTTTCCGACTAGGGTCACTTTAGGGCTGTCACAGGAAGGGTTTTCAATGAAATGAGGTTTTCGCTAAAAGACTTTTATGTGACACGCCGAAGTCAGCCATAATGTCCAGGCTTGGTTCGGGGTGTCACATTTTATGGTATCAGAGCCTAGGTTGCAAAACTCTGGCTGTGAAGTGGGCCTTGTTATTTGGGCTTTAGTTTTAAAAAATTTTGGATCATAATGTTTTGGAAAAATTCTTATTGTGCGGCACACCGAGTCTCCGACGTCGAACCAAGTAAGTTCTTTCGTTCTTAAGCCTGTTTAAATTATTATACAGTAGATAGTTAGAGGGCTACTTTAGATGATTATGTTAGAGTGGAACTAAAGCCTTTAGGGTCTTGAAATTGTAGAGGATTTGCAAAAACAACCTTCTCTTTAAATACTTTTATAAAAAATCGGTTTAATTATTAAAACTAAGACTTCATAAAATTTTAATCCAAAAAATACGTGAATCAATGATGAGTGCTAGTAGAGGTGCAAGATGCCATGGCCGAGGCTGGGGAGGTGTTATGGCTGAATCATCGACATCGGGCTATATGCCCAATGTTGGAATAGAAGAGGCTCAGGCCTCACCCGTGGTTGGGAATGGACCGTATGATCAGGCCGCAGGGGAAGATGCATTGTTGCAGGCAATACTGAGGATTTTGGAAAGGGTCGCAGGGCCCAATAATGGCACAAAAAGTCGGGGATCCATTCCGGAGTGACTTCGATCGAACGGGGCTGAGATCTTCAAGGGCGTGGCTGGTGTGGCTCCTAACATAGCTGAATATTGGTTGGAGGCCACTGAAAGGATAATGGAGGACTTGGACTTTTCACCTAAGCAAAAGCTGAAAGGGGCAGTGTCACTGCTAAGGGAAGAAGCTTACCAGTGGTGGCTAACGGTGAAAAAGGGCACCCAGCCGGAGCAGGTCACTTGGGTGTTCTTCAAAGCTGCGTTCCAAGGAAGGAGTTCCTAAACTTGACTCAGGGAAACAAATCTGTGGTGGAGTATGAGGCGAAATTTCTATGCCTTAGAAGGTATACAAGAGTTATGGTGGCAACGGACTATAAGCGTTGCGTTAGGCTTAAGGACGGACTTAGAGATAGCCTCAGAGTATTGATAGCTCCACAAAGGGAGCGAATTTTCTCGGAGTTGGTAGAGAAAGCAAAGATAGTAGAGGAGGTAAAGCACACTGAGCGCCTAAATCGAGAGAAAGAAAGAGGTAAGAATAAAAGGGAGGCTGAGACTATTGGTGTTGGACAGAGGCCTAGGGCTAGGGCCAGAATTATTGGGCCAGTTAGAGCAAGGCCCTCTGCTGTTAATCTAGGGGTGCCACCTTGTGCTGATTGTAGGAGAGGTCATGTAGGCGAGTGTTAGAAGAGGACGGGAGCTTGTCTAGCTTGTGGATCCATGGAGCATAGGATCAAGAATTGCCCTAGAATGCCAGCACAGGTGCTAGTTGCGGGTCGAGGTGGTGCTCCGCCACGAAGGGGTGGTCAACTGCTGCCAAGGGGTCATGGGCAGGCCAAGGGTGATAACAACAATAGATGTGGACGTGGAGCACCAGGCAAAAATGCAGGCCATGCTGAGGCGAGACAGCCAGCTTTGGTTTATGCTGCTCGTTGCCGAGAAAATAGGGATGTCACAAATGTGATAACGGGTATGTTCTTTATTCATGAGTTACCTTACACCGCATTGATTGATATTGGATCGACGCATTCATATGTTGCATGCAATATGACTGAACCTTTGGGTGATATGTTTGAAATTATTGCGAATGAGATGACTGTGATAAGTCCATTAGGTCAGTAATTAGGAGTGAATAAGTTGTTTAGGGAGGTACCCTTAGTAGTACAAGGGGTTACCTTTTTTGTGGATTTGATGGAACTACCATTTAGTGAGTTCGATTTAATCTTAGGTATGGATTGGCTAGTGAAATATCGAGCCACCTTGGATTGCGTTGCAAAGTGAATGGTATTAAGAACGGTGGAGGATGAGGAGGTGGTAGTGATTGGTGAGCACCGAAATTATCTGTCGAACATGATTTCGGCATTAAGGGTTGAGAAATTAGTGCGAAAGGGATGCGAAGCCTATTTGGCTTATATTAGCGACATGGAGGTTAAGAGCCCTATTGTTGGGGAGTTGAGGACAGTTAAGGAATTTTCTAATATTTTTCCCAAGGAGCTGCCAGGGTTATCGCCCAGTAGAGAAGTGGAATTTGGAATTGAGTTGTTACCTGGTACGGCTCCAGTGTCCAAATCCCCTTATCGAATGGCACCAAAAGAGTTGGTAGAACTTAAGGCACAAATTCAAGAATTGTTGGATCGAGGATTCATCTAACCAAGTGTGTCTCCATGGGGAGCTACGGTGTTATTCGTAAAGAAGAAGGATAGGATGTTGCGAATGTGCATCGACTACTGTCACTTAAACAAATTAACTATTAAAAAGAAGTACCCTTTGGCGAGAATCGATGATATTTTTTATCAGTTTAGGGGAGCTCCCATTTTCTCAAAGATTGACTTGCGTTTGGGGTATCACTAATTGAGGGTTAAGGAGGCGGATGCTCATAAGACAGCTTTCAGGACTTGTTATGGGCACTAAGAGTTCTTGGTGATGCCATTCGAGCTGACGAACACACCTGCCGCTTTTATGGATCTTATGAATTGAGCCTTCCAACTCTACTTGGATCGGCTGGTGGTAGTTTTCATGGATGACATTTTGGTGTACTCAAGAGATGAGGATGAGCATGAAGCACACTTAAGGATTGTGTTGCAGATTTTAAGGGAGAAGCAGTTGTATGCCAAATTTGGTAAATGTGAATTTTGGCTAAGGGAGGTTACTTTTCTAGGACATGTGGTGTCAGCTGAGGGGATTAAGGTGGATTCCCAGAAAACTGAAGTAGTGTTAGAATGGAAAACACCCAAGATAGTATCGAAAATTCGAAGTTTTCTGGGCTTAGCATGATATTATAGGCGTTTTGTTGAGGGCTTTTCTGTAATTGTTGAACCGTTAACTACGTTGTTGAGGAAGGGGGTACCGTTTGTTTTGATGGACAAGTAGCAAGGGAGTTTTGGAAACCTAAAAAGGTTTTAACTGAGGCCCCTATGTTGATTCAGCCATTGTCTGGGAAGGAGTTTACGGTTTATAGTGACACGTCGCATGTGGGCTTGGGATGTGTATTGATGCAAGAAGGATAGGTGGTTGCGTATGCGTCATGGCAACTTAAGACTCACGAGGTGAATTGCCCAACCCATGACTTGGAGCTAGCTACGGTGGTTTTCGCGCTAAAGATATGGAGGCATTATTTATATGGAGAGAGGTGCATAATTTATTCGGACCATAAGAGTTTGAAGTACCTCTTTACCCATAAGGAGCTCAACCTTAGGCAGCGTAGGTGGGTGGAATTATTAAAGGATTATGATTGTACGATTGAATACCACCCTGGCAAAGCAAATGTGGTAGCCAACACATTGAGTTGTAGGGTTAAGTCAGACTTGAGGGCTATGCTTGCCTGTTTAAGTTTGTTGGATGATGGTAGCCTGTTAGCTGAGCTTCAAGTAAAACCGATGTGAATTGAGCAGATAAGGAGTAAACAATTAATGGATGAGACCTTGAGTGCTCGTCTTAGACAAGTAGAGAATGGGGAGACATCAAACTTTGGGATAAATAGTGAAGGAGTGTTGTGTTTTTGTGGAAGAATGTGTATACCTAAGGACAATGATCTAAGGTAGTCTATTCTGCAAGAAGCACATAGTAGCCTTTATGCTATGCATCCTAGCGAAAACAAGATGTATCGGAACTTGTGGGAGCTTTACTGGTGGCCTGGACTGAAGTGCAAGGTTATAGAGTTCGTAGGTAAATGCTTGGTTTGTCAGAAGGTGAAGGCGGAGCATCAGTTGCCTTCAGGATTGCTTCAGCCAGTAAAGATTCCACTTTGGAAGTGGGAAAGGATCACTATGGACTTTGTTAGTGGGCTACCCTTAACTCCTACTAAGAAAGACTCGATATGGGTTATAGTGGATCGGTTAACCAAGTCTGCCCATTTTGCACCGATTCACACCGATTACTCGTTACAAAAGCTGGCTAGGTTTTATGTGGCGGAAATTGTAAGATTGTATGGACTGCCAGTGTCCATAATATCTTATAGGGACCAACGTTTCACTTTGCGATTTTGGAAGAAGCTGCATGAGGCCTTGGGTACTAGGTTGAACTTCAGTACAGCATTCCACCCTCAAACTGATGGACAGTCGGAAAGGGTGATCCAAGTATTGGAGGATATGTTGAGAGGATGTGTGATTGAGTTCCGAGGTAGTTGGGAGGACTATTTGCCATTGGTTGAATTTATGTACAATAATAGCTATCAAGCAAGCACTAGGACGGCTCCGTATGAAGCACTGTATGGACGAAGGTGTCGAACTCCAACATGTTGGACGGAGTTGGGCGAACAAAGAGTTTTAGGCCCTGAGTTGGTAGCAGATACTGAGGATAAGGTGAAATTGATTCGGGATCAGTTGAAGGAGGCCTTGGATAGGCAAAAGTCGTATGCTAACCTTAAATGATGAAAGATAGAGTATGTAGTGGGGGACTTAGTTTTCCTTAAGGTCTCTCTGTGAAGAAGGTATTAAAGTTTGGACGGAAGGGGAAGCTAAGCTCAAGGTTCATTGGGCCATATAGGGTTGTAAGGCGGATAGGGCCAGTCGCTTAGATCCTTCACATGTCGTGGCGGTTGAGGAAATCAAGGTCAGGGAAGACCTAACTTTCGAGGAGGAGCCCATACAAATAATTGGTCATGAAGTTAAGGTACTGAGAAGGAAGTTCGTTCCATTAGTCAAAGTGCTATGGCGTAATCACAAGACTGAGGTGGCTACTTGGGAACCTGAGAAGGCAATGCGATGTCAATGCCCTCAATCACAAGGCTAAGGAGGCTACTTGGGAACCTGAGAAGGTAATGCGATGTCAATATCCTCAACTGTTTGAACCAGGTAAAATTTCAAGGACGAAATTTCTTTTAGGGGTAGAGTTGTAACACCTCAAAAATCCCGAAATCTCGAACTTTCTTTGTTTTTAGTTTTGATAAAAATTATGTTTATCATTCCTAGCCAAGTGTTAATTATAGTAGGTCTTAGTTAAGGTTTGAGTTCAAACCTAAGGGTAAAGGAAATTATGGGTTAATTATTAAAAGAACCCTAATGGTAAGTAGGTGGGCTTTTGAATAAATGGAGGAGGAATTGGACACAAGGAAGCCTTGTGGTGGAGTGGCAAGTGGCGTCACATGCAAGGCAATGGGGGAAGGGGTTTGAATCCCTCCTTGCTCAAAAGGGGGATTTATTTTTGCTTAAGAGATGGACAAAGGTGGCATTGGATATGAACTCTGCAGGGAGTGATAAGAGGAGAAATTTGAGGAGGGGATTAAGGAGTTATCAGGGAGAAAAACGAGGAGATGAGGAGTGAAAAAGAGGTGGAGACGAATTAGAAATTTGAGCATGAGAAATTCGGCTATAGAGGCAATATATAGGTGCCAAATGTGAGGTTGTCAGGCTAATTTCGAATTCTTCTTCACCTTGTTGCCGGAAACCCATTTTCTAAAAGCCAAAAACCCTTGTTCTTCTTTCTTTTTCCTCCTTGTGCCAATTTTCCTCCTCTACTTAATTCTCTATGGTCCAGCCGACTTCTTCTTCTCTTTTCCCTTGGTGCCGAATAACCCTTCTCTTGCCAGACAACTCTCAAGGGCCGAACATCTCTTTGGCCGAATACCCTTGGTGCCGCCACTACCCTTTCCACTCAGTCAATTCTAGTGTAAGTGTTTGCTCTCCCAATCAGTTTTTGCTAAGTATCGAGTATTCAGTTCCTCGCTTCTTCTAATCAGTTTTGGTAGGATTAGGCATCGAATCTCTATATTTTGAATCCTTGCCGATTGGCTCCTCAGGTAAGAGACTTTGGTAAGTGTTCTTGATCTTAGTTGGCCGAATGGTCATAGTTAAGGGAAGGGGGACTTGTGTTGGGTACAAGTCACCTGTTATTCTGGTTTTAATAGTTAAGATTGGTGCAAGTCTAGGAGTTGATCGTGGTTAGTAATTAAAGAAGGGGTTGTTATAACTTGTCGCGCAAGGTAAGGTGAAAGGTGGGATTTTGGTTTTGGTAAAGATACGTATTAAGTATACGATTAATTGAAGGGTGATATCGATTGTAGGTTTAGGGTTAAGGAAATCACAGCATGCTTTATTACTAGGTGTGTACTTATACTGCACACACAAGTAGATCGGCAAAAGTCAAAATGTCGAAAAGCCGAAAGTTTAGCTACGGCAATCTTCTGAGTGCTCGAACACTCGTAAGGGGGAAACCGATAGGTTGTCTGAGGCCTTATGGGTGATTCCATGGACTTGGCTGTGAATTGGCCAACCGGGCCAGAATGGGCTAAATGGGGCCGACGGGCTATTGGGCCCACAATAGGCGAAAATTGATAATTATGCTATGTGATGAAAAATTGTATGTGAGAATGACTGTAAATGTAATTTGGGCCTAATGGGCCACATAAATGTGATTGGGCTTAATGGGCCATATGAAAGAGATTGGGCCAAGTGGGCTTTATACAGGTATGTGGATTTGACTGGGCTTTGTAAAGGGTTGGGCCTAGTAACTGATAACTGCATGAACAATCATAAAACTTAATTAATTAATTAAAGACCGTGGACAAGTCATAGGATTAAGGTGAGGCAACGGGTATATGCTTGTCTAGGACTGGATCTAGGAAGAGCTTGGTACTTAAGCGGTCTTAATGACTCAACTCCTCTTCTCTGGAATCCTACCTAGCGTATAGTATTTGTTCATCTTAGCTCTTAAGATTTGTTAACGGGCCAAGGTAAGTAAAAACTCGAAATAAAAGAAAATTATCGAAATACCCCTAAGGGTGAAAATGACCAAAGTACCATTGAATGTAAGATCTATGAGTGCTATATGCATACCTGCTGCATACATACGATATTCTGTTTAGTTTGCATATGGGTTGGGAATTTTGGAACGAAGGAAGTATATGAGGGTCGCATGGTTGGTTGACAATTGTGGATCCATTGACGGCTTTTAAGCCCAATATCGTCTTGACTTCTTTGCAATGAAGGTAGTTCATAACCAAGACTCGATTGAAGTGTATCGGTTGGGTGGGTCGATATTTATATCTCCACATGATGTGTACCAGGGGATGGAGTTGATGTGTGGCGGATGGATTATTAGGGTGGGTTGCATTGCACTGCATTGCATGTGTGATTTTATGATGATTGATGAATGCTTGTTACTGGACGAGGGTGTACACACTGAGTTTTTGAAAACTCACCCCCTATTTTATTTTTCTCAGGTGAAGCTCAGTGGGAGGTTTGATGTTTGGAGGGACTCTGAGGTGGCCGGCTAGCAAGACAACTTGGACTTGTTTTTCTTTTAAGCATCTAAGTTTCTTAAGTGATTTTCAGTTTGGATTGTAATAAGGCCTTCCCTTTTTATTATTTGGGTTATTATTTTTGTGTGTTGTAGTAGCGAGAAGTTGAACACGATTTCCTAAATCATAATATGTTTTTCTACATTTCTGCAACTAAAGTTTTAGATGATAAGTTTTCTTAAATCAAATGTTTTAAACAAAGTTGTTGCAACTGAAAAGAGATTTTACAAAGTAATGGAGATGAATCTTTTAAGGAAAGGTTTTAAATGAAAATGAGGTTTTCGCTAAAATACTTTTATGTGACACGCCGGAGTCGGCCATAATGTCTGGGCTAGGTTCAGGGTGTTATAAACTTTATCCTTGGTATCAGAAACCAATTTAGGGCCCAGAACACACCGCTCACCCAACTCAGTCCAACACAAAAGAGTACGATACCTACGACCATATAATGACTCGTAAGGTGCCATCTATATGCTAGACTTGTAGCTATTATTGTATACAAATTCTGCTAGTGGCAAGTAATCCTCCCAACTGCCTCGGAAGTCAATCACACAACGCCTCAACATGTCCTCCAGTATCTGAATCACCCTCTCTGACTGACAATCTGTCTGTGGATGGAACGTAGTACTGAAGTCTAACCTTGTACCCAATGCTTTATGCAGCTTCTTCCAGAACTGAGACGTAAAGTGAGGATCTCTATCAGATATTATGGAAACTGATACCCCATGCAGTCTCACTATCTCAGACACATACAACTCAGCCAGCTTTTGTAATGAGTAATCTGTACGGATTAGTATGAAATGGGCAGACTTGGTCAATCGATCCACGATGACTCATACTAAATCCTTCTTAGCAGGCGTTAAGGGCAGCCTACTAACGAAGTCCATAGTCACTCTCTCCCACTTCTAAAGTGGAATCTTAACTAGCTGAAGCAACCCTGAAGGTAACTAATGTTTAGCCTTGACCTGCTAGCAAGTCAGACATTTACAGACAAAGTCGGTGACTTCATGCCTAAGACCTAGCCACCAATATAACTCATGAAGGCCTCGGTACATCTTGTTCCTATAGGGATGCATAGCATAAGGACTACTCTGTGCCTCTCGTAGAATAGACTGTCTTAAATCAGTATCCCTCGGTACACAAACTCTCCCATGAAAATACAGTACCCCTTCGCTATTCAGTCTAAAATATGAAGTTTCCCCACTCTCAATCTGCCGAAATCGAGAACCCAATGACTCATCCTCCAACTGTTTACCATTAATCTACTCAATCCACGTCAGTTTAACCTAAAGTTCAGCCAACAGACTACCATCATCAAATAAGCTGAGACGAGCAAACATTGCCCTCAGATCCGTCATAGCCCTACAACTTAGTGGCCTTACTAGGATGGTATTCAATCGAGTAGTCATGATCCTTCAGCACCTCAATCCATCTACGCTACCTAAGATTTAGCTCCTTTTCAGTGGGGAGGTACTTGAGCTTTTGTGATCCGTGAAAATAATACACTTCTCACCATACAGGTAATGCCTTCAAATTTTCAGTGTGAATACCATCGCAGCCAACTCCAAGTCATGCATTAGATAATTTGCCTCATGAGTCTCAAGCTAGCGAGACGCATATACCACCACCTTACCCTCTTACATCAACACACAATCCAAATCAATGTGTGATGCATCACTGTAGACAGTAAACTCTTTCCTGGACTTTGGCTGTATCAAGATAGGGGCCTCAGTCAAAACTTTCTTAAGTTTCTCAAAATTCTCTTACTGCCTAGCAGTCCAGTCAAACGGCACCTTTTTACGCAACAACTTAGTCAGAGGTGCGCAATCAACGTAAACCCCTCTACAAAACGTCTATAATACCCTGCCAGACCCAAAAAACTTCAAATCTCAGATACTGTCCTAGCTGGCTTCCAATCCAAAATAGCTTGAAATTTTTTGGGGATCAACCCTAATCCCTTCAGTAGATACCACATGTCCCAGAAATGTTACCTCTCGTAACCAGAACTTGTATTTACTAAACTTGGCGTACAGTTGTTTTTCCCTCAGAATCTACAAAACAACTCAGAGATGTGCATCATGTTTATCATCAGTTTTTTAGTACATCAGGATGTCATCTATAAAAACCACTACGAACTGATCCTGATAGGGCTAGAATACTCGGTTCATCAGATCCATAAAAGCCACTGGTGTATTCGTCAGTCCAAACAGCATCACTAGGAACTCGTAATGACTATAACGAGTCTGAAACGCTATCTTATAAACATTAGCCTTTTTAACTCTCAGTTGATGGTACCCTGATTGGAGATTAATCCTAGAGAAGACCAAAGCTCCTCAAAATTGGTCGAATAGATCATCAATCCTCGATAGGGGATACTTATTCTTAATAGTCAATTTATTCAATTACCGATAGTCGATGCACATACGCATTAATCCATCCTTCTTTGTCACAAATAAAACTGATGTTCCCCACAGAGACACACTAGGGCAGATGAACCCTCGATCCAGTAATTCTTGAATCTAAGCTTTTAGCTCGACAAGCTCCTTCGGTTCCATTCTACAAGGGGCGATGGACACCAGAGCTATACCAGGCAAGAGCTCAAGAGGTAACCCAGGTAGCTCATCGGGAAAAACATCCAAAAAGTCCTTAACTGTTTTGATATCTCTAATTGAAGAACCCTCAGAATCTGAAACATCGATGCAGGCTAGATACGCCTCACAACTCTTACGAACCAAATTCTCAGCCCTTAGTGCAAAAATCACATTTGATAAATAATTTCGATGCTCCCCAATTACAACTACCTCATCACCCTCCGCAATTTTCAGTACCACCCATTTAGCAATGCAATCCAAATTCACTTGATGTTTTAACCAACTAGTTCGTACCTAGTATTAAATCAAATTCTCCAAAAGGGAGTTCTATTAAATCTGCTAAAAAGATTATTTCTTGAACCTCGAAAGGTACATCCTTAAACAGTTTTTTTACTCTCACTGACTACCCTAATGGACTCAACACAGTAACCTCAATCGCAGTGTTTTCAACCATTATGCCCAAAGTTTTAAACACAGTGCATGCTATATAAGAATGCATAGACTCAACATCAATCAGTGCAGTATGAGGTACATTATGGATAAAAAAGCGTACCCGTAATAACATCTAAGGGGTCTCCATCCTCTCGGTGACGTGTAACATAAACCAAAGCTGGCTACCTCGCCTCAGTATGACCAGCACCTCTGCCCTGACCACGACCTCTTTGCGACTGCTGTAACGCCCTGAATTTGGGCCTAGAAGTATTGGTCCTTTAGTATGGGTCCGTAAGGAGGTTGTATATAAGCATTTAATTGTACAAGGAAATGACACAATTAAATGTCTGCTTTAGTGGTTAATGGCCCTGAGAAGTATTGGAGAAATCTTAGGTTCAAACCTAGGCTTTAGTAAAAATTTTGGTTTTAAGTGAATAAAACCCTGGGTGCTTGGATGAAGGCCTTTTAAATTATTGTGGTGAATAAATAAAACAAGGAAGCTTATGGTCTAGTGGTTGTGGCGTCATTAAGGTTGCAAGGGAGCCTGGGTTCAAGTCTTGGCTCTTGTAATTTATTTCGATTTTTCTTTTAAGGGAACCTAGACTTTGGCCTATAAACCTTATATTTAATTGAGGATAAAATATGACAAGAAAGAGCCTATGGTGGAGTGGCAAGGTGGCGTGTTGTGTAACTGTGAGGTCTACGGTTCAAGTCTTGGGATGTGCAATGGAGTATTTATTTTCTTTGTTTGATTTGTGTAGGAGGTGGAGTTGGATTTGGAACTCTATGGTTGAGGTGGTCATAAGAAAATAAGGAATTTTCCTAATGGTTGAAAGTAATCCCACATCGGGAAGCTAACATGGGAATTGGTGAGAAGCTGCCTTTAAATAGAGCGAACCAGATGAGTTGGTGAATAAGAAAAAAAAGGTGATTAAGAACCAATGCAGGATGTGCCAAGGTTGGTGATCATGGACTTCGGTGTGTTCTTATAAACAGGTGTGTATTCACACCCTTTTTTGTTAAATCAGCAAAAGCTAAAAGCCGCCACGAGCGTTCTCGTGTGCTGGGGCTGTTTTGGGCCTCGATGGGCCCGTAGGTCCTCTTGTGTAAATCTAATTGTTAGGTGGAAAGTTGTAACACCCCTTACCCGTTACCGTCGCCGGAACAGGATACAAGGTATTACCAGAACATAATACCTACCATTAAACATAATCGAAATATAAATATGTCTTGATCAATATTAGCCAACTTTAAAGGCTTGTACAAATTAGCTGGTCGAAATCTTGTAACTAATATTTTAAACCTAGACAAATATGACACGTAACAAAATAATTAAGCCTACTATACATGCCATAATTCAAAGCGTTTAGTTCAAATACCCTAAAGTAGGATAGTGCGGATAGATCTTCACGATCCTTAACTCTGAGCAAGTGGAGAACACTATAAGACAAAAGAGAGAAACAAAGTAAGCTTATAGCTTAGTAAGTAAGTATGTAAATACTAATTAAAAAAATCTAACATGTTTACACAACAATTCAAGTACATCTACTTTAACTTCACTATTCATTCCACTTTGATTAATTTGTCTTTGCTGCGTCATATTCACTAAATAAATCATAACTCGAGTTACCAAACTCGAAATTCAAATCCGTAAAATTTCCTGAATCTAGACTCATAAAGCTTTTTGCTAATTTTTTCTATAATTTTGGTTCAGCCGATTAGTACAGTTTATTAGTTAAAGTTTCCCTGTTACACAGCTCGACTGATCTGACCTCTGTTCACTACAAATTGAATTTCTCTCAGTACACAATTCAAACAACCCTGAAGTCTGTTTCATTTAAAAATAGTCTCAATAAGGAATTTAGGCATGTAAACTATATTTCTTAATTTGCTTTTTACAATTTTAATGATTTTTCAAAGTTGGAACAGGGGATCACGTATTCATCCTGAGCAAGTCACATACAATTGTAAATATCTCAAAATATAGAATTCCTTTGCTTGCTCTGTTTCTTTTATATGAAAGTAGACTCATTAAACTTTAATTTCACATCTCATTCAACCTCTAATTATATTCCTCCTATTTTGGTGATTTTTCAAAATCACATCACTGCTACCATCTAAAAACAGTTTTAATGCTAATTTCACTCTTTCACAAATTCTTTATGCTAACCTCATTTTATCTTATATTTGTATATACCACAAATCATTTTCACCATATTTCATTCACCATAAGTATAGGTCCAAACCACAATGTCACCACAAAACCATCCCGTTGAACAATTCGGATCAATCCTCGATATTTAATGGTTTTGACACGACCCCACCATCATACTTCGTTTAGTTCGGCTCTCTTGTACACATGGTGAACACTTAGTACCACTCATGCGACCTAGCCGATTTGTCTCGTAGCTCTCTTGTCTACATGGTGTCCGTCACTTGGAATCACACATGCGACCCAGCTACATTTATCTTTCACGTAGCTCTCTTGTCTACATGGTGTCCTTCACTTGGAATCACGCATGCGACCTAGCTACATTTATCTTTCACGTAGCTCTCTTGTCTACATGGGATACATCTCGTATCACACATGTGACCTAGCTACTACTGAGGTGTCTCGTAGCTTTCTTGTACACATGATGTGCACTCGGCATCATACATGTGACCTAGCTACGCTCCATCTATTTTATTCGATTTTTAGAATGTTCAACAGGGATCTCTCTCTATTATTTATTTCCATTCTTCCAATAGTCGATTTATACTTCAACATCAGCTAGTATATACATATAATAGGCTGAAATATAAGAATGTACATGAAATTATTGTAATATTTACATACAAACTTACCTTGGTGCAAAATGTGAAAATTTTGCAATTTAATCAAAACTTTTTCCTTCCCAGTTCGAGATCAATTCGCGTCTTTCTTGATCTATAATAACACATTTAGCTCATTTAATACTCATACTATTTATTTCAATCCAAAAATCACATCATGGAAAAATTACATTTTGCCCCTAACTTTACAAAATTACATTTTTGCCCCTAGGCTCAGGAATTAATTTCAGCCCTTATTCTTATGTTTTATGATATGCTGAACATTTTCTCTTCTACAACCACATCAAATTCTCACTCTATCATATAGTTATGAACAATAGGTATTTTCTGGATTATCTTGCTTTTACTCGTTTTCACTTAAAACCGAGTAGCACAAGTTATTTAACATAATTTAAAACCTCATATTCTATCATAAAACATCAAAATACACAAATTTCACCTATGGGTATTTTTCCAAATATGAACCCTAGGTTAAATTATTACTAGCATAAGCTTAATCGAGCTTAAGGATTCCAAAAGCGTAAAGAACATTAAAAGCGGGCTTGGAATCACTTACTATGGAGCTTGAAAATTGAAGAAACCCTAGCTATGGAGAGAGGAGAATTCGGCAGCAACTAAGGAGGATGATGACCAATTTTGTGTTATTTTTCCCATTTTATTTCATTTAATATCCAAATGACCAAAATGCCCTCCTTACTAAACTTTCAAAAATTCCTTCCATGTCCTAATTTTGTCCATGAACTTAAAATTGGTCAAATTGCTATTTAAGACCTCCTAATTAATATTCCAAAACAATTTCATACTAAAACTTACGGGATGCAAATTTTGCAACTTATTCGATTTAGTCCCTACTTTCAATTTAAGCACTTTAGGCATAGAATTTCATCACGAAATTTTCACACAATCATGCAATCATATCATAAACCCCAAAATAATTATAAAACAATTATTTCTATCTCGGATTTGTGGTCACGAAACCACTATTCGATTAGGCCCTAATTCGGGTTGTCACAATTCTCCCCCTTTTGAGATTTTCGTCCCAGAAAATCTTACCGATAAAGAGGTTTGGGTCTTGTTTCCTCATAGCTTCTTGAGGTTCCCACGTAGCCTCTTCTATCCCATGTCGTGCCACAATACTTTCACTAAAGCTATACTTTTATTTCTTAAGCTGTTTAACCTCTCGAGCCAAAATCTTTATTGGTTCCTCCTCATAGGTCATATCCGATCGAATCTCAATTTACATTGGAGAAATCACATGTGAAGGATCGAGCGATAACGTCGCAACATTGATACATGAAACACGTTATGAATTCTTTCTAACTCTCTGGTAAATAACCGATATGCCCTTGGTCCAATTCTCTTAGTAATCTCGTGCGGCCCAATAAAACGCAGACTCAACTTGCCTTTTCGACTAAATCTCGAATCTTTTTCCATGGTGACACCTTCAAGAACACTTTATCACCCACGAAATTCAATCTCTTTTCTTTTTAAATCGCATATGACTTTTGTCGATCTGAAGCGACTTTCAAGCAATCCCGAATTACTTTTATTTTCTCTTGGTTTCTTTAACTAGATCAACTCCATGAATCTGTTTCTCACTAAGCTCGGTCCAATATAAAGGAGTCCGACACTTACGACCATACAAGGCTTAAATGCACGTGCCATTTGTATACTTGATTGATAAGCATTATTGTAGGCAAACTCAATCAAAGATAGATATTTCTCCCAACTACCTCCAAATTCTAAAACACGACATCTAAGCATATCTTGAGTACGGATTACTCTTCTGTTTGACCATCTGTTTGTGGATGAAATGCGGTACTAAAGTTCAATTTTGTACCCAAAGCTTCTTGTAACTTTTTCCAAAATCTCGAGGTAAATCTTGGATCTCTATCGATATTATAGACATAGGTACTCCGTGCAACTTCACAATTTCAGCAACATATAATTGGCTAATTTATCAAGTGAGTAATCAGTGCGTCTTGGTATAAAGTGGGCTGACTTTGTTAATCTATCAACCACTACCCAAACAGCATCCTTCTTTTTAGGAGTTAAAGGCAAACCGGTTACAAAATCCATGGTAATCTTGTCCCATTTCCACTCGGGCACCATTCTTGGTTGAAGTAATCACGAAGGCACTTGATGTTCAACTTTTACTTGTTGACAGATCAAACACTTGGTTACAAATTGAAATGTCCTTTTCATACACAGCCAATCTGACTTCTTTAAATCATTATACATTTTTGTGCTACCGGGATGAGCGATAAGCGACCATTGTGCGCCTCATGTAATATTTTACGAATCAATTTATCGTTTTTCGGCACACATATCTGTCTCGAAACATCAAACAATCATCTGGTCCAACTCGAAAATCGAGTCGTAACTTTGATTCGCATTGAGTTCTCTTGATCCGCAACTCACTATCATTCTTTTGAGCATCACAAATTAAGCGGAGAAATAACGGTTTAGCTCTCATTTACGCTAAAATTGACCCATCATCGAGACAATGCTAACCCGTGTTCATGGCTCTCAAAGTAAAAAGAAATTTTACGCTCAAGGCGTCGGCAACTTCATTTGCTTTTCTGGATGATAATCAATCACTAGATCATAATCCTTTAATAATTCAAGCCATCTTCATTGTCATGATTGAGATCCTTTTGATTCATCAAGTACTTCAAACTTTTGTGATCGGTAAAAATTCGGCATTTTCACCGTACAAATAATGTCGCCAAATCTTCAAGGCAAAAACAACAATGACGGTTCCAAATCATGTGTAGGATAGTTCTTCTCATGCGGTTTTAAGCGTCTCGAAGCATAAGCTACCACTTTACCCTCTTGCATCAACACACATCCAAGGCACATCAATGATGCATCACTATAAATTCGAACTCCTTTCCGACTAAATTTGTACTAAAATTGGTGCTTGAGTCAATCGTGCTTTCAATTTTTCAAAACTTTGTTGACATTTATCAGTCCATTCAAATTTAACATTCTTTTGCAACAACTTAGTCATAGGAGAGGCAATCATCGAAAATCCTTCAACAAAGCGTCTATAATACCCGGCTAAGCCTAAAAGCTTCTAACCTCGGATACATTCTTGGCGGTTTCAATCGACGATCGCGAAATCTTACTTGGATCCACCGAATACCATCACCGAGACTATATGCCCCAAAATCCGACTTCACGAAGCGAACTCACTTTTACTAAACTTGGCAAGCAGTTTCTTTTCTCTCAAGATTTGCAATATAGTTCTCAAGTGTTCGGCATGTTCGAGACTCATCTCGAGAATAAATTAAAATGTCATCTATAAACACTACTACAAACTTATCCAAATATGGTAGGAAGATCCGATTCATTAAGTCCATAAATATATTTGGAGCATTTGTTAAGCGAAAGGCATCACAAGAAACTCATAATGTCCATACCTTGTCCTAAAGGCGGTTTTAATTTTGTCGACTCCTTAACTCTCATTTGGTAGTAACCGGACCTCAAATCAATCTTTAAAAACACTGTGGCCCCTTTAAGCGATCGAATAAATCATCAATCCTCGGCAATGGGTACTTGTTCTTTATAGTCACCTTATTAAGTAGCGGTAATCAATGCAAAGTCTCATTGAACCATCCTTCTTCTTCTGAATAATACAGGAGCACCCAGGGAGAAACTCGGTCTCACAAATCCTTGTGCATTAACTCCTACCAGCCGAGCCTTCAATTCTTTTAATTCGATCGGAGCCATTCTATATGGAGCAATCGAGATCGGTGCGGTGCGGCAACAAATCAATAGCAAAATCTATCTCTCTATTCGGAGGCAACCTGGGCAATTCCTCGGAAATACATCCGAAACTCACGGACTATAAGCCTTGATTCAAATTTCAGTTGGGGCAACTCAATATTCATTACATAAGCGGATAAGCTTCACACCCTTTTCTCATGTATTTACATGCAGACATATGCGAAATCACCATAGGCAATTTATTTGATTCATCTGTTTCAACCCACGAATTTCTCCATTTTCACATTTCAATTCTAGTGTCTTTTGTTTACAATCTACCTTAGCATCATACAATGTTAACGGTCCATTCCCAAGATAACGTCAAACTCACCAAATGGTAACAACATCAAGTTGGCGGAAAAGCAGTGACCTTGAATCATTAATGGGCAATTCTTGCAAACCTTGTCAACTAGCACATATTGGCCTAAGGGGTTCGACACTTTAATCGTAAACTCAGTAAATTCAATAGGCAACTTTTTATTGGATACTAAATTCATGCAAATATAGGAATGAGTGGACCGGGATCAATCAATGCAATAACAATAGTATCATAGAGAAAATGTACCGATAATAACATCGGAGATGATGCATCTTCTCGAACACGTATAGCATAAGCTCTAGCAGTGCTCTAGCTTACGATCTTGCCGTTAAATCTTTCATCACAGTTTACTACTAGTCCCACCTCCAGTATTTCTCGGTGGTCTACCTCTACTAGCGGTGGTATTACATTTAGCACTCTGAAATCTTTCTTCTTTAACTTTCTCGGACAATCTCTAATAAAATGCTCGCGAGAACGCACTTTGAAACAAGCTCACTCGGTCCCCAACACTCACCATAATGTTGCTCGCCACATTCTTGACACTCGGGCTTTCTAGGTCGCACATTACCCACACTTGCCACCAAGTAGCTTGAGCTTTAGACCCGAATATGCTCTACCACGATCTGTGTGAATCCCCAATTGAAGCTGTCATTCGAGGGTTTGTCTCTTTGGACCTCTTTGGTTGAGATTGAAATGGCTTGCTTATCTGTCTTTTTCGACATCTCGGGCCTCAATAGCGACTTTTCTTCTTTCTTTGTTCAATTCTTGACTTTAAGAGCTCGATCAACCAATACTACAAATTCTTTCAACTCCAAAATTCCTACAAGCACTTTAATGTCCTCATTCAGCCCATCTTCAAATCTTCTACACATAATGGCCTCGGTGGACACACATTCACAGGCATACTTGTTGAGTCTTACAAATTCGCGTTCATACTCGCTCTGAGACATTTTCCCTGCTTCAATTCAAGGAACTCCTTCCGTTTTTGATCAATGAATCGCTGACTTATGTATTTCTTTCTAAATTCTTCTGGAAGAAATCCCAAGTAACTTTTCTTTTGGCACCACTGCAACCAAAGTCTTCCACCGGTGGTAAGCGAATCTCTCAAAAGTGATCTGACACACTTTAAGCATTCCTCGGGTGTACATGAGAGCTCATCAAATACGGGTAGAATTTTCAAGCCGAATTCCGCTTTCTCGGGATCATCATCGATCTTTGCTCTAAACTCTTCAGCCCCTTGTTTTGAATCTTGTCAACCGGAGGCTTGTTCATTCTTACCAAATCTATACCTTGGCATTCTGAGAATCGTCGAGGTATAGGAGGGGTGAAGGAGGTTGAGCATTTGGATTTGCTCGAATAAATTGATATACCAATTGTTCATCATTTGGAGAAAGGCATCCGAGCCTCATCTCCTTGTCTCAATGTCTCAGTCTACTTTCCACGGTAGCGGTCCCTTGTGCGGGAGCCGGCGCATTACTATCGACATCATCGGTAGCAGTTCCTTCAGGATCCATTACTATATTAAAACAAAACACAGTTTAGAATAATCAGGAGTCACCACACTATCACAATATTTTTATGGCATGTATAGCTAGACTTTTACACACACTTCATTAGTCCGAGAACCGACTAAACCATAGCTCTGATACCACTAAATGTAACACCCTTACCGATTCAAATCGTCGTAGGAGCAGATACAAGGTATTACGAACATAATACCTACCATTAAACATAATCGAAATATAAATATGTCTTGATCAGTATTAGCCAACTTTAAAGGCTTGTACAAATTAGCTGGTCGAAATCTTGTAACTAATATTTTAAACCTAGACAAATATGACACGTAACAAAATAATTAAGCCTACTATACATGCCATAATTCAAAAGCGTTTAGTTCAAATACCCTAAAGTAGGATAGTGCGGATAGATCTTCACGATCCTTAACTCCTGAGCAAGTGGAGAACACTATAAGACAAAGAGAGAAACAAAGTAAGCTTATAGCTTAGTAAGTAAGTATGTAAATACTAATTAAAAAAATCTAACATGTTTACACAACAATTCAAGTACATCTACTTTAACTTCACTATTCATTCCACTTTGATTAAGCTGTCTTTGCTGCGTCATATTCACTAAATAAATCATAACTCGAGTTACCAAACTCGAAATTCAAATCCGTAAAATTTCCTGAATCTAGACTCATAAAGCTTTTTGCTAATTTTTTCTATAATTTTGGTTCAGCCGATTAGTACAGTTTATTAGTTAAAGTTTCCCTGTTACACAGCTCGACTGATCTGACCTCTGTTCACTACAAATTGAATTTCTCTCAGTACACAATTCAAACAACCCTGAAGTCTGTTTCATTTAAAAAATAGTCTCAATAAGGAATTTAGGCATGTAAACTATATTTCTTAATTTGCTTTGTACAATTTTTAATGATTTTTCAAAGTTGGAACAGGGGATCACGTATTCATCCTGAGCAAGTCACATACAATTGTAAATATCTCAAAATATAGAATTCCTTTGCTTGCTCTGTTTCTTTTATATGAAAGTAGACTCATTAAACTTTAATTTCACATCTCATTCAACCTCTAATTATATTCCTCCTATTTTTGGTGATTTTTCAAAATCATGTCACTGCTACCATCTAAAAACAGTTTTAATGCTAATTTCACTCTTTCACAAATTATTTATGCTAACCTCATTTTATCTTATATTTGTATATACCACAAATCATTTTCACCATATTTCATTCACCATAAGTATAGGTCCAAACCACAATGTCACCACAAAACCATCCCGTTGAACAATTCGGATCAATCCTCGATATTTAATGGTTTGACACACCCCACCATCATACTTCGTTTAGTTCGGCTCTCTTGTACACATGGTGAACACTTAGTACCACTCATGCGACCTAGCCGATTTGTCTCGTAGCTCTCTTGTCTACATGGTGTCCGTCACTTGGAATCACGCATGCGACCCAGCTACATTTATCTTTCACGTAGCTCTCTTGTCTACATGGTGTCCTTCACTTGGAATCACGCATGCGACCTAGCTACATTTATCTTTCACGTAGCTCTCTTGTCTACATGGGATACATCTCGTATCACACATGTGACCTAGCTACTACTGAGGTGTCTCGTAGCTTTCTTGTACACATGATGTGCACTCGGCATCATACATGTGACCTAGCTACGCTCCATCTATTTTATTCGATTTTTCGAATGTTCAACAGGATCTCTCTCTATTATTTATTTCCATTCTTCCAATAGTCGATTTATACTTCAACATCAGCTAGTATATACATATAATAGGCTGAAATATAAGAATGTACATGAAATTATTGTAATATTTACATACAAACTTACCTTGGTGCAAAATGTGAAAATTTTGCAATTTAATCCAAAACTTTTCCTTCCCAGTTCGAGATCAATTCGCGTCTTTCTTGATCTATAATAACACATTTAGCTCATTTAATACTCATACTATTTATTTCAATCCAAAAATCACATCATGGAAAAATTACATTTTGCCCCTAACTTTACAAAATTACATTTTGCCCCTAGGCTCGGAATTAATTTCAGCCCTTATTCTTATGTTTTATGATATGCTGAACATTTTCTCTTCTACAACCACATCAAATTCTCACTCTATCATATAGTTATGAACAATAGGTATTTTCTGGATTATCTGCTTTTACTCGTTTTCACTTAAAACCGAGTAGCACAAGTTATTTAACATAATTTAAAACCTCATATTCTATCATAAAACATCAAAATACACAAATTTCACCTATGGGTATTTTTCCAAATATGAACCCTAGGTTAAATTATTACTAGCATAAGCTTAATCGAGCTTAGGATTCCAAAAGCGTAAAGAACATTAAAAGCGGGCTTGGAATCACTTACTATGGAGCTTGAAAATTGAAGAAACCCTAGCTATGGAGAGAGGAGAATTCGGCAGCAACTAAGGAGGATGATGACCAATTTTGTGTTATTTTTCCCATTTTATTTCATTTAATATCCAAATGACCAAAATGCCCTCCTTACTAAACTTTCAAAATTCCTTCCATGTCCTAATTTTGTCCATGAACTTAAAATTGGTCAAATTGCTATTTAAGACCTCCTAATTAATATTCCAAAACAATTTCATACTAAAAACTTCTGGGATGCAAATTTTGCAACTTATTCGATTTAGTCCCTACTTTCAATTTAAGCACTTTAGGCATAGAATTTCATCACGAAATTTTCACACAATCATGCAATCATATCATAAACCCCAAAATAATTATAAAACAATTATTTCTATCTCGGATTTGTGGTCACGAAACCACTATTCCGATTAGGCCCTAATTCGGGTTGTCACAAAAGTAGTTGGGCCTGATGGGCCATATGAATGTGATTGGGCCTGATAGGCCATATGAATGTGGTTGGGCCTGATGGGCCATGTGAACGATATTGGGCCTAAAGGGGCCAAATGAATAAGTGTGGATTTGTTAGTGTTTAGTAAAGGGGTTGCGGACCTAGTTTTTGGTAATTACTCAAGCAGAAATAAAACTTAAATAATTAATTAATCGTGACCGTGGACGAGTCATAAGGTTAAGGTGTGGCAATGGGTATATGCATGTCTAGGATTGGATCTAGGGCGAGCTTGGTACTTAAGCAGTCTTAATTACTCACCTCCTCTTTTCTGGAATCCTACCTGGTGCATAGTATCTGTTCACTTTAGCCAACGAGGACTTGTTAACAGGCCAAGGTAAGTAATAAACCTATAATAAAGAGAAATTACCAAAATACCCTCGATTATGAAATTACCAAAATACTCTCGAATTATAAAATTACCGAAATACCCCCGACTTGTGAAATTACCGAAACACCCTCGATTTGTAAAATTACCGAAATACCCAAATTTGTAAAATTATTGAAATACCCTCAATTGTGAAATTACCAAAATACCTTTGATTTGTAAAATTATCGAAATACCCTCGATTTGTAAAATTATTTAAACACCCTCAATTTATGAAATTACCGAAACACCCTCGATTTGTAAAATTATCGAAATACCCTCGATTTGTAAAATTATCGAAACACCCCCGATTTATAAAATTATCGAAACACTCTTGTAGTGTAAAATTACCAAAATACCCTTGTAGTGTAAAATGACAGACATACCCCTGTAGGGTAAAATGATTGTTTTGCCCTTGAGGGTAAATGACCGACTTAGGATTCAAATTTGACTGATTTGATTATGAATGTATGGCTATGTTTTAATTTACTTAACTGTGGTTGTATGACTGATATGCTCTTAATATATGTTTAAAAGACTGTTACTGAGTATGGTCATTCTGCATACATGTGTGATGATCGAGCATGACATACACGACATATTGCATGGGTTGGGAATTATGGAACGGACGAAGTATCTGAGGATCGTATGGTTGCTTGACGACCATGGATCCACCGATGGCTATTAAGCCTAATGTTTTATTAGCAGCTTGCTGCAATGAATGTAATATCGTAACCGGGCTACCATTGATGTGTATCGGATGGGTGGGTCAATATTTATATCCTCACCTGATGTGTATCGGGGGACGGAGTTGGTGTGTAGCGATTGGATTGTTGGGGTGGGTTGCACAGCATTGCATGTATGATATTATTGTGATATTAGTGCGATGTGGGTTTCGGCCCAATTGAGACTAAGATGGGCTAGGCCCAATTGATTCTGTTATGTACTGTGACCCAAATGATATTGTAAAGGGCTTTGGCCCACATATGCTCTGAATCGACTGATCTTTATTCTTTGTAATGAGCTCCGCCTAGGCGATTCTGAATTCTATCATTTCTTGTTGTTACTCTAGTAAGGGGATTATACATTGAGTTTTCGTAAACTCACCCCATTTATTAACTGTATAAGTAATCCCCAGCGTTAGGTGGATCAGTGTTACAGGGGGACTCGAAGACGACCACACAGCTGCACATGTTTTTCTATTTCGTTTATTTAGTTAAGCATTTTGGTTGATTTGGGTTGTATTAAGGCCTCTTTATTTTCTTGACTTTTTATTTGAGAAATTTATTTAGTATGCTTAATATTTGTTAGAAGTAAGACGCGGTTTTCCAAAACAACTGGTTTTGAAAATATCTCGTTTTTGCAACTGTTTAAAAGTAAGCTTCCACACCAAGTAAGGTTTTAAGGGAATTAACGTTTCACAAGTTTTAAAATGGCCAGAGGTTTTGAGTAGTAAGAAGGGTTTTGAATGAGAACATGGTTTTCGAAAAACACTTCAATGTGACACGCCAGATTTGGGCCTAACTTCTAGGCCGGGTTTGGGGTGTTACAGTTGCTGACCACTCCTCGAAGGCTGTACATTACCCAAACTAGTGGCACGCATCTGCTCGGGCCTTTGTAGGCAATCTCTGAAGCAATGCTCTAATGATCCACACATCAAACATGCCCCGATCCTTTTCCAGCACTCGCCTTGATGGCGTCTCCCATAATCCACATAGGGCTGTGGTCCAGTAACAACAACAGGGGGCCCAACTCTAACTGGCCCATCGACTCTGGCCTTTTTCTTAGGCCTCTGAAATGAACTTAAGGGCTCCAAATCCCTCTTGGTCCTACCCTTTTCCTTCTCATGGTTCTGGTGCTCAGCGCGCTTCACATCCTCGTCGATCTTTGCCTTATCGACCAAAGAAACAAAATATCGCTCTCTCTGTGGAGCTATCAAAACTCGTAGACTATCTCTGAGACCATCCTCGAAACAAACGCAACACTCATATTCAGTTGCCACCATCCCATGCGCATAGCAGCTCAATCGTAAAAATTCAGCCTCATATTTAGCCACTGATTTATCCGCTTGAGTCAAGTTTAGAAACTCTCTCCTCTGAGCATCTACATAACTAGTGCCCACATACTGTCCCTGGAAAACAGTCTTGAAAAATTCCCAGGTCAACTGATCAGGCTGAGTGCCCTCTTTAAATGTAAGCCACCACTGATAAGCTTCGTCTCACAACAACGACACTGCAAAGTTTTAGTTTCTACTCAGGAATGCAGTCGAGGTCGTCCATGATCCTCTCTGTGTCCTCAATCCAATATTCAACTATATTAGGGGCAACTCCAGCAATACCCTTAAAAATCTTAACCCCATTAGACCAGAGTCATTCCGTAACTGACCCACGACCCACAACGCCAGTATTAGGCCCAGCGACCCTCTCCAAAATTGGCAACATAGCTTGGGACAATGCGTTGTTCCCAGCCACACGATCATGAGACCCAGTCTCAGTCACAGGTGAAGCCGGTGCCTCTCTAGCTTCAACATTAGGCATATGGCCCGATGATGAAGACCCAGCCTGAGCACCTCCATGGCCTCCGCCCGGCCTCTTGTACCCCTTCCACGAGTACCTCTGGTGCTCATTATCGATTTGCATATTATCTGTTTTAACAATTTTATGCATCAATTTTATAGTACCAGTGTTTCTTAATGGATATTTTATGGAAAATATTATCAGTAATTCAAAGTTTTGTTTTCACAAATCGCAGTCTTATTGCAGTTTTAGCTTACCTTAAATAGAGTGTTTCAATACAGTCTATTGCCTACAATAATCTCCGTCTTTCAATTTAAACAAGCAGTAGTTTCAAAGGACTTACAAAATCGGTGTCGGAGGCTCGGTAGACTACACTTTCAGTAAAAACATTTCAAAATACCTTTCAATCATTTGAAACAGTTTTTTTTGAGAATTTTAAGTTTTTAGAGAAAACCAAAATCCACTGTTGAGTTTTGCAACCCGGCTTTGATACCACTAAATGTAACACTCCAAACCAGGCCTAAACGTTATGGCCGAATCTAGCGATGTCCTATTGAAGTGTTTTTTAAAAAACATGATTTCGTTAAAAAATTTGTTCGATATTAAAACCTCTTTGTGTTCTTAGAATGCCTCGTTCATTGTTAAAACTCAAGTTGTTTAGCAAAATGATAATCATATTAAATTGATGTTACTTTTTAAAATATTGTTTGTTGCAGAAGCTTTTAAACTATGTTGCGTAAACGTGGTGTTTTGAAAAACATTTATCTTTTTGAAACCCATCTTTTTCCTACGTCTAGTAGTTTATATCAATGCAAGTCGAAATCCAAAATTAGAAGTTAAAACTTTAAAGAGGGCTTATTACATAGAAATACCAAAATCCAAATTACTTATAAATTAAAAATCCAGTAAAGAGGCATGAGCAAATGTGTGGCCATCTTTGAGTCCCTCGCAGCACCGATCCACCTAAGGATTACCTGCACAGAGAAGCAGAAGGGTGAGTTTATGAAATTCAGTGTGTAACCCCCAAAAAAATAGTCAAACAAGTATTAAGAAAATATAGTTTGGGCCTATGCTTGTTACAGTATCAGTCTAGTCTTAGTTAGGGCCTTAGCCCGTTTAGTAACAATATCAGTGAGGGCCTTAGCCCAATTCAGAAATAGTATCAGTACAAAATGCAAACAAAAATCCTACCCAGCCAGCCTCTACACTCCACTCCGTCTAGCCCTACACTCTATGTGGGGATAAAATCAACCCACCCATCCCTACACTCCAAAATATAACACCTGTTGCGGCACTAAACAGTAATCGTAGCTGAGCTGCCAGAACAGTATATTTCCTCCAATCATAATAAACCCATCCACATGTAATATGTCATGCGTCATGGCATAATATCATATGTGTATGCAATATACAACTGGCATGCTTGAATATAATCATACATATCATAGGGGTATATCCGACATTTTACCTCATAGGGACATAACAATCATTTCATCAAATTAGGGTCTAGGTATGCTTACCAACCCAATAGTAGGTCCACAGTTGTCTCGGGTGACCCGTGCAACCTTA
The DNA here is from genome assembly GCF_025698485.1 of Gossypium arboreum. Classification (NCBI taxonomy): domain Eukaryota; kingdom Viridiplantae; phylum Streptophyta; class Magnoliopsida; order Malvales; family Malvaceae; genus Gossypium; species Gossypium arboreum. The sequence continues at coordinate 60,527,059 of NC_069082.1, forward strand.
ACAGTCAAACAGTGAAAATGGGCCTAAGGCCCAAAATACAGCCCATGTTGGCCCACATGCCCTTGTGGCCCACGAAGCCCAAAAAAATGTCCTTGGCCATGTGAATTACATAGCCTAGCCCAATAATCTCCACACATCCGTATGGTTTACCCGTGTGGGTCCCATGAGCCCATTGGTCCTACATGGCCCATTTCAGCCCAATGTGGCCCAAAACGGCCTAAGCCCATAAAATCACTCATGGTGGCCTTTATGATCAAACGCCTACTTTTTATGCGTTCGGATTACCACACGAGCGAGCCATGCTTGTGTAGCATCAATAGTCATATTTTTCAGCTTTTGCTAATTTACAATTGTAGCAATGTGGTTACACACCTGATTGCGAAACATGTGAATAGCCCACGAGCACCCAAAACCTACATTCAACCAAGGTATTTTATTAGTCATTTGACAATAGGGTTAACAACCTCCCTTAATATAATCCCAACTAAAAATAATGCTTGCCTTGATTGAACAAATACGGTTTAGTCCTCTTAGACCGCTTAACTAAGATTGATCACACGCTCCCTGTCGAATACCTGCGTTACCAGTGAAATCCATTAGTATGGTTGCTTAAACACATGGCTTGAAACATCATGTACTACCTTAAAGAAAACACAAAACCCAAAAGTAGGGGAAAGGAGAATTCGGCCAACACCCAAGAATGTAAGACGACATACCCAATTAAACACAGTAACTACAAACAGAGTTACCTCTAACCGAATGATGAGGGAAAGGTTTTGAACGCTTCAGTTATCACTTGCAAACTCCTTTACTCTTTGAGAAACTCTAGAAAACAAAAGAACCACCACAATAAGAGAGAGAACGTGAGATTCGGCAATAAGAGAAGAATATTCGGCTCCAACAGTGTGATAGAGGGGAGGCTTGATAAATGTTGAAAGAGAAGAGAGAATGATAAATCATAATTTATACATATTTTTATCCCATGCTTAGCATATTTTCGGATGAATTATCCTTAGATTTGGTGAATTCGATGCTCCTGATCCTTTAATTACATGTTTTATACTTAGGTGAGCATAGGAGAGTAAACAGAGCGAGAAATGGGCCAAAAATAGAGAAAATAGGTCAACGTAGGAAATCAACACAGCCTGGACTTCCTCACACGGGTAGTTCACATGCCTGTGTCCATTCAACAGACTTGAACACGGTTTGAAGCAATCGAACACGGGCGTATCCCTATCGAGCCCAAATCTAGTCCTATTCGGAAAATGCCACTCTTAAGGGCTTTTAGGCATTCTAAAGCCTATTTAAACACACTAGAGGATTAAAGGGGACACATGGATTAGGAGGCAAGGAATTACTCGAAGAAAGCCGATTGATCCATCTTAGAAGTCGGATTCACCTTCAAGACTGAAGATCTCCCTTCAATTCCCTTCAAGAGTTCTTGGGTTTTCTTTATGTTTTGTTATCATTATTTTTTTGAGATGTTTCTTTCATTAATCAACCTAGGGTTAGATGTTGTTAGTCTCAAGAGAGATAATAATATAACTTAGGGATTTCTACGGATCAAGTCAAGTGAATAAATCATCTGATTCAGAGTCAATAACAAGTGAAGTCTAGGTGGATTTTTCCCTTAGGTATTGTCCAAATCATTCAGTTTTCCCAAAAGTTATTTCCCCAATTTACTTTCTCTGCATTCTTAGTTTAGTAATTAGTTTAGATAAAACAAACCCCTTTATTTTTAGGCTAGATAATAAAAAGAAAGTTAATACAAGTACTTTTAGTTCCTTTGGGTTCGACATCCCGGTCTTGCCATAAGCTATACTACTGTTCGATAAGGTGCACTTGCCTTTGTTGTGATAATGTTAGTTTTCAAAAACGGACATTCATAAATTATAAAACTTATAACGATTCACATTACATCAAGTTTTTGGCATCGTTGCTAGGGAACTAAGATATTAGGAACACTTAATTTTTATTACTTTAGCCATTTATTTTATTGCAATTTAAATTTTATTTTGATTTTTGTTACTAAATTTTCTTTTTCCTTTTAGCAGGTCTTTATAGTTTATGACTAGAAGAAACCCATCGGGACCATTGCTTTTTGATAGTGAGATCTATTACACAGCTTGCAGAAATCGAAGAGAAATAAGGCGAAGCCTAAGATACACATAGGAAGAGCAAGAGGATGATATTTCCACCACAACTGAGGAGATGGCTGAAAATCAGGAAAGTCCACTACCTCTTACGATTGTTGCTAATCTAGTAAATCAGAATCCTGCTCCACGCACTATGTATGATTATGCTAAGCCTAATTTAACAGGAGCTAAGTCAAGTATAGTTAGACCTGCTATTACTTCAAATAATTTTGAACTAAAACCTAACACAATTCAAATGATACAATAGTTTGTTTAGTTTGATGGTTTGCAGGATGAGGATCCAAACAATCACTTGGCAAATTTTCTGGAGTTTTGCGACACTTTTAAAATCAATGGCATTTCTGATGATGCCATTTGCCTTTGGTTGTTTCCCTTTTAATTAAGGAAAAATCTAAACAATAGTTGAACTCATTACCACGAGGGTCGATCACTACTTGGGAACAAATGACCGAAAAGTTTACTTAAATATTTTCCACCAGCTAAAACGGCTAAGTTGAGGAATGCCATCTCTTCTTTTGTGCAAATGGATCTAGAAACACTTTATAATGCATGGGAGAGATACAAGGATCTTTTAAGAAGGTGCCCTCACCATAGGTTACCACTTTGGCTATAGGTTCAGACTTTTTACAACGGTGTGAACCCCTCAATGAAGCAACTCATCGCTATCGGTGGAACTTTGAATAACAAAACACCTAAAGCGGCTTATGAATTTATTGAGGAGATGTCACTGAATAACTATCAGTGGCAAGTTATGAGGATAAAGCCGATGAAAGCATTCGGTGTTTTCAACCTCGATACGGTTACTATGCTATCTAACCAGGTAGAACTCTTAAATAAAAAGATTGACGGTTTGTGTGGTACTACTCAGGTACATCCAGTGATGTGAGATTCAAATGGAGGAGGAGCATACATAGAATATCAACCCTTCAACCCTAGCATCGAGGAGGAACAAGTCCAATATATGGGTAGCTATAACTCTAGACCTCAAAATAACCCATATAGTAATACTTATAATGCAAGTTGGAGGAACCATTCCAATTTCTCGTGGGGTGGTCAAGGAGATCAAAGGCCACAACACCCTCCGGGTTCTCAACAACCACCTTACCAACAGGAAAAGAAGCCAAACCTTGAGGAGATGCTAACAAAGTTTATCTCAGTGTCGGAAACTCACTTTCAGAATACTGAAACAACACTTAAGAATCAACAAGTGTCGATCCAAGGGCTCAAAACTCAGATAGGCCAACTCGCCAAATTGATTTCTAAATGACCACAAGGTAGCCTACCGAGTAGCACTGAATCTAACCTAAGGGAACAACTCAACGCAATTACCATTCAAGATGAGGAAAGGTTAGTCAAACCTAAACCAGAATCGAGGCAAAGAATTGTGGTAAGTAAAAGCAAAGGTGAGGTAGACCACAGTGAACAAACACCGGTAAGTAAAAAGTACAAACCTCGTGTGCCATACCCCAATGCGACAAGGAAAGACCGTACAGACGAAAAATTCGGTAAATTCCTTAAATTATTAGAAAAATTACATATTAACTTACTATTTATTGAAGCTCTTTCGCAGATGCCAAACACAGTCAAATTCTTGAATGAGCTTTTAGCAAATAAGCGGAAGTTGAATGAGGTGTCGCGTGTGGAGTTAAATGCAGTTTGTTCAGCCATACTATAGAATAAGTTGGCCAACAAATTAAAAGATCCAGGGAGTTTTACGATTCCTTATTTAATTGGTAGCTTAGATGTTAATAATACTTTGGCTGATTTAGGGGCTAGTATCAATGTCATGCCTTATAAAATGTTTAAACAACGAGGTCTTGGGAAACCCAAACAAACTAGGATGAGCATTCAGTTAGCAGAAAAAACAATTAGATTTCCTAGGGGTATTATTGAAGATGTACTCATTAAAATTGACAAATTCATATTCCCAATTGATTTTGTTATTCTAGACATGGAAAAGCATAGTGACGTGCCTTTAATTTTAGGAAGGCTCTTTTTAGCAACTGCTAGAACTATAATTGATGTTGGTATAGGTGAACTCACACTTCGTGTGGGTGAGGAAACAATAACTCTTCAAGCTCATAATTCAAGTAACACATCAAATATCGAGGGCGATTGTATAAATCGTACTACTAATATTGATCATGTGGTGAAACCTTCTTTGCAGGAAACACGTTCAAAGAGCACACCTGAGCCACGTTCGACTAACGACAAAGGACCCATCTTTGAAGAATGAAGGCTACAGGTCGAGGAACTAGATGAGTGGCAGACACAGAAATTGAGATCACACGATAAACCAAAACCACGCCATGACGAGCTCAATATTTCACCAAATCAACTTAAGGTTGGAGACAAAGTACTATTAGATGCAGCAGACCCTCGTATTGCCACCTCTGAACCTAATGGAGAAATCCCTCTTACGGTACTTAGCATTCTCCCATACGACACAGTCGAGGTAATTCATCCCAAATTCGGTACATTCAAGGTAAATAGTACTCGTCTAAAACCTTATTTTGATAAAATTGATAGCAGGGATGAGGAGTGTAAACTCCTTGCACCACCATGACCACGCAACAGAGAGATAAGTCGAGCCTAGACTATAAATAAGAGCTTATCGGGAGGCAACCCGAGCACTAACAGTGTTAACTTCTTTAAATTTTAGTTTTTAACATTTAATTCACTAACTGAGTCACTAAACACAAGTTTTCCAGAACCACACGGCTAGGCACACAGGCGTGCCTTAAGCCGTGCCCATACCACGGGGGCCAACAAGACCGTACGAGACGGCCATGTTAAAATAGAGTGAAAGTTTTCCCCAACATGGGATTTGATACATTGCCACGGCCGTGTGACATGGCTGTGACCGAAACTGTCAAAACAACACGGGCATGCGACACGCTCGTATCTAGAAGCCGTGGTTGAAACTGAGAAATTAACATGGGCGTGTGACACGCCCGTGCCCACCACCCATGCTCGAGACTGTGAAATTAACAGGAGCGTGTGCATCCATACACGGGTGTGGGAGAAGTGAACAAAGCAGGACACGGACGTGCAACACGGCCGTGTGCACCAACAAGCCCAATAAACACGGGCATGGTCTGAATTCTAGATGCGCCAAAGTTTGAAAATCATGAAACCCACTGGCTAAAATTAGGGCACACGGGCGTGCCCCACGGCTGTGTGCCCCAATATCTATATAAACCCCTCACTATTCATTATCCCCTCCCCCAAAAACCCTTCCCTAGCCACCGCAACCTCTTCTATCTTTTTTTTTTAAAACTACTTTTTATTTTATTTTTCTTTTATTTTAATTTTATTTCATCCTTAGTTTTTATAGTTTATATTGAACAATTTATACTTTCAACCATTTCTTTACGAGTAATCATGCTTCTTTATATTTCCTAAAGAGTTATTAATTCTATCGCAGTTATAAAGAGCTCCAAAGCTCACTATTACTTAGGAACTTGAAACTCCACTGGAAAAGGTTCTCCAAGACTGCCATGTCCTGTCGACCACCATGATACCGTCTTCGCTGGACATTGTGGTTGTGGAACCCAACCTCTACCACCACCGGAGTATCATCCTCCAATTTCATCATTGCCTTTGCTGAATACTTTCCATGACTCCAAGTCAAGGATTTCATTCATCATTCAGGAAGTTTCACTTCTCTCCCTATCTTATGATCTTACATCTATATTTTTCAGTAAAGCTAACTTTGTACATTGAGGACAATGTAAATCTTAAGTGTGGGGGGGATATTTATATCATTATCAGAAAAATCTCTGAATTTTGTCTTGTTCTCAAATAATCTTCTCATATCATTATTAGAATGAATTTTGATTAATTTATGATTTTTATTGATATGTCTTGAATTAAAACATAAGCATTTATGCATTGACTGTTTAAACCTTAAAGGAATTAAGGAATCAAGCATGAAAAGTTCATTCTTGAGAATTAACAATTTTTAGGTTGTTTACCCAAGTTTAGGTATTATCTTGAGTTGAAATTCACAGGTTAAACATCAAAAAGCCATAATTTTTGTGAGATCTTGAGCCTTTAGAGCATATATTATTTCTTTTATGCTCACTTTTATTGTTGCTTTGAGTGCATCAATATCGAATCGTTATTCTAAAACTTGCTTGATTATGCATGTCAAGACCACACCATTTATTTGATATGTTGAGATAATAAAGGCACTTAGGTTTAACCCACTTACTCCATAAAATCCTACCCTCACTACAGGAAAACAGACTTTTAGCGGCGCTTTTTTTAGCCTTTAGCGGCGCTTCCTAAAACGCCATAAAAACGCGCTATATGTAGCATACAAAATTTGTGGCGTTTATTGAAAAAACGCCGCTAAAGGTCAAGTCTTTTAGCGGCGTTTGTGAAAAGCGCTAAAGGTCAAGGCTTTTAGCGGCGTTTAGAAAAGCGCCGCTAAAGGTCGAGGCTTTTAGCGGCGTTTGTGTCAAAGCGCCGCTAAAGGTCAAGGCTTTTAGCGGCGTTTGTGGAAAAGTGCCGCTAAAGGTCAAGGCTTTTAGCGGCGTTTGTGAAAAGCGCCGTTAAAGGTCAAGGCTTTTAGCGGCGTTTGTGGAAAAGCTCGCTAAAGGTCAAGGCTTTTAGCGGCGCTTTTTACAAACGCCGATTAAATTTAGCGATTTGTAATATTTTTCACCAATATCCAGCCCTTCCGCATTAAAATCCAACCAAATACAACAAATATAATATAAAATGCACCAAAAACAGCAAATTTAACATAAAAATACAACCAAAAATATTAATTTTAAATGATACTTCAAATTTAACTAAAGATATATGATATAATTAATAATAAAGTATAATTTAAAATATTTTTACAATAATGTTAAGCGTGACAAAACTTAAAAACATTCTTACAAAAGAAAACTAATGTCTAAGGCAGGCGGCTTTTGCGATTGTTGAAACATATGCATCATCTGCTTTGAAGTCAGAGTTGGAGGTCATCGTACTTTTTGCTCGTTCGCTACCATCGCTCGTGCCTCTGCCTCTCTCGCTGCAGCCTTTGCCTCCCTCTCTCTGCCTCTGCTCTAAGTTGTTCTGTAGTTCTTCATATTTTCGTTGAACCTCGGCAATTTGCTCAACTGTGTTCGCTTGCATCCGAGCTATCGGTCTCTTAACCTCGAACTTGACTTGAGCTTGACTTTCGGAAGGCATGTATTCTTGGGAGCGGATCAAAATATTGGGTCGGGGTAACACGGATCCTTGAAATCAAACCCGACCGTACCTTTCGGGACCCAAAACTTGGTGATAATTACATTATCAATGTTCTCAAGATTAACAGAACTATCACTCGAAGCAATCGCTTCATATTCGCCTTCTTCTCCTTTAGTTTCTCCTAAAAATCAATTAAAGAGTTAGAAAGCGAAATATATAATAAAAAGAAATGCAACATAACTTAACATTTTTAAAACTACTAATGATGAATTGAATTAAACAATTATAATTAAAGATTTTAAATATTTAGAATAAATCAAATATTATTAAGTGAATATACCATAATTTCTCCGACTTGAATGTCATAGGAGATCCATCTTTCTTCCTATCGTAATCTCAAAAAGTGAAGGCGTCCAACTTTTTTGGATTTGACTTCCTACAATATAGTAGTAAGAATATTATTTAATAATAGAAAGTTATTAATATTTGAAAGAATTAATAAATTCATAATACCTCGGCCTCATTCTGAAGCAAAACTTCTCGACCTACTGGTAATGCGTGAATTTTTGTTTTTGCTGCTTGCTTGTTCCAACTCGCTCACGGTCCTACATAATAAAATTATTATTACGTATATAGTAAACACTATATATAAGAGTTTGGAAATCATAATACCTCTCCTTTCTTTGAATTCCAAAATCTAACCGCATCTTCCCATTGATACCTCGGCATTCTGGCGGAACATTTCTCGATTTTTCCTCGAGGCTTATGTCTTTCTTAAAATATTGTTTCTTTAAAGTGCTTTTATTGTCTCTCCATCTTTTACCTAATGCCTTCTTGATATAATCATCGGAGACTTCTAAAGCAAATCTCTCCTAAAAAAACATAAGTTTAGAATGTAAATATAAATGAAACTTAAACCAAAGTATTATAAATTGCATTCACATTTTGTTACCTTAATATTAGCGAGAGCCTGATTTTTTGTTGCTATCAGGCATGTGATGCCGTGATTCGTAGTTGATGGGCAACATATTTGCATTTCGTGCTAAAATGCCCAAATAGCCTGCTAAAAGTCGAGCTTTAGATCCAACAGGCTGACCATGAGTATTTCTACTTACTTTAACACGCTCAACAGGATCTAAGTCGTATAAATCTCTAAGTAGCGTACATCCTCGAACTCTGCGCGTCCCACCACTTTCAGCTGAAAAATGATATACTATTATTATAGTAAAATTGACAAATAATTCAATAATAAAAGTCAACACATGTAAAATGAACCTAATATTACTTTGAAATTCTTCAGGCTCATCAAGTGTCTCCGGCACATTCGAAGATCCAACAAGCATCTCTTGTTCACTATTTCTTTCTTCCGAATTTGGAGTATTCGGACAATACTTAAATCTCGTACTCTTCTTCTCGTATTTTTCTTGCAATACACATAAAATAATTAAAGTTTTAGTAACAAATTACAACAATAGTAGTACATATAAAATAGTTAAATTATATAACATGACAAAGATTAAAATTATAATATTACATATAATTAAAAAATTGTAAAATCTTACTACATCATTATTTGTAAATATCTTCATCCACATCATGTCGAACCCATTGATGTTGTGTATTAGTACTAGGGATATTTTCATCTAAGTTTTGTTCTGGAAAAGGTAATGTTTCTAATCTTTCGACGATGTCATCTCTACTTCCATTACCCATGTCAAACAAGTCTCTAGGGGTGTTCCGGAGTACAACATACCAACCCTCATCAGTTGGATCTTTCGAATAAAAAACTTGTTTCACTTGAGAGGAAAATACATATGGCTCGTCCATCAATTGTTGTCCAGTGTGAATCAAGCGAGAGAAATTCACCATTGTAAACCCAAATTGATCTTTTTTAATTCCTTGAGCAGTATTAGCATCTGCCCAATCACACCGAAATAAGATAACTTTCCATCTGCCATAGTAATCCAACTCAATAATGTCGGTAAGAAGTCCGTAATACTCCACATTACCCTCAACCGGATTACTATCCCTAGCACTAGCATAACTTGTAATTGAAGAATTAACAACAACTCCACAATTTTGAGTTCTCCTCATTCTCTCACGATACTTTGTATGAAATCTGTATCCATTGATGAGGAAGGCACTATATCTTTTTATTACTCTGTTCGGACCTTGGGAAAGCCATTTAACCGTCATTGGCGTCCTTCCACTCTAAACCTATTGAATCGAAAGTAAATTAAATAATTAAAAATGTATTATGTAAAAACATTCTTATTTGATTAACTAAATTTTGCGATTATATGTAACTTATTAACTTTAGTTACATACCGTTTGACTTAACCATTCATGAAAAGATTCTGTGAATAACTTATTAATCTCTCGATGTTGTAATCTTCAAGAGCGTGCACGAGATCTCAAAATTTGTTTGTACTCACTATATTAAAAACAAGTTTAATTGGTTAGAAGATAAACAAATCAAAGCAGCGAATATGTAAGACAATTTTATAACTTACTTGCATAGCGGTTCAATTGAATCGTGGTTAAAAAGTACATATCGATGTGCTGTATCCACGATATATCATCTAATTCTACAATTTCAACTTTGCCGATTGGTTCTCCATAACTTTGAAATAAATAAGTTTCGCCAAGTCATTATCATTGAGCCCAGCATTTCTACTTGGTCTATTCAATCGTGTTTCAGCATCTTCTAAATATCTAGAACAGAAGGTCATGCACTCTTCTGCCAAGTAGCCTTCAGCAATTGATCCTTCTGGATAACGCTTATTGCGACAATATGACTTCAATTTACTTAGGAACCTAAACACGATATACAATATTTATCAAAAGTTGTAACTAAATGTATAGAGGTGAATGAATGAATACTTGAGAAATAAATTAGCACCTTTCTATAGGATACATCCATCGATAAAAAACCGGTCCACCAAGGATTGCTTCGTGAGGGAGATGGATTACCAAGTGCACCATAATAGTGAAGAAGGAAGGTGGAAAGATCTTCTCTAAATTGCATAAAGTCAAAGCCGCTCGATCCTGTACTTTCTCAAGTTCTTCGACATTCAAAACTTTGCCACAGATAGCTTTCATTATATTGGATAGTTCAATTATACAGGACGTTACATTTTTTGACATACAGCACCGTAAAGCAATTGGGAGTAAATCTTGCATCAAGATGTGGTAATCATGTGATTTTAATGAATATAATCTTCTATCTTTGAAACTCACACATCGAGATATATTTGACGCATACGCATCTGGGACCTTTATATCCTTCAACACCATGCAGAAAACTTCTTTCTCTTTCTTTGACATTGAAAAAATAGAAGGCGGCAACCGATATTTCCCATTCGGAAGTACTTGAGGATGAAGATCACGCCGGATTCTCATGTCAACTAAATCAAGTCGGCTCTGAAGATTGTCTTTTGATTTTCCATCGACATTTAAAATTGTCCCAATTATGTTCTCGTAGACATTCTTCTCAATATGCATGACATCAAGATTGTGGCGTAAAATGTTGTGCTCCCAATAAGGCAACTCAAAAAATATACTCCTTTTCTTCCACAACTCCGCCTCATTAGGATCATCCTCTTCGTCAGATTCATCATCAGATTCATCCCTCGATCTTCTCCTCGTCTGCGTGATAGGTGGTTGATTCATCTTCCCGTAACTAAAGTTGATATCTTTTAACATAAACAAGATTTCAGATCCAACGGTCTACTCAGGAGCTCCTCTGTACTCTTCAGTACCGTCAAATAGAGTCCTCTGAAATCTAAATTTATGATTTTCATCTAACCACCGACGATGGCCCATGTAAGAGAACTTCTTCCCATTATACAACCACTTCGAACAAGTTTGCGCAGCACAACAAGGACAGGCATAACATCCTTTAGTACTCCAACCCGATAAATTAGCATAAGCCGAGAAATCATTAATTGTCCATAATAAAGCTGCACGTAAATTAAAGTTCTCCTTTCTCAATGCATTATATGTCTCAACACCCGACCATAATTGTTTTAACTCTTCAATAAGTGGCTGCAAATAGATGTTAATATCATTTCCGGGACCTTTCTCTCCAGGGATAATCATTGATAAAATAAATGAAGATTGCTTCATGCAAATCCATGGAGGCAAATTGTAAGGAACAAGCACTACTGGGCCAAATCTTGTCTGAAGTACTCATGATTTTAAATGGATTAAAGCCATCGGTTGCTAGCCTAAGCCTCACATTCCGAGGATCGCTTGCAAAGCTTGGAAATTCTTGTCAAATGATTTCCAAGCTAAAGAATCCGCAGGATGTCTTAATAATCCATCATCGGTCCGTTGATCATTATGCCACGTCATAGATTCTACTGTCTTTGAGGACATGAAAAGCCTTTGAAGTCTTGGTATCGGGGAAAATATCGCAAGATCTTGGTGGCTTCTTTCTTAAGCGTGCCCCACCTTCATCCGTATTCACATCTTACGTATTACTATTCATCCAACGAGACTTCTGCAAACATGACAAGATTGTTGGTTTTTGATCACCCAAGTACAACATGCGATCATTTGGGCAACTATGAATTTTATCGTACCCAAGGCCCAAATCTGTTATTAGTCTCTTCATGTCTTGACAAGATGGGAATTTTGCAAGCGGAAACATCTCTCTTAGAAACTCTAGCAGCATTGTAAAGAGTTTCCGGTCCACCCTCCCAAACATTTTAAATGAAATAGACGAATGCAGAAGGACAATTTCGAATATTTTGATCCCTCGTAAAGTTCTTCATTCATTTCATTAAGTAAATTGTAGAACTTAGCCGCTTCTTCATTTGGCTCCTCATTAGGTGCACTTGTTCCCGTTTCGCAAAAAACATTTCCACCAATATTACAATCCTCAGATATAATAAAGTCAGGTGGAAACGATTGCTCACCATGACTACGCATATTAAATGCATCCCGCAACATATCTTCCATGTCATCTTGTCTAACATCAGGATAAGTCGGATTAATCGTTGAAGAAGTTCCACTAGATGTACACTCTCCATGGAAAATCCATTTTTTATACCCCCGAATAAAGCCATCAACAATTAGATGTTCGTAGACAACTTCACGAAAATGCCAGTAGATGTTGCCACACTTCTTACACGGGCAAAGAATCATATTCTCTTGGCTTGCATTTTGAAATGCAAAATTTAGAAAAGTTTGTACTCCATTTTGATAGGCATTGCTTACCCTTGACAATTTCATCCAACTCCTATCCATTTTGTAGTTCTTGAAATCTAAAGTTGACAACATATTACAGTTACTTAAATGTTCTCAATTGATTTAAATCATATCATTATACTAAATATCAAGTCTCTAACGGGTATAAACTAATTTAGGCAAGTTGCAGGATTTTCGACTATAGATTTATGTATTATGTAAGTTAAGTAAATTTTGTAAACTAGTTATGTATGATATGATATATATTTAAGTATTATGTAAGTTATGTAAATTATGATATAAAATATATTTAAGTATTATGTAAGTTATGTAAGTTATATATTTATCTAAGTTATCTAAGTTATATAAGTTATGTAGGTTATATAAGTTATGTAAGTTATATATGTTATATAAGTTATGTAAATTATGATATCAAATATATTTATGTATTATGTAAGTTTTTATTTCACGATGTGGAAAATCACATGGATAATACATATCAAATATCAAGTATCTACAGGTAAGAAGCGGGATTAAATAATATTTAATTAAATAATATTTATAAAAATTATTTTAATTAAATAATATACATGTCGTTCGCTTTTATTTGACAAATCACATGTGCGATTAAAATAGTCCACACTTAATTTAATTTATGTTTTACAAGTCATCTTTTCTTAAGTACATATTAAAGCCTTTGTGTGGACATCCGTATTTAGCTTAAAAGCTATGATTTAGTTTGAATAAAAGTTTAACTTAAATGGTAAAACGGACGATAATATTTGTAATAAAACGGAGAATAATATTTGTGATAAAATGGACGAGAATATTTCAATAATAATTTAAATTTAAGTTAAAAACTATATAAAATATTTTATTAAATATTTGTATATTAGATGGGACATATTAAATTGAAACAGTTGAATTTTTTAAGATTCATCATACGTGGCGTTGTTACACCTAGGGAGGATCCATTATATCTTGCAGCTCGATATAAGGCAACCCGTCAGGTTTCCAGCCTATATACTTTGAATCTTTAAAATATTTAAAATAAGGTTGAAGAGAAGGTCAGCTATTGTTGTAATTTTGATAAAAAGTAGTTATAACTTTTAAAGAAATTTAAAAATATTAAATATTAAAATAAAACATTATTAATATAAAAAATAGTAATTTGAATATAATAATATCAAAAAGAATCGTAGTTTAATTTTTATAAGTAAATTGGAAATAAATTAAGGTTATATAAATATTCAATAGTAAATGAGCTCGATAGAACTTTTTCAAGTCTTTTGAATTTTTAAGATTCATCATACGTGGCGTTGTTACACCTAGGAGGATCCATTATATCTTGCACTCGATATAAGGCAACCCGTCAGTTTCCAACCTATATACTTTGAATCTTTAAAATATTTAAAATAAGGTTGGAGAGAAGGTCACTATTGTTGTAATTTTGATAAAAAGTAGTTATAACTTTTAAAGAAATTTAAAATATTAAATATTAAAATAAAACATTATTAATATAAAAAATAGTAATTTGAATATAATAATATCAAAAAGAATCGTAGTTTAATTTTTATAAGTAAATTGGAAATAAATTAAGGTTATATAAATATTCAATAGTAAATGAGCTCGATAGAACTTTTTCAAGTCTTTTTGAATTTTTAAGATTCATCACACGTGGTGTTGTTACACCTAGGAGGATCCATTATATCTTGTACTCGATATAAGGCAACCCGTCAAAGTTTCCAACCTATATACTTTGAATCTTTAAAATATTTAAAATAAGGTTGGAGAGAAGGTCAGCTATTGTTGTAATTTTGATAAAAAGTAGTTATAACTTTTAAAGAAATTTAAAAATATTAAATATTAAAATAAAACATTATTAATATAAAAAAATAGTAATTTGAATATAATAATATCAAAAAAGAATCGTAGTTTAATTTTTATAAGTAAATTGGAAATAAATTAAGGTTATATAAATATTCAATAGTAAATGAGCTCGATAGAACTTTTTTCAAGTCTTTTTGAATTTTTTAAGATTCATCATACGTGGCGTTGTTACACCTAGGGAGGATCCATTATATCTTGCAGCTCGATATAAGGCAACCCGTCAGGTTTCCAGCCTATATACTTTGAATCTTTAAAATATTTAAAATAAGGTTGGAGAGAAAGTCAGCTATTGTTGTAATTTTAATGGACAAGCAAGCTACACGGTAATAAAATTAATTCATACCTATTCATACTTAAGTTGAATCAAATAATAATTAAGTTGAACCAAATATTTAAAATTAATTTGGAAACAAAATAGTTCTACTCCAAACAGAACTAGCAATTAAATCTTTACAAAATCGCAACCCCAAAATATTAATTTTTCCAAAATCATCATGATAAAACTATTATTGATTAGAATTTTGAAATAAAGCCTACCTTAATAAAACGTGCACGGTCTACTCCACTCTCACCAAACAAGCAGAGGTGGAGTCAAAAAGTAATATTTGTTAAGTAATTTAAAGTGAAAATGCATAGAAATAAGGAAAAATTTTAGCAACGAAACTTTATGCATTACCTAGAACAAATGCCAATGGTCGTGGTGTATTTAGTTGCACCAAATATTAATTCAGGTGCTCGATAGTACCTAGAACAGATGTAAGATTATAAGAGTAGCACCAAATATATTTCAGTTTAAGCAAATATAGAAACTTTACCTATATCAATTTTGCAAGTGCCCACTTGTACCAGGATCAAAGACACTGCCAATGAAGCTATACACCTTAGCAAAATATGGCAACACTGCACAGTAAACACATAAGTTGGATAGAAACATGAAAACAGACCAAAAGAACATCTAAAAACAAAAATGGAATCACCATTAGTATGTAAACATGAAAATGCACAGCTTTAAACAAACCAACTTTGCATGTGCAGAATCATACTCCACAAAACTCATAAACATTAACTTCTCCTAACCGAATACCAACTTTATGTTTACAGGGCCTTGATCAAAACTAACATAAGCTGTTGATTTATAAATTATCTAATAAGAATCACGAATATGCGAAAGTACCGAGCATTTAATTTCAAGAGAACCATGTATTGAAGGAAAAGAGCAGAAAATGATCAATGTATGCAAAACACGGTCTATATTTCAAAAGCTGGAGTAAAGCTTTCATCTAGTACCAAATACATACATATATAGAGACACAAACACACTAATTCATACTTAAGTTGAATCAAATGATACTTAAGTTGAACCAAAATATAAAAACTTATTCATACTTCAAATATTTAAAAGGTACCTTAATAAAACGTACCTGGTCTACTCCACTATCACCAGCAAACAGAGGCTGGAGTCTAAAAAGTAATATTTGTTAAGTAATTTAAAGTGAAAATGCATAGAAATAAGGAAAAAAAATTTAGCAACTAAACGGCCTGTACGTACCTAGACCAAATGACAATGGCTGTGGTGTATTTAGTTGCACCAAATATTATTTCAGGTGCTCGATAGTACGTAGAATGATGTAAGATTATAAGAGTAGCACCAAATATATTTCAGTTTAAGAAAATATAAAAACTTTATCTATATCAGTACAAATTTTAATTCAAGATTAAATGGCGACTTCAGTTGAACCAATACTTGCGGGAGGAGCAGGAAGCAATAAATGAAGTTGTACCCTCAAGAAAATCGCAAAGCGCACATCTTTTCAAACCATTTCGCAAAAAACACAAAATCTTTTATGAGCATACAAATGACTTCCACCTCTGCAAAAAAATTGTAAATACAAGGCACATAACACAATTAGCAAATCCAACAATTTGTTTCTTCAAACCTTGACTTTCCTAAAGTGCCCAAATCGAACACATTATCCTACATCTGAAAACAGGTTTCAGAATAAGTACAAGCAAATACTAGCATGCTCATTCCCACTCACACATGAATCAGAGCATCATAGGAAATAATATCAATATTCTAAAGACAGAAAGCATAAGAAAAAACTCCAATACTAACAATTTCGTTTAAGGACAACAGCCACCTCTTGTTCTCTTGACTCTCATCAAGAATTTTCAGCATGGCAGGCAATTCTCTTCTTCTTTGGTTCATTACCAACATTTCAGGAACATTATTTATAAAATTTCACAACCAAACAACAGCCCAGTAAGCTCAAAACTGAAAAGGTCCCTTTCCAAGACGCAGAACAGTAAATGCAGTTTTTAACATTCAGTACCAGGCAAATAAATGCAGAACTACCCCAGGACAATTCCAATTCAAGCAATAAAAAATAATAAACAAATGGATAAGAAAGCAGTCAAAGCACAGCCAATTTCTTCACATAACTGAAAGAAAATGAATAGAGGAATTCAACAATATTAAACGTGAGCAACAAGATAGCAATAAACTCTTAAATCAATCTAAGTCCACACTAAACACATAAGTTGGATAGAAACATGAAAAACAGACCAAAAGAACATCTAAATAACCAAAATATAACAATTTTATTATATAAAACGTGAGCAACAAGACAGCAATAAACTCTTAAATCAATCTAAGTCCACACTAAACACATAAGTTGGATAGAAACATGAAAACAGACCAAAATAACGTCTAAATAACCAAAATGGAATCACCATTATTATGTAAACATGAAAATGCACAAATTGAAACAAACCAACTTTGCATGTGCAGAATCGTACTCCACAAAACTCATAAACATTAACTTCTCCTAACCAGAATACCAACATTATATTTACAGAGGCCTTGATGGAAACTAACATAACTGTTGATATATAACTTATCTAATAAGAATCACAGAAAATGCAGAAAGTACACGAGTATTTAGTATCAAGAGAACCATGTATTCAAAGGAAAAGAGCAGAATTGATCAATGTATGCAAAACTTGGTCTATATTTCAAAAGCTGGAATAAAGCTTTCATCTAGTACCAAATACATACATATATAGAGACACAAACACACGGCATACATCTTCCATTACCTAAATCTATTTCTTGAAAATAAAAGATAAGTAAGCTTCTACAGAAACTTAATGAAGGAAGCCAAATCGAGACAAAACACAAAAAGAGTGGATGAAATAAGCTTAAAAATTTAGGAATGTAATTAAAATGTTAATTAAATGTTAGGAAAAACATTAAAACTTTAGGAATGTAATTAAATGTTAATTAAACATTGAAAACATAAAAGGAAAAACATGTTGAAAGAAACATAAATGTTAGGAAAAAATGTTACCTTGATTGAAATGGAAATGTTTTCTTGAGGGTTTATTTAGAGATGCTTGGGATTGATCTCTAATAATGTCGAGAGACTTAGTACTCATTGCATTTGAAGAACAAAAGTGCATTTACAGTCGACAAAACAATCAAATGAGTTCTAAAATAAACAACATTTAATGATTGGTATAATATTAATTATATTGCATAATAACAGTTGGGAATAAACAAATAAAATGATTAAAAAAAACAGCCAGCAATATGGTATAACATTAACAGGAGAAATATGACCAAGCTCAATACCATTAAAAGACAGTAAGTTACATTGTATACATATTAAAAGACAGTAAGCTGTTGTTGCTCCAGTAAATTTGAAAGCTGTCCATATATTTGGGAACATAGTAGATCAAATATATATAAGCACTAACAATATTACTGTTAATGCCAAAGACAGTTTTTTACCATAAACTATGAGGTAAACATCTCTGTCCAAAAGAAGTTTTTACCTCATAGTCCTCATAGTAGATCCAATATATATAAGTTGTTGTTGCATGTTAGATAGGATTGATTCATTGAACATAAACTATGAGGTAAACATCACTGTCTAAAAGAAGTTTTTAAACCATTCAAGCTTCAGCCTGATTATTATTATATGGATGGGAAAGAGGTTCCTTTATTTTCACACTCTATTTCGTTGTAATAAGGTGTTCTTGACCTAACATCAACCAATGAAAATGTTTTGATTCACTTAAAATTTAATTCGAGACTGACCCAATTTATTTTTAAATTAGCGTAAATATCGAATTACCCTAAACAACTTAGCTTATATTTAAATAATATCAAATAAATATATTAAAAATAAAAATGGATCATATTATCCAACTATTTGAATCAAATATTAAAATTCAAATTCAAATTCAGTTCACTTTAAACATAGTTCAACAATAACACTAGCTATGCATGTAGATAATCGAAATGTTTTTATCTGTTTTATATTCTAAGTCTAATTTTATTTGGAAAAAAATTATATTCAATTAAAATTTTATAATAATGATTTCAACTCGGTTTAAATACCTATTCAATAAATTCAAAATCACTATTTTCAAACATTTGTAGGTACAGTTCTCTCCTTCAATAGAATCAAAAGTTAAACCAAATCAGAAAGGAGAGAAAGCGAGTTTGATTACAAATTGAAAAAAAGAAGAAAAAGAAAGCCCCCTCCTCACAAAACCAAATATATCATAAACCACCAAAAATTGTACATAAAAGATTGCAACCGAATGAACCCAAAAACCAGTCCTAACCACTGATCGAGAACCCCAATATGATGAACTGAACCAGACATAACATCATCCATAATAATCAAATAAACTATCAGGACACCTGCATTGTTGACAATTATGCAAATCTCAGACAAAAACCTAGCAGTTCTCCCCATTGCAATTTGCACAACTTCCTCATAAGATATAGCTTTACAAGAAACCGCAAACCTAATCAACATCTCGAAAAATAGCACCAGAAACACCAGACTCGGTATTGGGTTTACTTAAAACAAGGGTATAATCATCGAGATCAAACCCATTTCAAACCATTTCAAACAAAAAAAAAGGCAAGTAATACAGTAACTAAACATTAATCTGAAGGGGACTCAAAAACTAACCATTTCAAACCCATGAAGCGTATGACCATCGACGAGAGGAAAGGGAAAATGTTAGCGATTCTGGGGATGGGGTAACAGAATAGGGGAATTAGGGGATGATTTGGGGAAAAAAGAGAAGACGTGTTTTAGGGATTTAGGGAAGCAAGATACGAAATGGGGGAAAATTAATTAGCAAAAAATGAAATTGATTTCGGGTAAAGGCCATAAACCTCAGGAGAGAAAAAAACGACGCCGTTTAAAATATGGAAATTTTGTGGCGTTTTCAGCAAAGCGCCACTAATGCCTCTTTTATCTACAATACAAAACGACGCCGTTCTAATACGAGTTGTGGCGTTTATTACAGAAACGCCGCTAAAGCCATTACTATTCAGAGGAAACGACGTCGTTTTACTGTAATGTATAATGAAATTTTATGGCGTTTTCTTGAAAAACACCGCTATTTTTGATCTTTAGCGGCGTTTATGTATAAACGCCGCTAATACCTTAATATTTTATAAAAATTGATCAAAATTTAAAACTATATATTTAGAATTTCTTTTAAATTATATCTAAATAATGTTCTTGTGATGAATGTTAGTGTAGTACAATATCTATATTTCACATATTTATATTAGGTTTAGTACAAATTCCCAAGAATCTCATAAAATTCTAAATATTAAATATTCAATAATAATAATATTATACCTTAAACTTTAAACCTCAAATAATAAACTTACACTCTAAACCCTAACTATAGTTGAAACTTAATTTTTATTTAATACACATTTTAAATTACATATTATGTATGCATATAAATTAATTTAAAAATACATGATGCTATTTATTATATCAATAACGCGTAAATATTTTACAAGATCTATATCAAATTACAGAATTCATGTACACAATTATACTCTAAATTTAAAACCCTAAACTTGATACTCTAAACCCCTAAACCTTAAACCACAAACACAAAACCCCTAACCCCAAACTTTAAACCCCAAAATCAATCGGTAACCTTAACCCAAGCATAACTCCTAGACCATAAAGCCCAAACTATAAATTAAGTACTTTAAAAACTGCTAACCTTAAACCATAATCGTATACATATTATTGGGAATTTGTATGGGCAATGTTAGTGTAGTACAAATTAAAACACACACACACACACATATATATATATATGTTTATATTCTTATATTAAATAATATGAGTATATACAAAATAGCATGAATCTTAAATGTTCTTCAGTTAATTTCTAGCTAATAGTTCAACAAATGCTAATTCCACATTCAAAATCACCCTTTCTTAATAGCATCCCATGCATGTTATAAGAATCTGGAAAGAAAATTATCTCTTCAGAAGTTAATAATTGTCCCATTATAAACTTCAACCCTAACCTTTAAACCCTAAATCATAATCCCTAAACCCATAATTCATCATAAACCTTCAATTACTAGTTAACTCTTAAACCGTAAATCTTAAACCATATATAGTTAACTCGTAAACCTGCTTAAACCCTAAACCATATATCTTAAACTATAATGATAATTAATTTAATTAATATTTTAAATTCAATACTATATATCTTTTTTACGATTATATAAGAGAATGTTTAATATATTGTATAACCATAAATTTTAAAAATTATTGTTTTAGGGGTTATAAGCTTAGTGTTTATGATTTTTGTTCGGGTTTAGGGGTTCTATGACTTTTAGCGGCGTTTTACCGAAAGTGCCGCTAATGTTATGGTTTTCAGCGGCGTTTTACTGAAAGCGCCGCTAATGCTCTGGTTTTTAGCGGCGTTTTACCTAAAGCACCGCTAATGCTCTGGTTTTTAGCGGCGTTTTACCGAAAGCGCAGCTAATGCTCTGGTTTTTAGCAGCGTTTTACCAAAAGCGCCGCTAATACTCTGGTTTTTAGCGGCGTTTTACCAGAAGCACCGCTAATGATCCGTTTTTAGAGGCGTTTTAGTAAAAAACGCCGCTGTTGCTCTGTTTTTAGCGGCGTTTTTCTTAAAACGCCGCTATTGCTCTGTATTTTAAAATTTTTGCGGCGTTTTTTGATAAAACGCCGCTAAAGCCCTATTTTCCTGTAGTGCCTCATAATTAACCTTAGTGAACCCCTTTGAGCCTAACAAGCCATTCATTAATTTACCCTCAATATTAACCCATAACCCATTATTGTTGAAATCCCCTAATTTGATCCCTATTTTTGTCGAGATTTAATTTGAATTAATTGGTTAGCTATGTTTTATTGTTGTTGTAATAATTAGCAAAGTTCTATGTTATTTGACTTTTTCTTTAAAAAAAAACATACATACATATTAGTAGTAATTCTTTGTTTTTGAGCTTAAGTATTTAAATTCCTTATCCTATGAAGAAAAGCTCAATTCTAGGATTTTCTAATTAGAAATGTAATTTATCAAGTTGTAGTATTTTTCTAGTTAGGTAATTTTTCAATTCAATCTCAATTCTAACCTTCTTTTTCAGCTTGTAACCACACCCCCTAACCAAAGCCACGTTACAACCCTCTAAAGACCTTTTGATTGATGTATCATCTCAATATATAGTGGTGGTAATAACTTTTCATATTTACTGTTGAGTGCTAAATTTCTTGTCCTTAAACACCTTAAGTGATTTGAGTGAATCTTTAGTAAGGATGTGAAACTCTGTGATGTTTTGAATGAAAGGTGATTACTTAGATGAGGGGAGACACCTATGTTTTCGTGATAAAATGCTCAACTTGGAATGTTTGAAACTTTGATGTTCTTATAGTAGAATTTTCAATGTATGGTTACTTATTGATTATTTTGAGATACTATTGATGAGAATTATAAGTTGAGAAGAATTTATTTTGATTGTGTGTTGAGGATTTTGCTTGAGGACAAGCAAACGCTTAAGTGTGGGGGTTTTGATAAATCGTAATTTATACATATTTTTATCGCATGCTTAGCATATTTTTGGATGAATTATCCTTAGATTTGGTGGATTCTGTAACACCCTAAACCTGGCCAAGACGTTATGGCCGAATCTGGCATGTCATATTGAAGTGTTTTAGCAAAAACCTTGTTTTCATTGAAAACCCTTCCTTGAAAAAAAATACGAACCCTTAATACAACTTATTAAACTCTCTTTTCAATAACAAAAACATGTTTATAACATATGATTTTATGAAAACCTGTAATTTTAAAATTTAGTTGTGAAAACGTAGTATAAGAAAAAGCTATAGTTTAAAAAAATCCATGTTCAACTTCTTGTAATTACAACGTATAAAAATAATAATCCACATAATAACAAAAAGGAAGCCTTATTACATTCCGACCCGAAAAGTACTTAATAAAATAAAGAACTTATATGCTTTTAAAAGAGAAACCAGTCCAAGTTGTCTTGCTAGCTTGCCACCCAGAGTCCTTCTAAACATCGAACCTTCTACTAAGCATTACCTGAAAATAAAATAAAAGAGGGAGTTAGTTTTCAAAAACTCAGTGTGTACATCCCTCGATGAAAAATAAGAATTCAAAGAGAAATCATCAAACATGCAATGCAATCCATCCAAATTATCCATCTGCTACACACCAGCTCCGTCCCCCGTCACACCATGTGGGGATATAGATATTGACCCACCCAGCCCACACACTAATGGTAGCCCGGTTGTGAAACTACCTTCATTTACATATTGGGCTTTAAAAGCCGTCGGTGGATCCATGGTTGTTAGACAACCATGCGATCCTTATATACTTCCTCTGTTCCATAGTTCCCACCCCATATGCAACCTAAGCAGAACATCATATGTATGCATGTCACATCCATAAAACTTGCATTCAACACCTAGGGGTATTTTGGTCATTTTTGCCCTTAGGGGCATTTCAATAATTTTCCCTTAATTATGGTTTTCACTTACCTAGACCCGTTAACAAGTCCCGCGAGCTAAGATGAATAAATACTATGCATCAGGTTGGATTCCAGAGAAGAGGAGGTGGGTCATTAAGACCGCTTAAGTACCAAGCTCTCCCTAGATCCAATCCTAGACATGCATATACCCGTTGCCACACCTTAACCCTTTGACTTGTCCACGGTCGCAATATATTAATTAAGTCTTATGTAGTTATCATATACTAGGCCCAAAACCCCTTACAACACCCAAACAAATTCACATACCTGTATTTGGCCCATTAAGCCCAATCATATTCATATAGCCCTTTAGGCCCAAACCATCTGTATATGGCCCATTAGGCCCAAATCACATTTATATGGCCCGTTAGGCCCAGTCACATTCATATTCATGCTCACATACAAATCCCTATCACATAGCATCAATATTCAGGTTTTTTTCTATTATGGGCCCAACAGCCCATTCTGGCCTGTATGGCCAAATCACAACCCAAGTCCACGGAATCACCCGTGGGTCTCAAGCAACCTATTGGTCTCCCCCTCATGAGTGTTCGTGCATTCGCAAGACTACCGTAGCTAAACTTTCAGCTTTTCAGCATTTCAGCTTTTGCCGATTCATAGTGTGTGTGAAGTGTATGTACACACCTGGTAAGCAAGCCTGCTGTGATTCCCTTAGTCACCAACCTACAAACGATATCACCCTTCAATTAATCGTATGCTTAATACATATTTTACCCAAAAACTGAAACCTCACCTTAACCTTACCTTGAACACCAATTCCTAATAGCTTTTTCCTTGATCACGTACTCCTTAGATCTGCATTAATCTTACTTTTTAAAACCAGAATAATAGGTGACTTGTATCCAACACAAGTCCCCTTACCTTAACTATGACCATTCGGCCAACCAACATCAAGAGCACTTACAAAAGTCTCTCACCTGAGGAGCAAATCAGAAGAGATCCAAAAATTGAAATTTGATACCTATTCCTACCCAAAAACCGATTAGAAGAAGTGAGGAGCAATAATCAATACCTTAGCAAAAACTGATTAGAAAAGCAACACTTACACTAGATTCGGTTAAAGAGTATTCAGCCCTTGAAAGATTCGACTTTCAAACTTAGTATGGTGAATAAGGTATATTTGGCACAGATTAAAGAAGAAGAGTAGAAGAAGAAATTGGCAGAAATAAAGAAAAACAAAAGGGTTTTCGACTTTTTGGATCTTGAAGCGAAAAGGGTTTCCGGTAGCAAGGTGAAAAATATTTTGGCATTAGCCTGATTCCCTTGCATTCGGCACCTATTTATAACCTTTATGGCCGAATTCTTTAAGCCCAAGTTCCCATTTCGGCTCCACTTGCTCCTCACTTTTCATCTCCTCGTTCTTCTCCCTGATAACCCCTTGATCTTTTCCTCAAATTTCTCTTCTGATCACTCCACTTGGAGTCCATCTTCACGCCACTTCCATCCTTCTAGAAGGACAAAATTAAACTTATAAAAATACTAAACTAGGATTCAAACCTTGGATCTCCTTGCTAGCCACTAACGCCACCTCCCTACACTCTAAGTGGCGTCACTTAGCCACTCTTTCACAAGGCTTTTTGATGCCATTTTTCCCTATCTTTATTTAAAAGCCCAACTACTTGCCAACAAGGTCCTTTTAATAATTAAACTAATTTCATTTACCTCTAGGATCGAACTCCAACCTTAATTAAGACCTACTATAATTATCACATGACTAGGAACATAAAACCCAATTTTTATCAAAATTGAAAACAAAGAAAGTTCGGGATTTTAGGATTTTTAGGTTTCGGGATTTTTGGGGCGTTACAAATTCGATACTTTTAATCCTTTATTTTCATGTTTTATACTTAGGTGAGAATAGGAGAGTAAAAAAAGCGAGAAATGGGCCAAAAATAGAGAAACTGGATCAATGTGGGAAATAAACACGGCCTGGACATCATCACACTGGTAGTTCACATGCCCGTGTCCATTGAATAGACTCGAACACGGTTTGAAGCAATCGAACACGGGCGTGTCACACAAGCGTGTCCCTATCGAGCCCAAATCTAGTCCTATTCAGAAAAGGCCACTCTTGAGGGCTTTTAGGCATTCTAAAGCCTATTTCAACACACTAGAGGAGGATTAAAGGGGACATAATCACGGGGTTTCGTGATAGGTTTCAAATATTTATAATTACCCGTTCTTGAACTAACTATTATCGCGATGTAGGTAAGTGTACCTATCGAACAGTACTATAGTTTTAGCAAGATTGGATTGTCGAACCCAAAGGAACTAAAAGTACTAGTAATGACTGTCTTTTTATTATCTAGCCTAAGAATAAAAGGGGTTTTATTTGTTTTAATTAACTAATTATCTAAACTAAGAATGCACAGAGAAAAGAATTGGGGAATTGCTTTTGGGAAAATCGATTGACTTGAGACAATACCTAAGGAAAAATCCACCTAGACTTTACTTGTTATTCTGGCTCCGAATCAGACGATTTATTCATTCAACTTGTTACATAGAGATCCCTAAGTTATGTTATTATCCCTATTCAAGACTAATAACGTCTAATCCCTAGATTAAATAACCAAGACTTTTCCCTAATTACCACTCTAGGGTTGCATTAACTCGACCTATAGATCCCCTTATTAGGTTTCACCCTAATCCGAAAAAATCTTGTCACCCTATTTCTAGGCGCGCATCAACTCCGCTTAGATATGACAAAAGTACTCTTAGACAGGGTCTATTCCTCTTCTGAATAAGAGCATGTCTAGAATCAGTATCTTGGGATATCAAAACAAGAATTAAGAACACATAATTAAGAGCAAGTTAAATATTTATCATACGATTCAGAAAATAATAACAAGATTCGTCTTAGGTTTCATTCACCTTAGGTATTTAGGGGATTTAGTTCATAACTAAATAAGAAAACATCTCCGAAGAATAAAGAATACAAAACATAAAGAAAACCCAAAACTCCTGAAGGGAAATTAAGGAGAGATCTTCAGTCTTGATGATGAATCTGACTTTTGAGATGGATCAATCGGCTTCCTCGGGGTAATTCCTTACCCCCCTTCTCCGTCTCCCATTTTTGTCCTCTTCTAGGGTGTATTTATAGGCTTTGGAATGCCTAGAAGCCCTCAAAAGTGGCCTTTTCCAAATTAGACTTAACTTGGGCTTGGCAGGGACATGCCCGTGTGGCACTCATGTGTGCGATTACCTCAGCCCGTGTTTGAGCCTGCTAGAATGGCACGGGCGTGTGCTATGCCCGTGTGAGTCGTGCTCCAATTCTGCCAGATTGACATGATCGTGTGGTCTGCCCGTGTGAGGAGGTCCAGGCCGTGTTGATTTCGTACTTTGGCCCATTTTCTCCATTTTTGGCCCGTTTTTTGTTCCTTTCGCTCTTCTATGCTCTCCTAAGTATAAAACATGAAATTAAAGCATTAGGAGCATCAAATTCACCAATTCTAATGAGAAATCATCCATAAAATGCATTAAACATGGGGTAAAAATATGTATAATTTACGGTTTATCAAATACCCCCACACTTAAGTATTTGCTTGTCCTCAAGCAAAATTCTCAACTCATAATCAAAATAAATCCTTATCAACTTATAATTTCGATCGATAATATCTCACATTAATCCATAAGTGATCATACATTGAGAATTCAACTAAAAGAACATAAAAGTTTCAATCATTCCAAGTTGAGCATTTTATTCCGAAAACATAGGTGTCTTCCCTCATCTAAGTAATTACCTTTAATTCAGAATATCACAGAGTTTTACATCCTCACTAAATATTCACTCAAATCACTCGAGGTATTTTAAGGACAATAAAGGAAGCACTCAATAGTCAATAATGGAAAGTCATTACCATAGGCTTGCATGAAAATCAAATCTCCACCACTGTAATTTAAGATGATACATCAATCAAAAGGTCTTTAGAAGGTTGTAATGAGGCTTGGTTAGGGGGTGTGGTCACAAGCTGAAAGAAAGGGTTACAATCGAGATTGAATTGAAAATTTTGCCTAAGTAGAGAAAGAGTTAATCTTCACTTGTGTACAACAGAGCTTCTCTCAGAATATGAAAGTACAGATATGTATACAAAGTTCTTTTTTTTTTTAAGAACAAGTTAAATTAATATAGACTAACTATTAAGAACAAAACATAGCTAGGCTGTCCATTCAACTCAAATCTCGACAAAAAATAGAGATTAATTTAGGGGATTTCGACAATAATGGGTTAAAGGTTAATATTAAGGGTAATACAAGAAATGGATTATTAGGCTCAAGGGGTTTACTAGGGGTTAATCATGGAGGTAGGCTTTTCATGGCATGAGTGGGTTAATCCTAAGTGCATTAATCATTTTGACATATCAAATCAAATGGTGTGGTCTCGACATGCATAATCAAGCAAGTTCTAGAATAACAGTTCAATACTGACGCACTCAAAGCAATAATGAAAGTGAGCATGAAAGAATTAATAGATGCTCAAAAGGCTAAAAAATCTCACAAAAATTATGGCTTTTTGATGTTTAGACTCGTGAATTCTAATTCAAAGTAATACCTAGACTTGGGGAAACAACCTATAATTTTAATTTCTTAAAAATCAACTTATCATGCTTGATTCTCTAATGCCTTAAAGTTTAAATAATCAATACATAAATGCCTATGCTTTAATTCAAGATATATCAATCAAAATCAAAAATCAATTAAAATTTATCCTAAATATGATATGAAAACTTCTCAAGATAACAAGGTGATCATTCAGGGATTTTCTGATAATGAAATAAATACCTCCCCACACTTAAGATGTACATTGCCCTCAATGTACAAAGATAGATATTAGAGTATAAAAATAAGATAGGGAGAGAAGTGAAACTTCCTTTATGATGAAATCCTCGAACTGGAGTTCTGGAGAGGAATCGATTCGAGAGTGGAGGAGGATACTCCGGCGGTCGTAGAGGTTCATTAGGCCATAAGTCCTATGCCAAAAGAATATTATATCTAGTGGTAGCTATGGTTGTGGTCGATCAGGACATGGCAGTCGTGGAGAACCTTTCCCGGTGGAGTTTTAGTTCCTATGTGACGATGAGCTTAAGAGCTCTATATAACTGTGATAAAATTAGGAACTTTTTCGGGGATATTAGGAAGAATAATTACTCAAAAAGAAATAACTGAATTTAATAATTAAAAATAAAATTTTTTAAATCTGATAAAAATAAAAAGTAGTTTCAATAATAATTAAAAACATAAAATAAGAAATAAATATTTCTAAACATCTTCATCGCTGGATGGTTCGCGAGGTGGGACTGGCGATGAGATGTGGAAGTGCTGACAAATCTGCTGTAGAGTAGCATCAATGTTGTCAAATCATTGAAAACACTGCTACTCAATTTGGGTGAGGCACTCAGAGATGTCAACATATGAAGCCACTGCATGAACTGGAGAGAGAGTGGTGGTGGCTGAGTCGGTGGGCCCTCATGCTGTGGGGGGACATCATTAGGAATGTCCTTGTAGGCCTTCTCCCCGGTAGATTGGGCAAGATGATACTGGGGAGGGTAGGTTCTTCGGCGCCTTTCGATCATCCTCATGCTAAGCATGCTCAAGATGCCTTGTGGAGACATCTGGCCGATGAGGGTGAGGGATGATTCTTGGGCTGCAGTATTAAGGAGCCCGAAGTGTCATGCCAGCCTAGTCATGTAGGGGCCAATGGAGATGACCCCCTTCCGATGCTGCTCTGTCTGGTGCTGAATCGCAAGGGCGATGAAATAGGCAAGGTCGATGACGTACCCTTGCGACATATACCATAGGAAGTAGACGTCGTGGGTGCTGACGACGCCAGTGCTCTCTCACCTCCCTGTAATCGTGTGAGCTAAAATAGCATGTAAGTACCTCAGGGATGGTGGGAGAATTGATGCCTTGGAGCGGCTAGGATTGTACGAGGCCGTACCAGGGGCCAAAGTGTGCCAGCACTTTGAGGGAGAGCAATGTATGTGGCGACTGAGAGCATGTAGTTCACTCTCCTCTCGAAACTCCTCCGTATATAGGCCTAGAGCACCACTGAACTCTGGGATGCTTAGCTAGCGGATTAATTCGCCTAGGTGAAACTGGACCGTGCCGAGATCATCATACCTTGTCATTATGGTCTAGATATGGAATGTTAAGCATAGTTCCATCGTGAGCTCGAGGTATGTCAACTTGATAATCCCAAAGAACAACTCTTAAGGGTCGGTCGTTAGGAGAGCCCGAATCGCGTCAGCCATCTAGACTTGATCTACGGTAGCCTAGTCGATGCAGCGGCCCATTGCTAAAGGTCAGGCCCATAGTATTTGAAATAGTTCTTCTTGGGGCCCGTTGGGGAATTGGAGGAAAGGGTTACGAATTTCTGCGGTAGGACCCGAGAAAGATGAATCTCCCTTCCTTTTCTTTGAAGCGGGGACAGTGAATTTCTTTCCTCGTGAAGACGACATTGTATACCTATAATTTGTAAATAAGAATAATAGTAAATACATGAATTTGGAAAGCCATGAATTTAAACTACTAATTTCAGCCAAAATATGAACCAAACTCAACCAACAAAATTCTTTTTGACAGCATAACTTCGTGACATTGTAAGGGCATGAGGATGGCCATAATAATGGCATGTGAATGACAAAAGAATGAAGCTTTCCTAACAACCTACATTAACATAAAATGCATGATAAATAATCTAATAATGCAGGAAATAATGAACAAAATGAACATAGTATGATAAAAATAACAATTATTTTAAGAATAAACATTAAAAATAAGTAGAATAGAGGTGAAAAGAGGGAACAAACGCTAAGAGAGAGAGATTGGGTGTCAAAAATGGAGTGAGAAGCGGTGCACGGGCGTGGCAAGGATACCGTGTGGACTTGCAGCGGCTAGGGTTAGGATTTTTGAGTGGGGAAGACAATGAATAGTGCAGCCCATTTATAGATTTTGGGACACACGGCCATGGGACACGCCCGTGTGCCCCAATTTCAGCCCGTGTGTTTCACCTTTTTCCTATTTTTTCGCGTCTGAAATTCAACACACGCTCGTGTGTGTCGAGCGTGTTGGTTCACATGACCATGTCGCACGACCGTGTCTAGCTTCGTTCGCTTCTCTCACGCCTGTGTGTTCAAGCCCCATGCCCGTGTTAATTTGACAGGTTCGACCATTGGTGTTAAGCACGGGCATGTCGTATGCCCGTGCTGTTTTAACAGGTTCATCCATGGTTCCTTCATACGAGTGTGTCGCACACCCGTGTTGTTTTGGCAGGCTCGACCACGGCCATGTCGCACGGCCGTGGCATTTTATCGTAGCCCATGTTGGGGAAATCTTTTGCCCTATTTTCACACGACCTCAAGCATGCTCGTGTGATTGGCCGTGTCTCTGTGGAAACACCTGTATTTAAGATTTCTATTAGTAGGTTAGGAGTTAAATACCAAAACTTAAAGAAATTAATAATGTTAGTGCTCGGGTTGCCTCCCGAGAAGCACTTATTTATAGTCTAAGCTCGACTTACCTTTTCATTGTATGGTCATGGTGGTTCAAGGAGTTTGTACTCCTCGTTCCTGTTATCAGTCTTGACAAAATGAGGTTTTAATCGGGTGTTGTTTACCTTAAAAGTGTCGAACTTGGGATGACTCACCTCCACCGTACCGAATGGAAAAATACTGAGTACCGTAAGATGGATTTCCTTATTCGATGTGGTAGTGAAAATATGGGGATCTGCGGCATCTAATAAGACCTTATCACCAACCTTAAGTTGATTTGGAGAGGTATCAGGCTCATTTTGGCGTAGTTTCAGTTTGTCGATTGTTCTTGGTTTGTACGTCCGCCATTCATTGAGTTCCTCGATTTGTAGTCTTTGATCTTCATGAATGTATCCTCTATCAGTTTTGGAACATGACTCCTGAACTTCTTTGAAGCTCAATTTCTGCAAAGTCATATTGTTAGTTTTAGTAGATTGGTGTGGACCATTACCTTCAATGTTCGATGTGATGCCAGAATTACGAGCTTGAAGGGTGATCATTTTGTCTACCACATGAAGTGTTAGCTCACCTGTGCCAACATCAATAATTGTTTTAGCAGTTGCTAAAAAGGGCCTCCCTAAAATCGAAGGGGTGTTATTATCCTCCTCTATGTCTAGAACAACGAAATCAACAGGAAATATGAACTTGTCTACTTTCACTAGTACATCTTCAATAATACCCCTAGTAAATCTTATAGTTTTATCTGCCAATTGAATGCTCATCCTAGTTTGTTTAGGTTTCCCAAGACCTAGTTGCTTAAACATTTTGTAAGGAATGACGTTAATACTAGCCCCTAAATCAGCTAATGCATGATTTATATCTAAACTACCAATTAAGCAAGGAATTGTAAAACTCCCTGGATCTTTCAATTTGTGGGGTATCTTATTCTGTAGAATAGCTGAGTAGACTGCGTTTAGCTCCACATGCAATGCTTCATCCAACTTCCGCTTATTTACTAAAAGCTCTTTTAAAAATTTCATTGCATTCGGCATCTATGATAGAGCTTCAATAAACGGTAAGTTAATATGTAATTTTTTCAAAAGTTTAAGGAATTTACCGAATTGCTCGTCTGAGCGGTCTTTCCTTGTCGCGTTAGGATATGGGACACGAGGTTTATATTCTTCATTCACTGTTTTGTTATGACTTACCTCAGTTTTTCCTTTGCTCACCACAGTTTCTTGCATCAATTCTGGCTCAGGCACAATGAATCCTTCCTTATCTTGAGTACTAATTGCGTTGAGGTGTTCTTTTGCGTTAGGTTTGGTATTACTTGGTAAGCTATCTTGTGGTCATTCAGAGATTAGTTTGGATAGCTGGCCTGTCTGAGTTTCGATCCTTGGATCGATGCTGGTTGATTTTTAAGTGCTGTCTCAGTATTTTGGAAACGAGTTTTTGACACTGATATGAATTTTGAGAGCATCTCCTCAAGGTTTGGTTTCTTCTCTTGTTGATAAGGTAGCTGCTGAGGATTTTGTGGCTTTTGATTCCCTTGACCACCCCAGGAGAAATTGGGATGGTTCCTCCAACCTACATTGTAAGTATTATTGTATGGGTTATTTTGAGATCTAAAGTTATTGTTACCCATGTAGTTGACTTGTTCCTCTTTGGTTGTAGGATTGAAGGATTGATATTTTGTATGCACACCTCCTCCACTTGAGTCACACCTCATTACTGGATGTACCTGCGTAGAACTAAGAAAACCATCAATATTTTTATTGAGAAGTTCTACCTGATTTGACAGCATAGTAACTAAGTCGACATTATAAATGACAGCTGTTTTTGTTGGCTTAGTCCTCATAACTTGCCACTGATAATTATTCAGTGACATTTCTTCAATGAATTCAAAAGCCTCTTCAGGTGTTTTGTAGTTGATGGTTCCTCCAGCAACTGCGTCAATCATCTGTCTTGTTGAGGGATTCACACCATTGTAAAACATTTGAACTTGCAGCCATAGAGGTAACCCATGGTGAGGGCACCTTTGCAGTAGATCCTTGTATCTCTCCCATTTATCGTAAAGTGTTTCTAAGTCCATCTGCACAGAAGAAGAAATATCATTACGTAACTTAGCCGTTTTAGCCGGCGGAAAATATTTTAGTAGAAATTTTTCAGTCATTTGTTCCCAAGTAGTGATAGACCCTCGTGGTAATGAGTTCAACCACTGTTTAGCTTTGTTTCTCAGTGAGAGGGGGAACAACCGAAGGCGAATAGCATCATTAGAAATGCCATTAATTTTGAAAGTGTCGTAAAACTCCAGAAAATTCGCCAAGTGAGTGTTGGGATCCTCATCCTGCAAACCATCGAACTGAACAAACTGTTGTATCATCTGAATTGTGTTAGGTTTCAGTTTGAAATTATTTGCAGCAATAGCAGGTCTAACTATACTAGATTCAGTCCCTGTTAAAGAAGGTTTAGCATAGTCATACATAGTGCGTGGAGCAGGATTTTGATTAGCCGCAATTGCAGGAGGTAGCTGATTGCCTTGGTTTTCAACCATCTCTTCAGTTAGAGGTTGAGTATCGTCTTCTTGTTCATTCTCTGTGTATCTTAAGCTTCGCCTTATTACTCTTTGGTTTTTACGAACTGTGCGATCGATTTCTTTGTCAAAAAGTAATGGTCCTGACGGTTTCTTCTAGTCATAAACTAGGAAAACCTGCCAAGAGAAAGAAAAAGTAAATTAATTAGTAATAATTAAATTGCAAGAAAAAAAATAAATGGCCAAAGTAATAAAAATTGAGTGTTCCTAATATTTTAGTTCCCTGGCAACGGTGCCAAAAACTTGATCGCGGGATTTCGTGATAGGTTTCAAATATTTATAATTACTCGTTCTTGAACTAACAATTATCGCGATGTAGGCAAGTGTACCTATCGAACAGTACTATAGTTTTAGCAAGACCGGATTGTCGAACCCAAAGGAACTAAAAGTACTAGTAATGATTGTCTTTTTGTTATCCAGCCTAAGAATAAAAGCAATTTTATTTGTTTTAATTAACTAATTATCTAAACTAAGAACACACAGAGAAAAGAACTGGGGAATTGCTTTTGGGAAAATCGATTGACTTGAGAAAATACCTAAGGAAAAATCCACCTAGACTTTACTTGTTATTCTGGCTCCGAATCGGATGATTTATTCATTCAACTTGTTCCGTAGAGATCCCTAAGTTATGTTATTATCCCTATTCAAGACTAATAACATCTAATCCCTAGATTGAATAACCGAGACTTTTCTCTAATTACCACTCTAGGGTTGCATTAACTCGATCTATAGATCCCCTTCTTAGGTTTCACCCTAATCCAGCAAAATATTCTCACCCTATTTCTAAGCGCGCAATCAACTCCGCTTAATTATGACAAAAGTACTCTTAGACAGGATCTATTCCTCCTCTGAATAAGAGCATGTCTTGAATCAGTATCCTTGTGACATCCCTAATTTGACCCTAGTCGGGAAGTGGTGTCGGGACCATTAAACCGAGTCTTATAAGTAATTAAAAGTTATATTCTATGTTTATGATGTTAGCAAATGCATGTGTGAAAGTTGCATGCATTAATTTGATCATTTCTATGTGAATTTATTAAGATGGACTTATATGAAACATTGTTGAAAGGTGATAGGCCAATCTTCAATGGTCTAATAGTATATGCATGCAAAAGAATGGTTTTGCATGTCAATTTACCCAAAGAGAAGGAAGTGGCCGGCCATGGTGATGAAGATGGGCAAAAGAAAACATGTCTTAAACATGTTTTGCTAGTGGTGGATGTTAGAAATAATAAAATAAGAGCATGGGTAAAGAAATGAAAAAAAAAATGAGTGTGGATGCTTTCCCCCTTGTGCCGTACATGAGAGAAACAAAAACAAAGAAAAAAATTTTTTTTGTTCATCTATTTTCACTCTCCTTTTGGCCAAAAATACTAAGGATAAGGAAGGAGTTTTGCTTCATACTTGGTTTGGAAAAGGATTAGGAAGAGGTTGGCTATACTTGCATCAAGAGTAAGGTATGTTTGAGGTTGTGCCATGAGATTCATGCATGTTTTTGGTTGCTAGATTGATGTTCTTGTTAGCCCATGGTTCAAATCTTTGTTATGTCATGGGAATGAAATTCGGCCCAAGTGAATATGGTGATAAAGCCATTGCATGCTAAGTGTGAAGCTTGATGATGATGCATGCAAAGATGGATTGTCTACTCTTGAAATTTCTTTGTAGCCATCTTGAGTAAGACTTTGAGTTTTCTTTTTGTTTAACCATGATTGAAGTTGAAAGGGCATGATTGTGATGTATTCGCCATGATGCATTCATGAGCATGGTTCATGCTTCTTGCATGATAGTTAAAATTTGTGTTTTGGATGGCTATGGACACCTTGAAATTCGGCCATGCACATATAGGTATATATATGTTTGCACATGATGTTTTGGTTATGAAGTAAGTGATGAATATGTTTGTTTAAAGAAGAAAATGTTGAAGGATGTTTGTGAAATTGCAAGTATAATCGGCCATATGAGTGCTTGATGCTATATTATAAGTATTGAGCCACAATACGTAAAACATTAACTAGTAAAATGCATGCTGTTTTTTTTTTGTGTGGTATTAAGTGGATAATTGGCCTCAAATTGGATATGTATATTCGGCCTTAGGTAGCCTATTGATGGCCTTAGCTTTTCCTTGATGCTTGAATGAATTGTATTGAATTGCTTGATGTAGTATAAAATGTGCATGACCATTGTGTATTCAAGCTAAAGGGTGGCCATATGACCATTTAAACTCCTTGTCATATTCGCCATAAGCTAGCATAATGAGGTTTTAATAAATTAAATTTGTTTGAATTAGCTCAAGAGCTTAGAGGGCCACAATTGGACAAGGGGAAGGAAAAAGTGATCGAATAGCCGTAAAAGCCGCTCGACAACATCCGAGGTAAGTCCTCAAGAAGTGACCCTACTTGAATTATGTGAAATGAAATATGGATGTGTAATGATTATCGATTTATGTGTGTATGAGTATTTGAATGATACCCGGGCTAAGTCCCAAGGCGATTATGCTAGTGATTACCTTTGTGTTTGAGCCTTAGTAACGAAAATGAAACATGAATGTCTAATGATTATTGATGTATGTGTGCATGAGCAATTGAATGATATCCGGCTAAGTCCCAAGACATTTATGCTGAAATTATATCCGGTTAAGACCAAGGCAATTGTGCTAGCGGCTACATCCGGCTAAGACCAAGGCATTCGTGCAAGTCGTTCTATCCGGGCTAAGACCCGAAGGCATTCGTGCACGTGGTTATATCCGGTTGTATTCCGAAGAAGCTTGGGCTGGAGGTGAGTGTTGGTTGCTGTAATAAATTCAATTAGTACGCTCGAAAAGCCCAAAGAATAAGGTATGTTTATATGTGCATTGGAAAAGTCAACATGTTTGAGCAACATTCGCTCAATCGACTAACGAATATCAACTATTGAAGTGGTTGATACCTTGTGAAAGTATATAATGATGAAGTGTGAAGTAAGAATGATTATGTGAATGTGTATTAATGAAATGATGCATTTGGCTATGTGAATGTATTGCTTTAATTAAAGCTGATTTTATTCCTTGAGACTTACTAAGCATAAAAATGCTTACCCCGTTGCTTGGGCTCTGTTTTATAGATTTTGCTCGATAGCAATCGGATTCGGGATCATTAAAGTCGAAGTCATCTACACTATCAAAGCCTCCATTTTGGTATAATTTTTGGTTGAACTTTGAAATGGCATGTATAGGACTACCCTTGTCGGTTCAATTGTGTTGTGATGTATATGTGTACGGCCATGCGAAAATGGCTCGTAGAAGTCAAGTCTGAACTTAGACCATTTGTGATTTGTATAAATATATATATGGTTTCATGATGTAATTATGGATTGGAAATGGGAGTGTTGGTCACATGATCAGCCATTGGAATGGCTAAAATGGTCATAGGTGAACCTATGTATGGCAAGACTAGTTGGATCATGGAGACTACAAATAGATAAGACCTACCTTGAAAACAGATGCTGGCAGCAGCAGTGGAGTGGTTTTGAAAAATCACCAAAATTTGTAGGAATGGTATTAAATAGTGAATAAGTTATGTAAATGAACCTTGATGAGTCTACTTTCATATGGAAGAAACGAAACGGTCATAGGAGTTACATGTTAAGAGATATTAATGCTATTGTGAGACAGGGCCAGAACGGTTTCTGGGTCCCCTGTCGCAACTTTAAAATTTACTATAAATTATCCAGAAAGAATCAGGAGTCATGCCTTATATTTACAGATTCCATTTTGAGTCTAGTTTCATTAGAAACAAACGGCACCAGTATTAAAGCCCTGTACAGAGAGATATTCAAGTTGTAACGCGCAAAGGTCAGAGCAGTTGATCTCTGTAACATGGGTGACTTTAACTAATAAACTGTACCAATTGGCCCGACCAAAAATTCTAGAAATAAATCCATGGATGGATATATGAGTCTAAATTCAGGGAAAATTTACGAAAACAGTTTCCGAGTTTTGAAACTCGAGATATGATTTTTAAGGCGACAGTGACGCAGTTTTCCAGCCTGACTGGAAATGTCAAATTGATGGGCGAAACATGTGGATTTGGCTTGTTAACCCCTCGTGTCCGACACCGGCGATGGTCTCGGGTTCGGGGTGTTACAATCCTGGGATATCAAAATAAGAATTAAGAACACATAATTAAGAACAATTTAAATATTTATCATACGATTCAGAAAATAATAACAAGATTCATCTTAGGTTTCATTCCCCTTAGGTATTTAGGGGATTTAGTTCATAACTAAAGAAGAAAACATCTCCAAAGAATAAAAAATACAAAAAATAAAGAAAACCCAAAACTCCTGAAGGGAAATTGAGGAGCGATCTTCAGTCTTGATGATGAATCTAGCTTCTGAGATGGATCAATCATCTTTCTTGGGGTAATTCTTTACCCCCCTTCTCCGTCGCCCTTTTTTCTCCTCTTCTAAGGTGTATTTATAGGCTTTGGTATGCCTAGAAGCCCTCAAAAGTGGCCTTTTCCGAATTAGACTTAACTTGAGCTCGGTAGGGACAAGCCCGTGTGACACTCCCATGTGCGATTACCTCAGGCCGTGTTTGAGCCTGTTAGAATGCCACGGGGGTCTGCTATGCCCGTGTGAGTCGTGCTCCAATTCTACAAGATTGACACAGCCGTGTAGTCTGCCCGTGTAAGGAGGTCCAGGCCGTGTTGATTTTTTACTTTGGCCCATTTTCTCTGTTTTTGGCCCGTTTCTCGTTCCTTTCGCTCTTCTATGCTCTCTTAAGTATAAAACATGAAATTAAAGCATTAGGAGCATCGAATTCACGAATTCTAATGAGAAATCATCCATAAAATGCATTAATCATGGGGTAAAAATATGTATAATTTACTGTTTATCAGGACACACGGAGTAGGAGGCAAGGAATTACTCGAAAAAAGCCGATTGATCCATCTCAGAAGCCAGATTCACCTTCAAGATTGAAGATCTCCCTTCAATTCGCTTCAAGAGTTCTTGGGTTTTCTTTATGTTTTATTATCATTATTCTTTTGAGATGTTTTCTTTCATAAATATGAAGTAAACC
The DNA here is from genome assembly GCF_025698485.1 of Gossypium arboreum. NCBI lineage: Eukaryota > Viridiplantae > Streptophyta > Magnoliopsida > Malvales > Malvaceae > Gossypium > Gossypium arboreum. The sequence goes on from NC_069082.1 coordinate 60,565,490, forward strand.
CCTTAAATACCTATGGGGAATGAAATCTAAGACGGATCTTGTTATTATTATCTGAATTATATGATAAATATTTGACTTGTTCTTAATTATGAGTTTTTAATTCTTGCTTTAATATTCTAGGATATTGATTCAAGTATTGATGTGCTTATTCAGAGGAGCAAAAGTCCCTGTCTAAGAGTAGGTCTAACATAATTAAGCGGATTTGATTACATGTGACAGCCCAAAATTGACCCTAGTCGGAAGGTGGTCTCGGGACCACAAAACCGAGGCATAAAAATAATTTAAAATTTATTTTGATGCCTATAATATGTGTGTATTCATGTATGACATTTTTTGATGATTGGTTTAGTGTTATAAAGGTGAATTTCACTAGAAAGGACCTAGTAGTGAACTTTGAAAGTATGATGGGGAAATGTGTGATGACTAATTAAAGCATGCATGCAAAATAATGGACTTGCATGTCAAATTCCCCTTTATAGGTGGTGGCGGCCATGACAAGGAGGATGGGCTAAACATGTCATGAAACATGTTTTGTTGGTGCATTAGGGTGAAATAATAAACAAAGGTGTATGGGTGATAAAAAAATGAAAAAAAAATGTGTGTGAGTGTGGTAATCCCCCCCTTGCCGTGAGTTGAGAAAGAGGGAAGAAAAAAAATTTTGTTGTGTTCATCCTTTCTCATCCTTTTTGGCCGAAAATCATAAGGGGAAGAAAGAGGATTTTTGCTTCATGCTTGGTTTAGAAGAGATCTAGAAGGTGATTTGGCTAAATTGGCATCAAGATTAAGGTATGTATGAGGTTGTGTTAGGAGTTTCATGCATGTTTTGGTTGCTAACTTGATGAGCATGTTAGCCATGGCTCAAATCTTTGTTATGCCATGGAAATGGTATTTGGCCAAAGTTGTTATGGTGATAAAGCCATTGCATGCTAAGTGTGAAGCTTGATGATGATGCATGCAATGATGGATTGTCTACTCTTGAGTAAGATTTTGAGTTTTCTTTTGTGTTTAACCATGATTGAAGTTGAAAGGAGCATGATTGTCATATTCGCCATGATGCATTCATGAGCATGGTTCATGCTTCTTGCATGTTAGTTAAAATTTGTATTTTGGATGGCTATGGACACCTTGAAATTCGCCATGCTCATATATGTATATATATGTTTGCACATGATGTTTTGGCTATGAAGTAAGTGATGAATATATTGGTTTAAAGAAGAAGATGTTGAAGAATGCTTGTGAAATTGCAAGCACAATTGCCTAGCACACATATAAGTGCTTGATGCTATATTATAAGTTTTGAGCCACAATGTGCAAAGCATTAACTAGTAAAATGCATGCTGTTTTTGTGAGGTATTAAGTGCATAATTGGCCTCAACATGTACATGAATATTCGGCCTTGGGTAGCCTATTGAAGGCCTTAGCTTTTCCTTGATGCTCAAATAAATTGTATTGAATTGCTTGATGTAGTATAAAATGTGCATGACCATTGTGTATTCAAGCTAAAGAGTGGCCATATGACCATTTAAACTCCTTGTCATATTCGCCATAAGCAAGCACAATGAGGTTTTAATAAATTGAATTTGTTTGAATTAGCTCAAGAGCTAAGAGGGCCACAATTGGACAAGGGGAAGGAAAAAGTGATCGAATAGCCGAAAAAGCCGTTCGACAACATCCGAGGTAAGTCCTCAAGAAGTGACCTTACTTGAATTATGTGAGATGAAGTATGAATGTGTATGATTATTGATTTATGTGTGTATGAGAAATTGAATGATACCGGGCTAAGTCCCAAGGCGAATATGCTTGTGAATATATGTGCGTTTGAGCCTTAGTAACGAAAATGAAATATGTATGTCCAAAGATTATTGATGTATGTGTACATGAGAAATTGAATGATATCCGGGCTAAGCCCGAGGACAATTATGCTGAAATTATATCCGGGTTAAGACCAAGGCAATTGTGCTAGTGGCTATATCCGGGCTAAGACCGAAGGCATTAGATACGAGTTATTCTATCCGGGCTAAGACCAAGGCATTTGTGCACGTGATTATATCCGGTTATATTCCGAAGAATCTTGGGCTGGAGGTGAGTGTTGGTTGCTGTAATGAATTCAATTAGTACACTCGAAAAGCCCAAAGGATAAGGTACGTTATATGTGCATTGGAAAGTCGACATGTTTGAGCAACATTCGCTCAATCGACTAATGAATTTCAGTTATTGAATTGATTGATACTTTGTGAAAGTATATAATGATGAAGTGTGAAGTAAGAATGTGTATTAATGAAATGATGCATTTGGCTATGTGAATATATTGCTGTAATTAGAGTTGATTATATTCCTTGAGACTTACTAAGCATAAAAAAATGCTTACTCCGTTACTTTGGCTCTCTGTTTTATAGATTTCGCTCGATAGCAATCGGATTCGGGATCAATAAAGTCGAAGTCATCCACACTATCCACGCCTCTATTTTGGTATAAATTTTGGTTGAACTTTGAAATGGCATGTATAGGACTACCCTTGTTGGTTGAATATGTTGTGATGTATATATGTACGGCCATGCGAAAATGGCTCGTAAAAGTGAAGTATCGACTTAGACTAATTGTGGTTTGTATGTATATATTTGGTGTCATGATGTGGCTATGGCTTGGAAATGGGAATGTTGGTCATATGATCAGCCATTGGCATGGTTAAAATGATCATATATGAACCTATGTATGGCAAGACTAGTTGGTTCATGGAGACTACCAAATAGGTAAGACCTACCTTAAAACAGATGCTGCCAGCTGCAGTGACGTGAATGTGAAAAATCACCAAAATTCGTAGGAATGGAATTAAATAGTGAATAAGCTATGTAAATTAACCTTGATGAGTCTATTTTCATATGGAAGAAACGAAATGGTCATAGGAGTTACATGTTAAGAGATATTAAAGCTATTGTGAGACAGGGCCAGAACGGTTCCTGGGTTCCCTGTCGCAACTTTAAAAATTTACTATAAATTATCCAAAAAGAATTAGGAGACATACCTTATATGTACAGATTCCATTTTGAGTCTAGTTTCATTAGAAACAAACGGCACCAGCATTAAATCCCTTTAAAGAGAGATATTAAAGTTATACCACGCGAAGATCAGAGCAGTCGATCCCTGTAACATGAGTGACTTTAACTAATAAACTGTACCAATTGACCCGACCAAAAATTCTAGAAATAAATCCATGGATGGATATATGAGTCTAAATTCAGGGAAAATTTACAAAACCAGTTTCCGAGTTTTGAAACTCGAGATATGATTTTTAAGGTGACAGTGACGCAGTTTTCCAGCCTGACTGGAAATGTCAAATGGATGGGCAAAACAAGTGAACTTGGCTTGTTAACCCTCGTGTCCGACACCGCGATGGTCTCGGGTTCGGGTGTTACAATTTTATTGGTATCGAGCCACGGTTTAGTCGATTCTAGGACTACCGTGATGTGTTTGGGGTCTAGCTATACATGCCATTAAATGATGAATCGATAGTGTAGTGATTTCGACAATTTGACTTTGTGTTTGTTTATAGCAATGGATCCCGATCCCAACCGAAGCGATAGCTGATGATGTGGAGAGTGTGGCGCTGCTCCGCGCAAGAAGGGACAGGCGGCAGACTCTCAACCTATGGCCAGCAATCCTAATGACGAGGCTAGGCAAGCCTTTTATAGTGTGATGAACGAATGGTTTAATCAATACATTCGAACCAACACTACTGTTCCACAACCTCCATTCTCGACAAATGCAACCCAAGACCTACAATACCTCCGTGATGACCAAATAAGGTCAAGTAAGCCCCGATCGATAGGATTCAAAACATGGGGCCACTGAATTTAAGGCTACGGATGATGATGATGCCGAAGCGAGCTGAATTTTGGTTAGATAACACTATCCGGGTGCTTGATGAGCTATCCTGTACACCGATGAGTGCTTAAAGTGTACCATCTCCTTGCTACGCGAGTCCGCCTACTATTGGTGGAGTACTCGACTTGTGGTGCCTAGAGAGCAAGTGACTTGGGAATTCTTTCAAACCGAGTTCAAAAAGTATATCATCGAGATTCATCGACCAAAAGCGGAGGAATTCCTTGATCTTAAGCAAGGTTCGATGTCGATTACCGACTACTGAACGAAAATTTGTGAGGCTTAGCGGTACACGAGAATGCATTTCGTCCGAAGCCATTATGTGTAAGCGCTTCGAGGATGGGCTGAATGATGATATAAGGATGTTCGTTGGCATTCTCGAGATACGAGAGTTCGTAGTACTTGTTGAGCGAGCTTGTAAAGCCGAAGAGCTTAGAAAGAAGAATCAAAAAGTTGATGTGGGAACTGGAGAATTTCGAAAAAGGTCCTCGAGAAAGTCTCTTCAACAAGCATCGAAGAGATTTCGAGATGATGTGAGCCGGTCTAGAGGCGTTTCGGGCTTTTCTAGACGAGGACGCGATCGACCCCCTGTGACCACACGAGTCACCTCGATCGCCGGTGGTGGAATTGATCGACGAGAGAGGGCGGAGTGTCCACATTGTGGCAAATGGCATTCGGGGAGCTGTTGGTTTCGTGATCGCTCCTGCTATAAGTGTGGATCGGCCGACCACTTTATGAAGGATTGCCCGAGGATGCATGAACAGAATGTAAGTCAGAGTGCAAACCCGGGTGCTACCACTGCTCGAGGTAGGCCACCTAGAAATATGGGCAATGTCAGTGGCGGTCAGAGAGGATCTAGAGATGCTACCATCAGATCTGAGGCTCGTGCTCCTGCTAGGACTTATGCCATACGCGCACGCGAGGATGCTGCCTCTCCAGATGTTATTACCGGTACTTTCACTCTTTTCAATACAAATGTGATTGCTTTGATTGACCCTGGTTCTACTCATTCATATATATGTGAAACCTTAGCATCCAGTAAGACTTTGCCCATTGAGTCTACTGAGTTTGTAATTCGGGTGTCAAACCCCTTGGGTCATTACGTGCTTGTCAACAAAGTGTGCAAGAAAAGTCCCCTAGTGTTCCGAGGTTCTTGTTTTCCGGCGGACTTGATGCTTTTGCCTATTCGATGAGTTCGACGTTATTCTTGGTTTGGATTGGTTGACCATGCACGATGCGGTTGTAAATTGCAAGAGCAAGACTATCGATTTGAGGTGCGCGAATAATGAAATAATTCGGGTTGAGTCTACGGACTTAAAGGGGTTGCTAGCTGTAATATCAGCGATGTTGGCCCAGAAATATGTAAGAAAAGGGTGCGAAGCGTACCTTGCGTACGTGCTCGATGACAAGGAATCAGAAAAGAAACCCGAATCTGTGCCCGTGGTTTATGAATACCCGGATGTTTTCCCCGAAGAATTACCGGGTTTACCACCTGTTCAGGAAATAGAATTTGGCATCGAATTGGTACCTGGTACCACTCCAATTTCGATAGCTCCGTATCGTATGGCACCAACGGAATTAAAGGAGTTGAAAGCTCAGTTGCAAGAATTGGTGGATAGAGGTTTTGCTCGCCCGAGTTTTTCGCCTTGGGGTGCGCCAGTATTGTTCGTGAAGAAGAAGGATGGAACCATGCGGCTGTGCATCGACTATCGTCAGCTTAATAAAGCGACGATAAAGAACAAATATCCGTTGCCACGTATTGATGACTTGTTCGATCAACTGAAGGAGCCTCGGTGTTCTCGAAAATAGATTTGAGATCGGGCTATTATCAATTGCGAATCCGAGATTGGACGTACCCAAGACCGCCTTGAGCGAGATATGGTCACTATGAGTTCCTAGTGATGCCGTTTGGGCTCACTAATGCCCTCGCGGTATTTATGGATTTAATGAATCGGATCTTTAGACCATATTTGGATCGATTCGTAGTCGTGTTCATTGATGACATCTTGGTCTATTCAAGAAATGAGACCGAACATCTTTGAACACTGCGGTTAGTTTGCAAATTTTACGGGATAAGCAATTATATGCTAAGTTCAAAGCAAGTGTGAGTTCGGTTAAGAGGTTAGCTTCTTGGGTCATGTGGTATCAGATCGGGTATTCGAGTCGACCGAATAAAATTTCAGCCATACTTAATTGGAAGCCTCAGAAATATTACTGAGGTTCGAGCTTTTTGGGGCTTGCTTAGGTTATTACCGACGATTTGTAAAGGCTTCTCAACGATAGCCACGCCGATGACGGCTTACTCCAAAAGGATGTTAAGTTGAATGGATGGAGAAATGCCAAAAAGTTTCGATCAATGAAAACTTATTTGATGAAGCCCCAATTCTAGTGCAACCCGAGTCCGCAAGGAGTTTGTCATCTATAGCGACGCCTCTCTACTTGGGTTAGGTTGCGTATTAATGCAAGAAGGTCGAGTTGTGGCCTATGCGTCGAGGCAATTAAAGCCACATGAGAAAACTTATCCGACTCATGATCTCGAATTGGCGCCATCGTATTCGCCTTAAAGATTTGGCGACATTACTTATTTGGTGAAAGGTGCCATGTATACTCGGATCACAAAAGTCTCAAATATTTGATGACCCAAAGAGACTTAAATTTGCGACAAAGACGTTGGCTCGAGCTGTTAAAGGATTATGAGTGATCATTGACTATCACCGGGAAAGGCGAATGTGGTTGCGGATGCCTTGAGTCGTAAATCGTTATTCACTTTCTGACGATGAATGTGCACTTGTCCGTCCGATCCGAAGCGGTGTGTTAGTGGCTGAATTGAAAGCCAAACCATTATTGACACACCAAATTCGAGAAGCTCGTAAAGTCGACGACGAGTTGGTTGCAAAACGGCTGCGTGTGTTCGAACAAGGACTCGAGTTTCAAATCGACGATGACGATTGTTTGAGGTTCAAAAGTCGTTTGTGTGTTCCAAAGAATTGAACTCATTTCGATAATTCTGAATGAAGCCCATTGTAGCCGAATGGCAATCCACCGGGAGTACTGAAGATGTACAATGATTTGAAACGTCGGTTTTGGTGGCATGGTATGAAGCGAGACATCTCCGACTTTGTTTGAGATGTTTAATATGTCAACAAGTGAAAGCGGAACATCGGTGCCTTGAGATTACTTGACCAATCACGATACCCGAGTGGAAATGGGATCGAGTCACAATGGACTTTGTATCCGGACCGCCATTGTCAGCAAGTAAGAAGGATGCGGTTTGGGTCATGGTAGATCGATTGACTAAGTCGGCCCACTTTGTCCCCGTACGTACGGACTTTTCAATGGACAAATTAGCTGAATTGTACGTTTCTCAAATTGTGAGATTACACGGGGTGCCTATTTCCATCGTGTCGGATGGAGATCCGAGATTTACCTCGCGATTTTGGAAAAAGTTGCAAGAAGCTTTGGGTACCAAGTTGCATTTCAGCACCGCCTTTCACCCCCAAACCGATGGTCAATCCGAGCGGATAATTCAGATACTTGAGGATATGTTAAGATGTTGCGTCCTCGAGTTTAGTGGTTCATGGGAACGGTATTTGCCGTTGATTGAATTCGCTTACAACAACAGCTTTCAATCAAGTATTAAGATGGCACCCTACGAGGCCTTGTACGGTCGTAAATGCCGTACACCATTGTTTTGGACTGAGCTCGGTGAAAGCAAGATTTTCGGGGTGGATTTGATTAGGGATGCTGAACAGAAAGTGAAAGTAATCCGTGAAAGTCTGAAGATAGCCTCCGATCGTCAGAAGTCGTACGCGGATCTGAAGCGTAAGGATATCGAGTATCAGGTGGGTGATAAAGTGTTTCTCAAGGTATCGCCTTGGAAAAAGATACTCAGGTTCGGCCGTAAGGGCAAGTTGAGCCCGAGGTTCATTGGGCCATATGAGATATCAGAGCGAGTCGGTCCAGTGGCATATCGTTTGATTTTTGCCCCTTGAACTCAAAAAGGTTCACGATGTCTTTCACGTTTCAATGCTTCGACGCTATAGATCCGATCCATCGCACGTGATTAGTCCATCAGAAATTGAAATTCAAGCTAATATGAGTTATGAGGAAGAACCGATTCGTATCCTATCACGAGAAGTGAAAGAGTTGCGAAACAAGCGGGTTCCGCTAGTGAAAGTGTTATGGCTCAAGCACGGGATAGAAGAAGCTACTTGGGAGACCGAGAACTCTATGAAAGAGCGATATCCAAGCCTATTTACCGGTAAGATTTTCGGGGACGAAAATTTCTTAAGTGGGGGAGAGTTGTGACAGCCCAAAATTGACCCTAGTCGGAAGGTGGTCTCGGGACCACAAAACCGAGGCATAAAAATAATTTAAAATTTATTTCGATGCCTATAATATGTGTGTATTCATGTATGACATTTTTTGATGATTGGTTTAGTGTTATAAAGGTGAATTTCACTAGAAAGGACCTAGTAGTGAACTTTGAAAGTATGATGGGGAAATGTGTGATGACTAATTAAAGCATGCATGCAAAATAATGGACTTGCATGTCAAATTCCCCCTTTTATAGGTGGTGGCCGGCCATGACAAGGGAGGATGGGCTAAACATGTCATGAAACATGTTTTGTTGGTGCATTAGGGTGAAATAATAAACAAAGGTGTATGGGTGATAAAAAAATGAAAAAAAAATGTGTGTGAGTGTGGTAATCCCCCCTTGCCGTGAGTTGAGAAAGAGGAAGAAAAAAATTTTGTTGTGTTCATCCTTTCTCATCCTTTTGGCCGAAAATCATAAGGGAAGAAAGAGGATTTTTGCTTCATGCTTGGTTTAGAAGAGATCTAGAAGGTGATTTGGCTAAATTGGCATCAAGATTAAGGTATGTATGAGGTTGTGTTAGGAGTTTCATGCATGTTTTGGTTGCTAACTTGATGAGCATGTTAGCCATGGCTCAAATCTTTGTTATGCCATGGAAATGGTATTTGGCCAAAGTTGTTATGGTGATAAAGCCATTGCATGCTAAGTGTGAAGCTTGATGATGATGCATGCAATGATGGATTGTCTACTCTTGAGTAAGATTTTGAGTTTTCTTTTTGTGTTTAACCATGATTGAAGTTGAAAGGAGCATGATTGTCATATTCGGCCATGATGCATTCATGAGCATGGTTCATGCTTCTTGCATGTTAGTTAAAATTTGTATTTTGGATGGCTATGGACACCTTGAAATTCGGCCATGCTCATATATGTATATATATGTTTGCACATGATGTTTTGGCTATGAAGTAAGTGATGAATATATTGGTTTAAAGAAGAAGATGTTGAAGAATGCTTGTGAAATTGCAAGCACAATTGACCTAGCACACATATAAGTGCTTGATGCTATATTATAAGTTTTGAGCCACAATGTGCAAAGCATTAACTAGTAAAATGCATGCTGTTTTTGTGAGGTATTAAGTGCATAATTGGCCTCAACATGTACATGAATATTCGGCCTTGGGTAGCCTATTGAAGGCCTTAGCTTTTCCTTGATGCTCAAATAAATTGTATTGAATTGCTTGATGTAGTATAAAATGTGCATGACCATTGTGTATTCAAGCTAAAGAGTGGCCATATGACCATTTAAACTCCTTGTCATATTCGCCATAAGCAAGCACAATGAGGTTTTAATAAATTGAATTTGTTTGAATTAGCTCAAGAGCTAAGAGGGCCACAATTGGACAAGGGGAAGGAAAAAGTGATCGAATAGCCGAAAAAGCCGTTCGACAACATCCGAGGTAAGTCCTCAAGAAGTGACCTTACTTGAATTATGTGAGATGAAGTATGAATGTGTATGATTATTGATTTATGTGTGTATGAGAAATTGAATGATACCCGGCTAAGTCCCAAGGCGAATATGCTTGTGAATATATGTGCGTTTGAGCCTTAGTAACGAAAATGAAATATGTATGTCCAAAGATTATTGATGTATGTGTACATGAGAAATTGAATGATATCCGGGCTAAGCCCGAGGACAATTATGTTGAAATTATATCCGGTTAAGACCAAGGCAATTGTGCTAGTGGCTATATCCGGGCTAAGACCAAGGCATTCGTATGCGAGTTATTCTATCCGGGCTAAGACCCAAGGCATTTGTGCACGTGATTATATCCGGTTATATTCGAAGAATCTTGGGCTGGAGGTGAGTGTTGGTTGCTGTAATGAATTCAATTAGTACACTCGAAAAGCCCAAAGGATAAGGTACGTTATATGTGCATTGAAAGTCGACATGTTTGAGCAACATTCGCTCAATCGACTAATGAATTTCAGTTATTGAATTGATTGATACTTTGTGAAAGTATATAATGATGAAGTGTGAAGTAAGAATGTGTATTAATGAAATGATGCATTTGGCTATGTGAATATATTGCTGTAATTAGAGTTGATTATATTCCTTGAGACTTACTAAGCATAAAAAATGCTTACTCTGTTACTTTGGCTCTCTGTTTTATAGATTTCGCCGATAGCAATCGGATTCGGGATCAATAAAGTCGAAGTCATCCACACTATCCACGCCTCTATTTTGGTATAAATTTTGGTTGAACTTTGAAATGGCATGTATAGGACTACCCTTGTTGATTGAATATGTTGTGATGTATATATGTACGGCCATGCGAAAATGGCTCGTAAAAGTGAAGTATCGACTTAGACTAATTGTGGTTTGTATGTATATATTTGGTGTCATGATGTGGCTATGGCTTGGAAATGGGAATGTTGGTCATATGATCAGCCATTGGCATGGTTAAAATGATCATATATGAACCTATGTATGGCAAGACTAGTTGGTTCATGGAGACTACCAAATAGGTAAGACCTACCTTAAAACAGATGCTGCCAGCTGCAGTGACGTGAATGTGAAAAATCACCAAAATTCGTAGGAATGGAATTAAATAGTGAATAAGCTATGTAAATTAACCTTGATGAGTCTATTTTCATATGGAAGAAACGAAATGGTCATAGGAGTTACATGTTAAGAGATATTAAAGCTATTGTGAGACAGGGCCAGAACGGTTCCTGGGTTCCCTGTCGCAACTTTAAAAATTTACTATAAATTATCCAAAAAGAATTAGGAGACATACCTTATATTTACAGATTCCATTTTTAGTCTAGTTTCATTAGAAACAAACGGCACCAGCATTAAATCCCTGTACAGAGAGATATTAAAGTTATACCACGCAAAGGTCAGAGCAGTCGATCCCTGTAACATGAGTGACTTTAACTAATAAACTGTACCAATTGACCCGACCAAAAATTCTAGAAATAAATCCATGGATGGATATATGAGTCTAAATTCAGGGAAGATTTACGAAACAGTTTCGAGTTTTGAAACTCGAGATATGATTTTAACGTGACAATGACGCAGCTTTTCCGGCTGACCGAAATGTCAAATGGATGGGCAAAACAAGTGAACTTGGCTTGTTAACCCCTCGTGTCCGACACCGGCGATGGTCTCGGGTTCGGGGTGTTACATTACATGCCTAGAGATAGGGTGACATAATTTTGCCGGATTAGGGTGAAAGCTAATAAGGGAATCCATAGATCGAGTTAATGCAACACTAGGGGTTTTAATTAGAAAGAGATTTCAATTAATCAACCTAGGGTTAGATGTTGCTAGTCTCGAGAGAGTTAGAATTTCTACGGATCAAGTTAAGTGAATAAATCGTCTAATTCAGAGTCAATAACAAGTGAAGTCTAGATTGATTTTTCCCTTAGGTATTGTCCAAATCATTCAGTTTTCCCAAAAGTTATTTCCCCAATTTACTTTCTATGCATTCTTAGTTTAGTAATTAGTTTAGATAAAACAAACCCCTTTATTTTTAGGCTAGATAATAAAAAGAAAGTTAATACTAGTACTTTTAGTTCCTTTGGGTTCGACATCCCGGTCTTGCCATAAGCTATACTACTGTTCGATAAGGTGCGATTACCTTTGTCATGATAATAGTTAGTTTTCAAGAACGGACATTCATAAATTATAAAACTTATCACGATTCACATCACATCAAAGAAACAAGGGGGAATCATGAACGCACTGATTTGTCAAATAACAACTATGAAAACAAACAAAGATGAAGAGAGTAAGGCATGAAGTATTCAGCTTGGGTACCAAATAAAAAGAGAGGGTAAGAGAAACGATTTGAGAGAGAAAGAGAGAGAAACAATACTCGACAAAACAATAGACCAAAAGGGGAGAGGGAGAAGAGCAACGCCTGAAGAAAAGTGCAACACACATTAACTCCTACAATATTCGGCCAAGGCTTGGGGAAGTAGAAGAGAATCGGTTAGACCTAGGAGTAAAAAGCCGAACAACCTTAAGAGGGGAGAAGGGTGAAATCGGCCAAGGAGGAAGGGAAAAAGACCCAAAATGCAAACCCTGAAAGCAAAAATGAAAGACACTGCAAACCTCCCTAGGCCCCAATCGGTTTCCACAGAAAAAAAGCAACCAAACCAAATGGAAAACTTACCAAAGCTGAATTCCATGAGTGCCTAGAATCCCCATTCAGCATAACACCCTTTCTCTCCTTAACCCCCCATAATTACCTCCCCAAAACCCTCCCCAAATCTCTCAACTGATCACTATCCAAATCTCCCCTTTCTCCTCTTAAATTTCGACTACACCATCCCCTACACCCCTCAAACACTCCAACCGTCCAAGCATCAGAGTTCCACTGACATACAACCTCTCACATGGCAACTTGCAAAATAAAACACACCTTGCACATAGCAGGACTCGAACTCCAGTCTCTTAGTAACAGTTACACGCCACTATCCCCTAGACTAATAGGCTTTTTCTGACATGTTTTACCAACAATTATTTAAGAAGCCTGCTAACTAGAGACAGGGTTTAATCAAGTAAAAACAAAACTTTGTACAAGCCAAGGCTTGAACCCAAGACTTCTCAGACATTTCCTAGAACACTTAACCACTGAGGCAGACACACAGTTGTGTAACACAACCAGAAAAATGAATGCTTAGATTTTGGGGCGTTCCACTAACATATTATATAATCTGAAAATCTCAAAAATAGATAATTCAAGTGATTAATTAATAGAGAAATCCATTCATACCAGGATAAAATGTGCAGCCTTAGTAAAAAAAATCGATAATTACTCAAATAGTATCTTTCTTTTTCATAGACTGGGAGAATCCTGATATAAAATTCATAGTAATTTTGTCCCTTTTCCATTTCAGTATTTTCACTGACTATAACCATCTTGAAAGTATCATCTCTATCTTGCTGATAAATCCAACATTTTAAATATAGATTCAAAAATACCACCTTTCATTTCGGGCTACCAGTATATCTTTTTCAAATCGTTGTGCATCTTATCATTTCCCAGATAAACAGACATAGTACCACTGTGATCATTCATGTAAAATTTTTTGTAAAAGTTCCAAATTCTTCAATACACAGGCTCTATCTCGAAATAACAGACAAACATCAGATTCTAATCTACTATCCTGATTCAATAATTATTTCATTCAGTACCCGTTTATCTTACAACTCATTATCACTTTTTTGGGTTTCACAGATCTGTTGTAGAAACATCAGCTTAGCTGTAAGCTCAGCTAAAATTATTCTTTCATCAGACAATAGCAATCGAGTATTTATTGCTCGGAAAGCAAACAAAGAATTTTCTACTCAACATATCAGCAACTATATTTACTTTTCTTGAATGAAAATCAATTACCAAATCAGGGTCTTTCAATAATTCAAACCATCTACTCTGTGTTAGATTCAAATTTGTCTATACCATCGAGTGTTTTAAAATTTATGATCAGTATATATATGATATTTTCACCATTCAGATACTGTTACCAAATTCTCAATGCAAACACAATAATTGTCAATTCAAGATCATATATTGGGAAATTCTTTTTCCTGTAGCTTTATATGGCTAGTAGTATAGACCATTACTTTACCTTTTTTCATCAAAATACAGTCTAATCCATTTAATGATGTATCACTATGATAATAAATTCCTTACCCGATTCAAACTGAACAAGAACTGATGCTTAGGTCATCAGGGCTTCCAACTGATCAAAACTTTACTAACATTTGCCTGTCCATTCAAACCTTACATTTTTCTGTAATATCCATATCATTGATGTAGCTATCATAGAAGACACTTTCACAAAAATTAAAAAGGATATCAAAGCTTTAAATTATTCTGAGGTCACAATCATCAGATAAGTTATATCGATAATACTATAATAGATCTGGCGTTTCCACAATATAAATGGGACAATACCTCAACCTTAATAATATTTTTCAAATAAAAGAGGAAAACCAAGGATGGTTCCAATATCAACCAGTGCAATAATACAGTTTCTATAATCTGTGTTCGATATTACCAAATTCCCATTGTCAAGTTAGAATTCATAACAGTAGTTGTAACACCCCTAACACGTATTTATCACCGAACTAGGGTTAAAGGCATTACCAGATGAAACAGAACATTTAACTTTAATTTCATAATCATCATTGCATCAGAGATCAACATCAATATAGAGTCCCTTATATAGGTCATTGAGACCTTAAACATGCTTTAGAAAAGGGTTGGGACTAAACCGAACACATACAGATTTTTTCCAAAATTTAAACATTTTTCAAACATGTACAGGTCACACACCTATGTGAACAGGCCGCGTGGCCGCACGGTATTAGACATGCCCATGTGTCTAGGCCGTGTCAAAATAAGGCATACATACTGACTTGATCACACGACCACAAGATACGCCTATGTGCCTTGGCCGTGGTCAAATCTGACTTGGTTCACACGGCTAGCCACACGCCCGTGTGCCTTAGCAGTGCTCGAGCTTGACTTATAATTGTAGGGAACCCCAGGGACACACGACCGTGTAATATAGCTGTGTGTCGCACACAGCTAAGACACACTTCCGTGTCTCTGCCCATGTGGACAAAAATAGGCCATTTGAATAGCCAACTTGCCACCCCTAATTGGGTTAAACCTATAAGCAATAAAACAAGCATACTTGCCCTATCAATTCAGCCAAATTCAATATCAAAACATAAGCCATTCATATCATATATTAGTAACCCAAATCCATACTCATAAGCCTTACTAATTTATGTCCAAATATATGTCAAAAGCATATCAAGCATTTCTTTCCATACATCATTCAATCTCATGCTAAAACTTACCAAAACTTACCAACATTTATCATTTCTTTTGTCCAACCAAAACATACCACATTTACACAATAGTATCACATACCATAAGCCATTATCAACTATGAGTTCATACACAAACTAGCCAAATCACATGGGTAAGTATATACATCACAAAACATAATCTCAAAACTACTAGCCTATACATGCCATACTTTAATATATACATTTTCAAGTACCAAAATGAGGTTCGATAGTGTGGTGACAATCCTCAATGATCCCTGAGCTCACAGTAGCTTCGATATCTATGACACAATGCAAACACACACAAAGTAAGCTTTCAAAAGCTTAGCTCGTACCAAAAATCATAAACAGTATATAAAATATGAAAAAAATAAGTATTTATAATTTCTCAATTCTTCTATCAATTTTATGCCAACACAATTCATATGTTCATACCAATTCAACGAACTTCACATACATAATATCATCTACCACATAGGTATCGTACATACCTAAACCTTTCGTACTTATTAATTTTCATTCTCGCCTTCTGTTCGGATATTTTAAAACTTTTTGTGAATTACTATTGCTTCAAACATCCGCACACTTAGTGCTTTAAAGGTTAGCCAAAGCTAGAACAATTCTGCCCACTCAGTGCCATCTTATTTAACCAAAACTATCTCGGTATCGCACATTTAATGCCTCATACAACCGAAGCTATGCCATTTCGCACATTTAGTGTAATTTATAGCCGAAGCTATTTTGAATCGCACACTTAGTGCCAAATGTAGTTGATTTATCATCGTATTCAATCCATAATAAAATATTTACACAGTTTATGTATAATTAAAGCATCAAAAATATACTTGTAACATCATTTATCATATACGAACTTACCTCGTACTCAAAATTGTCGATTTGAATCGTCTACTCGATTATCTTTGACTTTCCTAAGTCTAAATCTAAATTCTTCCTTTCTTGATCTATATGTATTCAAAATTAATCCTTTTTATTCACTAAATCATTCAAACCAATCCATCAACACATAATTAGGGCATTTTGCAAACTAACCATCACATTTTCACATTTTCACATTTTTGACACTTTAGTCCCTAAATCACAAAATCTCAAAATACAAATAATTTGCTTGTACACTAGTTTAACCAAATTTTCATAGCTCTCATATAATTCCATACATTTCATTTATTTCACATTTTAGTCCCTCAAAATCACATTTTCACAATTTAGCCCAAATTGCTCAAATTCATCAAAAATCGAAAGACAAAACATGTAAACCCAACATCAAGCTTTCATATTTCACCATTTAACAACACAAAACTCATGAATTCATCCATGGCGTATTTCAAAATCATCACCAAAATCAGAAATTGAGACATGGGCTTGATAGTATACAAAGCAACGATTACATAAACGTAGAAATTATCAAAAACGAACCTTGAATTAAGCTTGGAACTTGGCCGAATGTTCAAAGCTTTGAAATCCCTTTCTTCTTTCTTACAATTGCTTAGAAAAGATGAACAATGGCCATATTTTGTTTTATTTTTAATTAATAATAACATATTAACCAATTTCCAATTTTTCCATTAACAAATAACCTTTAAAAACTTATCATGGATGTCCAAAATTGTCTACTCATAATTCCAATGGTCAAATTGAATCATAAGGACCTTTATTTTAATAAGACAAATCAAATATGCACTTTTAACAAGTAGCAAGCAACTTTTATCTTTTACGCGATTAGGTCCTTTTTATGAAATTGAGCACACAAACAATCGAATTTTCAGACGAAACTTTCACATATGCTAATTCACACATAATAAGCACGAAAATAATATTTAACTACTTTTTTGACTTGGATATGTGGTCACGAAACCACTGTTCCAACTAGGGTCTAAACCGGTCTGTTACAGTAGTAAGTATAATTACCACTGACCAATGAATATCTTTCACAGATAAACCATAAAATAATAAGAAAACTGAGATAATGAAATCCAAATTGCAAAGCTACACTGAATTTTCGAGAAGACAATCCATGTTGAATAATAGAAAGATTGATGACATCTCAGAGAAAGTCCAAAATAGTAATATTGCACATTCATACTATAAACAGTCTTATTAGAAACAGTGTAACTTGCACATTTGCCATTTAGAACTTCAACCAATAGAAGTAGAAAATAGCATCTTAAGAATCTTATCATCAAGTCCTCTATCACTTATAATGGCTTGGAAAACCGAAGAAAATAAAGTAATACCACTTATGAGTTAATCAGGCTTGCAATAATTTCCATCTATTACCATGTTTAGCCAACCTTTCCATATAATGATTCTAACATCTGAACATGAACAGTTACATATATCATTGAGAATAATAGTGTATATAGAATACCCATATAAAATACCCAAAAGAGATTGCTGTACTATACCTGATTATAACAGCTGTATTCAAATATTTTTGCAATTTCATCACTAGTCCACTAACATTTATAGTCATCAATAATCTTACATAATTTAGTTCACTGAAAGAGTCAATTCGAAAGAATTTTTGGCTAATCTATTTTGTAAATATCATATCTAGATAAGTCGATTACTCATATATAACTTCTTCCTTAACAATGACATCACATATTCAGAATAAATTTCAAAAAAATATGATATCTCTTCTGATATCGTCTTTACTTATTAACCCATTCTCAATTTTTACTACATTATTAATCATTCAGCCTTTGAACCCTTCTCTTACACTTATGAACTTAATCAATATAAATCTTATGAATTTTTATCGTATAAAACTATACTGGTAAAGGGGTGGAGATCGTAAGCGTCAAAATTTAACTTTCATAAATACACACATATCACTTAATGTGTATCATTAACACGTTCATTATAAAATATTTATTTCATACCTTTATGAGTCTCATTTCATCATAAGTAACATTTTTACTCAGGCACGTGAGTATCACTTTCAGCAGTATCGGAATTAGCTCGATTGGAAAGCATCTCTGTCTATTTGTAAAATAATTTTCATCAAATTCGAGAGATATCACACTATCATAGGTTATATAATGGCTTGTATTTCTAGACTCCACATATGCTACATTCAGTCCGAGAACTGACTAAACTGTAGCTCTGATACCACTAAATGTAACACCCCTAACCCGTATCTGTTGTCAGTACGGAGCATTATCAAAACTTTCAGAACATTTTAAGATAATTCAAACATTTACTATTCATTCCACAAGATTTATTCATAACATCCCTTAAATGGACCCTCGAGGCCCAAAACGAGCATTAGAATTGAGTCGGAACTTAATCGAAAACTCTAAGAATTTTTCACGAAATTTTAAAATTTTTCCAATGTGCAAGGCTCACACGCCCGTGAGGTCCAAGGGATACGCCCGTGTGGTCTAAGGGACATGCCCGTACTACAGGTTCGACCCCGTGTAACTCTCTGACTTGTGCACACAGTCATGCCACATGCTCGTGTGCTAGGCTATGTAGCACACACGGCTGAGACACACGCTCATGTCTCTGCCTATGTGCTCAATTCTTAGCATTCTGTTTTCTCAAATTTAACGTGCAGGGGACACACGACCTAACTACACACCCATTTGTCAGGCCGTGTGTCACAAACAGTTTAGACACATGCCCGTGTGTCTGCCCGTGTGGACAAAATAAAGCCATTCCTAGCTTCATTTCTCACCCAAAATCATATCAAATTCCTGCTACATGCAAAAACTAACCAATCCTAGCATTGAGTTTAAGCAATTTATAACATCTGATATGATATATTGTTACATGCACTCATGCTTTTAATCTTACTTTTTATAAGCATACTCATTTTAACCTTTCTCAGTCAATCAATAATAAACACTTATGTTATCTTCATAAAATAAACTTAAATGCATATATATACATGTACCAAACATAATCATCACTAGCCATTCCAACAGCTACAATAATCATTTACATTTACATGCGAATATGACCAATATAACCTATACATGCTATTGTAACCATAGTTGCTTTACCATATTGTAGCGACATGGGTTGATGGATATTGTTAGTGATCTCCACTAAGCTTTCAATCCAACGAGCTTCCGATTTACTCTAAAACAGGGAAATAAAACTAAGTAAGCATAAAATGCTTAGTAAAATTGTATAACATGGTACTTAACTTACCATTCATTCTATTTTGAGGTAACTATGTAAGGCATATTCAATCAATTTGACCTCATGCCCTACACACATCCTCATTTCCCTTGTTGGTCATATATTCCATAATAACATCAAAACATATATGGGCTCAACAATAATCAAGTTTCCATGCACATATGCTTTCCACAACATGTATTCATTTAACATTTATAAATCATCTCTTTATATTACAAGTATAATTTCATAATAGTTCATCTCAAGTTCAGATTATTTCATGGCAGAACTTTACTCATATCATTCGAAATATCAAGGTCACACGAGTAGTAGTACACTCAAGGTGTACAATTCTATAATCAAGGATGAACATTTTCATCAAATAATTTCCATATACAAATATCATCATCTCATACTTTCATATAGCACTTGTCATGTATCATCATTTCCTTGTATTTCAAACAAATACGTGTAATAACTCATTTTATTATTCATATTTTCTCATGTCTGTATTGTCACCCATTGAATTTATTTGAAATATCGATGGATACACAGGTAGTACACTCAAGGTGTACAAAACAGAATCTGTCAATTCATATTCAATGGTACCCATAATGTACTGTTTCAGATAGTACACTCTCGAGCCACACACGTATACAACGGGATTACCAGTCTAGGCTAAATCCTTTTTATGACATATACTTTAAGGAACTTGACTAGATTACCCCTCTGGGCTAAATCCAATCGATAACATATGATCGAGAGGACTTATATCAAGGTTACCCATCTGGGCTAAATCCTTTATGTAATAAGGCCAATAGGATTACTCGTCCGAGCTGAATCCCGTCAGCAACAAATGCGGGACCTCATTCATTTCGGGAAATCACATATCCATCAATTTTCCATTTATTCAATAGGGATTTAAACATTTTTTTCCAGAATTATTGGGCATGTGATTATTTCATACATCCATAACATTCATATAATTCAAATAAACACATTCCACATTCATTTCAAGCATAAAAGTAACATTTTTATTATTTATCATTTTTTCAGCATTATCATTGATCGAGCTTGTCAAATACAATTTCAATGTCACATATATATATGATATTTATACAATTTACAATGCAACATTTAATTCAAATATATAAACATACACAAATTAGTTACACAAACTTACCTCGACAAATGTTCGTGTACGTAAAATCTACTAATCAGACATTTTTCTCTTTTCCTTGTTCTAGCTTCGAATTTTGTCTATCCGAATCTATACGAGTGAATTTTACATCAATTTATCACATTTCATATTCAAGTGGACTCAATTTATATCCTAGGTACAATTACCTTTTTGGCCCTAACTTTTCCATAAATTCCAATTTCGTCCTTAGGCTTGGAAAATGAAATTTATGCAATTTAATCCCTATTCCAAGCCTAACCAAAATTTCACCTTAAAAACTACAGCACATATATTCTATAAAATTCAAAATTTTTCTTCAATTTTTACAAATTTGCATTTTAGTCCCTAAATCATGTTTTTATCAAAAATCACTTTGTAAAAGTTGTTTATCTATCAACAACCTTTCATTTTCTACCATAAATTTCAAATTTTCAGCATATACATCCATGACCTAATTCCCATACTTTGATAACTCTTCAAATTCATCTCCCAAATAGATAGATTAAGCTATCCTGGTTTCAAAAATATCAAAATTACTAACAACGGGACAAGAAAATTTACCCAATTTGGCCAAGAAAGTTTCTTCTCTCTCATAGGGTTTCCATCGAATATTTTGGGGAAGAATATGATAAAAATGATTTTTATTTCTATTTAATTAATTATCATCTTTAATAATTTTGATTTCCAGTTTATTCCTTAGCCTTTTTCTAATTTTCCATGTATGAATCATCCAAAAATAGCTACTAACTTTTTATTAATGGTCTAATTATCATGTAAGGACCTTAAGTTTTGAATTCCATAGCTATTTGATCCTTCTAGCTACTTAGAATTCAACTTTTGCATTTTATGCAATTTGGTCCTTCCCGTAATTAAACACATAATCGGTAAAATTTTCTTATCAAAATTTTCACATAACAATTCCATCATATTATGAACCATGAAATAAAAATAAAATAAATTTTATTTTTCGGCTCAAATTTGTGGTCCCAAAATCATTGTTCTGATTTCACCGAAATTGGGTTGTTACACCTTGGACCATACGAGCGTGTGAGCCCTATAACTTAGAAAAATTTTAAAATGTCACGAAAAATTCTTAGAGCTTCCAATTAAGTCCTGAATTGATTCTAATGCTTATATTGGGCCTTGAGGATCGATTTAAGGGACGTTACGAATGATTTCAAAATTTGAATAGTAACTTGCATGATTTATCTGTAAATATTTTGGAATGTTTCGGTAATGCTCCGTAACCCTGTTCCGATGATGGATACGAGTTAGGGGAGTTACATTAAATCCAAGGTAACATTTCATGCCGTAATCATCAATCAAAATTACATATATACCAAACTCATCAATTAAACATTAGACATAGTCCACCTATACATGTCGTTATAACCCTGACCAAAGCATAAAAATCTACTGATAAAATCGATGGATAGTAAGATGGATCTCTGACTAGCTTCCAACCCAATTGAGCTTTCGATAATCTGAAAAACTCCTAAACCTAAAACCCTAAAACCTAAACCTTAAAACCTTAAACCCTAAACTATAAACCATAAACCCTAAACTATAAACCATAAACCTTAAAACCCTAAACCTTAAACCTAAAACCTAAAACCCTAAAATCTTAAACCTTAAACCCTAAAAACCTATGTAAGCCATGAATGCTTAGTAAGCCCGTATAAACTTTAGTCATATCAATCCATTTCAAATACAAAATTTATACATATCAAGAATAATCCTATACCAATACCGCAAGATTCATGAAACCATATACAACAACTCATAAAGTGAATAAATCCACAGTATCACATATACATATCATCCCTAGCATAGTAGGATTTTATCAAATTTCTCTTATTTTCATTTGCATTTCATTACTTTCCATTGCATTTACTTTCTTAGCTTAAATAACAACATCAATTCAACTCTTCTTTCCCTTTTTTATCATTTTACACTTCAAGTATAAACTTACTATTTCATTACCTTTCCACACCCGTTTCATATGTGTAACACACAAGACATAAGCATATCATCAACGATAGCCATGAGCTAGTGCATTTAAACATAGCTCTTTTAGAATTAACCACGTGATAAACTATTTCATAAGAAATTACATAATTTAAACCTTACCTATAACAGTCTGATTTAGGGCCTAGTCGGAATAGTGGTTTCGGGACCACAAATCCAGAGTCAAATAAATTATTTTATAATTTCTTAGATGTTATAGCATGTTTTTAGGAGTGCATGAAAAAATTTGGTGAGTTAATTGTGACTTTTGTAAGCCCAATTGTGAAAAATGACTAAATCACATAAAATACAAAAGTCCTATTTTGATAGCTAAAAGTGTCAAATAGCTAGAGAACCTAAATTTGGGGTCTTTAAAGGGCAATTAGACCCTTTAGGGAGGCATGGTTGGCCATAGGATATAAGGGTGGTCAAATTTTCAAAATTTGGTAGGTTATGTGGCTTATTTTGACTAAAATAGAAATAAAATAAGAGAAAGATGATATCACCTTCTCATATTCTTCTCAACCACCGAAACTTTCAGCAAAAATAAGGGTTTTGGAGTTTGAAAATTTTAGCAACTTTAAGCCTTCATAAGTAAGTGATTTTCCAACCCTTTGTTGAATATTTTTGTACTTTTGAGACCCTTGAAGCATAAGCTTTCAAATGAGGGTACTATTTTGCAAAATAATTAAGATTTTAGGTTTTTTCCATGAAATAATTTGTAATTTTTTCAGAGTTTTTGTGGAAGAAAATGAGTCTTGGATGTCTTATAACCAACTTTTGTGAAAGGTGTTAGCATGAAAACACCTAAAAGGACTATTTTGCATAAGTTGTAAAATAGATGATAAGTGTGTGAAATAGTGGGAAATTGGAGTTTCTATAAGAGTAGAAAGGGTTCGGCTAGGCTTAATATGTGAAGAAATTCGATAAAAATCGATTTTCTGGCTTAGGGGTAAAATGGTCATTTTGCAAAAGTCTAGGGGCAAATTGGCCATTTTCCCAATTATGTATTGTAGAGTGCCTAGATTGATAAAGTGACTAAATAAGTGCATTTTTGTATTATAGATCAAGAAATACCGAATTCGAACCTAGATCGAAGGAAAGCCAAGCAAATCAACTAAATCGACTAGTCGCCACATTTTGTAATCTGAGGTAAGTTGTATGTAAATAATACAACTACGTTGCTTATGTATGTGTTGAACTGTATTAAAATGAATATAGCATGAATTGCTCGAGTGTGGAATTGAGAAAGTATGATGATGATAGAGATAGTAGAATTCTCGATTGAACCTTAAGAAATAAATTGGATATTCATGCCATGACGTTTGGGTCACTTGTGTGGGCTAGTGTAAGACATGTCTGGGACATGCATCGGCCACATTATGAGAGCCAGTGTAAGACCATGTCTGGGATATGGCATCAGCATTGAGATGAGTGCTAGTGTAAGACATGTCTGGGATATGCTTCGGCCTCGAGATGTAAGCCATGTAAGACATGTCTGGGACATGAATCGGCTACGAGAGGTGTCAGTGTAAGACCATGTCTAGGACATGGCATCGACACAGATATGCTAGAGCTTGTGTAAGACCATGTTTGGGACATGGCATTGGCACCTGACCCCATGTTTTAGGCTAAATGAGTATCTGATAATGATCCAAATGGTTCAACTATGAAAGTATGATTTAAAGTTATCCAGGAAAAGTATAACTAGGTTGTGAGTCGTACAGGTACCTATATGGTATGTATGAAATGTGAGCTTAATATATGCTAAATGAGGTGTATTGAATACTGATGAGTAAGTTTTGCTTATACCAGTTGTGTGCTATGATACTTGTTGATGAATGGTAAAATTATGTTGTATATTTATCTAAGTGCAACTTACTAAGCTTTATGCTTACTCCCTCCCCTTTTCCATTTTCTTATAGTGCCGCCTATCTAGCTCAAGGATCAACGGAAGTCAGAGATATCAATCACACTATCAACCGAAGCTTTCGGTATAGTTTGATTCATATTTTTGAATATGGCATGTATAGGGCTTAGACTTTACTTTGTTTGTGTCATTGAGAATTGGCCAAATGTGTTGGCTTGGGTTGAGAAACCTTCATTTTGTATTAAGCCTTGAATGATAACTATTACTCATTCTGATTTATGTAACACCCCTTACCCGTATCCGTCACCAGAACAGGGTACGAGGTATTACCGAATCATAGTACATACCATTAAATAAAACCAAGACAAAAATATGGCGTACAATTAGATCATGAATCATTATAACATATGCCTTTAATAATTTTAGCCAATTTCAAAGGCTTCATACAAAATAATCGGTCAAATACTATACTTAATATTTTAAAACCTAGACAATTATGACACGTAACAAAATAACTAAGCTACTATACATGCCATAATTCAAAATGTTTAGTTCAAATACCCAAAAATATTGATAGTGCAGGCAGATCTTCAACGATCCTTGACTCCTGTGCAAGCTGGATGACACTATAAGACAAAAGAGAGAAATGAAGGTAAGCTTATAGCTTAGTAAGCAAGTACGTAAATAATGAATAAAGAATCTAATATGTTTACACAATAACTCAAGTGTATCTACTTTTAATTTCACCATTTACTCCACTTTGGTCAAGCTGTCTCTACTGCATCATACTCACTAAATAAATCATAACTCGAGTTACAAAACTCGAAATTCAAATCCGTAGAATTTTCCTGAAACTAGACTTATATTAATTCTTACTAATTTTTTTTTACAATTTTTTGTCTAGCCAATTAGTACAGTTTATTAGTTAAAATTTCCCCTGTTATACAAATTTCATTGATGTGACCTCTGTTCACTACGAATTGAATTTCTCCCAATACACAATTCAAATAGCCATGAAATTTGTTTCATTTAAAACTAGAATCAAAATAGGAATCTAGACATATAAACTATATTTCTTAATTAGTTTTGTATAATTTTTAATGATTTTTCAAAGTTAGAATAGGGGATCACATAGTCATTCTGAGCAAGTCACACACAAATATAAATATCTCAAAATATAGAGTTCCTTTACTTGCTCTGTTTATTTTACATGAAAATAGACTCATTAATCTTTAAATTCATGTCTCATTCAGCCTTTAATTAAATTCCTACTATTTTTGGTGATTTTTCAAATTTGCGTCACTGCAACTGTCCAAAACAGTATTAATGCTAATTCACTCTTTCACACTTTATTTGTATTTACCTCATTTAGCCTACATATCACAATTCACTTTCACCACATTTCATACATCACAAGTGTAGGTTCATGATTACAATGTCACTATAAAATCATCCCGTTGAACAATTCGGATCAATCCTCGATACTTGGTGGTTTCAGCACACAGCTCCACCATCATATTTCATATAATTCGGCTCTCTTGTACACATGGTGAACACTTAGTACCACCCATGTGACCTAGCCAATTTATCTCGTAGCTCTCTTATCTACATGGTGTCCTTCACTTGGAATCACACATGCGACCTAGCTACATTTATCCTCTCTCGTAGCTCTCTTGTCTACATGGGATACATCCCGTATCACACATGTGACCTAGCTACTACATAGTATCTCGTAGCTCTCTTGTACACATGATGTGCACTCAGCACCATACATGTGACCTAGCTACATTTCATCTATATTATTCAATCTTTTCGGAAGTTCAACCGGGATTTCTATCACTATTACTTATTTCCATTCTTCCAATAGTCGATTTATGATTCAAAATCAACTAAAATATATAAAATAGGCTGAAATACAAAAATGTAAATGAAGTTAATGTATTATTTACATACAAACTTACCTCGATGCAAAATATGGAAATTTTGCAATTTAGTCCAAAACCTTTTCCTTCCTCCGTTCGAGGTCGATTCCATGTCTTTCTTGATCTATAACAACACATTTAGCTCATTTAACACTCATACTATTTATTTCAATCCAAAAATCACATTATACAAAAATTACATTTTTTCCCCCTAACTTTTATAAAATTACGATGATGAACAAGATGAACATTTTTCTATTCTATAACAACATCAAATTCTCACTCTAACATGTACTTATGAGCATTAGGTATTTTTATCGATTATACCGTTTTGCTCGTTTTCGCTAAAAATCGCTTAGAAAAGATCGTTCTCCTAACCTCAAACATTCATATTCTACCATCAAACATCAAAATACATGCATATCATTCATGGGTAAATTTTTAAACATAAACCCTAACTCGAAATAATGGTAGAAATAGGTAAACCGAGCTTCGAGGATTTCAAAAATGTAAAACACATTAAAAAAGGGGCTTGAATGCACTTACTATTGAGCTTGAAAGCTTGGAAAAACCCTAGCTATGGTGTCTATGAGAGTTTCGGCCAACTTGATGAAGAGGATACTAAATTTTGGCTTTGTTTTCCCATTTTATTATTTTATTTACCAAATGACTAAATTACCCTTCATTAAAAACTATGATGTTTTATCTTCCTTTAGGTATTTTTGTCCAAACTAGTATAATGGTATAATTACTATACAAGGACCTCCACTTTAAAAACCCATTACTCACAAGTACTTAGTACCTTTGTGAACTAGAACACACATTTTACAACTTTTGCAATTTAGTCCTAAATATCAAATTGGACCCTCTATCGATAAAATTTCTAAACAAAATTTTCACACAGTCATGAAATCATGCCATAGACCTTAAAATGATAATAAAACTATTATTTCTATCTCAGATTTGTGGTTTCGAAACCACTATTTCGTTTTGGCCCTAAATCAGGCTGTTACAACTCTCCCCCTTTTAGGGATTTTGGTCCCTAAAAATCTTACCGGTAAAGAGGTTTGGGTACTGTTTTCTCATGGCTTCCTCGAGTTCCCATGTAGATTCTTCTACTCCATGTCTTTGCCATAACACTTTCACTAAAGCTATGCTTTTCTTTCTCAATTGTTTCACTTCTCGAGCCAAAATCTTAATCGGTTCTTCATCATAGGTCAAGTCAGATCGAATCTCAATTTCTGTTGGAGAAATTATATGTGAAGGATCAGAATGGTAACGTCGCAACATTGATACATGAAACACATTATGAATTCTTTCTAACTCTTCTGGTAAAGCCAACCATATGCCACTGGTCCAATCCTTTCAATAATCTCGTACGGCCCAATAAAATGCAAACTCAACTTGCCTTTTCGGCCAAATCTCAGAATATTTTTCCATGGTGACACCTTCAAGAACACTTTATCACCCACCTGAAATTCAATCTCTTTTCTTTTTAAATCTGCATATGACTTTTGTTGATCTGAAGCAGCTTTCAAGCAATCCTGAATTACTTTTACTTTCTCTTCAGTTTCTTTAACTAGATTAACTCCGTGAATCTGTTTCTCACTAAGTTCAGTCCAATATAAAGGAGTCTGACACTTGCGACCATACAAGGCTTCGTATGGTGCCATCTGTATACTCGACTGAAAATTGTTATTGTAGGCAAATTCAACCAAAGGTAGATATTTCCCCCAACTGCCTTCAAATTCCAAGACACAACATCTAAGCATATCTTCGAGTACTTGGATTACTCTTTCTGACTGACCATCTGTTTGTGGATGAAACACAGTACTAAATTTCAATTTTGTGCCCAAAGCTTCTTGTAACTTTTTCTAGAATCTCGAGGTAAACCTTGGATCTTTATCTGATATTATAGACATAGGTACCCCGTGCAACCTCACAATTTCAACAATATATAATTCAGCTAATTTATCAAGTGAGTAATCGGTACATACCGGTATAAAGTGAGCCAACTTTGTTAACCTATCAACCACTACCCAGGCAGCATCCTTTTTTCTAGGAGTCAGAGGCAAACCAGTTACAAAATCCATGGTAATCCTATCCCATTTCCACTCAGGCACCATTACCGGTTGGAGTAATCCTGAAGGCACTTGATGCTCAGCTTTTACTTGTTGACAGATCAAACACTTAGTTACAAATTTAGAAATGTCCCTTTTCATGCCTGGCCACCAATATAAGTTCTTTAAATCATATACATTTTTGTGCTACCAGGGTGAACTGACAAACAGCCACTATGCGCCTCATGTAATATTTCCTGAATCAATTCATCATTTTTCTGTACACATATCCTGTCTCAAAACATCAAACAGTCATCTGGTCCAACTCAAAAATCTAAGTCGTAACCTGATTCGCATTGAGTTCTCTTGGTTCGCAACTCACTATCGTTCTTTTGAGCATCACAAATTAGCTGGAGAAATAACGGTTTAGCCCTCATCTCTGCTAAGATTGACCCATCATCAGACAATGCTAACCCCGTATTCATGGCTCTCAAAGTAAAAAGAGATTTCCTGCTCAAGGCGTCAGCAACTACATTTGTGTAACACCCCTTACCCGTTACCGTCGTCGAAACAGGATACAAGGTATTACCAGAACATAACACATACCACTAAACATAACCGAGATAGAAATATGTCATCCAATTTGATAGTGCATCATATAACATATGTCTTGAACAATATTAGCCAACTTTAATGGCTTGTACAAAGTAGCTGGTCAAGTACTATAACCAATATTTTAAACCTAGACAAATATGACACGTAACAAAATAATTAAGCCTACTATACATGCCATAATTCAAACCGTTTAGTTCAAATACCCTAAAGTATGATAGTGCGGGTAGATCTTCACGATCCTTAACTCCTGAGCAAGCTGGAGGACACTATAAGACAAAAGAGAGAAAACAAAGTAAGCTTATAGCTTAGTAAGTAAGTATGTAATTAAAGAATCTAACATGTTTACACAACAATTCAAGTATATCTACTTTAACTTAACTATTCATTCCACTTTGATTAAGCTGTCTCTACTGAGTCATATTCACTAAATAAATCATAACTCGAGTTACAAAATTCGAAATTCAAATCCGTAAAATTTCCCTGAATCTAGACTCATAAAGATTCTTGCTAATTTTTTTCTATAATTTTTGGTTTAGCCGATTAGTACAGTTTATTAGTTAAAGTTTCCCCTATTACACAGCTCGACTGATCTGACCTCTGTTCACTACGAATTGAATTTCTCTCAGTACACAATTCAAACAACCCTGAAGTCTATTTCATTTAAAACTAGTCTCAATAAAAAATTTAGGCATGTAAACTATATTTCTTAATTTGCTTTGTACAATTTTTAATGATTTTTCAAAGTTGGAACAGGGGATCACGTATTCATCCTGAGCAAGTCACTTACAATTGTAAATATCTCAAAATATAGAATTCCTTTGCTTTCTCTGTTTCTTTTATATGAAAGTAGACTCATTAAACTTTAATTTCACATCTCATTCAACCTCTAATTATATTCCTCCTATTGTTGGTGATTTTTCAAAATCACGTCACTGCTACCATCTAAAAACAGTTTTAATGTTAATTTCACTCTTTCACACATTCTTTATGCTAACCTCATTTTATCTTATAAATGTATATACCACAAATCATTTTCACCACATTTCATTCACCATAAGTGTAGGTCCAAACCACAATATCACCACAAAACCATCCCGTTGAACAATTCGAACAATCCTCGATATTTAATGGTTTCAAAGACACGCCCCACCATCATACTTCATTTAGTTCGGCTCTCTTGTACACATGGTGAACACTTAGTACCACTCATGCGACCTAGCCGATTTATCTCGTAGCTCTCTTGTCTACATGGTGTCCTTCACTTGGAATCACGCATGCGACCTAGCTACATTTATCTTTCACGTAGCTCTCTTGTCTACATGGGATACATCCCGTATCACACATGTGACCTAGCTACTACATGGTGTCTTGTAGCTTTCTTGTACACATGATGTGCACTCAGCATCATACATGTGACCTAGCTACGCTCCCTCTATTTCATTCGATCTCTCAGAATGTTCAACCGGATCTCTCTATATTTATTTCCATTCTTCCAATAGTCGATTTATATTTTAACATCAGCTAGTATATTTATATAATAGGCTGAAATATAAGAATGTACATGAAATTATTGTAATATTTACATACAAACTTACCTTGGTGCAAAATGTGAAAATTTTGCAATTTAGTCCAAAACTTTTTCCTTCCCCGTTCGAGGTCAATTCGCGCTTTCTTGATCTATAATAACACATTTAGCTCATTTAATACTCATACTATTTATTTCAATCCAAAATCACATCATAGAAAAATTACATTTTGCCCCCTAACTTTTACAAAATTACAATTTTGCCCCTAGGCTCGGGAATTTAATTTCAGCCCTTATTCTTATGTTTTATGATATGCTGAACATTTTTCTCTTCTACAACAACATCAAATTCTCACTCTATCATATAGTTATGAATAATAGGTATTTTTACCGATTATGCCGTTTTACTCGTTTTCACTTAAAACCGAGTAGCACAAGTTGTCTAACATAATTTAAAACCTCATATTCTATCATAAAACATCAAAATACACAAATTTCACCTATGGGTATTTTTCCAAATATGAACCCTAGGTTAAATTATTACTAGCATAAACTTAATCGAGCTTTCGGGATTCCAAAAACGTAAAGAACGTTAAAAACGGGGTTTGGAATCACTTACTATGGACCTTGAAAGTTGAAGAAACCCTAGCTATGGAGAGAGGGAGAATTCGGCAGCAACTAAGGAGGATGATGATCAATTTTGTGTTATTTTTCCCATTTTATTTCATTTAATATCCAAATGACCAAAATGCCCCTCCTTACTAAACTTTCAAAAATTCCTTCCATGTCCTAATTTTGTCCATGAACTTAAAATTGGTCAAATTGCTATTTAAGACCTCCTAATTAATATTCCAAAACAATTTCATACTAAAAACTTCCGGGATGCAAATTTTGCAACTTATTCGATTTAGTCCCTACTTTCAATTTAAGCACTTTAGGCATAGAATTTCATCACGAAATTTTCACACAATCATGCAATCATATCATAAACCCCAAAATAATTATAAAACAATTATTTCTATCTCGGATTTGTGGTCACGAAACCACTATTCCGATAGGCCCTAATTCGGGTTGTCACAATTCTCCCCCCTTTAGAGATTTTCGTCCCCGAAAATCTTACCGGTAAAGAGGTTTGGGTACTGTTTCCTCATGGCTTCCTCAGGTTCCCACGTAGCCTCTTCTATCCCATGTCTGTGCCACAATACTTTCACTAGGGCTATACTTTTATTTCTTAACTGTTTAACTTCTCGAGCCAAAATCTTTATTGGTTCCTCCTCATAGGTCATATCCGATCGAATCTCAATTTCTGTTGGGGAAATCACATGTGAAGGATCAGAAAGATAACGTCGCAACATTGATACATGAAACACGTTATGAATTCTTTCTAACTCTGCCGGTAAGGCCAACCGATATGCCACTGGTCCAATTCTCTCAGTAATCTCGTACGGCCCAATAAAACGCGGACTCAACTTGCCATTTCGACTAAATCTCAGAATCTTTTTCCATGGTGACACCTTCAAGAACACTTTATCACCCACCTAAAATTCAATCTCTTTTCTTTTTAAATCTGCATATGACTTTTGTCGATCTGAAGCAGCTTTCAAGCAATCTCGAATTACTTTTATTTTCTCTTGGTTTCTTTAACTAGATCAACTCCGTGAATCTGCTTTCTCACTAAGCTCGGTCCAATATAAAGGAGTCCGACACTTACGACCATACAAGGCTTCGTGACGGTGCCATTTGTATACTTGATTGATAAGCATTATTGTAGGCAAACTCAATCAAAGATAGATATTTCTCCCAACTACCTCCAAATTCTAAAACACAACATCTAAGCATATCTTGGTACCTAGATTACTCTTTCCGTTTGACCATCTGTTTGTGGATGAAATGCGGTACTAAAGTTCAATTTTGTACCCAAAGCTTCTTGTAACTTTTTCCAAAATCTCGAGGTAAATCTTGGATCTCTATCGATATTATAGACATAGGTACTCGTGCAACTTCACAATTTCAGCAATATATAATTCGCTAATTTATCAAGTGAGTAATCAGACGTCTTGGTATAAAGTGGGCTGACTTTGTTAATCTATCAACCACTACCCAAACAGCATCCTTCTTTTAGGAGTTAAAGGCAAACCGTTACAAAATCCATGGTAATCTTGTCCCATTTCCACTCAGGCACCATTACCGGTTGAAGTAATCCTGAAGGCACTTGATGTTCAGCTTTTACTTGTTGACAGATCAAACACTTGGTTACAAATTCAGAAATGTCCCTTTTCATACCTGGCCACCAAGATGACTTCTTTAAATCATTATACATTTTGTGCTACCAGATGAACTGATAAATGACCATTGTGCGCCTCATGTAATATTTTCGAATCAATTTATCATTTTTCGGCACACATATCCGTCTCGAAACATCAAAGCAGTCATCCGGTCCAACTCGAAAATCTGAGTCGAGCTTTGATTCGCATTGAGTTCTCTTGATCCGCAACTCACTATCATTCTTTTGAGCATCACAAATCAACTGGAGAAATAACGGTTTAGCTCTCATCTCTGCTAAGATTGACCCATCATCAGACAATGCTAACCCCGTGTTCATGGCTCTCAAAGTAAAAAGAAATTTTCTGCTCAAGGCGTCAGCAACTACATTTGCTTTTCCCGGATGATAATCAATCACTAGGTCATAATCCTTTAATAATTCAAGCCATCTTCGCTGTCACAGATTCAGATCCTTTTGATTCATCAAGTACTTCAAACTTTTGTGATCAGTAAAAATTCGACATTTTTCACTTTGTACAAATAATGTCGCCAAATCTTCTAGGCAAAATCAACAATGCCGGCCCAAATCATGTGTAGGATAGTTCTTCTCATGCGGTTTTAACTGTCTCAAGCATAAGCTACCACTTTACCCTCTTGCATCAACACACATCCAAGGCACATTAATGATGCATCACTATAAATTACGAACTCCTTTCCGGCTCAATTGTACTAAAATTGGTGCTTCATCAATCGTTCTTTCAACTTTTCAAAACTCGTTGACATTTATCAGTCCATTCAAACTTAACATTCTTTTGCAACAACTTAGTCATAGGAGAGGCAATCATCGAAAATCCTTCAACAAAACGTCTATAATACCGGCTAAGCCTAAAAGCTTCTAACCTCGGATACATTCTTGGCGGTTTCCAATCAACGATCGCAGAAATCTTGCTTGGATCCACCCGAATACCATCACCTGAGACTATATGTCCCAAAAATCCGACTTCACGAAGCCAGAACTCACTTTTACTAAACTTGGCAAACAGTTTCTTTTCTCTCAAGATCTGCAATATAGTTCTCAAGTGTTCGGCATGTTCAGACTCATCTCGAGAATAAATTAAAATGTCATCTATAAACACTACTACAAACTTATCCAAATATGGCCGGAAGATCCGATTCATTAAGTCCATAAATATAGCTGGAGCATTTGTTAAGCCGAAAGGCATCACAAGAAACTCATAATGTCCATACCTTGTCCTAAAGGCGGTTTTCGGCACATCTGACTCCTTAACTCTCAGCTGGTAGTAACCAGACCTCAAATCAATCTTTGAAAACACTGTGGCCCCCTTTAATTGATCAAATAAATCATCAATCCTCGGCAATGGGTACTTGTTCTTTATAGTCACCTTATTAAGCTGACGGTAATCAATGCAAAGTCTCATTGAACCATCCTTCTTCTTACTGAATAATACAGAGCACCCAGGGAGAGAAACTCGGTCTCACAAATCCCTTGTCTGTTAACTCCTGAATCGAGCCTTCAATTCTTTTAATTCAATGAGCCATTCTATATGGAGCAATCGAGATCGGTGCAAGACCAGCAACAAATCAATGGCAAAATCTATCTCTCTGTTCGGAGGCAACCTGTGCAATTCCTCCGAAATACATCCGAAACTCACAGACTATCGGTGATCGATTCAAATTTTAGTTGAGGCAACTCAATATTCATTACATAAGCCGATAAGCTTCACACCCTTTTCTCATGTATTTACATGCAGACATGTGCGAAATCACCATAGGCAATTTATTTGATTCATCTGTTTCAACCCACGTAATTTCTCCATTTTCACATTTCAACTCTAGTGTCTTTTGTTTACAATCTACCTTAGCATCATACAATGTTAACCGGTCCATTCCCAAGATAACGTCAAACTCACCAAATGGTAACAAACATCAAGTTGGCGGGAAAGCAGTGACCTTGAATCATTAATAGGCAATTCTTGCAAACCTTGTCAACTAGCACATATTGGCCTAAGGGTTCGACACTTTAATCGTAAACTCAAGAATTCAACAGCAACTTTTTATTGGATACGAAATTCATGCAAATATAGGAATGAGTGGACCGGATCAATCAATGCAATAACAATAGTATCATAGAGAAAATGTACCAAGAATGACATCGGAGATGATGCATCTTCTCGAGCACGTATAGCATAAGCTCTAGCAGGTGCTCTAGCTTTCGATCTTGCCGTTAAATCTTTCATCACGCTTTTACTACTAGTCCCACCTCCAGATTTCTCGGTGGTCTACCTCTACTAGCGGTGGTATTCATCTAGCACTCAAATCTTTCTTCTTTAACTTTCTCCGGACAATCTCTAATAAAATGCTCATGAGAACCACTTTTGAAACAAGCTCGCTCGGTTCCCCAACACTCACCATAATGTCGCCTGCCACATTGCTGACATTCGGGCTTTCTAGGTCGCACATTACCCACACTTGCCACCAAAGTAGCTTGAGCTTTAGACCCCGAATATGCTCTACCACGATCTCTCTGTAAATCCCCAATTGAAAGCTGTCATTCGAGGGTTTGTCTCTTTGGACCTCTTTGATTGAGATTGAAATGGCTTGCTTATCTGTCTTTTTCGACATCTCGAGCCTCAATAGCAGACTTTTCTTCTTTCTTTGTTCAATTCTTGACTTTAAGAGCTCGATCAACCAATACTACAAATTCTTTCAACTCTAAAATTCCTACAAGCACTTTAATGTCCTCATTCAGCCCATCTTCAAATCTTCTACACATAATGGCCTCGGTGGACACACATTCCTGGGCATACTTGCTGAGTCTTACAAATTCGCGTTCATACTCTGCTACAAACATTTTTCCCTGCTTCAATTCAAGGAACTCCTTCCGTTTTTGATCAATAAATCGCTGACTTATGTATTTCTTTCTAAATTCTTCCTGGAAGAAATCCCAAGTAACTTTTTCTTTTGGCACCACTGCAACCAAAGTCTTCCACCAGTGGTAGGCGGAATCTCTCAAAAGTGATACAACACACTTTAAGCACTCCTCGGGTGTACATGAGAGCTCATCAAATACACGGGTAGAATTTTCAAGCCAGAATTCCGCTTTCTCAGGATCATCATCGACCTTTGCTCTAAACTCTTCGGCCCCTTGTTTTCGAATCTTGTCAACCGGAGGCTTGTTCATTCTTACCAAATCTATACCTTGAGCAGCAACAGGAATCGTCTGAGGTATAGGAGGGGGTGGAGGAGGTTGAGCATTTGGATTTGCTCAAATAAATTCAATATACCAATTGTTCATCATTTGGAGAAAGGCATCCCGAGCCTCATCTCCTTGTCTCAATGTCTCAGGTCTACTTTCCACAGGCGCGGTCCCTTGTGCGGGAGATGGCGCATTACTAGCAGCATCATCACCGCAGTTCCTTGAGATCCATTACTATATTAAAACAAAACACAGCTTTAGAATAATCAGGAGTCACCACACTATCACAATATTTTTATGGCATGTATAGCTAGACTTTTACACACACTTTATTAGTCCGAGAACCGACTAAACCATAGCTCTGATACCACTAAATGTAACACCCCTTAACCGTTACGGTCGCCGGAACAGGATACAAGGTATTACCAGAACATAACACATACCACTAAACATAACCGAGATAGAAATATGTCATCCAATTTGATAGTGCATCGTATAACATATGTCTTGAACAATATTAGCCAACTTTAATGGCTTGTACAAAGTAGCTGGTCGAGTACTATAACTAATATTTTAAACCTAGACAAATATGACACGTAACAAAATAATTAAGCCTACTATACATGCCATAATTCAAAACGTTTAGTTCAAATACCCTAAAGTATGATAGTGCGGGTAGATCTTCACGATCCTTAACTCCTGAGCAAGCTGGAGGACACTATAAGACAAAAGAGAAAAAACAAAGTAAGCTTATAGCTTAGTAAGTAAGTATGTAAATACTAATTAAAGAATCTAACATGTTTACACAACAATTCAAGTATATCTACTTTAACTTAACTATTCATTCCACTTTGATTAAGCTGTCTCTGCTGCGTCATATTCACTAAATAAATCATAACTCGAGTTACAAAACTCAAAATTCAAATCCGTAAAATTTCCCTCAATCTAGACTCATAAAGATTCTTGCTAATTTTTTTCTATAATTTTTGGTTTAGCCGATTAGTACAGTTTATTAGTTAAAGTTCCCCCTATTACACAACTCGACTGATCTGCCCTCTGTTCACTACGAATTGAATTTCTCTCTGTCCACAATTTAAACAACCCTAAAGTCTGTTTCATTTAAAACTAGTCTCAATAATAAATTTAGGCATGTAAACTATATTTCTTAATTTTCTTTGTACAATTTTTAATGATTTTTCAAAGTTGGAACAGGGGATCACGTATTCATCCTGAGCAAGTCACTTACAATTGTAAATATCTCAAAATATAGAATTCCTTTGCTTGCTCTGTTTCTTTTATATGAAAGTAGACTCATTAAACTTTAATTTCACATCTCATTCAACCTCTAATTATATTCCTCCTATTTTTGGTGATTTTTCAAAATCACATCACTGCTACCATCTAAAAACAGTTTTAATGTTAATTTCACTCTTTCACACATTCTTTATGCTAACCTCATTTTATCTTATAAATGTATATACCACAAATCATTTTCACCACATTTCATTCACCATAAGTGTAGGTCCAAACCACAATATCACCACAAAACCATCCTGTTGAACAATTCGGATCAATCCTCGATATTTAATGGTTTCAAAGACACACCCCACCATCATACTTCATTTAGTTCGGCTCTCTTGTACACATGGTGAACACTTAGTACCACTCATGCGACCTAGCCGATTTGTCTCGTAGCTCTCTTGTCTACATGGTGTCCTTCACTTGGAATCACGCATGCGACCTAGCTACATTTATCTTTCACGTAGCTCTCTTGTCTACATGGGATACATCCCGTATCACACATGTGACCTAGCTACTACATGGTGTCTCGTAGCTTTCTTGTACACATGATGTGCACTCAGCATCATACATGTGACCTAGCTACGCCCTCTATTTCATTCGATCTCTCCAGAATGTTCAACCGGATCTCTCTCTATATTTATTTCCATTCTTCCAATAGTCGATTTATATTTTAACATCAGCTAGTATATTTATATAATAGGCTGAAATATAAGAATGTACATGAAATTATTGTAATATTTACATACAAACTTACCTTGGTGCAAAATGTGAAAATTTTGCAATTTAGTCCAAAACTTTTTCCTTCCCCCGTTCGAGGTCAATTCCGCGCCTTTCTTGATCTATAATAACACATTTAGCTCATTTAATACTCATACTATTTATTTCAATCCAAAAATCACATCATGGAAAAATTACATTTTTGCCCCCTAACTTTTACAAAATTACAATTTTGCCCCTAGGCTCGGGAATTTAATTTCAGCCCTTATTCTTATGTTTTATGATATGCTGAACATTTTTCTCTTCTACAACAACATCAAATTCTCACTCTATCATACAGTTATGAACAATAGGTATTTTTACCCATTATGCCGTTTTACTCGTTTTCACTTAAAACCGAGTAGCACAAGTTGTCTAACATAATTTGAAACCTCATATTCTATCATAAAACATCAAAATACACAAATTTCACCTATGGGTATTTTTCCAAATATGAACCCTAGGTTAAATTATTACTAGCATAAACTTAATCGAGCTTCCGGGATTCCAAAAACGTAAAGAACGTTAAAAACGGGGTTTGGAATCACTTACTATGGAGCTTGAAAGTTGAAGAAACCCTAGCTATGGAGAGAGAGAGAATTCGGCAGCAACTAAGGAGGATGATGATCAATTTTGTGTTATTTTTCCCATTTTATTTCATTTAATATCCAAATGACCAAAAGGCCCCTCCTTACTAAACTTTCAAAAATTCCCTCCATGTCCTAATTTTGTCCATGAACTTAAAATTGGTCAAATTGCTATTTAAGACCTCCTAATTAATATTCCAAAACAATTTCATACTAAAAACTTCCGGGATGCAAATTTTGCAACTTATTCGATTTAGTCCCTACTTTCAATTTAAGCACTTTAGTCATAGAATTTCATCACGAAATTTTCACACAATCATGCAATCATATCATAAACCCCAAAATAATTATAAAACAATTATTTCTATCTCGGATTTGTGGTCACGAAACCACTATTCCGATAGGCCCTAATTCGGGTTCTCACAATTTTTCTTTTCCCGGATGATAATCAATCACTAGCTCATAATCCTTTAATAATTCAAGCCATCTCTGCTGTCGCAGATTCAAATCCTTTTGATTCATCAAATACTTCAAACTTTTGTGATCAGTAAAAATTCGGCATTTTTCACCATACAAATAATGTTGTCAGATCTTCAAGGCAAAGACAATAGCGGCCAATTCCAAATCATGTGTAGGATAGTTCTTCTTATGCGGCTTTAACTGTCTCGAGGCATAAGCTACCACTTTACCCTCTTGCATCAATACACATCCAAGGCCTGTCAATGATGCATCACTATAAATTACAAACTCCTTCCCTGGCTCGGGCTGTACTAAAATTGGTGCTTCAGTCAATCGTGCTTTCAGCTTTTCAAAACTCTGCTGACATTTATCAGTCCATTCAAACTTAACATTCTTTTCCAGCAGCTTAGTCATAGGAGAAGCAATCATCGAAAATCCCTCGACAAAATGTCTATAATACCCGGCTAAGCCTAAAAAGCTTCTAACCTAGGATACATTCTTTGGCGGTTTCCAATCAACGATCGCGGAAATTTTGCTCGGATCCGCCCAAATACCATCACCTGAGACTATATGCCCCAAGAATCTGACTTCACGAAGCCAGAACTCACTTTTACTAAACTTAGCAAATATTTTCTTTTCTCTCAAGATCTGCAATATGGTTCTCAAGTGTTCGGCATGCTCAGACTCGTCCCGAGAATAAATTAGAATGTCATCTATGAACACTACTACAAACTTATCCAAATATGGCCAAAAGATTCGATTCATCAAGTCCATAAATATAGCTAGAGCATTTGTTAAGCCAAAAGGCATCACAAGAAACTCATAATGTCCATACCTTGTCCTAAAGGCAGTTTTCGACACATCCGACTCCTTAACTCTCAACTGGTAGTAACCGGACCTCAAATAGATCTTTGAAAACACTGTTGCCCCCTTTAACTGATCGAATAAATCATCAATCCTCGGTAACGGGTACTTGTTCTTTATAGTCACCTTATTGAGCTAACGGTAATCAATGCAAAGTCTTGTTGATTCATCCTTCTTCTTTACAAACAATATAGGAGCACCCCAGGGAGAGAAACTCGGTCTCACGAATCCTTTGTCTGTTAACTCTTGCAACTGAGCCTTCAATTCTTTTAATTCAGTCGAAGCCATTCTATATGGAGTAATCGAGATCGGTACAGTCCCCGGCAGCAAATCAATGGCAAACTCTATCTCTATGTCTGGAGGCAACCCTGGCAATTCCTTTGGGAATACATTTGGAAATTCACAGACTATCGGCACTGATTCAAGCTTCAATTAAGACATCTCAGTATTCATTACATAGGCAAGACAAGCTTCACACCCTTTCCTCATGTATTTCTGAGCAGACATGCATGAAATCACCATAGGGAATTTATTTGATTCATCTGTTTCAACCCACAGAATTTCACCATTTTCACATTTCAACTCTAGTGTTTTCTGTTTACAATTTAACTTTGGCATCATACAATGTCAACCAGTCCATTCCGAAGATAACGTCAAACTCATCAAATGGTAACAGCATCAGATTAGCCGAAAAACAGTGACCTTGAATCATTAATGGGCAATTCTTGCAAACCTTATCAACTAGCACATATTGGCCTAAGGGGTTTGACACTTTAATCGTAAACTCAGTATATTCAACAAGCAACTTCTTATTAGATATTAAATTCACACAAATATAGGAATGAGTAGACCCGAGATCAATCAATGCAATAACAATAGTATCATAGAGAGAAAATGTACCAGTAATGACATCAGGAGATGATGCATCCTCTCGGGCACGTATGGCATAAGCTCTAGCAGGTGCTCTAGCTTCTAATCTCGCCGCTGAATCTTTCATCGCAGTTTTACTGCTAGCCCCACCTCCAGTATTTCTCGGTGGTCTACCTCTGCTAGCGGTAGTACTCTGTCTAGCACTCTGAAATTTTCCTTCTTTAACTTTCTCCAGATAGTCTCTGATAAAATGTTCGTGAGAACCACACCTGAAACAAGCTCGCTCATTTCCCCAACACTCACCAAAATGTTTCCTGCCACATTGCTGACATTCGGGTTTTGTAGGCCTCACATTACCCACACTTGCCACTGAAGTAGCTTGAGCTTTAGACCCCGAATATGCCTTACCAAGATCTCTGTGTGAGTCCCCAACTGAGACTGTCATTCGAGGGTTTGTCACTTTGGACCTCTTTGATTGAGATTGAAATGACTTGCTTATCGGCCTCTTTCTGGTATCTTGAGCCTCAATAGCAGCTTTTTTTTCTTTCTTTGTTCAATTCTTCGGCTTTAAGAGCTCGATCAACTAATACTACAAATTCTTTCAGCTCCAAAATTCCCACAAGCACTTTAATGTCCTCATTTAGCCCATCCTCAAATCTCTTGCACATAATAGCTTCCGTGGACACACATTCCTGGGCATACTTGCTGAGTCTTACAAATTCGTATGCATACTCTGCCATAGACATCTTGCCCTGCTTCAATTCAAGGAACTCTTTCCGTTTTTGATCAATAAATCGTTGACTTATGTATTCTTTCTGAATTCTTCCTAGAAGAAATCCCAAGTAACCTTTTCTTTTGGCACCACTGCTATCAAAGTCTTCCACCAATGGTAGGCCGAATCTCTCAAAAGTGATACAGCACACTTTAGGCACTCCTCGGGTGTACATGAAAGCTCATCAAATACACGAATAGAATTTTCAAGCCAGAACTCCGCCTTCTCGGGATCATCATCGATCTTTGCTCTAAACTCTTCGGCCCCTTGTTTTCGAATCTTGTCAACCGAAGGCTTGTTCATTCTTACCAAATCTATGCCTTGAGCAGCTACAGGAACCGTTTGAGGTATGGGAGGGGGTGGAGGAGGTTTAACATTTGGGTTTGCTTGAATAAACTCAGTATACCAATTGTTCATCATTTGGAGAACGGCATCCCGAGCCTCATCTCCCTATCTCAATGTCTCAGGTCTACTTTCTCAAGCGCGGTCCCTTGTAAAGGAGCCGCGCATTACTAGCAAAGATCATCATTGCAGCCCGTTAGGATCCATTACTATATTAAAACAAAACACAGTTTAGAATAATCAAGAGTCACCACACTATCACAGTATATTTATGGCATGTATAGCTAGACTTTTACACACACTTTATTAGTCCGAGAACCGACTAAACCTGGCTCTGATACCACTAAATGTAACACCCCTTACCCGTATCAGTCGCCGAAACAGGGTACGAGGTATTACTGAATCATAGTACATACCATTAAATAAAACCAAGACAAAAATATGGCATACAATTAGATCATGAATCATTATAACATATGCCTTTAATAATTTTAGCCAATTTCAAAGGCTTCGTACAAAATAATCGGTCAAATACTATACTTAATATTTTAAAACCTAGACAATTATGACACGTAACAAAATAACTAAGTCTACTATACATGCCATAATTCAAAATGTTTAGTTCATATACCTAAAAATATTGATAGTGCAGGCAGATCTTCAACGATCCTTGACTCCTGTGCAAGCTGGACAACACTATAAGACAAAAGAGAGAAATAAAGGTAAGCTTATAGCTTAGTAAGCAAGTACGTAAATAATGAATAAAGAATCTAATATGTTTACACAATAACTCAAGTGTATCTACTTTTAATTTCACCATTTACTCCACTTTGGTCAAGTTGTCTCTACTGCATCATACTCACTAAATAAATCATAACTCGAGTTACAAAACTTGAAATTCAAATCCGTAGAATTCTCCTGAAACTAGACTTATATTAATTCTTACTAATTTTTTTTTTACAATTTTTTGTCTAGCCAATTAGTACAGTTTATTAGTTAAAATTTCCCCTGTTATACAGCTCGACTGATGTGACCTCTGTTCACTACGAATTGAATT
The DNA here is from genome assembly GCF_025698485.1 of Gossypium arboreum. NCBI lineage: Eukaryota > Viridiplantae > Streptophyta > Magnoliopsida > Malvales > Malvaceae > Gossypium > Gossypium arboreum. Next base: position 60,608,374 of record NC_069082.1, read on the forward strand.
TCTCCCAATACACAATTCAAATAGCCATGAAATTTGTTTCATTTAAAACTAGAATCAAAATAGGAATCTAGACATAATTTTTAATGATTTTTCAAAGTTAGAATAGGGGATCACATAGTCATTCTGAGCAAGTCACACACAAATATAAATATCTCAAAATATAGAGTTCCTTTACTTGCTCTGTTTATTTTACATGAAAATAGACTCATTAATCTTTAAATTCATGTCTCATTCAGCCTTTAATTAAATTCCTACTATTTTTGGTGATTTTTCAAATTTGCATCAAGAATCTGTCCAAAACAAGATTAATGCTAATTCACTCTTTCACACTTTATTTGTATTTACCTCATTTAGCCTACATATCACAATTCACTTTCACCACATTTCATACATCACAAGTGTAGGTTCATGATTACAATGTCACTATAAAATCATCCCATTGAAAAATTCGGATCAATCCTCGATACTTGGTGGTTTCAGCACACAGCTCCACCATCATATTTCATATAATTCGGCTCTCTTGTGCACATGGTGAACACTTAGTACCACCCATGTGACCTAGCCAATTTATCTCGTAGCTCTCTTGTCTACATGGTGTCCTTCACTTGGAATCACACATGCGACCTAGCTACATTTATCCTCTCCCGTAGCTCTCTTGTCTACATGGGATACATCCCGTATCACACATGTGACCTAGCTACTACATAGTATCTCGTAGCTCTCTTGTACAGATGATGTGCACTCAGCACCATACATGTGACCTAGCTACATTTCATCTATATTATTCAATCTTTCCGAAAGTTCAACCGGGATTTCTATCACTATTACTTATTTCCATTCTTTCAATAGTCCATTTATAATTCAAAATCAACTAAAATATAGAAAATAGGCTGAAATACAAAAATGTAAATGAAGCTAATGTATTATTTACATACAAACTTACCTAGGTGCAAAATATGGAAATTTTGCAATTTAGTCCAAAACCTTTTCCTTCCCCCGTTCGAGGTCGATTCCACACCTTTCTAGATCTATAACAACACATTTAGCTCATTAAACATTCATACTATTTATTTCAATCCAAAAATCACATTATTCAAAAATTACATTTTTGCCCCCTAACTTTTACAAAATTACGATTTTGCCCCTAGGCTCGGAAATTTAATTTCAGCTCTTATTCTTATGTTTTATGACATGCTGAACATTTTTGTCTTCTATAATAACATCAAATTCTCACTCTAACATGTACTTATGAGCATTAGGTATTTTTACCGATTATACCGTTTTGCTCGTTTTCGCTAAAAATCGCTTAGAAAAGATCGTTCTCCTAACCTCAAACATTCATATTCTACCATCAAACATCAAAATACATGCATATCATTCATGGGTAAATTTTTAAACATAAACCCTAACTCGAAATAATGGTAGAAATAGGTAAACCGAGCTACGGGGATTTCAAAAATGTAAAGAACATTAAAAACGGGCCTTGAATGCACTTACTATTGAGCTTGAAAGCTTGGAAAAACCCTAGCTATGGTGTCTATGAGAGTTTCAACCAACTTGATGAAGATGATACTAAATTTTGGCTTTGTTTTCCCATTTTATTATTTTATTTACCAAATGACTAAATTACCCTTCATTAAAAACTATGATGTTTTATCTTCCTTTAGGTATTTTTGTCCAAACTAGTATAATGGTCTAATTACTATACAAGGACCCCCACTTTAAAAACCCATTACTCACAAGTACTTAGTACCTTTGTGAACTAGAACACACATTTTACAACTTTTGCAATTTAGTCCTAAATATCAAATTGGAGCCTCTATTAATAAAATTTCTAAACAAAATTTTCACACAGTCATGAAATCATGACATAGACCTTAAAATGATAATAAAACTATTATTTCTATCTCGAATTTGTGGTTTCAAAACCACTATTCTGTTTTGGCCCTAAATCGGGCTGTTACAATTTATATGCAAAGATGTTATTTCCATTGATGAGTAAAATGCAATTGGAATGTTATTTATTGTGGCTGATTTGGTTGTATGAGATAGCCTATATTGGTTTTGGTTGCTATTGAGTAGGTTGTGTAAATCAGGGTGACTAAAAGGCTTGGTAAATAGCCTTAAATTGTCCACACAGGTAGACATACGGGCGTGTGTCTAGGCCGTGTGTGATGCACGGTCTACCCCATGGGCGTGTTGTAATATCCCGAATTAGGGCCTAATCAGAATAGAGGTTTCGTGACCACAAATTCGAGATAGAAATATTTTTTTATAATTATTATAGAAATAATTATTTTATAATTATTTTGATGTTTATGATATGATTGCATGATTGTGTGAAAATTTCGTGATGAAATCCTATGCCTAAAGTGCTTAAATTGAAATTAGGGACTAAATCGAATAATTTGCAAAATTTGCATTCTAGGAGTTTTTAGTATGAAATTGCTTTGGAATATTAATGAGGAGGTCTTAAATAGCAATTTGACCAATTTCTAAGTCTATGGACAAAATTTGGACATGGATGGAATTTTTGGAAAGTTTAGTAGTAAGGGCATTTTGGTCATTTGCATATTAAATGAAATAAAATGGGAAAAATAACACAAAATGATCATCTTCTCCATATTGTTGCTGCCGAATTTTACCTCTCCCCATAGCTAGGGTTTCTTCAACTTTCAAGCTTCATAGTAAGTGATTTCATGCCCCGTTTTTTATGATTTTTATGTTTTTGAAATCCCGGTAGCTCGAATCAACTTATGCTAGCAATAATTCAACCTAGGGTTCATATTTGGAAAAATACCCATAGGTGATATTTGTGTATTTTGGTGTTTTATGGTAGAATATGAGGTTTTAAATTATGTTAGAAACTTGTGCTACTCGGTTTTAAGCTTAAAACGAGTAAAGGGCTTAATCCAGAAAAATACCTAATCGCCATAAGTACATGTTAGAGTGTGAATTTGATGTTGCCATAGAAGGGAAAAATGATCAGCATGTCATAGAACATAAGAATAAGGGATGAAGTTTAATTCCTGAGCCTAGGGGCAAAAGTGTAATTATGTAAAAGTTTAGGGGCAAAAATGTAATTTTGCCAAAGTTCGTATTAAATGCTGTTTTGATGAATGTATGTATTAAATAAGATTAATTTGGCATTATAGATCAAGAGAAACGAGATTCAAGTTGTGATCGAGGGAAAAACAAAGTTTACGAAGAATAGGCTCGATTGCTAATATTTTGTATCGAGGTAAGTTCATGTGTAAATGTAGTAACATAATTGTCATTTTGAGCAATTTAATGTTGTTTATATGATATGATGCTTATTATTATCATGAAATGTTATGTTTTGTGGTTATTGTTGAATAATATGTAATTATGTAAATTACTTGATGAGTATGAACTATCACCGAGTATCGGTTCTGATATTCCATGGAAGACGGCAAAGAGGTGAGATCGATGAAAAATCCCGTTTTAACCTTAGGAATAGATTAGAATACAAGTGACATGTCATTAGGATACTTGAGTTCCGAACTCGTTGAGTTGAGTCCGAGTTCGTGAGATGTAACTAGGCATCCGAACTCGTTGAGTTGAGTCCGAGTTCACTTATGGATGCGAACGCCCGAGCTTGTTGAGTTGAGTCTGAGTTCACTTATGGGTGGGTTACATGGTAGCTTGGCTACATAAGTTTCGCAGGCTATTGAGTTTGTCTAGCTGCGGGTATGGCACTTACGTTCATGAAATTCACGTATTCGAATTTTATTCCGATGTGTTCAACGGGTGAATCTTAAGTGAATGAGAAGAACACCTAAAACGAAGGTGACATATTGGTAATTGTGGTGAATGAGAAAATTTGACACCTATGTGCTTAAATCCTCGGGTTGAGAACTTGGTATGATGAAATCATAGAAAGATATTAAATGCAAATGAAACATGAATGTCTTGGTGTTGTTTATGCAAATGATGTTTTATGTGGAATTTCATGATTATGTTACTTGCTATTTGCATGTGAACTTACTAAGCATCTATGCTTACCCCCTTCTTTTCATTCATTGTAGTTGTTAACAAGCCGGCTTGAGAATCGGGATAGGCTGAAAATTCGTCCACACAATCCGAAGGCCTAAATTGGTAAAATGGCTTGTGTGTTTTGAATGTGGCATGTATGGCAAAATACTCACTTTGTGTAAATGATCTTATGATATGGCTATGGTTTGGAAAGAAAAGGGTTTGTAAATGATTAGCCATTGGAATGGCCAATCTAAGTCATATTTGATGTTATGTATGTTTAACATGCTATTTAGTCCATGAAAATATATAGTAAAGTGAAATTTGCCATAAAACAGAATCTGACAGCAGAAGTGATGTAAATTTTAAAAATCACTAAAAATAGTATAAATGGAATTAAATGATGAGTAAGTTATGAAATTTAAGCTTGATGAGTCTATTTTCATATGGATGGAACAAAACAAGTATATGAGTTATATTTTGTGAGATATTTAAGTTTGGTGGAACAGGGTCAGAGTGGTATCTGTATCCCCTATTCTGACTTTAAAAATTCACTATAAATTTTACAAAAACAATTAGGAGTTTTATATTACATGTATGGAATCCTTATTGAGTCTAGTTTTATAAGAAACAAACATCATAGTTATTGAAACTCTGTACAGGGAGATATCTGATTTGTAATACATAAGGGTCAGAGTAGTCGAACCCTGAAACAGGGGAGATTTTAACTAATAAACTGTACTAATTGGCTCGACCAAAAATTCTAGAAAAAAAATTAGTAAATATGAATCTAGTTTCAGGAAAAATTTATGGATGTTAATTTTGAGTTTCAGAACTTGAGATATAAATTTCTAAGCGACTATGATGCAGTTGGCCAGCTTGTCTGGAAATTTTAAAAATAAATTGTTTGAGCTGTTAAATTAATGAATTAAGTTTAGTAACACCTCAAGCTTGACTCTGGCGACGGTCTTGAGCGTGAGGGCGTTACACGTGTGGTCCGGACATGTATTCCCTGCACGTAAAAATTTCAAGTCAGTATGCATGATAGTAAACACACGGGCAGAGACACGACTGTGTGTCTCAACCGTGTGAGGGACACGGTTTAGCACACGAGCGTATACCTTGGCTGTGTGTCATTTTAGGGGTGCTGACGTCAGAAACAGAATGTCATTGTTTTTGCACACAGGCTAGGATACGAGCGTGTCATGGCCGTGTGAAGGACACGGGCCAGGCACACGGGCTTGTGCCAGGCCATGTGGAAACCCATGTAGGTGTGGAGGACACAGGTGTTTCCTTGTATTGCTTAGGTTGTGTGAGCCTCACGGGCCATCAACACGACCATGTTGAAAAGGCCCACAGGTCTGTTGCCCTTCCACATGGGCGTGTGCCCTGTTTCAAAGTCAAAATTTATATAGATTGTTTAAGAACTTAGGTTAATCCTGAATAGTTTTCAATAGTTGATTTGGGGCTCATAGGCCCATAATAAGAAGTTTAAAGTAGAAATCGAAAGAGTTCTAATATGGGCCCAAGTCTTAGAGACTTGGGGAACATTTGTGCGTATGAGATCGAGTTAAGTAATGTAACACCCTGAACCCGAGACCGTTGCCGGTGTCGGACACGAGGGGTTAACAAGCCAAAACCACTTATAGCACCGACCAACTTGACATTCCCAGGCAAGCTGGAAAACTGCGTCACTGTTGGCTTAAAAATCATATCTCGAGTTACAGAACTCAGAAACTGATTCCGTAAATTTTCCCTGAATTTAGACTCATATATCCATCCCTGGATTTTTTTCTAGAATTTTTGGTCGGTCCAATTGGTACAGTTTATTACTTAAAGTCACCCATATTACAGGGGTCGACTACACTGCCCTTCGCCTGTTACAACTTGAATATCTCTCTGTACAGGGTTTCAATACTGAAGCCGTTTGTTTCTAATGAAACTAGACTGAAAAAGGAATCTGGACATATAAGGCATGACTTCTAATTCATTCTGGATAATTTATGGTAAATTTTCAAAGTCGCGACAGGGGACCCAGAAACCGTTCTGGCCCTGTCTCACGAGAACTTTAATATCTCTTAGTATACTGTTCATATGATTGTTTCGTTACTTTCATATGAAAATAGACTCGTAAAGGTTCGATCACATAATTTATTCACTATTTAACACCATTCCTAAAAATTTTGGTGATTTTTCACATCCACGTCACTGCAGCTGGCAGCCTCTGTTTTTATGGTAGGCTTTACCTATATTGTAGTTCCCATGGACCAACTATAGTCTAGTCATACTTAGGTCCACATATGATCATATTTAGCCATTCCAATGGCTGATCATGTGACCAACACTCTCATTCCAAACCATAATCACATCATGAAACCAAATATAATTACAAACCACATATGGTCAAATTCCATAGTCCACTTTTACGAACCATTTTCGCATGGCCGCACACATATACATCACAAAGTACTTAAAAACAACCGAGGGTGGTCCTATACATGCCATATCCAAAACTAAACTAAAGGAGTACCAAAAAGGGCTTTGATAGTGTGGTTGACTTCAACTTCTATGATCCCGAATCCGATCGCTAACGAGCAAAGTCTATAAACAGAGAAACAAAGAAACGGAGTAAGCAATTTATGCTTAGTAAGTTTCGAGCCATAATATACACACAACCAAAGCATAGCATTCAAGTAGCTAAACAATAATTCATATGCACAATTTCTCAAAGACATGCTTACTTCACAATCCCAACTCTTATATTCATACACAAATAACGGCCTAGTTAATGCCGATAGCTCATTTATCATTAGAGCGAATATTCATACGCACTTACTCATAGTGTGCGAAGCACACACAAAACATACCTTGTTGTTGGGAATTTTACAAGTGCATTAACTGAAAATTTTCCAGCAAGTTCAAAGTTCTCGAATCACATACCTTCGAGTTTATCCGGATATAGCTACTGCTCAAACGCTTCGGGACATAGCCCGGTTATGGTAACCCGCACAAAGGCCTTCGGACTTAACCCGATATCACAATTTGCACAATTGCCTTCGGCTTAGCCGGATATCATAACTCGTCCAATTGCCTTGGGCTTAGCCCGATATCATAACTCATAAAATTGCCTTCGGCTTAGCCCGATATCACTCGAACATTCATACACATCTTTGTTTCAATTTCATAACACAACTTTTATGCACAATTCACTTAGCAAAATATCATTTCGGCTCAATGGCCACATACAAAGGCACAATTTCGATTGCTTATTACTTCATTCAATCGAATCAAAATCTAAGTTTCGATACTCGAAAACTTACCTCGGACGTGGTCGAACGATTTCGACGGCTATTCGACGACTTTTTCCTTCCCCTTATCGGATTTAGCTCCCCTTTGCTCTTGAGCTTAATTTAACAAATAAATTGGTTTTATCATTTGAGCATCGAAAGAGGAATTCAAGATACCTAGCCAATATATATGCTCATTAGGCATCAAAGTCGCATATGTATGAAATCACGAATCGAACTCAACACATTAGTTAATATTCCTCTTAGCCAATTTTCTAAGCCAAGAGTAGGCATCAATATGCTTGCCTCTAACCGAATGCATGCACACCAATTTCCCCTCATGTGGCCGAATATGCATGTCCATGTTGAGGCCAATTATGCACTTAATACCACACAAAAACAGCATGCATTTTACTAACTAACGATTACATATTGTAGCTCAATACACATCTCTCATGTACTTCATAACCAAACATCATCACAAGCAAATATATACCTTGAAATAGTATATATGTCATGCCAATACATCACGTGCAAACATGTATACACATATAGGTGCAAGGTCAATCTCAAGGGTTCATACCCATCCAAACACAAATTTTACCAATCAAGTAACAAGCATAAATCATGCTCATGAATGCACCATGGCGAATACATCACAACCATACTCTTTCAACTTCGGTCATGGTTAAACAAAGAATTCAATGTCCTACTCAAGAATACTAAAAGAAATTTCAAGAGTAGTCAATCCATCATTACATGCATCATCAACAAGCTTCACATTTAGCATGCAATGGCTTTAACACAATATCAACCTTGGCCAAATACCATTTTTCATGGCATAGCAAGGATTTGAACCATGGCTAACATGCACATCAAGTTAGCAACCAAAACAAGCATGAATCTCATGACACAACCTCAACATACCTTAATCTTGATGCAAGTATAGCCAAATCTCCTTCTAGATCTCTTCTAAACTAAAAATGGAGCAAAATTTCCTTCCTTCTTAGAATTTTCAGCCCAAAGAAAATGAGAATGGATGAACCAAATTTTTTCTTTTCCTTTCTCTCAATTCACGGCCAAGTGGGGGGGGGGGAGGAAGCATGGATGAGACCATTTTTTTTTCTTTCTTTGCCCATGCTCTTTATTTTATTATTTCACCCTAATGCACCAACAAAACATGTTTCATGACATGTTTTGCCCATCCACTCTTGCCATGGCCGGCCACTTCATGTTGGGGGGGGAAATTGACATGCAAATCCCTTATTTTTGCATGCATGTTCAACTAGTCATCACACCTTTCCCCATCATACTTTCAAAGTTTACTACTAGGTCCTTTCTAATGAAATTCACATTTATAACTCTAAATCGAAACATCAAAATGTCACACATGAATTAACACATATTATAGGCATCAAAATAAATTATAAATTATTTTTATGCCTCGGTTTTGTGGTCCCGAAACCACCTCCCGACTAGGGTCAATTTTAGGCTGTCACAACTCTCCCCCACTTAAGAAATTTTCGTCCCCGAAAATCTTACCGGTAAATAGGGTTGGGTATCGCTCTTTCATAGAGTTCTCGGTTTCCCAAGTAGCTTCTTCTATCCCGTGTTTGAGCCACAACACTTTCACTAGCGGAACCCGCTTGTTTCGCAACTCTTTCACTTCACGTGATAGGATACGAATCGGTTCTTCCTCATAACTCATATTGGTTTGAATTTCAACCTCGATGGACTAATCACGTGCGATGGATCGATCTATAGCGTCAAGCATCGAAACATGAAAGACATCGTGAATCTTTTCGAGTTCAGGGGCAAAATCAAATGATATGCCATCGACCGACTCGCTTCGGATATCTCATATGGCCCAATGAACTGGGCTCAACTTGCCCTTACAACCGAATCGAGTATCTTTTTCCAAGGCGAAACCTTGAGAAACACTTTATCTCCCACCGATACTCGATGTCTTTTCGTTTCAGACCGCGTCGACTTCGACGATCGGAGGCTATCTTCGACTTTCACGGATTACTTTCACTTTCTGCTCAAAGATCTCTAATTAAATCCACCGAAAATTTTGCTTTCACCGAGCTGAGTCCAAAACAATGGTGTACGGCATTTACGACCGTACAAAGCCTCGTAGGGTGCCATCTTAATACTTGATTGAAAACTATTGTTGTATCTTAACATATCCTCAAGTATCTGAATTATCCGCTCGGATTGACCATCGGTTTGGGGGTGAAAGGCGGTGCTGAAATGTAGCTTGGTACCCAAAGCTTCTTGCAACTTCTTCCAAAATCGCGAGGTAAATCTCGGATCTCTATCCAATACGATGGAAATAGGCACCCCGTGTAATCTCACAATCTGAGAAACGCGTACAATTCGGCTAGTTTGTCCATTGAAAAATCCAGACGTGACGGGATAAAGTGAGCCAACTTAGTCAATCTATCTACCACGACCCAAATCGCATCCTTCTTACTTGCTGACAATGGCAGTCCGGATACAAAGTCTATTGTGACTCGATCCCATTTCCACTCGGGCATCGTGGTCGGCTGAAGTAATCCTGAAGGCACTTGATGTTCCGCTTTCACTTGTTGACATATTAAACATCTCAAAACAAAGTCGGAGATGTCTCGTTTCATACCATGTCACCAAAACCGATGTTTCAAATCGTTGTACATCTTCGTACTCCCCGGGTGGATTGCCATTTGGCTACAATGGGCTTCATTCAAAATTATCGAAATAAGTTCCGAATTCTTTGGAACACACAGATGACTTTTGAACCTCAAACAATCGTCATCATCGATTTGAAATTCCGAGTCCTTGTTCGGAACACACTCAACCCGTTTTGCAACCAACTCATCGTCGACTTTCTGAGCTTCACGAATTTGACGTATCAATAATGGTTTGGCTTTCAATTCAGCTACTAACACATTGTCGGGTAGAACAGACAAGTGTACATTCATCACTTGTAAAGCGAATAATGATTTACGACTTAAGGCATCCGCAACCACATTCGCCTTTCCCGGGTGATAGTCAATGACCAGCTCATAATCCTTTAACAGCTCGAGCCAACGTCTTTGTCGCAGATTTAAGTCTCTTTGAGTCATCAAATAATTGAGACTTTTGTGATCCGGATACACATGGCACTTCTCACCAAATAAGTAATGTCGCCATATCTTTAAGGCGAATACGATGGCAGCCAATTCGAGATCATGGGTCGGATAATTTTTCTCGTGTGGCTTTAATTGCCTCGACGCATAGGCCACAACTCGACCTTCTTGCATCAATACGCAACCTAACCCGAGTAGGGATGCGTCACTATAAATAACAAACTCTTTGCCCAATTCGGGTTGCACTAGAATTGGGGCTTCCGTCAAATAAGTTTTCAGTTGATCGAAACTTTTTTTTTGACATTTCTCCGTCCATTCGAACTTAACATCCTTTTGGAGTAGCTTCGTCATTGGCGTGGCTATCGTCGAGAAACCTCTTACAAATCGTCGGTAATAACCGGCAAGCCCCCAAAAGCTCCGAACCTCGGTAATATTTCTCGGAGGCTTCCAGTTAAGTATGGCTGAAATTTTGTTCGGGTCGACTCGAATACCCGATGCAGATATCACATGCCCCAAGAAGCTAACCTCTCTTAACCAGAACTCACACTTGCTGAACTTAGCATATAATTGCTTATTCCGTAAAATTTGCAGCACTAACCTCAGGTGTTCAGCATGTTCGGTCTCATTTCTTGAATAGACCAAGATGTCATCAATGAACACGACTACGAACCGATCCAAATATGGTCTGAAGATCCGATTCATTAAATCCATAAATACCTGAGGGCATTAGTAAGCCCAAATGGCATCACTAGGAACTCGAGTGACCATATCTCGCTCAAGGCAATCTTGGGTACGCCTCAATCTCGAATTCAAGAATCGATAATAGCCCAATCTCAAATCTATCTTCGAGAACACTGAAGCTCCCTTTAGTTGATCGAACAAATCATCGATACGCGGTAACGGATATTTGTTCTTTATCGTCGCTTTATTAAGCTGACGATAGTCGATGCACAGCCTCATGGTTCCATCCTTCTTTTTCACAAACAACACTGGTGCACCCCAAGGTGAAAAATTCGGGTGAGCAAAACCTTTATCCACCAATTCTTGCAACTGAGCTTTCAACTCCTTTAATTCCGTTGGTGCCATACGATACGGAGCTATCGAAATTGGGGTGGTACCAGGTACCAATTCGATGCCAAACTCTATTTCCCGAACAGGTGGTAATCCCGGCAATTCTTCAGGGAAAACATCCGGGTATTCACAAACCACTAGCATTGCCCATATTTCTAGGTGGCCTACCTCGAGTTGTGGTAGCACCCGGGTTCCCACTTTGATTTACATTTTGTTCAGATAAACTCGGGCAATCCTTAATGAAATGATCGACTGATCCGCACTTGTAACAGGAGCGGTCACGGAGTCTACAACTCCCAGAATGCCATTTGCCACAATATTGGCACTGCTCATCTCGACGATCATTGCCAACATCGGCGATCAAGTGACTCGCGTGCCCATAGGGGTCGATCGCGGTCTCGTCTAGAAAAGCCCGAAGTGTCTCTAGACCGCCTAAGCCATCTTTAAATTTCTTTGATGATCGTGGGAAGGGCTTCCCAAGACCTCTTACTGAAACTCCCTTGCTCCCACTTCACTTTTCTTTTCTCCATATCGAGCTCCTCGGCTTTGCACGCTCGCTCGACAAGAGCCACAAACTCTCGGATTTCCAAAATGCCAACATACAACTTTATATCATCATTCAGTCCATCTTCGAAGCATTTACACATCACAGCTTCTAAAGAAATGCATTCGCGCGCGTACCGGCTAAGCCTCACAAATTTTCGTTCGTAGTCGGTAATCGACATGGAACCTTGTTTAAGTTCAAGAAATTCCTTCCGTTTTTGATCCATAAATATCTGACTGATATACTTCTTTCGGAACTCAGTTAGAAAGAACTCCCAAGTTACGTGCTCCCTAAGCACAACAGAAGTTAGAGTACTCCACCAATAGTAGGCGGAATCGCGTAGCAAGGAGATAGTACACTTTAAGCATTCATCGGGTGTACATGATAGCTCATCGAGCACCCGGATAGTGTTGTCCAACCAAAATTCAGCTTGCTCGGCATCGTCGCTATCCGTAGCTTTAAATTCAGTAGCCCCATGTTTTCGAATTCTGTCGACTGGGGGCTTACTTGACCTTATTTGGTCAGTGACCGGAGGTATTGTAGGTGCGGGGGTTGCATTAGTCGGGAATGGAGGTTGTGGAACAGCCGTGTTAGTTCGAATGTATTGGTTGAACCAATCATTCATCACGCTATAGAAGGCTTGCTTAGCCTCATCATTCGAATTGCTAGCAATAGGTTGAGAGTCCGCCGGCGTTGTCCCTTGCGCGGGAGCAGGCGCCACACTCTCCACATCATCAGCTATTGCTCGGTTGGGATCGGGATCCATGGCTATAAACAAACACAAATTTCAAAATGTCAGAAATCACCACACTATCAATTATCACTTAATGGCATGTATAGCTAGACCCCAAACATATCACGGTAGTCCTAGGATCGACTAAACCGTAGCTCGATACCAATAAAATTGTAACACCCAACCCGAGACCGCTTTGCGGTGTCGGACACGAGGTTAACAAGCCAAAACCACTTATAGCACCGACCAACTTGACATTCCCAGGCAAGCTGGAAAACTGCGTCACTGTTTCCTTAAAAAGCATATCTCGCGTTACAGAACTCAGAAACTGATTCTGTAAATTTTCCATGAATTTAGACTCATATATCCATCCCTGGATTATTTTCTAGAATTTTTGGTCGGGCCAATTGGTACAGTTTATTAGTTAAAGTCACCCATGTTACAGGGGTCGACTACACTGACCTTCGCGTGTTACAACTTGAATATCTCTCTGTACAGGGTTTCAATACTGATACCGTTTCTTTCTAATGAAACTAGACTGAAAAAGGAATCTGGACATATAAGGCATGACTTCTAATTCATTCCGGATAATTTATGGAAAATTTTCAAAGTCGCAACAGGGGACCCAGAAACAGTTCTGGCCATGTCTCACGAGAACTTTAATATCTCTCAGTATACTGTTCATATGATCGTTTCGTTACTTTCATATGAAAATAGACTCGTCAAGGTTCGATCACATAATTTATTCACTATTTAACACCATTCGTACAAATTTTGGTGATTTTTCACATCCACGTCACTGCAGCTGGCAGCCTCTGTTTTTAAGGTAGGCTTTACCTATATTGTAGTTCCCATGGACTAACTATAGTCTAGTCATACTTAGGTCCACATATGATCATATTTAGCCATTCCAATGGCTGATCATGTGACCAACACTCTCATTCCAAACCATAATCACATCATGAAACCAAATATAATTACAAACCACATATGGTCAAATTCCATACTCCACTTTTACGAACCATTTTCGCATGGCCGCACACATATACATCACAAAGTACTTAAAAACAACCGAGGGTGGTCCTATACATGCCATATCCAAAACTCAACTAAAGGAGTACCAAAAAGGGCTTTGATAGTGTGGTTGACTTCAACTTCTATGATCCCGAATCCGATCGCTAACGAGCAAAATCTATAAACAGAGAAACAAAGAAACGGAGTAAGCAATTTATGCTTAGTAAGCTTCGAGCCATAATATGCACACAACCAAAGCATAGCATTCAAGTAGCTAAACAATAATTCATATGCACAATTTCTCAAAGACATGCTTACTTCACAATCCCAACTCTTATATTCATACACAAATAACGGCCTAGTTAATGCCGATAGCTAATTTATCATTAGAGCAAATATTCATACGCACTTACTCATAATGTGCGAAGCACACACAAAACATACCTTGTTGTTGGGAATTTCACAAGTGCATTAACTGAAAATTTTCCAGCAAGTTCAAAGTTCTCGAATCACATACCTTTGAGTTTATCCGGATATAGCTACTGCTCAAACGCCTTCAGACATAGCCGGTTATGGTAACCCGCACAAAGGCCTTCGGACTTAACCCGGATATCACAATTTGCACAATTGCCTTCGAGCTTAGCCGGATATCATAACTCGCCTAATTGCCTTGAGCTTAGCCCGGATATCATAACTCGCACAATTGCCTTCGGCTTAGCCCTGATATCACTCGAACATTCATACACATCTTTGTTTCAATTTCATAACACAACTTTTATGCACAATTCACTTAGCAAAATATCATTTCGCTCAATGGCCACATACAAAGGCACAATTTCGATTGCTTATTACTTCATTCAATCGAATCAAAATCTAAGTTTCGATACTCGAAAACTTACCTCGGACGTGGTCGAACGATTTCGACGGCTATTCGACGACTTTTTCCTTCCCTTATCGGATTTAGCTCCCTTTGCTCTTGAGCTTAATTTAACAAATAAATTGGTTTTATCATTTGAGCATCGAAGAGGAATTCAAGATACCTAGCCAATATATATGCTCATTAGGCATCAAAGTCGCATATGTACGAAATCACTAATCGAACTCAACACATTAGTTAATATTCCTCTTAGCCGAATTTTCTAAGCCAAGAATAGGCATCAATATGCTTGCCTCTAACCGAATGCATGCACACCAATTTCCCTCATGTGACCGAATATGCATGTCCATGTTGAGGCCAATTATGCACTTAATACCACACAAAACAGCATGCATTTTACTAACTAACGATTACATATTGTAGCTCAATACACATCTCTCATGTACTTCATAACCGAAACATCATCACAAGCAAATATATACCTTGAAATAGTATATATGTCATGCCAATACATCACGTGCAAACATGTATACACATATAGGTGCAAGGTCAATCTCAAGGGTTCATACCCATCCAAACACAAATTTTACCAATCAAGTAACAAGCATAAATCATGCTCATGAATGCACCATGGCGAATACATCACAACCATACTCTTTCAACTTCGGTCATGGTTAAACAAAGAATTCAATGTCCTACTCAAGAATACTAAAAAGAAATTTCAAGAGTAGTCAATCCATCATTACATGCATCATCAACAAGCTTCACATTTAGCATGCAATGGCTTTAACACAATATCAACCTTGGCCAAATACCATTTTTCATGGCATAGCAAGGATTTGAACCATGGCTAACATGCACATCAAGTTAGCAACCAAAACAAGCATGAATCTCATGACACAACCTCAACATACCATAATCTTGATGCAAGTATAGCCAAATCTCCTTCTAGATCTCTTCTAATCTAAAAATGGAGCAAAATTTCCTTCCTTCTTAGAATTTTCATCCCAAAGAAAATGAGAATGGATGAACCAAATTTTTTTCTTTTCCTTTCTCTCAATTCACGGCCAAGAGGGGGGGGGAAGCATGGATGAGACCATTTTTTTTTCTTTCTTTGCCCATGCTCTTTATTTTATTATTTTACCCTAATGCACCAACAAAACATGTTTCATGACATGTTTTGCCCATCCACTCTTGCCATGGCCGGCCACTTCATGTTGGGGGAAATTGACATGCAAATCCTTATTTTTGCATGCATGTTCAACTAGTCATCACACCTTTCCCCATCATACTTTCAAAGTTTACTACTAGGTCCTTTCTAATGAAATTCACATTTATAACTCTAAATCGAAACATCAAAATGTCACACATGAATTAACACATATTATAGGCATCAAAATAAATTATAAATTATTTTTATGCCTCGGTTTTGTGGTCCCGAAACCACCTCCCGACTAGGGTCAATTTTAGGTGTCACAACTCTCCCCACTTAAGAAATTTTCGTCCCGAAAATCTTACCGTAAATAGGGTTGGGTATTGCTCTTTCATAGAGTTCTCGGTTTCCCAAGTAGCTTCTTCTATCCCGTGTTTGAGCCACAACACTTTCACTAGCGGAACCCGCTTGTTTCGCAACTCTTTCACTTCACGTGATAGGATACGAATCGGTTCTTCCTCATAACTCATATTGGTTTGAATTTCAACCTCGATGGACTAATCACGTGCGATGGATCGATCTATAGCGTCAAGCATCGAAACATGAAAGACATCGTGAATCTTTTCGAGTTCGGGGCAAAATCAAATGATATGCCACCGACCGACTCGCTCGGATATCTCATATGGCCCAATGAACCTCGGGCTCAACTTGCCCTTACAAATTAATCTGAGTATCTTTTTCCAAGGCGAAACCTTGAGAAACACTTTATCTCCCACCGATACTCGATGTCTTTTCGCTTCAGACCCTGCGTCACGACTCGACGATCGGAGGCTATCTTCAGACTTTCACGGATTACTTTCACTTTCTTCAAGATCTCTAATTAAATCCACCCGAAAATTTTGCTTTCACCGAGTGAGTCCAAAACAATGGTGTACGGCATTTACGATCGTACAAAGCCTCGTAGGGTGCCATCTTAATACTTGATTGAAAACTATTGTTGTGTTTAATTCAATCAAAGGCAAATATCGTTCCCATGAACCATCGAACTCGAGGATGCAACATCTTAACATATCCTCAAGTATCTCGAATTATCCGCTCGGATTGACCATCGGTTTGGGGGTGAAAGGCGGTCTGAAATGTAGCTTGGTACCCAAAGCTTCTTGCAACTTCTTCCAAAATCGCGAGGTAAATCTCGGATCTCTATCCAATACGATGGAAATAGGCACCCGTGTAATCTCACAACCGAGAAACGTACAATTGGCTAGTTTGTCCATTGAAAAATCCGACGACGGGATAAAGTGAGCCAACTTAGTCAATCTATCTACCACGACCCAAATCGCATCCTTCTTACTTGTCGACAATGGCGGTCCGGATACAAAGTCTATTGTGACTCGATCCCATTTCCACTCGGGCATCGTGGTCGGTGAAGTAATCTCAAGGCGCTTGATGTTCCGCTTTCACTTGTTGACATATTAAACATCTCAAAACAAAGTCGGAGATGTCTCGTTTCATACCATGTCACCAAAACCGATGTTTCAAATCGTTGTACATCTTCGTACTCCCCGGGTGGATTGCCATTCGGCTACAATGGGCTTCGTTCAGAATTATCGAAATAAGTTCCGAATTCTTTGGAACACACAGATGACTTTTGAACCTCAAACAATCGTCATCATCGATTTGAAATTCCGAGTCCTTGTTCGAAACACACTCAACCCGTTTTGCAACCAACTCATCGTTGACTTTCTGAGCTTCACGAATTTGACGTATCAATAATGGTTTGGCTTTCAATTCAGCTACTAACACATTGTCGGGTAGAACAGACAAGTGTACATTCATCACTCGTAAAGCGAATAATGATTTACGACTTAAGGTATCCGCAACCACATTCGCCTTTCCCGGGTGATAGTCAATGACCAGCTCATAATCCTTTAACAGCTCGAGCCAACGTCTTTGTCGCAGATTTAAGTCTCTTTGAGTCATCAAATATTTGAGACTTTTGTGATCCGGATACACATGGCACTTCTCACCAAATAAGTAATGTCGCCATATCTTTAAGGCGAATACGATGGCAGCCAATTCGAGATCATGGGTCGGATAATTTTTCTCGTGTGCCTTTAATTGCCTCGACGCATAGGCCACAACTCGACCTTCTTGCATCAATACGCAACCTAACCCGAGTAGGGATGCGTCACTATAAATAACAAACTCTTTGCCCGATTCGGGTTGCACTAGAATTGGGGCTTCCGTCAAATAAGTTTTCAGTTGATCGAAACTTTTTTTTTTTTGACATTTCTCCGTCCATTCGAACTTAACATCCTTTTGGAGTAGCTTCGTCATTGGCGTGGCTATCGTCGAGAAACCTCATACAAATCGTCGGTAATAACCGGTAAGCCCCCAAAAGCTCCGAACCTCGGTAATATTTCTCGGAGGCTTCCAGTTAAGTATGGCTGAAATTTTGTTTGGGTCGACTCGAATACCCGATGCAGATATCACATGCCCCAAGAAGCTAACCTCTCTTAACTAGAACTCACACTTGCTGAACTTAGCATATAATTGCTTATTCCGTAAAATTTGCAGCACTAACCTCGTGTGTTCAAGATGTTCGGTCTCATTTCTTGAATAGACCAAGATGTCATCAATGAACACGACTACGAACCGATCCAAATATGGTCTGAAGATCCGATTCATTAAATCCATAAATACCGCAGGGGCATTAGTAAGCCCAAATGGCATCACTAGGAACTCGTAGTGACCATATCTCGCTCAAGGCAATCTTGGGTACGTCTCAATCTCGAATTCAAGAATCGATAATAGCCCAATCTCAAATCTATTTTCGAGAACACCGAAGCTCCTTCAGCTTGATCGAACAAATCGTCGATACGCTGTAACGGATATTTGTTCTTTATCGTCGCTTTATTAAGCTGACGATAGTCGATGCACAGCCTCATGGTTCCATCCTTCTTTTTCACAAACAACACTGGTGCACCCCAAGGTGAAAAATTCGGGTGAGCAAAACCTTTATCCACCAATTCTTGCAACTGAGCTTTCAACTCCTTTAATTCCGTTGGTGCCATACGATATGGAGCTATCGAAATTGGGGTGGTACCAGTACCAATTCGATGCCAAACTCTATTTCCGAGCAGTGGTAATCCGGCAATTCTTCAGGAAAACATCCGGTATTCACAAACCACTAGCATTGCCCATATTTCTAGGTGGCCTACCTCGAGTTGTGGCGCACCGGGTTCCCACTTTGATTTACGTTTTGTTCGGATAAACTCGGGCAATCCTTAATGAAATGATCGATCGATCCGCACTTGTAACAGAGCGGTCACGAGTCTACAACTCCCGAATGCCATTTGCCACAATATTGGCACTCCGTTCATCTCGACGATCATTGCCAACACTGGCGATCAAGTGACTCGCGTGCCCATAGGGGGTCGATCGCGGTCTCGTCTAGAAAAGCCCGAAGTGTCTCTAGACCGGCCTAAGCCATCTCTAAATTTCATTGATGATCGTGGGAAGGGCTTCCCAAGACCTCTTACGAAACTCCCTTGCTCCCACTTCACTTTTCTTTTCTCCATATCGAGCTCCTCGGCTTTGCACGCCGCTCGACAAGAGCCACAAACTCTGATTTCCAAAATGCCAACATACGACTTTATATCATCATTCATCCATCTTGAGCGTTTACACATCACGCTTCAAGAAATGCATTCGCAGCGTCTCGCTAAGCCTCACAAATTTTCGTTCAGTAGTCGGTAATCGACATGGAACCTTGTTTAAGTTCAAGAAATTCCTTCCGTTTTGATCCATAAATCTCGATCGATATACTTCTTTCGAACTCGGTTAGAAAGAACTCCCAAGTTACGTGCTCCCTAGGCACAATGAAGTTAGAGTACTCCACCAATAGTAGGCGGAATCGCGTAGCAAGGAGATAGTACACTTTAAGCATTCATCGGTGTACATGATAGCTCATCGAGCACCGGATAGTGTTGTCCAACCAAAATTCAGCTTGCTCGGCATCGTCGCTATCCGTAGCTTTAAATTCAGTAGCCCCATGTTTTCGAATTTGCCGATCGGGGCTTACTTGACCTTATTTGGTCATTCACGGAGGTATTGTAGGTGCGGGGTTGCATTAGTCGGGAATGGAGGTTGTGGAACAGTAGTGTTAGTTCGAATGTATTGGTTGAACCAATCATTCATCACGCTATAGAAGGCTTGCTTAGCCTCATTATTCGGATTGCTAGCAATAGGTTGAGAGTCCGCGGCGTTGTCCCTTGCGAGGAGCAGCGCCACACTCTCCATATCATCAGCTATTGCTCGGTTGGGATCGGGATCCATGGCTATAAACAAACACAAATTTCAAAATGTCGAAATCACCACACTATCAATTATCACTTAATGGCATGTATAGCTAGACCCCAAACATATCACGGTAGTCCTAGGATCGACTAAACCGTAGCTCGACACCAATAAATTGTAACACCCGAACCCGAGACCGCTGCCGTGTCGGACACGAGGGTTAACAAGCCAAAACCACTTATAGCACCGACCAACTTGACATTCCCAGGCAAGCTGGAAAACTGCGTCACTGTTGCCTTAAAAAGCATATCTCGAGTTACAGAACTCGGAAACTGATTCTGTAAATTTTCCATGAATTTAGACTCATATATCCATCCCTGGATTTTTTTCTAGAATTTTTGGTCTGCCCAATTGGTACAGTTTATTAGTTAAAGTCACCCATGTTACAGGGGTCGACTACACTGCCCTTCGCGTGTTACAACTTGAATATCTCTCTGTACAGGGTTTTAATACTGATACCGTTTCTTTCTAATGAAACTAGACTGAAAAAGGAATCTGGACATATAAGGCATGACTTCTAATTCATTCTGGATAATTTATGGTAAATTTTCAAAGTCGCAACAGGGGACCCAGAAACAGTTTTGGCCCTGTCTCACGAGAACTTTAATATCTCTCAGTATACTGTTCATATGATCGTTTCGTTACTTTCATATGAAAATAGACTCGTCAAGGTTCGATCACATAATTTATTCACTATTTAACACCATTCCTACAAATTTTGGTGATTTTTCACATCCACATCACTGCAGCTGGCAGCCTCTGTTTTTAAGGTAGGCTTTACCTATATTGTAGTTCCCATGGACTAACTATAGTCTAGTCATACTTAGGTCCACATATGATCATATTTAGCCATTCCAATGGCTGATCATGTGACCAACACTCTCATTCCAAACCATAATCACATCATGAAACCAAATATAATTACAAACCACATATGGTCAAATTCCATACTCCACTTTTACGAACCATTTTCGCATGGCCGCACACATATACATCACAAAGTACTTAAAACAACCGAGGGTGGTCCTATACATGCCATATCCAAAACTCAACTAAAGGAGTACCAAAAAGGGCTTTGATAGTGTGGTTGACTTCAACTTCTATGATCCCGAATCCGATCGCTAACGAGCAAAATCTATAAACAGAGAAACAAAGAAACGGAGTAAGCAATTTATGCTTAGTAAGCTTGAGCCATAATATGCACACAACCAAAGCATAGCATTCAAGTAGCTAAACAATAATTCATATGCACAATTTCTCAAAGACATGCTTACTTCACAATCCCAACTCTTATATTCATACACAAATAACGGCCTAGTTAATGCCGATAGCTAATTTATCATTAGAGCAAATATTCATACGCACTTACTCATAGTGTGCGAAGCACACAAAACATACCTTGTTGTTGGGAATTTCACAAGTGCATTAACTGAAAATTTTCCAGCAAGTTCAAAGTTCTCGAATCACATACCTTCGAGTTTATCCGGATATAGCTACTGCTCAAACGCCTTCAGGACATAGCCCGGTTATGGTAACCCGCACAAAGGCCTTCGGACTTAACCCGGATATCACAATTTGCACAATTGCCTTTGGGCTTAGCCCGGATATCATAACTCGCCTAATTGCCTTCGGGCTTAGCCCGATATCATAACTCGCACAATTGCCTTCGGCTTAGCCCGATATCACTCAAACATTCATACACATCTTTGTTTCAATTTCATAACACAACTTTTATGCACAATTCACTTAGCAAAATATCATTTCGCTCAATGGCCACATACAAAGGCACAATTTCGATTGCTTATTACTTCATTCAATCGAATCAAAATCTAAGTTTCGATACTCAAAACTTACCTCGGACGTGGTCGAACGATTTCGACGGCTATTCGACGACTTTTTCCTTCCCCTTATCGGATTTAGCTCCCCTTTGCTCTTGAGCTTAATTTAACAAATAAATTGGTTTTATCATTTGAGCATTGAAAGAGGAATTCAAGATACCTAGCCAATATATATGCTCATTAGGCATCAAAGTCGCATATGTACGAAATCACTAATCGAACTCAACACATTAGTTAATATTCCTCTTAGCCGAATTTTCTAAGCCAAGAATAGGCATCAATATGCTTGCCTCTAACCGAATGCATGCACACCAATTTCCCCTCATGTGGCCGAATATGCATGTCCATGTTGAGGCCAATTATGCACTTAATACCACACAAAACAGCATGCATTTTACTAACTAACGATTACATATTGTAGCTCAATACACATCTCTCATGTACTTCATAACCGAAACATCATCACAAGCAAATATATACCTTGAAATAGTATATATGTCATGCCAATACATCATGTGCAAACATGTATACACATATAGGTGCAAGGCCGAATGTCAAGGGTTCATACCCATCCAAACACAAATTTTACCAATCAAGTAACAAGCATAAATCATGCTCATGAATGCACCATGGTCGAATACATCACAACCATACTCTTTCAACTTCGATCATGGTTAAACAAAGAATTCAATGTCCTACTCAAGAATACTAAAAGAAATTTCAAGAGTAGTCAATCCATCATTACATGCATCATCAACAAGCTTCACATTTAGCATGCAATGGCTTTAACACAATATCAACCTTGGCCAAATACCATTTTTCATGGCATAGCAAGGATTTGAACCATGGCTAACATGCACATCAAGTTAGCAACCAAAACAAGCATGAATCTCATGACACAACCTCAACATACCTTAATCTTGATGCAAGTATAGCCAAATCTCCTTCTAGATCTCTTCTAAACTAAAAATGGAGCAAAATTTCCTTCCTTCTTAGAATTTTTAGCCCAAAGAAAATGAGAATAGATGAACCAAATTTTTTTCTTTTCCTTTCTCTCAACTCACGGCCAAGGGGGGGGGGAGCATGGATGAGACCATTTTTTTTTCTTTC
Organism: Gossypium arboreum; assembly: GCF_025698485.1. Taxonomy (NCBI): domain Eukaryota; kingdom Viridiplantae; phylum Streptophyta; class Magnoliopsida; order Malvales; family Malvaceae; genus Gossypium; species Gossypium arboreum. The sequence goes on from NC_069082.1 coordinate 60,631,466, forward strand.
TTTGCCCATGCTCTTTATTTTATTATTTCACCCTAATGCACCAACAAAACATGTTTCATGACATGTTTTGCCCATCCACTCTTGCCATGGCGGCCACTTCATGTTGGGGGAAATTGACATGCAAATCCCTTATTTTTGCATGCATGTTCAACTAGTCATCACACCTTTCCCCATCATACTTTCAAAGTTTACTACTAGGTCCTTTCTAATGAAATTCACATTTATAACTCTAAATCGAAACATCAAAATGTCACACATGAATTAACACATATTATAGGCATCAAAATAAATTATAAATTATTTTTGTGCCTCAGTTTTGTGGTCCCGAAACCACCTCCCGACTAGGGTCAATTTTGGGCTGTCACAAGTAATGCGTCGTATTTCGCTCCAGCGTGGGTTTCGAGTATGGGGTGTTACATTACCATTCTTTCATGAGCACAAGCATATTTCCATTTGGGCACTTACCATTTCAATCCATAACTTATAAGTAAACATAATACAATTCAACCAATAGCTTGACACATGACTAAGCATCAAACACCAACACATGTTAGCATACTTGAACATATTTCACATGAATTCAACATGGATAACCATTATACTTGAATATGATTCAATTTATTATAACATCCTTCATAACATAACATGATTACCATGTATCTCATCATTTCAGTATATTTCGTGTATACATGTATTTGCTTATATTGAACATTTTTCGTTTCCTTTCCAATTCATGCTCATTGAACCGAATAGAATGTCGTTGGATACCCGTGATAGCTCACACAAAGTGTGCTAACTCATATAACCGTAATCCATCAATTCATGTACATATGTGCTCACACAAGCTATGAATAAGTGTGCTCACACGAGCTGTGAATAAGTGTCCTCACACAAGATGTGGAGTATCCACAACACATGCCAGACCTCAGGCATCGATAGGATATTCAAGACCAGTACCCGAATCATGTAAACCCTAATGACATTTCATTTGTATCTTATGAATTCCTAAGGTTCAAATAGGACTCGATAGTCGTTGTATGTCATTGAATTTCTATCGTTTCATGACATAATAAATTGAATAATAACATCTATATATTCATTCATGTACAATAGAATAGCACATTAAACGGTCAATTTAACTCACATTTAAGTGTTTATAGTTCATACGAACTTACCTAGCTAAATTGCAGAAATGTCAAAGTACAGGGGTATTTTAGTAATTTTACATTCTCCTCAATTTTCCACTTGATCTTGATCTAAATTAATAATTTCATTCATTCTATTAATTTAGATGATAAAAAAATGTATTTTATGCAATTTAGTCATGTTTGACATTTTTACAAAGTTTCCCCTAAAGTTTACTTTTATTTGAGCCAAAAACATGCAAATTAACCATTTTTTTTTCCAAATTTAAGCTTATCCGAATGTTCATGGCACCCAAAACAGCCCACATTTGTATTTATTTCACATCAAATCCTTGTATTTTTACTATTTTAATAATTTAGTCCCTAATCTATAAATTCATCAAAAATCACTTGACAAATTACTTTTAATTATGAATCAACATTTCAAATTCATCATTTAACATCAAAAATCACAAGATTCATCAATGGCAACATTCAAAATCTTTAACAATTTCAAAATCGAAGATACGGGCTAGATGGACCTAGTTGCAACGATCTTAAAAACATCAAAATTATTAGAAATAGGTAGCTTAGAGACTTACATGCAAGGAAACATGGTTGGCCGAACTTCAAACTCTCCCATGGTGATTCGGTGATGAACAAAACCAAATGGAGAAGAAAACTATTATGTTTTCTTATTTTATTAACCTTTATTTTATTTTTATCATTTAATAATAATATAATAACATATAACACACATAAAATTAAAAGAAAATGAAGCTTTAACCGTCCACCAACTAAAGAATGGGTAATTTACCCATTTAAGGCCACCCAATTATAATTCTTTAATCAATTTAACACATTTAAACTAATAGCGATTGACTTTTTTAACTTTTATAAATTTAGTCCTTTTTAATCAATTAACTATCAAAACATTAAAATTTTTCAATGAAACTTTAATAACACCATAATGACACTCCATAAATATTTATAAAAATATTTACCGCTTGGTTTATAGAAATGAGGTCCCGATACCTCATTTTCTAAAATCACTTGACCTTAGGGTCATACCACTTAAACTTAATAACTCATTTATATAACATAAATTATCAAATAAAAAATATTTTTCAAACCATATTTGACTTGTAAATATTAAATAAATAATATTTACAAACTTACTCATCGAATTTGGTGGCCCCGAAATCACTGTTTCCAACATCACTGAAAAATGGGTTGTTACAAGAATTGAATGAGCCTGAACCAAAGAAGGAACCAGAAGTTTCCGAACCAAGGGATGAGCCAAATTTTAATGATCCAGTTTAACCAAGTATTTATCTTGAGTTGAGTATTCTAATGCCCACTTCTTCAAACACGGTAATGAAATTAGAATTGTCAACTATGATGGATATGATGAAGTTTATGCATAACCAACAACAGGCTTATTGGAAATATGCAAAAGTTAGAGATGATTCTATAAGAAATACTTTTAGAAACATATCTAACTATTTTTTTCCTGAGTTCCTAGATTATATCTTCAATTCATGGAAGGAATATGATAAAGAAAGTAAGGACGGAGCATCAAAGGAGGAAGATGAGGAAGATGAGGAGGATGAGTCAAATAAATAAAAAGGAGGGAATTCTTTTTCTTTAGTTTTTATTTCTTTTTAGGTATTTATTTTTTTCTTAGCTAGTATTTTGCTTTAACATAATAAAATAGCAAGCATGAATAAAATAAGCTCAATGCCTCTTCAATAGAAAAAATAAAGTGATGTGGTAATGGGAATGAACATTTCTAGGATTGGATTGTGGAGAAAGACTTGGTACTTAAGCAGTCTTTATGAATCACCACTCTTTTCTTGCAACCCTACCAGGTGTCCAGTTTTCATTCATTAATTTGTTTTTGCAATGAGGACATTGCTTATTTTTAATTTAATAAGACATTTTGCATAAATTTTAAATTATGTCTCAATCTTTTTACTTAAGTATGTTGAAATAAATGAATGTTCAAAAAGAATTTTTGTTCATAAGTATGTTCAAATGCAAGCAAGATTTTTTATTTTATCTAAGTTATACGTATGTTATCTTCAGTGATGGAATGCTTGTGTGATCTTAATCTTATGTAGGATTTGCCATGAAAATTTGATTTATTTAGAAATAGACATGTATGAAGGTTTAAGTCGTTAGAATTGACTTAGTAACTTTCTTAAGGCAAAATCCTAGGAGGTATAAGAATCTACTATAATATAGACACACTTTATTTGGATCGTTTGAGCCTTTCAAGTCAACCTTATGAATTTAACCCCTGAAACTTAATTTTTGAGCTTAATGGCCTATTTATTGCAAATTACCTACATTATAAGCCAAACTATCATCTTTTTTTTTTTTATTTTTATCCTATTCTTTTGCACCTATCTTAACCAAAATTTGTCTTAGTGATCAAAGTTGAGGAAAAATACAAAATGATGTACATGCTCTTCACATGATTCAAGAAAATGATGATTGCAAGTTTGTTCAGAAGAATAAAAAGCAAAGAAAAGATTGCTCAAATTCTCAAAAATAAAGATCAAAGTTTGTTAAAAGTCTTAAAAATAATAAAGGTTGAGTATGACCTCAGAATAAGTTTGGGGGTGTTCAAAAGACCCAATTATATGACGGTTGAGACACGAAAAGAATCCAAGACAAAGTTAGGATTAAGATGTTTTGAACCTAAAAATCACTTCTTTTTATTCCTACCTTTAGCCTAGCCCCATTACAATCTAATAAAAGACCTATTGATTGGATGATTATACCGACTACATTAGTGGAGAGGAATTACTAAGTTCAACATATGAAGACACTAGTTAAACCTTCGGATTGTTATGTTTACTTGATAAGAAAAGCATATTGATTGGTGAATGTTATGTATGACTTTGATAATGCATGCAAACTATGATTCATGTTGACATTATGATGTACTTAGTATAAAGTTAGAAATAATATTTGTATTCAAGCTACTTATCAATAAAGAATATTTTTTAGCATGATTTTGTCGATGAATGATTATGTGCGAAGATTGATGCTGCTTTATTATTTTGCAAAATTGCCTTAGCAAAAAAAAGCTGTGCATGAACATTACTCGAGACGAGCAGTGATTTAAGTTTGGGGGCTTGTAAAGTCAAAATATATAGGGTTTTTCTATATATTTTTATCACCTTTTTACTTAATAAATATGTTTATCTTGAGTAATTATTATTCAAATAAAGGAATTTTACTTAATTAGTAATGCTAAACACGAAGTTAGAAAGTATGTGAAATTATGCTTAATTACATGATTTTCATGCATATTTTATATTAATTCATGTTAATTTATTAATGTATGTATTTTTTACTATGCAGGAGGTCCATTGGAGACATGATTTCAATAAATAAAGCATGGACATGTACAAGTTATCCATGTGGATGACAAGACCATGCAATTCGGGGCATGAGGTTGACTACTTGACCCAATAAAGAAGGTGTTGAAAGATGGACATGTCTATTGAGTTTTGGACTGGAGAACAATCTAACAAGGGAAACTAAGAGCCAAAAATCGGTACTTAAAGGTGGCTACCCAAAATATGTTTTGGGATAATTAATTGAAGGTGCGTATAGTTGGAAAATAATTAGACTTCAACCCAACAACTTCTCTTTTGAAATCGTCCACTCTATAGCTACTTTTAGCTTGAATTTGAAATTCAAATTGAGAAGACTTGGTTATCCCTTGTTCCTTGAAGCATGGCTGGCCACATGAGAGAGGGAAGGAAGGAAATATAAACCTATTTTTAGTAAATCAACCCCTTACCTTCACCTATAAAAACCTTGCCATCCTTCACTTCTAAGATCATCCATCATCCCTCATCATTCCTCTCTCACTCTGACTAGTTTCTATCTCAACTCTTTTTCCCATTTTCCCTTGCATAGCCGTCCATCCCTCCTCCATTCTTTAGCCTCAAAAGCTTTGTAAAAAGCACTCCTTAGTCGGCTACCCCTTAAACACTTAGCAAAAGAAGCATCAAGCAGAACGGAGGAGCACATTAGTCAAAATAGATCTGAAAGACTGCTAAATTGAATAGAGTTTACTCTTTCATCTTGTTATTTATTTTAATCATGTTTGATTTGAGTTTATTATTTTTTACATCAACAATGATATTCTAAATCCTATTTGATAGGATGATTATGTTAATTCAATAAGATCTATTTATTCATGTTTAACATGTTTAGGCCTCAGTCAATCATGTTTTCAATTAATATCATGAAGCATTTCATTCATACATGATTGGATGCACTTAGATTAGCTGAGCGATCCTAACCAAACGACGGCTAGTAGACACATAATTGAAACATGCAATGGTCAATTTAAGTATTAAACCCGATTAAGTTGAGATTCGTAATATCTTTAGTTTGCTCTATTGCCTTACATAGTTTTTAATTTTATGTAATTAAATTGTTGCAAATTTAAATGTCCCTGTGACCTTACATAAATGCTAAGCCCTTAGTTAATATGATCAGTAAAATGCATATTTAACTAAGTAAAAGACTCCAAAAGGACTTAATTTGGTTTCCAAACTCATGAAAGATCGAGTTGCCGTGGAAGTATTTTCGAGCATTGTTAAGCATGATAAAGTAAATTGAGTTGATTAATATAATTATCCTAACCCATTTAATGTTGATTGTTTTTGCTGCTAAAGCCATTCATTCATACATTTAGGTAAATTGCATCTAGACTAGAATTGCATAGGGATTAACCTTTGCATCTAATTAATTTACTTAGTTTAATCATCACCATTCAAATTATTGAATTTTTACATCAAATTGTGAAGTTATAATTTTACAAATATTTGGTTAAGCTTATACAATCCCTGTGGAGCTGATAAATCATTTTGCTTACTTATTACTTGAATGACTGTGTACACTTGCATAAACCCTGTTACAACCACTCAAATATTGTGTCAATTAATTACCATCTTGTTTGGATTAAATAATTAATTCATTTTCTTCCCTATATTCATAATGCATGAGTAGCATGATCACGATTTTATTTGAATGAATAAGCAACCAAAGCACATAATAACATCAACAAAGTATTAACAATCTGAGCTAAGAGAACGCAATCAATCTAACATCAATAGAATTAAGTCACTTTAATTAAATTGAAACCAGAATAATAATTGGAAATCATGTTTATCAACTTTAAAAATAACAAAAAGATTAATTGGAAAGAAACTAGAATTAGAATCTGGTGTTTTTCCGTGGCACAACTTGTGTTGCTCTTCCTCCTTTATTATCCTTTGCTCCTATGCACAATTACTCTTTAAAATATTGAATTCGGCTACTTAAAAAGGACCTATGAATTGCTTTCTTGAAATTGTGTGTTGTTGCTCTCTCAAATTGGAAATGAATGAAGGCAAAATGAGAGAAGGAATGATGAATGAGTAAATGAGTGAGTAGAAAGTGAAGCTAAAGCCCCCTTTTTATATTAGTGAGTCCTTTCTATTTTTAGCTTGTCATCCCTTGATTTCCTCTATGTAGATAGTCGACCCTTGAATTGTGGAAGAAGAGTAGATGGTTTTGGTTGAGAGGTTGAGGATATTGCTTGATTCATGCTTGATTCAAGGAAGAGAAATGCTTGAATTGTAGAGGGAATGTGGACGATCACCTTGGATTGTAGAGAGGAAATATATGATGATTTTTTGTGTTTACCAAGTTCTTTTGAACATTTTGGGCACTCCTAATGGACGGTTGGGCTCCTCCCTCCATAGTTGACAGTTTGGGCTCCTTCCACCTTAATGGGCTATTTAGTTTTGTTAACCCAACCTAGAGTTGGGACAAGAGTGTTACCAAGGTCCAATAAGTGTCTTCTGGGGCATCCATGGATGACAACACATTAACCCAGTATCGTAGGTCTTTTTCTACAGAGATGTTGCAACATTGAGCATCATTAGGTGAGTTTCAAGTCCATTTTTCCTTTTAGTGTACCAACTACCTTAAAAATTGCAAAATTTTTGCATTTAACATATAAATTAATCAAAATAACAAATTTACCTTGATATTATCCAATAGGACAAAATTGCAATAAAAATTACGAAATTTATATGAATTATCAGCTTAAAAATACTGAAGGTAGCTCTATATTCTAGAGTTATCAATGACCTAAGGCATTGTTTGAATAGTTAGTATTTAAATGACCTATCTTTATGTTATGCATATTTTAATAGTTTGCATATTTGAGCCTATTTACTTTTCCTTGATAAACCTACCTTCAATTTTGAAATCTAAAGCCAAGATTGAATTAAAACTTGAACATTTCCCTATATTTGGTCCTTTATTACATTAAGAAATAGACGTCAGGCCATGGTTATTGAGGGTTTAGGTACAGACATCTCAATGGTTTCAAAATAAAATTGAACAAAAAAAAGTAAGAAATGATACGATTGAATAAGTATAGGACTCTTAGAAGATGGTTCTTAAAATGAAAAATTAGCTAAGTGAACAAAAGCATTGTGTGGGTTAAAAGCAAAATAAGTGAAATAAAAGCATGAAACGGGTTAAAAGCAATGTGAGTGAAAAAGAGGAAATAATTAAAATGTGATCAAATAAAAATCACATATAAAATTAGCACAATGTCATTCATATTGCATTACAACTTGTTAAGGTACTATATTTATGAATATTGTGTTGTGTCTTAATATCTAATATATGAAGAGAAAAAGAAGGTGAGTGAAGGAGAAATAAGGAGGTGAGCCTTAAATATGAAATTGGGCGAGAAAGGGAACAAAGCCATGTGCCTAACTATTCCTAGTGTTTGAATCGTTTTGAGTCATAATTTCTTTGAACTCATACCTTTCTAAGCCACAGAATGTTACAAGTTGAGAATACCTATGTGACTTAAGCATTCTCTCTGCATACTTTTCTGAAATTGCTAATAATTAAACTTGGTGAATGTTCTTATAACACCCTCAACCCGATCTGATTTTCCAAATTTAAGTCTTGGGCATTACAAAAAAATACAGACACAAACTTAGTCTACTTATTCGAATTACAATCAATTACATCTTGATTACAAAATTTCTAACTTGAATATGTAAGCATGTATAAGAAGTAAATACAACTACAACATGTGGAAATCAAAATACAACAATATTTGATTTGAAATCCTAATCTATTATAGACACCCCAAGTATGGAATTCTCAGTGGCAATTCATACTTTGAATGTGCCACCAAACTTGCTTTGTATGCATAATAACCTAATACGCCATTTCCTTTGGCATAGTCATCGCATCGTTCCTCTTTGCACATACTCACATTCAACCTGAAACAAAAGTATAAACTCATAAGAACTTAGTGAAAGAAGCATCCTTTAGCTATGTAATAATTGTTCATTGTTATTGATGAATCGTTATGACAATCTTATTGTTCTTGTCCTTCAACTTGTCTCTAGTGAATGCTTTTCTCAAATTTCATTCTTCATTCACTATAAATTAACATGCCTTACTCTGAAATCATTACGTACCTATCAACATCTTCGATACATCACTTACATTCTTAAATCTGCTCTTTCATAAATATGTATCTATTCCCTTTCTAGAGGTTCATACAACCTAAACACCGTTACTCTTACATACATAACTCTAAGTCATTATTTTATCACAATTCATGAATAATCATGTACACAAACAGCAAATACCTCCTTCAAATATCAAATTTGGAATCTTTACTCAAAAAACGCTTTTCTTATGTTAACCCATGACCTCTCTATATCTTTTCAATTCATTATTCACAATTGAATCATGGTCTTGTATAATATTTTATTGTAACCCATAGAGACATTGTGCCCTACTAATCTTTGTTATCACACTTGTGAACCATACTGAACCCACGAAAACAATTTAATATAGAATCCACCACAATAATCATTCTTTTCGGATATGCCATTGAGAGTCCTACTATGATACTACAAAAAGGCATTGTTTTCATAATTTTCCATGTAAGTTGGTCCTTTAAAGTGCACCACAAGGGCTTATCTCCCAAATTATTACCACAAAGGCTATCATTGCAAGGTTCACCACAAAGGTTATCCCTTCATAATTTGCCACAAAGGCTTTTTCTTTCATATTTTGCCACAAAGGCTTTTCTTTCATGTTTTTCCATAAAGGTTTTCCTTTCTTGACGTGATTACAATATGGATTTTCCTAAACTCACATTATGTGAGGTTTGCCCATCATCGTCTTAGGACACGCAAAGAACCCCATTAGATAATTACTATCCTTTAGTTCTTATCTGAAGGTTTCATGGCTATGGACATTTCCTTCAGGATTCATATCAGAGATCGTGTTTTTAGTCCCAAAAAACCCATTTAGACTCCATCATGGTGAACAAACACAGACTCGCTTGACAGACCTTTCATACCTTGACATCATTTAAGACTCTCAATTTTACTTCACTAACATACACCCAAACTAACACACGTCTCATAACATACGTTCCAGATGTACCCATACCACTATACTTCAATATCATAGTACTTATCACATTTTAAATATATCATATTCCATACAAATTATACATGTTGACCCCAACAAACATTCATACAATAACATAACCATCAGGCTATAACTTTCTAGCTTAGGTTTCATAGTTTGATTAATTTCCACAGAAATATCTTGTATGAACATTATTCATGCAAGAGTCGGCTTAGAGAATCACCTGACAACCACAGATAGTAGCTTGAACTTTAGATCCAGCAAGGAACTGCATTAACCACTGCTTATAAAACAGAAGAACACCATTAAAACTCATTCGTAACCTTTACCATCATCACAAACCCAGATAACCTTTATATAAAACCTTACCTCTTAATCTTGTTATTCATGCACTTATTCTGACTTAATCTTTCATAAATTTAACATAGAAGTCATAATACTTGCCTTAACATGGAGTAGTCACTAACAAAGATCCTAATTGCAACTCCAACTTAGAGAGAAGGTAACACTTTAGGTTTTTCTTTAGATTTTTATAGCGGTGCTTCTTGAAGAAGAAAGAAGAAAACTCCCTCTTTCTTTAACCTGATTATCCATTAATGTAATCTAAGTCTTTATTGGGACTTGAAAAATGACACATCCTTATTGAATTGTCTTATCCAAAAGTTTACAACTTCTAAGAAACCTACTTGAGTATCCCCTTATCTTTTAATTATCTTGGCTCATATTTAGTTGGTTCCTAACTAGCTTACCTTGCAACTTAAATTGTACAGTATTACAGTAAAATGGCACACTTGTAACACCTCTAACCCGTATCCATCTCCGAATAGGGTTCCAGAGCATTACCAAATAAATTTTACCTAAATCATTAATTTCAAAATATTTCAATAATCACAACATAATCCATCATTAAGCATGCATATCTGTAACATCCCAAAATAGGGCCTAAACGGAACAGTGCTTGTGAAACCGTGAATTCGAGATAGAAAAGTTTATTTCGATTAATTTTTATAATTTACCGAGTGATTAGATGCATGTGTTAGAGTATCGATGGAAAATTTAAAGAGTGTACCAAAGGGAAGGTAAGATAAGTCCATGTTCGAAAGGTTCAGGTTATCTTGATAATTCATTTAGAATGTTGTTATTTATTTACATGAAAACTTACTAAGCTTTATGCTTACTCCCTTTCTTTTCTCTCTTTTTCATAGTATCGCAAAGCCAACTCGGAAAATCGTAAGGACGTCAGAGATCGCCTCACACTATCAACGAGTTATCTCAGTATTTTATGACTAGAAATACTTTAAGTTATGGCATGTATCGGGACTTGGCTATTTTGTGTGTATGTCCTTATGATATGATTAAAGAATGGCATGTGAATACTTGGTAATGATTAGCTTATGATATATCTAATTAAGAACATGTTTTGGTATTATGTATGCCTAAATGAGGTTTGATGCAAAGAAATTATGAAAGAGTACGAGTTGGCCATGGAACAGTTAGGAAATAGCAGCAGTGATGTGGTTTTGAAAAATCACTAAAATTCGTAGAAATGAAATTAAATGGTGAATGAGATATAAAATTCAATCTTATTGAGTCTATTTTTATTGGAAAGAAACAGAGCAAGCAAAGAAAGTCTATATTCTGAGATATTTAAATTTCTGTAAGACTGGTTCAGAGTGACTTCGTGATCCCCTGTTCCAACTTTGGAAAATCACTAGAAATTGTAAAAAAAAAATTATAAGTCAAATTTTATATTTTTAGATTCCATAGTGAGTTTATTTTCATTAGAAACAAACAGAAATGTTATATGATTTTTGTATAATGAGATAATTGGTTTTTAGTGAAGAGAGGTCAAGTCCACTGAACTGTAAAACAGGGGAACATTTAATGAATAAACTGTACTAATTTTCCAAACCAAAAATTCTAGAAAAATTATGGCAAGAAAATATATGAGTCTAGTTTTAGGAAAATTTATGGATTTAAATTTTGGGTTTCATAACTCGAGTTATAATTAATTTAGTGACTGTTATGCAGATGGACAGTTTTATTATGAATAGTGAAATAAATTGTTTTGATTTGTGTAAGTAATCGGAAAATTTTTATTGTTCCCGGTTTGGTCCTGAACCGTTCCAATTGCACGTTTTAGGGCCTCGAGGGCCTTTTCTAGGGATTTATTGGATGAATGTGAGCGAATTAATTTCTTTTAAAGTTAATTTTTCAAGCCCCGAACAAGTAAGATAAGTCTGGTAACGCCTCGTGCTCGACTCCGGCGATGGTCTCGAGTAAGGGGTGTTACAATATTGTCCCTTAATGAAGGCCCTAGAATCACTTTAGAAATTATTCAGGACTAAATTGGGAACATTTGAAATTTTGAGGAAAAAGTTAGAAAAATTCAACTTTAGGGGTCACACGGCTGAGACCGACGCCCGTGTCTCAAGCCGTGTAACTCGTGAAATAGGAGCACACGTCCATGTCCCAGCCTATGTCCATGCCCGTGTAACTCTCTGACTTGGGTCACATGGCCAAGCCACATGCCATGTGCTAGGCCGTGTAACTTTCGAAATGGCCTCACACACCAATGTGCTAGGTCGTATACTAGCTGACTTACTTCTCAAGCACCCCACAGGTGACACACGGGCATGTCGCCTAGCTGTGTGAGAAGTCACACACCCGTGTGTCTAGCCATGTGGACCTAAAATACACCTCAAACAACAAGTTTACCATTTCCTACTTGCTTGCGTATTAAGCAACTCAAAAACCATTTGTTTAACCTATTTAAAACACAATCAAACATACTCAAAACATGCTAAAACAATCATCCTAAGTGCCTAACCAATATACCCTTATTGGTACCACAAGTTATATCATCAGAACATATCATTCATGCATCATTCATGTGACAACCCTAATTTGACCCTAGTCGGGAAGTGGTTTCGGGACCACTAAACCGAGTTGTGAAAATAATTGAATGTTAAATTTCATTCTTAATTTGTGTGAAAATGCATATGTGAATTTGTGGTGCTTTGATTGAAATTTATTGAAAGGGACTTGTGTGAGAATTTTGAAAATGTGCTAGGTATTTATGTGATGGCTTATTACTATATGGTTTAAAAATCATAAGGATGTGCATGTCAAATTGCCATTTTTTTTATAGTGGCCGGCCATGTGGTTTAGTAGTTGAAAAAGTATAAATTTTATATGTATTTATATATATGATGTATTATAATATGTAATAACAATTTATATTATAATAAAATAAGTAAATGGATGAAAAGAACAAGGTTAATTACTCTTGTTCTTCATTGCCGATTTTTAAAAGAAAAAAGAGGGATAGGAGAGATCAAACTTTCGCTATTTTAGCATCCAAATTAAGGTATGTTTCATGTGCTATCTTCAAATTCTTGTGAAAATTTAGTTAATTACATAGTTTCCTATGTAGCCCATGTTAAAACTTTAGTTTTGGTTGAGGATATAGCATTCGGCCATTTACATGAGTTTTCCTAAATTATTGATAGTTGAATGTTGGTTTTAAGGAATGAATAATTGTGATTGTAATGGAGTTTCATGTTGCTTAGGTGATGAATTAAGCAATTTTTGCAATTGGACATATTGACGAGATGCAAGGATTTTGTTTTTTTTTATAAATGCAAATTCGGTCATGGAATTTGATGTATTTCTTATTAAATTTTGATGAATTTTGTTATAGGAGAAATTAAGGATGAATTTGAGTTGGCTATTAGTGATTTGTGTGAATCATTTAGCTAAGTGAGGTATTCGGCTAGGTCCATATGAAAAAATGTTTTGGTGTTGGCTGTTTAAATGATATTATTTTTGTATTAAGTTGAATTGGAAGATTGATAAATGTGTTAAAGATGACTCAAGACTTATATAAGCATACGGCAATAGCTAAGGAGTGGGAATTTTTGATAGTTGATGTATATGTGTAATGAGTAGTGTTATATATATGTGATTTATTTGGTAATAGAAAATTTGTTAAAATTCTTAGTAAATGGATATTTGGCTAATGTTGTGTATATAAATTACTTAAAATATTAACTTTAAATGAGCACTAAAGGTTATATATGAATTCGGCCTTGGGAGATATGTTAGTATAAAAATGCTTGAAAGTGTAACACCCTGAATTTGGGCCTAGAAGCTTTGGGCCTTGAGCATGGGAGCGGTTGAAGGCAGCTTATAATATTCTGTTGTACGTGAAAATTTCGTAGTTGAAGGCTTGTTTTAGTGGTTAAGTGTGCTGAGAAGTGTTGGAGAAGTCTTGGGTTCAAACCTGGACTCTAGCAAAAATTTTGGTTTAAGGTGAATCAAACCCAGGGTGTAGTAGGTAGGCCTTAAGAATATTGTTGGAGAAATTGTGACACAAAAAGCCTTGTGGCTTAGTGGCAAGTAGCGTGTGAAGCATTTAAGGGAGGCATGGGTTGAATCCCATGGCAAGCAAGGAGCATTTATTTTGCTAATGAGGGGCAAGAGTTGGTGTTGAATTTAAACTCGATGTTGGAGGATCCCACATCGGGAAGCTAACATAAGAGTGGATACAAAGCTGGCTTTAAATAGAGGGAACCATGAGGAGAGTAAAGGTACTTTTCTTGGCTAATCCATTTCGCTGTATGGCGTGCTCGTTGGGTTGGGCGTCGGCTAAGAGTGCTCAGAGCGTGGATTAACTCCAGTCTCCTATCAGGTGTGTATTTCTCACTACTCTAGCTGTAGGATGGCTACTTTGGTCGCGATAATGAAAGGGGCCATGTGGGCCCAATGGGCCTACGGGTCCAATTGGATAAGTTGTTTGATTGTGTAGTAAATATTAGACTAGGCTAGGTGAATCTCATATCTGTGGCTAGATTTGGGCTAAAAGGGCCACACGAGTGTATGGGCCCATTTGGGCCGAGAATAGGCTTTAGGCCCATTCGTATTGTTATCCCTGTTTAGAATACTTTAGTTTACTAAAATTACCGAAATACCCTTAGTTTGTAAAAATACTGAAATACCCTCGATTTGTAAAATTACTGAAATACCTTCGACTTGTAAAATTACCAAATTACCCCCGATTTACAGAATTACCGTTTTACCCTTGATTTACATAATTACCGTTTTACCCTCGATTTACATAATTATCGTTTTACCCTCGACTTACAGAATTACCGTTTTACCCTCGATTTATAGAATTACCATTTTAGCCTCGATTTATAGAATTACTGTTTTACCCTTGATTTACAGAATTACTGTTTTACCCTCGATTTACAAAATTACTAAAATACCCTTGGTTTGTAAAATTACCAAAATACCCCTAGTTTGAAAAATTACCAAAATACCCTTGGTTTGTGAAATTACCGAAATACCCTCAATTTGTAAAATTACCAAAATACCCCTGATTTACAAAGTTACAGAAATACCCTTGACTTTCTAAAAATTATAAAAATACCATTGGTTTACAAAATTACTGAAATACGCTTGGTTTGTAGATTTACCAAAACACCCTTGTAGGATGAAATGACTAAAATACCCCTATTAGGTAAAAAGTCCGTAAAGCCCCTGTAGGGTAAAGTGACCGTAATACCTCTGTATGGTAAAATGACAAATATGCCCTTATGTTCCGTATGACTGATGAGCTTAGGATTTACATATATTGATATTGGATTAGTTAAGTTTGAGTGAAAGGTGGTGGTTATCGTAGGCGATTGATTTTGGAAACGTTTCAACTTCAACCCGTAACAGGTGTGTACTAACCTCGTAATAGCTTAGATTAATATTTCTTTGAGAAGTCGAAATGCTAAAATACCCAGTATTTGGGAACTTGTAATGTTGCGTTTGGGTATAGATGCGATTAATACGATAAGATCAGTGTTTGGATCGATGGAACAGGTAAGAACTCAATTTTGTGCACGATGGTAAGTTGGGCCTCAATGGGCTGAAATTGGGCCCAATGGGATTTCGGAACCATTTGGGTAGAATTGATAGAAAATGGAATTTGGAAAAGTTGCACGTTAACACGGTTAGTATTGTTGTAAAATTTGGGTTAAGTAGGCTAAATCAGCATTCGTAGGGCCCATTAGGGGTTTTGGGCCCAAAAGCCCGAATTTGATAAAGTGGGTTAAAGATCATTGTTTAAACACTCGAAAATATTGATAATTGTAATGAACATGGAAAACCCTGATATTTGGTAAAATTACGACAATACCCTTATAATGTGAAAAATGACTGTTGTGCCATTATGGGCAAGTGACTGACTTGGACTGTGTGGTTGACGGATTTGATTGTGAATATATGTTGGTGATATGAATGACTTGACTGTGATTGTTTAATTCAAATATGGGCATGACATTCTGCATACATGACATGTTGCATTGGGTTGGGTTTTTATATGGATGGAGGAAGTGCAAAAAGGCTTATGCCCCAGTTTACCAAAAAGGGCTTATGCCCCAGTTTATTGAAAAGGGCTTATGCCCCAGTTTACCGAAAAGGGCTTATGCCCCAGGTTACCGAAATGGGCTTTGACCCAGTTATTAAAGAGGCTAGGCCTCTAGATATATGATAAAGCAGCTATGCTGCCAGTGGTGTGTTGGTTGGGTGGGTTGAGTTATTCCCCACATGGTGTGTTGGTTGGTACGGGTGGAGAGTAGCGGATGGTGGGTTGAGTAGTCTCCCCAAATGGGCTTGCATACATTCATTGGTTTTCATGTGATATTGAAATGGGCTTGCGTACATCCATTGGCATTACATGTGATATTGAAATGGGCCTATGGGCCATACCGTTTACAGTAAAGGCTTCGGCCCAGTGAAATGATTTATGAAAAGGCTTTGGCCCAGTGATATGATTTATGAAAAGGCTTCGAAAGGCTTCGGCCCACTATATGTCAAGACTAAATAGGGCTTTGACCCAGATTGTACTGATACTGTGTTTTCACTGTTTGTTTGTTATTGGGATTACACATCGAGTTTTCGTAAACTCACCCCGTTTCTAATCGTGCAAGGTGTAATCCCTAAGCTTAGATGGTTTGGAGTCTGCGAGGGACTCGAGATGGCCACACTACTATTTCTGTTTCTTTTAATTGCAATAAGCAGTCGATTTATTTCTTTATAAGTTTTATCTTATTAATATTATTGTTTGGTTTTGGGTTGTAATAAGGCCATTTTAATTATTTTTCTGGGATTATTTTATTTTTAATAACTTTAATCTGTTTGTTAATAAATGGGCTAGACTTAGAACGTGTTTTCAAAATGATAATTGTTTTCAAAATAACACCATGCCATGATTATCCGATTTATGAAAGATTTCAACTTAAATAAATTACAACTCGATTTAACCAAGTGTGGCAATGGTTGTTGGCATGTCTAGGATTGGATCCATTAGAAGAGCTTGGTACTTAAGCAGCCTTCATGGCTCACCTCCTCTGTTACGGATTCCTACCTGGTGCCCAGCTCCCATTCACTTTGTTAGCTTAACAAAAGTCAGTTTTTAAAGCACTAAAACGAAACATGGATTTTTAACTTCAATGTGACATGCTAGATTCGAGCCAAACTTCCAGGCCGGGTTTGGGGTGTTACATTTAGTGGTATCAGAGCCTAGGTTGCAACAACTCGGCTGTGGATTGGGTTTTCAAAGGTTGAATTTCAAAAAATTATTTTCAACCATGTGGTCTGTTTGAAGTATTTCTCTTAAAAAGTGTGGCACACCGAGTCTTCGTTGCCGAATCCGTAGGTCTTCTGAATACTTTTGTCTGTTTAGAAATTGAAATACTGTGGATTCCTTAGATATTGGTCTGAATTTAAATTTGGTTTTTATTTTATGTGGATGTGATGTTTGGATATAGAAATTGTATATATGTGTGATAAATATGTATCTGCTTCAGTGAATAAGTGTTGTATGTATGAGATGTTTCAAGCTCTAGTTGAAGCGTGATAGTGATAGTAGGATCAGAGTGCACAGCGGTAGCATAGTGGGGTAGATGTTACACGACCACCCTATTAGATGGAAAACCTGATATTTGGTAAAATTATGACAATACCCTTATAATGTGAAAAATGACTGTTGTGCCCTTGTGGGCAAGTGACTGACTTGGACTGTGTGGTTAACGGATTTGATTGTGAATATATGTTGGTGATATGAATGACTTGACTGTGATTGTTTGATTCAAATATGGACATGATATTCTGATTCTGTATGTTGTATGCGATGACATGTATATCTGTTGCATGGGATATGGGTTATATTGATGGAGGAAGCGTTCTGGTAGCCTCACTGCAATCTGGTGGCTTCGCCACATATATATATCTATCCTTGTGGCTATGCCACAATTATCTGATCTGGTGGCTCTGCCACATATATCTGTTCTGGTGGCTCTGCCACGATTATCTGTTTTGGTGACTCTGTCACATTATCTGTTCTGGCAGCCATGCTGCATATTTCTGTGGCGTGTAGCGGTTGGGTGGATCGAGTAGTCTCTCCACATGGTGTAAGGTTGGTACGAGGGTGTATACGGCTGGATTGGGTTGGGATTTCATTCACATTCTGATTTTGATTACATTACGACATCGATTCTAATTCTAATTCGATTCTCACACCGATTCGATTTCGATTCGATTCTAGTTCGATAATGTTTCTTATTCTCAGAATGGGTTAAAGCCCATCTAGTACTGTCTGTTATAGTGGGCTAAGGCCCAATTGATACTGAAACTGTACGTAAGGCTGGGGCCAGACTTTTAATTCTTTTATATGACTGACTGTTCCCTTTTATAGTAGGGGTATTTCACATTGAGTTTTTGTAAACTCACCCCGTTTATTAACCTTTCAGGTAATTTCTAGCCTTAGACGGATCAAAGCTGCGAGGGGCTCGGAGGAAGCCACACACACTGTTTATTTTATAGTTTTGATTATTACTTTTAAATGTTTTATGTGGGTTGTAGTAAAGCCATTGTAATTTTTTGGATTTCAAATTTGAAATTTTACTTATTGTTCTTATAATTGCTAGTATTAGAACACGGTTTTCCAAAGCAACTACTGTTGTTCAAAACATCACGTATCCGCAATTGTTTTTAAATCAAGCTTCCAAGAATCGCCAAGATTTTTACAAAGTTGTTAAGAATGTTATTCAAATTGAGGTTTCTAACAAGGTTTAAAAGGGTATAAGTTTTTAATTATTAAGAAGGGTTTTTAATCGAAACATGGTTTTCAAAAACACTTCAATGTGACATGCTTGATTCGAACCAAACTTCCAGGCCGGGTTTGGGGTGTTACATTTAGTGGTATCAGAGCCTGGGTTACAACAGCTCGGCTGTGGATTGGGTTTTCAAAGGTTGAATTTCAGAAAATTATTTTCAACCATGTGGTCTGTTTAAAGTATTTCTCTTAAAAAGTGTGGCACACCGAGTCTCCGTTGCCGAATCCGTAAGTCTTCTGAATACTTTTGTCTGTTTAGAAATTGAAATACTGTGGATTCCTTAGATATTGGTCTGAATTTAAATTTGGTTTTTATTTTATGTGGATGTGATGTTTGGATATAGAAATGGTATATATGTGTGATAAATATGTGTCTGCTTCAGTGAATAAGTGTTGTATGTATGAGATGTTTCAAGCTCTAGTTGAAGTGTGATAGTGATAGTAAGATTAGAGTGTGCAGCGGTAGCGTAGTGGGGTAGATGTTACACGACCACCCTGTTAGATAGAAAACCTGATATTTGGTAAAATTACGACAATACCCTTATAATGTGAAAAATGACTGTTGTGCCCTTGTGGGCAAGTGACTGACTTGGACTGTGTGGCTGACAAATTTGATTGTGAATATATGTTGGTGATATGAATGACTTGACTGTGATTGTTTGATTCAAATATGGACATGATATTCTGATTCTGTATGTTGTATGCGATGACTTATATATCTGTTGCATGGGATATGGGTTATATTGATGGAGGAAGCGTTCTGGCAGCCTCGCTGCAATCTGGTGGCTTCGCCACATATATATATCTGTCCTAGTGGCTATGCCACAATTATCTGATCTGGTGGCTCTGCCACATATATCTGTTCTGGTGGCTCTGCCACGATTATCTGTTTTGGTGACTCTGTCACATTATCTGTTCTGGCAGCCATGCTGTATATTTCTGTGGCGTGTAGCAGTTGGGTGGATCGAGTAGTCTCTCCACATGGTGTAAGGTTGGTACGGGGGTGTATATGGCTGGATTGGGTTAGGATTGCATTCACATTCTGATTTTGATTACATTACACGACATCGATTCTCGATTCGATTCGATTACACCGACTCGATTCGATTTCGATTCTAGTTCTGATAATGTTTCTTATTCTGTAATGGGTTAAAGCCCATCTAGTACTGTCTGTTATAGTGGGCTAGGGCCCAATTGATACTGAAACTGTAAGTAAGGCTGGGGCCAGACTTTTAATTATTTTATATGACTGACTGTTCCCTTTTATAGTAGGGGTATTTCACACTGAGTTTTTGTAAACTCACTCCATTTATTAACCTTTCAGGTAATTTCCAACCTTAGACGGATCAAAGCTGCGAGGGGCTCGAAGGAAGCCACACACACTGTTTATTTTATAGTTTTGATTATTACTTTTAAATGTTTTATGTGGGTTGTAGTAAAGCCATTGTAATTTTTTGGATTTCAAATTTGAAATTTTACTTATTGTTCTTATAATTGCTAGTATTAGAACACGGTTTTCCAAAGCAACTCATCGTTGTTCAAAACATCACGATCCGCAATTGTTTTTAAATCAAGCTTCCAAGAATCGCCAAGATTTTTACAAAGTTGTTAAGAATGTTATTCAAATTGAGGTTTCTAACAAGGTTTAAAAAGGGTATAAGTTTTAATTATTAAGAAGGGTTTTTAATCGAAACATGGTTTTCGAAAAACACTTCAATGTGACATGCTAGATTCGAGCCAAAATTCCAGGCCGGGTTTGGGGTGTTACATTTAGTGGTATCAGAGCCTGGGTTGCAACAACTCGGCTGTGGATTGGGTTTTCAAAGGTTGAATTTCAGAAAATTATTTTCAACCATGTGGTCTGTTTGAAGTATTTCTCTTAAAAAGTGTGGCACACCGAGTCTTCGTTGCCGAATCCGTAAGTCTTCTGAATACTTTTGTCTGTTTAGAAATTGAAATACTATGGATTCCTTAGATATTGGTCTGAATTTAAATTTGGTTTTTATTTTATGTGGATGTGATGTTTGGATATAGAAATTGTATATATGTGTGATAAATATGTGTCTGCTTCAGTGAATAAGTGTTGTATGTATGAGATGTTTCAAGCTCTAGTTGAAGTGTGATAGTGACAAGAGGATCGAGTGCTTGCAATGAGTAGCGTAGTGGGGTAGATGTTACACGACCACCCTGTTAGATGGAAATTTCGGGGACGAAATTTTTTTAAGGGAGGTAGAGTTGTAACACCCTGAATTTGGGCCTAGAAGTTTTGGGCCTTGAGCATGGGAGCGGTTGAAGGCAGCTTATAATATTCTGTTGTGCGTGAAAATTTCGTAGTTGAAAGCTTGTTTTAGTGGTTAAGTGTGCTGAGAAGTGTTGGATAAGTCTTGGGTTCAAACCTGGACTCTAGCAAAAATTTTGGTTTAAGGTGAATCAAACCCTGGGTGTAGTAGGTAGGCCTTAAAAATATTGTTGGAGAAATTGTGACACAAAAAGCCTTGTGGCTTAGTGGCAAGTAGCGTGTGAAGCATTTAAGGGGAGGTATGGGTTCGAATCCAGTGGCAAGTAAGGAGCATTTATTTTGCTAACAGGAGGCGGCAAGAGTTGGTGTTGAATTTAAACTCTGATGTTGGAGGGATCCCACATCGGGAAGCTAACATAAGAGTGGATACAAAGCTGGCTTTAAATAGAGGGAACCATGAGGAGAGTAAAGGTACCTTTCTTGGCTGATCCCTTTCGCTGTATGGCGTGCTCGTTGGGTTGGGCGTCGGCTAAGAGTGCTCGGAGTGTGGATTAACTCCAGTCTCCTATCAGGTGTGTATTTCTCACTACTCTAGTTGTAGGATGGCTACTTCGGGCCGCGATGGGCCGAAAGGGGCCATGTGGGCCCAATGAGCCTACGGGCCCAATTGGATAAGTTGTTTGATTGTGTAGTAAATATTAGACTAGGCTAGGTGAATCACATATCTGTGGCGAGATTTGGGCTAAAAGGGCCACACGAGCGTGTGGGCCCATTTGGGCCGAGAATTGGCTTTAGGCCCATTCGTATTGTTATCCTGTTTAGAATACTTTAGTTTACTAAAATTATGAAATACCCTTAGTTTGTAAAAATCTTTGAAATACCTCGATTTGTAAAATTACTGAAATACCTTCGACTTGTAAAATTACCAAAGTACCTCGATTTACGTAATTACTGCTTTTACCCTAATTTACATAATTACCGCTTTTACCCCGATTTACATAATTATCGCTTTTACCCTCGACATACGTAATTACTGCTTTTACCCTTGATTTATAGAATTACCGTTTTACCTCGATTTATAGAATTACTGCTTTTACCCTTGATTTACGTAATTACTATTTTACCCTCGATTTACAAAATTACTAAAATACCCTTGGTTTGTAAAATTACCAAAATACCCTAGTTTGTAAAATTACCAAAATACCATTGGTTTGTGAAATTATCGAAATACCTCAATTTGTAAAATTACCAAAATACCTCGATTTACAAAGTTACGTAAATACCCTTGACTTTCTAAAAATTATAAAATACCATTGGTTTACAAAATTACTTGAAATACGCTTGGTTTGTAGATTTACCAAAACACCCTTGTAGGATGAAATGACTAAAATACCCTATTAGGTAAAAAGACCGCCAAGCCCTCGTAGGGTAAAGTGACCGTAATACCTCTGTATGGTAAAATGACGAATATGCCCTTATGTTCCGTATGACTGATGTGCTTAGGATTTACATATATTGATATTGGATTAGTTAAGTTTGAGTGAAAGGTGGTGGTTATCGTAGGCGATTGATTTTGGAAACGTTTCAACTTCAACCCGTAACAGGTGTGTACTAACCCTCGTAATAGCTTAGATTAATATTTGCTGAGAAGCCGAAATGCTAAAATACCGGTATTTCGGGAACTTGTAATGTTGCGTTTGGGTATAGATGCGATAAATACGATAAGATCGGTGTTTGGATAGATGGAACATGTAAGAACTCAATTTTGTGCACGATGGTAAGTTGGGCCTCAATGGGCTGAAATTGGGCCCAATGGGATTTCGGAACCATTTGGGTAGAATTGATAGAAAATGGAATTTGGAAAAGTTGCACGTTAACACGGTTAATATTGTTGTAAAATTTGGGTTAAGTAGGCTAAATTAGCATTCGTAGGGCCCATTAGGGGTTTTGGGCCCAAAAGCTCGAATTTGATAAAGTGGGTTAAAGATCATTGTTTAAACACTCGGAAATATTGATAATTGTAATGAACATGGAAAACCCTGATATTTGGTAAAATTACGACAATACCCTTATAATGTGAAAATGATATTGTGCCCTTGTGGGCAAGTGGTGACTTGGATTTGTGTGGTTGTGGATTTGATTGTGAATATATGTTGGTGATATGAATGACTTGACTGTGATTGTTTAATTCAAATATGGGCATGACATTCTGCATACATGACATGTTGTGTAACACCCCGTACCCGATATCGTCGCCGGAGTCGGACACGAGGGGTTCACAGACTAAATTCACTTGTCACACAGACCATTTTAACGTTTCCAGACAAGCTGGCTGACTGCGTCACTATTACCTTAAAAATCATATCTCGAGTTCCAGAACTCGAAAACCAGTTCCGTAAATTTTCCCCGAATTTAGACTCATATATCCATCCATGGATTTATTTCTAGAATTTTTGGTCGAGCAAATTAGTACAGTTTATTAGTTAAAGTCACCCCTGTTTCAGGGTTCGACTACACTGACCTTTGCGCATCATGTCTTGGATATCTTTCTGTACAGGGCTCCAACCCTTATGCCGTTTGTTTCTAAAGAAACTAGACTCACAAATAAATCTGTATATATAGAGCATGAATTCTAATTCTCTCTGGTTAATTTATAGTGAATTTTCAAATTCGGAACAGGGGATCCAGAAACCGTTCTGGCCCTGTTTCGCGAAAACCTGAATATCTCTTAAAATCCGACTCATATGACCGTTTCGCTTCTTCCATATGAAAGTAGATTCCTCAGGATTCAATTTCATAATTTATTCACTATTTAATTCTATTTCTACTATTTTTAGTGATTTTTCAATCTCACATCACTGCTGCTGTCAGCATCTGTTACTAAGGCAAACAATGCCTATTTCATAATTCCTCCATGACCCAACTAATCATCCATCATTCATATCACAAATTATGACCACCTTATCAAAATTAAGATTTTTAAGACTCATGAATAAGTGTTTTGGAACCAAATCCAACCAACCATATGGGCCATTTTCGCATGGCTAAAGTTTACAACCCAAATTTCAACAAAACAAAATATCCTATACATGCCAAATGTTCTCCTAGATCGACTAAGAAGACAATACCAAAGATTGCTTGCCGGTGTGATGACTTGATGACGGTTCCGAGCACACAAAAAGAGACGAGTCCAAGAGACCTAAAATGGGTGACAAGAAAACACCGAGTGAGTATATAACTCAAGAAGTCATAAGCATTTCACAACCATCCTTTAACCAAATTATCACTAAACGAAACAATGAAAACGAGGCTAAGTACTCCATCCATACCGCTATACCATGGATTCCTTAGGCCTATCGGTTCGATCTCATACCAAGTCATACATTCACATTTCATATTCTATTTAATAGGATAATTGAGGCATTTCCATACATCATCTCATTTCCGCAACAATCATGCAATCAAATGAACTTTCATCTATTCCACGATACCTTATTTACGGGAATGCAATTTAAATCATCACATAGATTTAAAACTTACCAACTCAACCCCGAGCATGAACATAGCGCCTATTCGCCGTGAGCTCAAGGTACTTACCCTTTCCGCTGTCCATGATCAACTCGATAAGGTCACACCCTCCATATGAGTAACCGATCGAACATATATATATATTAAATTCGCACACGTAGTGCTTAATAATCGATCACGCTTAGTGCCATGTGATTTAAGCTCGCACACATAGTGCCGTATAATTTAAATTCGCACACTTAGTGCCATACTTTTCAAGCTTGCACACTTAGTGCCATACTTTTCAAGCTTGCACACTTAGTGCTAATCTTGTCACCATGCCCATTTATTGCCCGCACACTTAGTGCCGAGACCAAACGCTCTACGCATTTTACTACCTTTATACATTCAACAATGTCATCATTCCATACACATACATTTTCATTTATATACCATCTCATTAAACACAATTGCATAGATATTATGATCATTTAAATCAATACCAAATATATGCTTAATGACTTACCTCGGATGTTGTCGAATGTCTTCAACGGCTATTCAATTACTTTTTCTTTCCCCTTGTCCAACTTCGATCCTCTAAGCTCTTGGGCTAATTCAAACAAATTTATCTTATTAAAGTCCCATCATGCTAGCTTATGGCTGAATACCCATATCAAATAAGCAATTTACCTTAACTCGTAACCCACATAGCCAAGTTACACATATAACCCTTATGACCGAATATGAATATCACCAAAATCTCTATGAGTTAACCTTTAGCCTTTATAGCCGAATATATATATAGCTTATCAAATAGACATTTATTCACTTTCCCTTAACACATATTAATCAATTAGTCCATGCATTATCCCTTGACACACTCGGTCATTAAAGCAATAACCTATTAACATCCAAGCATATTATACTAAAATTTCTTCTAAGGCCGAATTCATGTACCATCCTTAATACTCATACAATTATTTTATTTTAAATAATTTACACACATCATTTACCCAACATCAATTAACTAGACACTTTAAGAATTTCTTCTTTGACTATACACACATTCGCAACTATCCATACACACACAAGTCGATTTTTCCCTATCACCCAAACCATCTACATGAACACTTAACTAACTCAAACTTCACCCATCCACAAATATTCATTACAACACAAAGACAACAATCATTTTCCTCAATTTCTTCCATGGCCGATTACCCAATATTACCACACAACCAAGATTTTGACATGGCTAAGTAGGAAATTTTAGTAGCTAGCTTAAAGTATGCTAACCTTTCAAGAACCAACATGAACTCACTTACCTTAATTCAAGCTCAAGGGTGACCAAACCTTCTCTTGCTTTCTTCTTCAATTTGGCCAAGCATGTTCAAAGATGAACACTTTTTTTTTGTTTTTCTATGTTCACTTCACGGCAAAATGGGGGAGACATCCACACACTTTTTTTTGCTATCATCATTTTCTTTTTTTTTTCATTTCTTTATTTTCCTTCCATAATGCACTAGGCCAACATGTCTAGGACATGTTTTCTTTGCCCATCATCATGTCATGGTAGGCCACTAACCTTAGGAAATGGGTTATTTGACATGCAACTCCACCTTTGTGTTAACATGCACTAATAAGCCATTTAAAATTAGCCTATCATATTTCACCATGTTTCACATTGA
Organism: Gossypium arboreum; assembly: GCF_025698485.1. Classification (NCBI taxonomy): domain Eukaryota; kingdom Viridiplantae; phylum Streptophyta; class Magnoliopsida; order Malvales; family Malvaceae; genus Gossypium; species Gossypium arboreum. The sequence goes on from NC_069082.1 coordinate 60,657,692, forward strand.
TCCCTATTTAATAATTTCTCATAAAATTGGTAAAAATTAGAGAATGAAACTTCCACATATGCATGCACACACATAGTAAGCATAGAATATAACAATTAATTATTTTTATGACTCGGTTTAGTGGTCCCAAACCGCTTCCGACTAGGGTCACTTTAGGGATGTCACAACTCTCCCCACTTAAGAAATTTTCGTCCCAAAATCTTACCGATAAATAGGTTTGGGTATCGCTCTTTCATAGAGTTCTCGTGTTCCCAAGTGGCTTCTTCAATTCGTGTTTATGCCACAACACCTTCACTAATGGGATTTTCTTATTTCGCAACTCTTTACTTTACGCATCGTAATGCGAACCGGCTCTTCTTCATAACTCAAATTAGGTGAATCTCAATCTCGGATGGAGTGATTACGTGCGACGGTCGGATCTATATCGTCAAGCATCGAGACATGGAAAACGTTAGAATCTTTTGAGCTCAGGCGTGATTAATCGGTATCGATCGGTCCGACTCGTTCGGATACTTCATACGCCCGATGAACCTTGGACCCAATTTGCCCTTACAACCAAATCTAAGCACCTTCTTCCGTGGTGAAACTTTGAGAAATACATTGTCCCCAACCTGATATTCAATGTCTTTTCTTTTCAAATCCGCATACGACTTTTGGCGATCCGGCGACTTTCAAACTTTCACGAATTACTCGAACTTTCGCTCGGCATCCTTAATCAAATCAACCTCAAGATTTTACTTTCACTAAGTTCACCCGAATAATGGGTACGGCATTTACGATCGTATAAAGCCTCGTAAGGCGCCATCTTAATACTTGATTGAAAGCTATTGTTGTGCGAATTCAACCAAAGGTAAATACCGCTCCCATGAACCACTAAACTCAAGGGTGCAACATCTCAACATATCCTCGAGTATTTGAATTATCCGCTCGGATTGACCATTGGTTTGGGGGTGAAAAGTGCTAAAATGCAGCTTGGTACCCAAAGCCTCTTGCAATTTCTTCCAAAATCGCGATGTAAATCTTGGGTCTCTATCCGACACGATAGAAATAGGCACCCCATGCAATCGAACAATTTGGGAGATGTATAATTCGCCAATTTATCGAGCGAAAAATCCGTATGACAGGATAAAATGAGCGGACTTGGTCATCTATCAACAATGACCCAAACCGAAGTCTTTCTTATTCGAGTCAATGGTAACCCGCACACAAAGTCCATTGTTACTCGATCCCATTTCCATTCGGGTATCATGATTGGTCAAGTAATCCCGATGGCACTTGATGTTCCGCTTTCACTTGTTGACATATCAAACACTTTGAAACAAATTCGAAATGTCCTGCTTCATAACGGCCACCAAAATTGACGTTTGAGTTATTGTACATTTTAGTACTACCGGGTGGATCGACATTCGACTATGTGAGCCTCGTTCAAAATCATCGAAACAAGTTCAATTCCTTGGAATACATAATCGACCCTTGAATGTCAAGCAATCATTGTCATCAATGAAATTCGATTCCTCATTCAAACACATTCATCTCGTTTAGCGACCAATTCAGCGTCGACCTTCTGAGATTCAAATATTTGATGAATCAATGACGGTTTGGCCTCTAATTCAACTACTAGCACCTCATCGGGTGAAACGGATAGGTGAGCATCCATCGCTCTCAAAGCAAACAAAGGCTTTACGACTTAAAGCATCAACCACCACGTTGGCCTTTCCTCGGTGATAATCAATGACAAGTTCATAATCTTTCAACAACTCAAGCCAACGTCTTTGTCGCAGATTTAGATCTCTTCGAGTCATCAAATATTTAAGACTTTTGTGGTCCGAATAAATATGACACCTTTCTCCAAACAAGTAATGTCGCCATATTTTCAAGGCGAACACTATGGCTGCTAGTTCAAGGTCATGGGTCAGATAGTTTTCTCATGTGGCTTTAGTTGTCTCGACGCGTAAGCCACAACTCGACCTTCTTGCATCAACACACAACCTAACCCAAGCAAGGATGCGCCACCAGTATATGACAAACTCTTTACTGGGACTCCTTGTACTAGTCTTGGGGCCTCGGTTAAACAGGTTTTTAGTCGATCGAAACTTTCTTGATAGCATTCCGACCACTCGAACTTAACATCTTTTTGGAGTAGTTTCGTCATCGGTGCAGCTATCATCGAAAAGCCCTTTACAAACCGTCGATAGTATCCGGAAAGCCCCAAAAGCTCCTAACGGTAATATTCCTTGGTGGTTTCCAATCAACTATGGCTGAAATTTGGTTCGGGTCCACTCGACACCGATCGCGGACACCACGTGCCCCAAAAAGCTAACCTCTCTCAACCAAAATTCACATTTATGAACTTTACGATAATCGCTTATCTCGTAAGATTTGCAACACTAGCCTCGTGTGTTCAATTTTGTTCGGGCCATCTCTCGAATAGACCAAAATGTCATCGATATATACAACTACTGAACCGATCCAAGTATGGCCTGAAAATTCTATTCATTACATCCATAAATACCGTAGGGCATTAGTGAGCCCAAACGGCATCACTAAGAATTCGTAGTGACCGTACTCGCTCTAAAAGTTTTGGGTATGTCCGATTCTCGGACCTCAACCGATAGTACCCGACCTCAAATCTATCTTTGAAAACACTGAGGCTCCCTTTAATTGATCAAACAAATCGTCAATTCGTGGCAACGGATATTTGTTCTTTATCGTCACTTTATTCAACTGACGATAGTCGATGCACAATCTCATAGTTCCATCCTTCTTCTTCACAAACAATACTGGTGCGCCCCATGGAGAAAAACTCGGTCGTGTGAAACCTCTATCCGTCAATTCTTGCAATTGAACCTTCAATTCCTTTAATTCCGTTAATGCCATATGATACGGGGCTATTGAGATCGGCGTAGTACCAGGTACAACTTCGATGCCAAATTCCACTTCTCGAACCGGTGGCAATCCCGGTAACTCCTCAGGAAAAACATCTGAATACTCACAGACCACTGGTACCGATTCAAGTTTCCTTTCCGTCTCTTTGCTATCAAGCACATACGCAAGGTATGTTTCACACCCCTTTTTCACATGTTTCTGAGCGGTCATTGAAGATATTATCACTGACGCTCCCTTTAAATAGGTAGACTCAACTCGGACTATCTCATTATTTGCACTCCTCAAATCAATGGTTTTCTTTTTGCAGTTCACCACTGCCTCATGTACGGTCAGCCAATCCATACCAAGAATGACATCAAATTCGTCAAATGGTAGAAGCATCAGATCAGCCGGAAAACAGGATTCTCGAATTATTAGGGGGCATCTCTTGCACACTTTATCAATGAGTACGTATTGACCCAAAGGGTTTGACACTCGAATTACGAACTCAGTAGACTCAACAGGTAGAGTCTTACTGGATGCTAAGGTTTCACATACGTATGAATGAGTAGAGCCAGGGTCAATCAATGCAATCACACTAGTATCAAAGAGAGTGAAAGTACCAGTGATAACGTCAGGGGAGGATGCCTCCTCTCTGGCGGATGGCATATGCTCTAGCAGAGCACGAGTCTCAGATCGAACCACCGATCGAGGCCTCTCTCGATTACCACCCCTACCTCCTGAAATTCTCGGGTCTACCTCTAGCCGTTGCTCCACTAGGTCTTGCACCTTGCATCTTATTTTTCTCATCCGCTCGTGCAATCTCTAATAAAGTAGTCCTTCGAACCACATCCGTAACAGGCCTGTTAGCAGACTTACCCTAACATTCACCCATGTGTCGTCATCCACATTGGGGGCATTCGGGCTTTTCTTGACGATTATTGCCCACACTAGCAACCGAAGTAGCTCGTGAGTCCATCGATGGTCGTGCTCTAATGGAAACTCCCGCAGTCGTCCTTGACTTATTTGTGTCCTCCCTGAACTTCTTTACAGCCGAAAATGGAGCTTTACCCGTCGATCTCTTACGACAGTCTTTAGCTTCAAATTCAGCCTTCTTCTTCTCCTTTCCAAGTTCTTCCGCCTTACAGGCTCGTTCAACTAGTGTTACAAATTCCTTTATCTCCAAAATACCCACCAGCAGCTTTAAATCTTCATTCAATCCTTCTTCAAATCTTTTGCACATAGCAACCTCATCAGCCACACACTCCCGAGCATACCGACTAAGTCTTACGAACTCATGTTCGTATTCAGATACTATCATATGGCCTTGCTTGAGTTCCAAGAATTCCTTGCGCTTTTTATCGATGAATCGTTGACTAATATATTTCTTTCGAAACTCTGATTGAAAGAAATCCCAAGTAACTTGTTCCTTTGGGACTATGGAAATCAAGGTCCTCCACCAATAATAGGCTGAGTCTCACAACAAGGATATAGCACACTTAAGACATTCTTCGGGTGTGCATGACAGTTCATCACACACCCGAATGGTATTATCAAGCCAGAACTCGGCCCTTTCGGCATCGTCAGTAACTATGGCCTTGAACTCCTCGGCCCCGCGCTTCCTAATCAAGTCCACAAGTGGTTTACTCAGCCTCACAGGATCAGTAACTGATGGCATTACGGGCTCTTGGGGTGGGGTATTTAAATTCGGGAATGGTTGGACAGCCGGATTGGTTCGGGCATATTGCGCGACCCACTCATTCATCATGGTGAAGAAGGCTTGTTTCGCCCCTTCACCTTGATTATCCGCAGATGACTAAGGCTCAACAGGTGGTGTCCCTTGCGCAGGAGCAGCCGCTACACTTTCAACGTCATCCGCTAAGGGTCTCTCTACCCCGGGTTCCATTTGCTAACCAAAACAAAATTTCAACCGTCCGAAGTCATCACATTATTAAGCACTAACAATTTGGCATGTATAGCTAAACTCACACGCGCTATGGTAGTCCTACAACCGACTAAACCATAGCTCTGATACAAATAAAATGTAACACCCCGTACCCGATATCGTCGCCGGAGTCGGACACGAGGGGTTCACAGACTAAATTCACTTGTCACACAGACCATTTTAACGTTTCCAGACAAGCTGGCTGACTGCGTCACTGTTACCTTTAAAATCATATCTCGAGTTCCAGAACTTGAAAACCAGTTCCGCAAATTTTCCCCAAATTTAGACTCATATATACATCCATGGATTTATTTCTAGAATTTTTGGTCGAGCCAATTAGTACAGTTTATTAGTTAAAGTCACCCCTGTTACAGGGTTCGACTACACTGACCTTTGCGCATTATGTCTTGGATATCTTTCTGTACAGGGCTCCAACCCTTATGCCGTTTGTTTCTAAAGAAACTAGACTCACAAAGAAATCTGTATATATAGAGAATGAATTCTAATTCTCTCTGGTTAATTTATAGTGAATTTTCAAAGTCGGAACAGGGGATCCAGAAACCGTTCTGGCCCTGTTTCGCGAAAACCTGAATATCTCTTAAAATCCGACTCATATGACCGTTTCGTTTCTTCCATATGAAAGTAGATTAATCAGGGTTCAATTTCATAATTTATTCACTATTTAATTCTACTTCTACTATTTTTAGTGATTTTTCAATCTCACATCACTGCTGCTGTCAGCATCTGTTACTAAGGCAAACAATGCCTATTTCATAATTCCTCCATGACCCAACTAATCATCCATCATTCATATCACAAATTATGACCACCTTATCAAAATTAAGATTTTAAGACTCATGAATAAGTGTTTTGGAACCAAATCCAACCAACCATATGGGCCATTTTCGCATGGCTAAAGTTTACAACCCAAATTTCAACAAAACAAAATAGCCTATACATGCCAAATGTTCTCCTAGATCGACTAAGAAGACAATACCAAAGATTGCTTGCCGATGTGATGACTTCGATGACGGTTCCGAGCACACAAAAAGAGACGAGTCCAAGAGACCTAAAATGGGTGACAAGAAAACACCGAGTGAGTATATAACTCAGTAAGTCATAAGCATTTCACAACCATCCTTTAACCAAATTATCACTAAACGAAACAATGAAAACGAGGCTAAGTACTCCATCCATACCGCTATACCATGGATTCCTTAGGCCTATCGGTTCGATCTCATACCAAGTCATACATTCACATTTCATATTCTATTTAATAGGATAATTGAGGCATTTCCATACATCATCTCATTTCCGCAACAATCATGCAATCAAATGAACTTTCATCTATTCCACGATACCTTATTTACGGGAATGCAATTTAAATCATCACATAGATTTAAAACTTACCAACTCAACCCCGAGCATGAACATAGCGCCTATTCGCCGTGAGCTCAAGGTACTTACCCTTTCCGCTATCCATGATCAACTCGATAAGGTCACACCCTCCATATGAGTAACCGATTGAACATATATATATATTAAATTCGCACACATAGTGCTTAATAATCGATCACGCACACTTAGTGCCATGTGATTTAAGCTCGCACACATAGTGCCGTATAATTTAAATTCGCACACTTAGTGCCATACTTTTCAAGCTTGCACACTTAGTGCCAATCTTGTCACCATGCCCATTTATTGCCCGCACACTTAGTGCCGAGACCAAACGCTCTACGCATTTTACTACCTTTATACATTCAACAATGTCATCATTCCATACACATACATTTTCATTTATATATCATCTCATTAAACACAATTGCATAGATATTATGATCATTTAAATCAATACCAAATATATGCTTAATGACTTACCTCGGATGTTGTCGCATGTCTTCAACGGCTATTCAATTACTTTTTCTTTCCCCTTGTCCAACTTCGATCCTCTAAGCTCTTGGGCTAATTCAAACAAATTTATCTTATTAAAGTCCCATCATGCTAGCTTATGGCTGAATACCCATATCAAATAAGCAATTTACCTTAACTCGTAACCCACATAGCCAAGTTACACATATAACCCTTATGACCGAATATGAATATCACCAAAATCTCTATGACTTAACCTTTAGCCTTTATAGCCGAATATATATATAGCTTATCAAATAGACATTTATTCACTTTCCTTAACACATATTAATCAATTAGTCCATGCATTATCCCTTGACACACTCGGTCATTAAAGCAATAACCTATTAACATCCAAGCATATTATACTAAAATTTCTTCTAAGGCGAATTCATGTACCATCCTTAATACTCATACAATTATTTTATTTTAAATAATTTACACACATCATTTACCCAACATCAATTAACTAGACACTTTAAGAATTTCTTCTTTGACTATACACACATTCTAAGCAACTATCCATACACACACAGTCGATTTTTCCCTATCACCCAAACCATCTACATGAACACTTAACTAACTCAAACTTCACCCATCCACAAATATTCATTACAACACAAAGACAACAATCATTTTCCTCAATTTCTTCCATGGCCGATTACCCAATATTACCACACAACCAAGATTTTGACATGGCTAAGTAGGAAATTTTAGTAGCTAGCTTAAAGTATGCTAACCTTTCAAGAACCAACATGAACTCACTTACCTTAATTCAAGCTCAAGGGTGACCAAACCTTCTCTTGCTTTCTTCTTCAATTTGGCCAAGCATGTTCAAAGATGAACACTTTTTTTTTGTTTTTCTATGTTCACTTCACGGCAAAATGGGGGGGGGGGGAGACATCCACACACTTTTTTTTTGCTATCATCAGTTTCCTCTTTTTTTTTTTTCATTTCTTTATTTTCCTTCCATAATGCACTAGGCCAACATGTCTAGGACATGTTTTCTTTGCCCATCATCATGTCATGGCCGGCCACTAACCTTAGGAAATGGGTTATTTGACATGCAACTCCACCTTTGTGTTAACATGCACTAATAACCATTTAAAATTAGCCTATCATATTTCACCATGTTTCACATTGATCCCTATTTAATAATTTCTCATAAAATTGGTAAAAATTAGAGAATGAAACTTCCACCTATGCATGCACACACATAGTAAGCATAGAATATAACAATTAATTATTTTTATGACTCGGTTTAGTGGTCCCGAAACCGCTTTCCGACTAGGGTCACTTTAGGGATGTCACATGTTGCATTGGGTTGGGTTTTTATATGGATGGAGGATGTGCAAAAGGGCTTATGCCCCAGTTTACCGAAAAGGGCTTATGCCCCAATTTATTGAAAAAGGCTTATGCCCCAGTTTACCGAAAAGGGCTTATGCCCCAGGTTACCGAAAAGGGCTTATGCCTCAAGTTACCGAAAAGGGCTTTGACCCAGTTATTAAAGAGGCTAGGCCTCTAGATATATGATAAAACAGCTATGCTGCCAGTGGTGTGTTGGTTGGGTGGGTTGAGTTATTACCCACATGGTGTGTTGGTTGGTACGGGTGGAGAGTAGCTGATGGTGGGTTGAGTAGTCTCCCCAAATGGGCTTGCATACATCATTGGTATTTCATGTGATATTGAAATGGGCTTGCATACATCCATTGACATTACATGTGATATTGAAATGGGCCTATGGGCCATACCGTTTACAGTAAAGGCTTCGGCCCAGTGAAATGATTTATGAAAAGGCTTTGGCCCAGTGATATGATTTATGAAAAGGCTTCGGCCCAGTAATCGTTAAATGAAAGGCTTCGGCCCAGTATATGTCAAGACTAAATAGGGCTTTGACCCAGATTGTACTGATACTGTGTTTTCACTATTTGTTTGTTATTGGGATTACACACTGAGTTTTCGTAAACTCACCCCGTTTCTAACTGTGCAGGTAATCCCTAAGCTTAGATGGTTTGGAGCTGCGAGGGACTCGAAGATGGCCACACTACTATTTCTATTTCTTTTAATTGCAATAAGTAGTCGATTTATTTCTTTATAAGTTTTATCTTATTAATATTATTGTTTGGTTTTGGGTTGTAATAAGGCCATTTTAATTATTTTTATGGGATTATTTTATTTTTAATAACTTTAATCTGTTTGTTAATAAATGGGCTAGACTTAGGACGTGTTTTCAAAATGACAATTGTTTTCAAAATAAAACCACGCCACGATTATTCGATTTATCAAAGATTTCAACTTAAATAAATTACAACTCGATTTAACCAAGTGTGGCAATGGTTGTGGGCATGTCTAGGATTGGATCCATTAGAAGAGCTTGGTACTTAAGCAGCCTTCATGGCTCACCTCCTCTGTTACGGATTCCTACCTGGTGCCCAGCTCCCATTTACTTTGTTAGCTTAACAAAAGGCGGTTTTTAAAGCACTAAAACGAAACATGGGTTTTTAACTTCAATGTGGCGCATCAGATTCGGCCATAACGTCTGGGCCGGGTTCGGGGTGTTACAGAAAGTTAAATAGGTGATTGCTTTAATGACCAAATGTGCCAAAGAATAATGCATGATCTAGTTGACCAATATGTGTTAAGGGAACATGAATAAATATATTTTGATGAGCTATACACTCGGTTATAGTATGAAATGCAATATTAATACTTAGTTGCTAGTATGTATATGTGTGCTAGCCGAATTTGAACTTGAATAATGATTTGAACACGATGTATTGTATTGAGATTATGCTTAAGTGAAATTATAGAATTGTGATGAAATTGATTGGTGATATACATGTTTAAATAATATGAATGCAAAGAGTTGTGAAAGAGTAAATTGTAGTAAATCTGCTTGGGACAGCAGCTGTAACGTGAATTTGGAAAATCACCATAAATTGTGGGAGTGGAGTTAGAAGCTGAATAAATTATGTAATTAAAGCTTAATGAGTCTAGTTTCTAATGAAATCAACGAGAACATATTTTGACTTCTGTACAATTAGAAATTTGATTCGTAGGAAAGGGTGGTCAGACTAGTCAAACAGTGAAACAGGGGAAACTTTAAGAAAAATCTGGTATTGATTGGCCAAACTAAAAATTCTGAAAATTTTATGGATAAAATATATATGAGTCTATTTTCAGTTAAATTTTATGGCAATTAATTTGGAGTTTCGTAGCTCCAATTATAAATAATTTAGTGACTGTTGCTCAGGAAGACAGCTTATTGTGAATTTGTGATTATGTGGTAATCATTGATAAAAATTTGTTAAGGAGTTGCTTAATGTTTCTTATAAACTTACTATGATCTATGTGTGTGAAAGTCGAATATATATTATATTTCTGAATAAATGCTTGAATAGTCGAATAATGACTAGTTTAAAATTTTTGAATTTAAGCTCAGGAGCAAAGCGGGTCGAAGTTGGATGGGGGAAAAGAGAAAGTAATTAAGTAGCCTTTCCGCAACCGTTCAAGTATATCCGAGGTAAGTTTTGAGTAGTCACATTTAGTACGTAATTGATAATATCTTGATATGTGTATGATAACCTGCATCTTTGCGATCTATTGATTCTATTTGAATATAGTTGAGTGACAAATAATTTATGTTTAAGGCTTAAAGCCGAAAGCTTGGAAAGTAAAATGGACATATATTCTTATGTATGTTATTGAGCCAAAAGTTATATGAATGGTACCCATGTTATTCTATTATTCGAATGGAATAAATGAACTATGATTGTGAGATGTTATGTGAATTGAATTTTCTTGCGAATAAGTATGCATGACATTCAGTGATGTATATCCGGACTTAGCGTCCGCAGGCTATGTGCTGGAATTATATCCGGACTTAGGGTCCGCAGGCTATGTGCTGGAATTATATCCGGACTTAAGGTCTGCAGGCTACGTGCTGGAAATATGTCCAGGCTAAAGTCCCGTAGGCTTCGAGCTAGTATTATACCAGGTTTAAATTCCCGCAGGCTTGTGCTGGTAATTGATTTCAAGTCCTAAGACCTGACAGGCTTAATGCCAGTAAGTTGAGTAAGATTATGATTTTGAATGTTCGCAGTAAACCATCGTCGAGTGAATTGATTTCAGGTACGTATTACTTACTCATCGGTGAATTGATTTCGAAGTGAATCATTAGCATGAAAGAAGAATATATATAAATATGATTGATGGTTATATTTGCGAATATGAGAATGATTTAATCGGACATGGTATATTTGTATATGAATTATATGTTAAAATTTCTTTATGTACTCATGTACATCCAAATCAATGATTTTGTGAATTATTAGTATTAAAGAATGATACTTAAGTGTGAATGATTGTTATATCTCTGAGTAAAACAATGACCTATTCAGGTCAAATGTTGTTAATATATGAGATTATTTGATTTAAATGCATCTTATGAATTTTAAGTAGAAGAAAAATATGTCTTGAGAAATCTATGTATATGTTTATGTGTATTCGGCCATGAAGCAATTTGAATTGAGAATAAGTCTGTTTAAATGAATGTTTCGATTTTCGATAAGTCTTTAATTGTTTGTGATGCTTAAAACTTACTAAGCTTTGAAAGCTTACTCTGTTCTTTATTTCTCTGTTTTATAGATTGTTGATTTTGGCCACCGACTCGGGGATCGTCAGTAGTTCCTCACACTATTGATCTTTTTGGTACAGTTATATTTTGGACTCGATATGGCATGTATAGGTTAGGCTGATGATAACTATGTTTTGAAATTGTAAATATTTTGGCCATACGAAAATGGCGTATAACTTAAATATCAGTATGTATTTCAGCTCGATCTCTGTTTATGTTTATTGACACTGTGAATGAGATAATTAAATGTTTAGTTCGGTAATGCCTCTTAGCCTTAATCCGGCGATTGGATTTGGGTTAGGGGTGTTACATTTGATTGGTATCAGAGCTACGGTTTAGTCAATTCTAGGACTAACGTAGCGTATATGAGTCTAGCTATACATGCCATAATGTGTTAATACGATAGTGTGATGATTTCTGACAGTTAAAAATGTGTTTTCGTATAGTAATGGATCCCGATCCCAATCGAGCGGTAGCTGATGATGTAGAGAGTGTAGTGCCTACTCCCGCATACAGGACAGCGCTGATGGACTCTCAACCTATTGCGAGCAATCAAAATGACGAGGCTAGACAAGCCTTTTATAATGTGATGAATGACTGGTTTAACCAATACATTCGAACTAATGCGGCTGCTCCACAACCCCCACTTTCGACAAATACACCTCCTGCACCCACGATACCTCCGATAATTGATCAGATGAGGTTGAATAAGCCCCTGCTGATGTAATTCAAAGCACGGGCCATCGAATTTAAAGCTACAGACAGTGATGATGCCGAGCAAGCTGAATTTTGGTTGGACAACACTATTCGAGTACTTGATGAACTATCTTGCACACTCGATGAATGCCTGAAATGTGCTATATCTTTGCTACGTGATTCTACCTATTATTGGTGGAATACATTAGTTTTTGTTGTACCCAGAGAGCGGGTGACGTGGGAGTTCTTCCAAACTGAATTTCAAAAAAAGTATATCAGTCAGAGGTTCATAGATCAGAAACGAAAAGAATTTCTTGAACTTAAACAGGGTTCCATGTCAGTTACTGATTATGAACGGAAGTTCGTCAGACTTAGTAGATATGCTCGGGAATGTGTATCGTCTGAGGCTATTATGTGTAAATGCTTCGAGGACGGGCTAAATGAAGATATTAAAATGTTTGTTGGCATTCTTGAAATCAGAGAGTTTGTAGTAGTTGTTGAGCGAGTTTGCAAAGCCGAGGAGCTTAGTAAAGAAAAAAGGAAAGCTGATGTTGGAGCTGGAGAGTTTCGTAACAGATCTTCGGGAAAGCCTTTTCAGTAATCGTCGAAGAAATTTTGAGATGATTCAGGCCGATCTAAGAACACTTCGGACTTTTCCAGATGAGACCGTGATCGACCTCCTATGAGTACGCGAGCCATTTTAGTTGCCAGTGTTGGAAATGATCGTCGGGATAGGACCGAGTGCAAGTTTTGTGGAAAATGGCATTCGGGGAGTTGTAGATTTCATGATCACTCCTGTTATAGATGCGGATCATTCGACCACTTCATCAAAGACTGCCCGAGATTGTCAGAACAAAATGTGAATCAGAGTGGAAAACCGAGTACTGCTACAGCTCGAGGTAGACCATCTAGGAATACGGGGAATGCTAGTGGCAGTCAGAGAGGGTCTAGAGATGCTACGACTAGATCCGAGGCTCGTGCTCCTGCTAGAGCTTATGCTATATGCACACGCACGGATGCTTCTTCGCCTGATGTTATTACCGGTACTTTCACTCTGTAATATCCTGAATTAGGGCTTAATCAGAATAGTGGTTTCGTGACCACAAATTCGAGATAGAAATAATAATTTTATAATTATTTTGATGATTATGATATGATTGCATGATTGTGTGAAAATTTCGTGATGAAATTCTATGCCTAAAGTGCTTAAATTGAAAGTAGGGACTAAATCGAATAAGTTGCAAAACTTGCATTCTAGAAGTTTTTAGTATGAAATTGTTTTGGAATATTAATGAGGAGGTCTTAAATAGCAATTTGACCAATTTTAAGTTCATGGACAAAATTAGGACATGGAAGGAATTTTTGGAAAGTTTAGTAGTAAGGGGTTTTGGTCATTTAGTTATTAAAATGAATTAAAAACAAAATTAAAAGCCAATTTTGTCCATCTTCTTCATTAGGCCGAAATTTCAAGGGTTCTCCATAGCTAGGGTTTGTTTCAAGCTTCCAAGCTCCATAGTAAGTGATTCCAAGCCCGCTTTTAATGTTCTTTACGCTTTTGGAATCCTTTAGCTCGATTAAGCTTATGTTAGCAATAATTCAACCTAGGGTTTATATTTGGAAAAATACCCATAGGTGAAATTTGTGTATTTTGATGTTTTATGATAGAATATGAGGTTTTAAATTATGTTAGACAACTTGTGCTACTCGGTTTTGAGTGAAAAGTAAAAGGGCTTAATCGACAAAAATACCTAATAGTCACAAGTATATGTTAGAGAGAGAATTTGATGTTGCCATAGAAGGGAAAAATGATCAGCATGTTATAAAACATAAGAATAAGGAATAAAGTTTAATTCCCGAGCCTAGGGACAAAAGTGTAATTATGGAAAAGTTTAGGGGCAAAAGTGTAATTTTTCCAAAGTTCCTATTAAATGCTGTTTTGATGAATGTATGTATTAAATAAGATTAATTTTGTATTATAGATCAAGAAAAACGAGATTCAAGTCGCGATCGAGGAAAAGAAAAGATTGTGGACTAAATTGCAAAATCTTTACATTTTGGTACCAAGGTAAGTTCATGTGTAAATGTAGTAACATAATTGTCATTTTAAGCAATTTAATGTTGTTTATATGATATGATGCTGATTATTATCATGAAATATTATGCTTTGTGGTTATTGTTGAATAATATGTAATTATGTGAATTACTTGATGAGTATGAACTATCACCGAAGTACCGATTTCGATATTCTGTGGAAAACGGCAAAGATGTGTGATCGAGGAAAACGCCTGTTTGAACCTTAGGAATAGATTAGGATACAAGTGACATGTCACTAGGATGGTTGAGCATCCGAACTCGTTCAGTTGAGTCCGAGTTCACCTATGGATGCGAATGTCCGAACTCGTTGAGTTGAGTCTGAGTTCGTGAGATGTAACTAGGCATCCGAACTCGTTGAGTTGAGTCCAAGTTCACTTATGGATGCGAACGCCCGAGCTCATTGAGTTGAGTCCGAGTTCACTTAGGGGCGGGTTACATGATTTCTTGATTACATATGAGGCACTTATGTGCAAATTATCCGTGTATCCGAGTTGTATTCCGATGTGTTCAACGGGTGAAATTTCTAGTGAAATGGAAGAACACTTAAGATGCAAGTGACGTTTTGGTAAGTGTTGTGAAATGGACACTTTGGACAGGTATGTTCTTAACCCTCGGGTTGAAAATAGATACAACAACGATAAGGTGGTAAGATGATGAATGATGTTTAGAAATATGACATATGTTTTGGTGATACCATGCTAAAGTTGTTTGGTATATTTGTATTGTTATGTTACTTGTTATTTACATATGAACTTACTAAGCATTTATGCTTACTCCCTCCTCTTTATTTACTGTAGTTTTGAACAAGCCAGCTCGGGAATCGGGACGGGTCGAAGGTTCGATCACACTATCCAAAGGACTTTCATCTGGGTAAATGGCTTGTAAAACTTAAGTATGGCATGTATAGCAATATACTTATTTTGTGTAAATAATTTTATGATATGGTCATGTTTGGTTGAGAAAATGTTTGATATTGATAAGTCATGGTGATGGCTAATTTAGATCATGTTTGATATTATGGAAGTTTAATAAGTTATCTAGTTCATAAAAATTCATGGAAAGATGAAACTTGCCTTAAAACAGAATATTGCTGCAGCAATGACATGAATTTGAAAAATCACTAAAAATAGTATAAATGGAACTAAATGATGAGTAAGTTATGAAATTGAATCTTAATGAGTCTATTTTCATGTGGATTGAACAAAACAGGCATATAAATTATATTTATGAGATATTTAAACTTTTATGAAACAGGGCGAGTGATTTGGATCCCCTGTTTCGACTTTAAAAATTCGTAATAAATTTTACAAAAATAATTAGAAGTTTTTCTTTATATTTACAGGTTCTTTATTGAGTCTAGTTTTAAGAGAAACAAACCTCATAGTCATTTAATTTCTTTATAGAGAAATATCTGATTCGTAATACAGAGGTCGAGTAGTGAACCACGAAACAGGGAGACTTTAACTAATAAACTGTACTAATTGGCCCAACCAAAATTCTAGAAAAAATTAGTAAATAGATATATGAGATTAGATTTAGGGAAAATTTATGGATCTTGATTTCGAGTTTCGTAACTCACGATATGATTTTTCTTTTAACTGTGACGTGGGTAGTTAGAAAGCTGTGAATGTAGAAACAAATGATTTGAAGTTCTTAATTTGATAAATTATGTTCGGTAACCCCTCAAGCTCGACTCCGGCGACGGTTTCGGGCGTGGGGGCGTTACACACTCTCTTTGATACTGATGTGATTGCATTGATTGACCCTGGTTCTACTCATTCATATGTATGTGGGACTTTAGCATCCAGTAAGACTCTACCTGTTGAGTCTACTGAGTTCGTGATTCGAGTGTCGAATCCCTTGGGTCGATATGTGCTAGTCGACAAAGTGTGCAGGAAATGTCCCCTGATAATCCGAGGTTCCTATTTTCTGGCTGATTTGATACTTTTATCGTTTGATGAATTTGATGTTATTCTCGGTATGGACTGGTTGACCGTACATGATGCAATTGTGAATTGCAAAAGAAAGACTATTGATTTGAGATGTGCAAATGATGAGATAATCCGAGTTGAGTCTACTGAATTGAACGGGTTACCAGCAGTAATATCCTCGATGTTGGCTCAGAAATATGTAAAAAAAGGGTGTGAAGCATATCTTGCGTATGTACTTGATAGTAAAGAGTCAGAAAAGAAACTTGAATCAGTGCCAGTGGTTTGTGAGTATTTGGATCTTTTTCCTGAGGAATTACCGGGATTACCACCTGTTCGAGAGGTAGAGTTTGGCATTGAACTTGTACCTGGGATTACACCAATTTCGATAGCTCCGTATCGTATGGCACCAACTGAATTGAAGGAATTGAAAGCTCAGTTGCAAGAGTTGACGGATAGAGGTTTCGCTCGACCGAGTTTCTCACCTTGGGTTGCACCAGTATTGTTTGTGAAAAAGAAAGACGGAACCATGAGAATGTGCATCGACTATCGTCAATTAAATAAAATGACAATAAAGAACAAATATCCGCTACCACGTATTGATGATTTATTTGATTAGCTGAAGGGAGCCTCAGTGTTTTCAAAGATAGATTTAAGATCGGGTTATTATCAGTGGTGAGTTCGAGACCTAGATGTGCCTAAAACTGCTTTTAGAAAAAGATACGGTCACTACGAGTTCTTAGTGATTCCGTTTGGGCTCACTAATGCCCTTGCGGTATTTATGGACTTGATGAATCGGATCTTCAGACAGTATTTGGACCGGTTTGCAGTTGTGTTTATAGACGACATTTTGATCTATTCGTAAGATGAAACCGAACATGCCGAGCACCTGAGATTAGTGTTACAGATTTTACGGGACAAGCAGTTATATGCTAAGTTCAGTAAATGTGAGTTCTGGTTGAGAGAAGTTAGCTTTTTGGGGCATGTGGTATCCGCATCGGGTATTCGTGTTGATCTGAGTAAAATATCAGCCATACTTGATTGGAAGCCTCCTAGAAATGTTACTGAAGTTTGGAGCTTTTTGGGACTTGCCGGTTACTACAGACAGTTTGTAAAGGGTTTCTCGATGATAGCCTCACCAATGACAAAACTACTTCAGAAAGATGTTAAGTTCGAATGGTCAAAAAAGTGCCAGAAAAGTTTCGACCAACTGAAAACCTATTTGACTGAAGCTCTAGTGTTAGTGCAGCCCGAATCCGGTAAAGAGTTTGTCATATACAGTGATGCGTCCTTACATGGGCTGGGTTGTGTATTGATGCAAGAAGGTCGAGTTGTAGCTTACGCTTCGAGGCAATTGAAGCCACATGAGAAAAACTATCCGACCCATGATCTCGAATTAGCTGCCATCGTATTTGCTTTGAAAATATGGCGACACTACTTGTTTGGAGAGAGGTGTCATGTATATTCTGATCACAAAAGCCTCAAATATTTGATGACTCAAAGAGATTTGAATCTGAGACAAAGACGTTGGCTTGAATTATTGAAAGATTACGAGCTTGTCATTGACTATCACCCGGGAAAGGCTAACGTGGTTGCCGATGCTTTAAGCTGCAAGTCACTGTTTGCTTTACGAGCGATGAATGTACACTTGTCCGTTTCATCCGATAATGTGTTAGTAGTATAATTAAAAGCCAAACCGTTATTGATTCATCAAATATGTGAAACTCAGAAAGTCAATGATGAATTGGTTGCTAAACGAGCTAAATGTGTTTCGAATGTGGATTCAGAGTTTCAAATTGACAACAATGATTGTTTGAGGTTCAGAAGTCGATTGTGTGTTCCAAGAAATTCAGAACTTATTTCGATGATTTTGAGCGAGGCTCATAGCAGCCAAATGTCAGTTCACCCGGGTAGTACGAAAATGTATAACGATCTGAAACGTCAGTATTGGTGGCATGGTATGAAACGAGACATTTCTAACTTTGTCTCGAAGTGTTTGATATGTCAACAAGTGAAAGCGGAACATCAAGCGCCTTCGGGATTACTTCAGCCGATCATGATACCCTAATGGAAATGGGATCGAGTCACGATGGATTTTGTATCTGGGTTGCTATTGTCACCAAGCAAGAAAGATGCGATCTGGGTTGTTATTGATAGATTGACAAAGTCGGCTCATTTTATTCCCGTATGTATGGATTATTCACTTGACAAGTTAGTCGAACTGTATGTTTCTCAGATTGTAAGGTTACCCGGGGTACCTACTTCTATTGTGTCGGATAGAGATCCGAGATTCACATCGCGACTTTGGAAGAAATTGCAAGAAGCATTGGGTACCAAGTTGCATTTTAGCACCGCTTTTCATCCCCAGACTGATGGTCAATCTGAGCGGATAATTCAGATACTCGAGGATATGTTGAGATGTTGCATCCTTGAGTTTAGTGGTTCATGGGAACGGTATTTGCCTTTGATTGAATTCACTTACAACAATAGTTTTCAATCAAGCATTAAGATGGCACCTTACGAGGCTTTGTACGGTCGTAAATGCCGTACACCATTGTTTTGGATCGAGCTCAGTGAAAGTAAAATCTTCGGGGTTGATTTAATTAAGGATGATGAACAGAAAGTAAAAGTGATCCGTCAAAGTCTGAAAGCAGCTTCAGATCGTCAGAAGTCGTATGCAGATTTGAAACGAAAAGACATTGAGTATCAGGTCGGGGACAAAGTATTCCTTAAAGTTTCACCTAGGAAAAAGGTGCTCAGATTTGGCTGTAAGGGAAAATTGAGTCCGAGGTTTATCGGGCCGTATGAAATATCCGAACGAGTTGGGCCAGTAGCATACAGATTGAATTTGCCCCCTGAACTTGAAAAGATTCACAATGTTTTTCATGTTTCGATGCTTTGACATTATAGATCCAATCCATCACATGTAATTAGTCCATCAGAGGTTGAGATTCGATCTGATTTGTATTACGATGAAGAACCGGTTCGTATTTTGGCTCGTGAAGTAAAAGAACTACGAATAAGAAAATCTCATTAGTGAAAGTACTGTGGCTCAAACACGGGGTTGAAGAAGCGACTTGGGAGCCAAAAGACTGAATGAAAGAACGTTATCCTAACCTTTTCGCTGGTAAGATTTTCAGGGACGAAAAATTCCTAAGTGGGGGAGAGTTGTGACAGCCCTAATTTGACCCTAGTCGGGAAGTGGTTTTGGGACCACTAAACCGAGTCGTGAAAATAATTGAATGTTAAATTTCGTGCTTAATTTGTGTGAAAATGCATATGTGAATTTGTGGTGCTTTGATTGAAATTTATTGAAAGCGACTTGTGTGAGAATTTTGAAAATGTGCTAGGTATTTATGTGATGGCTTATTACTATATGGTTTAAAAATCATAAGGATGTGCATGTGAAATTGCCATTTTTTATAGTGGGTAGGCCATGTGGTTTAGTAGTTGAAAAGTATAAATTTTATATGTATTTATATATATAAATGTATTATAATATGTAATAACAATTTTATATTATAATAAAATAAGTAAATGGATGAAAAGAACAAGGTTAATTACTCTTGTTCTTCATTGCCGATTTCTTAAAAGAAAAAAAGAGGGGATAGGAGAGATCAAACTTTCGGCTATTTTAGCATCCAAATTAAGGTATGTTTCATGTGCTATCTTTAAATTCTTGTGAAAATTTAGTTAATTACATAGTTTCCTACGTAGCCCATGTTAAAACTTTAGTTTTGGTTGAGGATATAGCATTCGGCCATTTACATGAGTTTTGCTAAATTATTGATAGTTGAATGTTGGTTTTAAGGAATGAATAATTGTGATTGTAATGGAGTTTAATGTTGCTTAGGTGATGAAATTAAGCAATTTTTGCAATTGGACATATTGATGAGATGCAAGGATTTTGTTTTTTGTTTTTTATAAATGCAAATTCGGTCATGGAATTTGATGTATTTCTTATTAAATTTTGATGAATTTTGTTATAGGAGAAATTAAGGATGAATTTGAGTTGGCTATTAGTGATTTGTGTGAATCATTTAGCTAAGTGAGGTATTCGGCTAGGTCCATTTGAACAAATGTTTTGGTGTTGGCTGTTTAAATGATATTATTTTTGTATTAAGTTGAATTGGAAGATTGATAAATGTGTTAAAGATGACTCAAGACTTATATAAGCATACGACAATAGCTAAGGAGTGGGAATTTTTGATAGTTGATGTATATGTGTAATGAGTAGTGTTATATATATGTGATTTATTTGGTAATAGAAAATTTGTTAAAATGCTTAGTAAATGGATATTTGGCTAATGTTGTGTATATAAATTACTTAAAATATTAACTTTAAATGAGTACTAAAGGTTGTATATGAATGTAACACCCCAAACCCGAGACCATCGCCGGTGTCGGACCCGAGGGTTAACAAACCAAGTTCACATGTTTTTGCCCACCAATTTGACATTTCCAGTCAGGCTGGAAAACTGCGTCACTGTCGCCTTAAAAATCATATCTCGAGTTTCAAAACTCGGAAACTGGTTTCGTAAATTTTCCCTGAATTTAGACTCATATATACATCCATGGATTTATTTCTAGGATTTTGGTCGGGCCAATTGGTACAGTTTATTAGTTAAAGTTACCCAAGTTACAGGGATCGACTGCTCTGACCTTCGCGCGGTATAACTTGAATATCTCTCTGCACAGGGCTTTAATGCTGGTGTCGTTTGTTTCTAATGAAACTAGACTCAAAATGGAATCTGTACATATAAGGTATATCTCCTAATTCTTTTGGATAATTTATAGTGAATTTTTAAAGTTGCGACAGGGAACCCAGAAACCATTCTGGCCCTGTCTCACAATAGCTTTAATATCTCTTAACCTGTAACTCCTATGACCGTTTCGTTTCTTCCATATGAAAATAGACTCATCAAGGTTCATTTACATAGCTTATTCACTATTTGATTCCATTCCTATGAATTATGGTGATTTTTCACATTCACGCCACTGCAGCTGGCAGCATCTGTTTTAAGGTAGGACTTACCTATTTGGTAGTCTCCATGATTCAACTAATCTTGCCATACATAGGTTCATATATGATCATTTTAACCATGCCAATGGCTGATCATATGACCAACATTCCCATTTCCAAACCATAGCCACATCATGACCCCAAATATATATACATACAACCCACAATAAGTCTAAGTTCATGCTCCCTTTTGAGCCATTTTCGCATGGCCATACAAACTTACATTACAACGTATTTAACAAACAAGAGGTAGTCCTATACATGCCATCTCAAGTTCAACCAAAATTTATACCAAAATGGAGGCTTGATAGTGTGGATGACTTTGACTTCAACGATCCCAAATCCGATTGCCTCGGCGAAATCTAGAAAACTAAGAGCCAAAGCAACGGGTAAGCATTTTTATGCTTAGTAAGTCTCAAGGAATATAATGAACTATAATTTACAGCAATACATTCACATAGCCAAATGCATCATTTCATTAATACACATTCTTATTTCATACTTCATCATTGTATAAGTTCGCAAAGCATCAATCAATTCAATAACTGAAATTCATTAGTCGATTGAGCGAATGTTGCTCAAACACGTCGACTTTCCAATGCACATATAACGTACCTTATCCTTTGGGCTGTCCGAGTGTACTAATTAAATTCATTTCAGCAACCAACACTCACCTCCAGCCCAAGATTCTTCGAATATAACCGGATATAATCACGTGCACAAATGCCTTGGTCTTAGCCGGATAGAATAACTCGCATACGAATGCCTTGGGCCTTAGCCCGGATATAACCACTAGCACAATTGCCTTCGGTCTTAACCCGGATATAATTTCAGCATAATTGTCTTCGGGCTTAGCCCGGATATCATTCAATTTCTCATGCACACATACATCAATAATCATTGGACATACATATTTCATTTTCGTTACTAAGGCTCAAACACAATTAATATCATTAGCATATTCGCCTTCGGGACTTAGCCCGGGTGGAATTCAAATACTCATACACACATAATCAATAATCATACACATCCATATTTCATCTCACATAATTCAAGTAAGGTCACTTCTTGAGGACTTACCTCGGATGTTGTCGAACGGCTTTTTCGGCTATTCGATCACCTTTTCCTTCCCCTTGTCCAATTGTGGCCCTCTTAGCTCTTGAGCTTAATTCAAACAAATTCAATTTATTAAAACCTCATTGTGCTTGCTTATGGCCGAATATGACAAGGATTTTAAATGGTCATATGGCCACTCTTTAGCTTGAATACACAATGGTCATGCACATTTTATACTACATCAAGCAATTCAATACAATTTATTTGAGCATCAAGGAAATGCTAAGGCCTTCAATAGGCTACCCAAGGCGAATATTCATGCACATGTTGAGGTCAATTTTGCACTTAATACCTCACAAAAACAGCATGCAATCTACTAATTTATGCTTTGCACATTGTGGCCCAAAACTTATAATATAGCATCAAGCACTTATATGTGTGCTAGGCGAATTGTGCTTGCAATTTCACAAGCATTCTTCCACATTTTCTTCTTTAAATCAATATATTCATCACTTAGTTCATAACCAAACATAATGTGCAATCATATATATGCATATATGAGCATGGCAATTTTCAAGGTGTCCATAGCCATCCAAAACACAAACTTTTAACTAACATGCAAGAAGCATGAATCATGCTCAAGAATGCATCATGGCCAAGTATGACAATCATGCTCCTTTTCAACTTTAATCATGATAAAACAAAGAGAAAACTCAAAATCTTACTCATGAGTAGAAAATCCATCATTGCATGCATCATCATCAAGCTTCACACTTAGCATGCAATGGCTTTATCACTATAACAACTTTGGCCAAATACCATTTCCATGGCATACCAAAGATTTGAGCCATGGCTAACATGCACATCAAGTTAGCAACCAAAACATGCATGAAACTCCCAACACAACCTCATACATACCTTAATCTTGATGCAAACTTAGCCAAATCTCCTTCTAGATCTCTTCCAAACCAAGCATGAAGCAAAAATCCTCCTTCTTCCTTAGTTTTGGCTCAAAGAAAGGATGAACAAATTTTTTCTTTCCTTCTCTACAACTCACGGCAATGGGGTATGCCACTCTCTCACACACATTTTTTTTCATTCTTTTCTTACCCATGCTTATTTGTTTACTATTTCTCCCTAATGCCCAACAAAACATGTTTCATGACATGTTTGACCCATATTTCTTTGTCATGGCCGGCCATTACTTGTAGAAAGGGGGAATTTGACATGCAAGTCCATTATTTTGCATGCATGCTTTAATTAGTCATCACCTATTTCCCTATCGTACTTTCAAAGTTCACTACTAAGTCCTTTCTTATAATTTAGCACCTAATTAATAAAAATCGAGACACGAAATATTTACGCATACCAATTCCACATACAATAAGTACGGAATATAACACTTAATTATTCTTGTGACTCGGTTTCGTGGTCCGAAACCACTCTCCGACTAGGGTCACATTCGGGGTGTCACAACTCTCCCCCACTCAAGAGATTTTCGTCCCCGAAAAGCTTACCGGTAAATAGGTTCGGATATCGCTCTCTCATTGAGTTCTCGGTCTCCCAAGTAGCTTCTTCTATCCCGTGCTTGAGCCATAACACTTTCACTAGCGGAACCCGCTTGTTTATAACTCTTTCACTTCTCGTGATAGGATACGAATTGGTTCTTCCTCATAACTCATATTAGCTTGAATTTCAATTTCGATGGACTAATCACGTGCGATGGATCGGATCTATAACGTCAAGCATCGAAACGTGGAAGACATCGTGAACCTTTTGAGTTCGGGGCAAAATCAAACGATATGCCACCGACCGACTCGCTCGATATCTCATATGGCCCAATGAACCTCGGGCTCAACTTGCCCTTACTACCGAACTCGAGTATTTTTTCCAAGGCGATACCTTGAGGAACACTTTATCACCCACGATACTCGATATCCTTACGCTTCATATCCGCGTCACGACTTTCGACGATCGAAGGCTATCTTCAAACTTTCACGGATTACTTTCACTTTCATTCGCATCCCTAATCAAATCCACCGAAAATCTTGCTTTCACCAAGCTCGGTCCAAAACAATGGTGTACGGCATTTACGCCGTACAAAGCCTCGTAGGGTGCCATCTTAATACTCGATTGAAAGTGTTGTTGTAAGCGAATTCAATCAACGGCAAATACCGTTCCCATGAACCACTAAACTCGAGGACGCAACATCTTAACATATCCTCAAGTATCTGAATTACCGCTTCGGATTGACCATCGGTTTGGGGGTGGAAGGCGGTCTTTGAAATGCAACTTGGTACCCAAAGCTTCTTGCAACTTTTTCCAAAACCGCGAGGTAAATCTCGGATCTCTATCCGACACGATAGAAATAGGCACCCGTGTAATTTCACAATCGAGAAACGTACAATTCCGCTAATTTGTCCATTGAAAAATCCGTGACGCACGGGGACAAAGTGGGCCGACTTAGTCAATCGATCTACCACGACCCAAACCGCATCCTTCTTACTTGTCGACAATGGCGGTCCGGATACAAAGTCCATTGTGACTCGATCCCATTTCCACTCGGGTATCGTGATTGGTGAAGTAATCTCGAAGGCACCGATGTTCCGCTTTCACTTGTTGACATATTAAACATCTTGAAACAAAGTCGGAGATGTCTCGCTTCATACCATGCCACCAAAATCGACGTTTCAAATCATTGTACATCTTCGTACTCCCGGGTGGATTGCCATTCGGCTACAATGGGCTTCATTGAGAATTATCGAAATGAGTTCAATTCTTTGGGACACACAGACGACTTTTGAACCTCAAACAATCGTCATCGTCGATTTGAAACTCCGAGTCCTTGTTCGAACACACGCAGCCCGCTTTTGCAACCAACTCGTCATCGACTTTCGAGCTTCTCGAATTTGGTGTGTCAATAATGGTTTGGCTTTCATTTCAGCCACTAACACACCGTCGGATCGGATAGACAAGTGCACATTCATCGCTCGTAAAGTGAATAACGATTTACGACTCAAGGCATCCGCAACTACATTCGCCTTTCCGGGTGATAGTCAATGATCACTCATAATCCTTTAACATGTACTCGAGCCAACGTCTTTGTCGCAGATTTAAGTCTCGTTGGGTCATCAAATACTTGAGACTTTTGTGATCCGAGTATACATGGCACCTTTCACCGAATAAGTAATGTCGCCAAATCTTTAAGGCGAATACGATGGCGCCAATTCGAGATCATGAGTCGGATAATTTTTCTCATGTGGCTTTAATTGCCTCGACGACAGGCCACAACTCGACCTTCTTGCATTAATACGCAACCTAACCCAAGTAGAGAGGCGTCGCTATAGATGACAAACTCCTTGCGGACTCGGGTTGCACTAGAATTGGGGCTTCAGTCAAATAAGTTTTCGATTGATCGAAGCTTTTTGGCATTTCTCCGTCCATTCGAACTTAACATCCTTTTGGAGTAAGCCGTCATCGGCGTGGCTATCGTTGAGAAGCCTTTACAAATCGTCGGTAGTAACCGCAAGCCCCAAAAGCTTGAACCTCAATAATATTTCTGAGGCTTCCAATTTAGTATGGCTGAAATTTTATTCGTCGACTCGAATACCCGATGCTGAATACCACATGACCCAAGAAGCTTACCTCTCTTAACCGAACTCACACTTGCTTGAACTTAGCATATAATTGCTTGTCCGTAAAATTTGCGGCACTAACCGCGGTGTTCAAGATGTTCGGTCTCATTTCTTGAATAGACCAAGATGTCATCAATGAACACGACTACGAATCGATCCAAATATGGTCTAAAGATTCGATTCATTAAATCCATAAATACCGCAGGGGCATTAGTGAGCCCAAACGGCATCACCAGGAACTCATAGTGACCATATCTCGTTCTGAAGGCAGTCTTGGGCACGCTCAATCTCGGATTCGCAATTGATAGTAGCCCGATCTCAAATCTATTTTCGAGAACACCGAGGCTCCCTTCAGTTGATCGAACAAGTCATCAATACGTGGCAACGGATATTTGTTCTTTATCGTCGCTTTGTTAAGCTGACGATAGTCGATGCATAGTCGCATGGTTCCATCCTTCTTCTTCACGAACAACACCGGCGCACCCCAAGGCGAAAAACTCGGGCGAGCAAAACCTCTATCCACCAATTCTTGCAACTGAGTTTTCAACTCCTTCAATTCGTTGGTGCCATACGATACGGAGCTATCGAAATTGGGGTGGTACCGGTACCAATTCGATGCCAAATTCTATTTCTCGAGCGGTGGTAAACCCGGCAATTCTTTGGGAAAACATCCGGTATTCACAAACCACGGGCACGATTCGGGTTTCTTCTCGATTCCTTGTCATCGAGTACGACGCAAGGTACGCCGCACCCTTTTCTTACATATTTCGGGCCAACATCGGCGATATTACGGTGGCAACCCCTTTAAGTCCGTGGACTCAACCCGAATTATTTCATTATTCGCACCTCAAATCGATAGTCTTGCTCTTGCAATTTACAACCGCATCGTGCATGGTCAACCAATCCAAACCAAGAATAACATCGAACTCATCGAATGGCAAAAGCATTAAGTCCGCGGAAAACAAGAACCTCGAACACTAGGGGACTTTTCTTGCACACTTTGTTAACAAGCACGTAATGACCCAAGGGTTTGACACCGAATTACAAACTCGATGAGACTCAATGGGCAAAGTCTTCTTTGGATGCTAAGGTCTCACATATATAAGAATGAGTAGAACCGGGGTCAATCAAAGCAATTACATTTGTATTGAAAAGAGTGAAAGTACCGGTAATAACATCCGGAGATGCAGCATCCTCGCGTGCGGCGTATGGCATAAGTCCTAGCAGAGCACGAGCCTCAGATCCGATGGTAGCATCTCTAGATCCTCTCGACCGCCATCGACATTGCCCATATTTCTAGGTGGCCTACCTCGGCGATGGTAGCACCGGGTTTGCACTCGACTTGCATTACATTCATGCATCCTCGGGCAATCCTTCATAAAATGGTCGGCCGATCCACACTTATAGCGAGGAGCGATCACGAAACCAACAGCTCCCGAATGCCATTTGCCACAATGTGGACACTCCGTCCTCTCTCGGCGATCATTTCCGCCACCGCAATCGAGGTGACTCGTGTGGTCATAGGGGTCGATCGCGTCCTCGTCTAGAAAATCCCAAACGCCTCTAGACCGGCTCGCATCATCTCGAAATCTCTTCGATGCTTGTTGAAGAGACTTTCCGAGGACCTCTTCGAATTCTCCAATCCCCACATCAGCTTTTGTTTCTCCTTTCTAAGCTCTTCGGCTTTACAAGCTCGCTCAACAAGTACTACGAACTCTCGTATCTCGAGAATGCCAACAAACATCCTTATATCATCATTCAGCCCATCCTCAAGCGTTTGCACATAATAGCTTTGGACGAAATGCATTCTCGCGTCATCGGCTAAGCCTCACAAACTTTCGTTCAGTAGTCGGTATGCGGACATAGAACCTTGCTTAAGATCAAGGAACTCCCTCCGCTTTTGGTCGATGAATCTCGATCGATATACTTTTTTGAACTCGGTTAGAAAGAATTCCCAAGTCACTTGCTCTCTAGGCACCCAGAAGTCGAGTACTCCACCAATAGTAGGCGGACTCGCGTAGCAAGGAGATGGTACACTTTAAGCACTCATCGGTGTACAGGATAGCTCATCAAGCACCCGGATAGTGTTATCTAACCAAAATTCAGCTCGCTTCGGCATCATCATCATCCGTAGCCTTAAATTCAGTGGCCCCATGTTTTGAATCCTATCGATTGGGGCTTACGACCTTATTGGGTCGATCCACCGGAGGTATTGTAGGTGCGGGGTTGCATTAAATCGGGAATGGAGGTGGTGGAACAGCCGTGTTGGTTCGAATGTATTGATTAAACCATTCGTTCATCACACTATAAAAGGCTTGCTTAGCCTCGTCATTAGGATTGCTGGCCATAGGTTGAGAGTCCGCCGGCGCTGTCCCTTCTTGCGGGAGCAGCGCCACACTCTCCACATCATCAGCTATCGCTTCGGTTGGGATCGGGATCCATTGCTATAAACAAACATGAAGTCAAATTGTCGAATTCATCACACTATCGATTCATCATTTAATGGCATGTATAGCTAGACCCCAAACACATCACGGTAGTCCTAGAATCGACTAAACCGTGGCTCGATACCAATAAAATTGTAACACCCCAAACCCGAGACCATCGCCGTGTCGGACCGAGGGTTAACAAACCAAGTTCACATGTTTTTGCCCACCAATTTGACATTTCCAGTCAGGCTGGAAAACTGCGTCACTGTCGCCTTTAAAATCATATCTCGAGTTTCAAAACTCGGAAACTGGTTTCGTAAATTTTCCTGAATTTAGACTCATATATACATCCATGGATTTATTTCTAGGATTTTGGTCGGGCCAATTGGTACAGTTTATTAGTTAAAGTTACCCAAGTTACAGGGATCGACTGCTCTGACCTTCGCGCGGTATAACTTGAATATCTCTCTGCACAGGGCTTTAATGCTGGTGTCGTTTGTTTCTAATGAAACTAGACTCAAAATGGAATCTGTACATATAAGGTATATCTCCTAATTCTTTTGGATAATTTATAGTGAATTTTTAAAGTTGCGACAGGGAACCCAGAAACCATTCTGGCCCTGTCTCACAATAGCTTTAATATCTCTTAACCTGTAACTCCTATGACCGTTTCGTTTCTTCCATATGAAAATAGACTCATCAAGGTTCATTTACATAGCTTATTCACTATTTGATTCCATTCCTATGAATTATGGTGATTTTTCACATTCACGCCACTGCAGCTGGCAGCATCTGTTTTAAGGTAGGACTTACCTATTTGGTAGTCTCCATGATTCAACTAATCTTGCCATACATAGGTTCATATATGATCATTTTAACCATGCCAATGGCTGATCATATGACCAACATTCCCATTTCCAAACCATAGCCACATCATGACCCCAAATATATATACATACAACCCACAATAAGTCTAAGTTCATGCTCCCCTTTCGAGCCATTTTCGCATGGCCATACAAACTTACATTACAACGTATTTAACAAACAAGAGGTAGTCCTATACATGCCATCTCAAGTTCAACCAAAATTTATACCAAAATGGAGGCTTGATAGTGTGGATGACTTCGACTTCAACGATCCCAAATCCGATTGCCTCGAGCGAAATCTAGAAAACTAAGAGCCAAAGCAACGGGTAAGCATTTTATGCTTAGTAAGTCTCAAGGAATATAATGAACTATAATTTACAGCAATACATTCACATAGCCAAATGCATCATTTCATTAATACACATTCTTATTTCATACTTCATCATTGTATAAGTTCGCAAAGCATCAATCAATTCAATAACTGAAATTCATTAGTCGATTGAGCGAATGTTGCTCAAACACGTCGACTTTCCAATGCACATATAACGTACCTTATCCTTTGGGCTGTCCGAGTGTACTAATTAAATTCATTTCAGCAACCAACACTCACCTCCAGCCCAAGATTCTTCGAATATAACCGGATATAATCACGTGCACAAATGCCTTGGTCTTAGCCGGATAGAATAACTTCATACGAATGCCTTGGGCCTTAGCCGGATATAACCACTAGCACAATTGCCTTCGGTCTTAACCGGATATAATTTCCAGCATAATTGTCTTCGGCTTAGCCCGGATATCATTCAATTTCTCATGCACACATACATCAATAATCATTGGACATACATATTTCATTTTCGTTACTAAGGCTCAAACACAATTAATATCATTAGCATATTCGCCTTGGGACTTAGCCGGTGGAATTCAAATACTCATACACACATAATCAATAATCATACACATCCATATTTCATCTCACATAATTCAAGTAAGGTCACTTCTTGAGGACTTACCTCGGATGTTGTCGAACGGCTTTTTCGGCTATTCGATCACCTTTTCCTTCCCCTTGTCCAATTGTGGCCCTCTTAGCTCTTGAGCTTAATTCAAACAAATTCAATTTATTAAAACCTCATTGTGCTTGCTTATGGCGAATATGACAAGGATTTTAAATGGTCATATGGCCACTCTTTAGCTTGAATACACAATGGTCATGCACATTTTATACTACATCAAGCAATTCAATACAATTTATTTGAGCATCAAGGAAATGCTAAGGCCTTCAATAGGCTACCCAAGGCCGAATATTCATGCACATGTTGAGGTCAATTTTGCACTTAATACCTCACAAAACAGCATGCAATCTACTAATTTATGCTTTGCACATTGTGGCCCAAAACTTATAATATAGCATCAAGCACTTATATGTGTGCTAGGCGAATTGTGCTTGCAATTTCACAAGCATTCTTCCACATTTTCTTCTTTAAATCAATATATTCATCACTTAGTTCATAACCAAACATAATGTGCAATCATATATATGCATATATGAGCATGGCGAATTTTCAAGGTGTCCATAGCCATCCAAAACACAAACTTTTAACTAACATGCAAGAAGCATGAATCATGCTCAAGAATGCATCATGGCCAAGTATGACAATCATGCTCCTTTTCAACTTTAATCATGATAAAACAAAGAGAAAACTCAAAATCTTACTCATGAGTAGAAAATCCATCATTGCATGCATCATCATCAAGCTTCACACTTAGCATGCAATGGCTTTATCACTATAACAACTTTGGCCAAATACCATTTCCATGGCATACCAAAGATTTGAGCCATGGCTAACATGCACATCAAGTTAGCAACCAAAACATGCATGAAACTCCCAACACAACCTCATACATACCTTAATCTTGATGCAAACTTAGCCAAATCTCCTTCTAGATCTCTTCCAAACCAAGCATGAAGCAAAAATCCTCCTTCTTCCTTAGTTTTGGCTCAAAGAAAGGATGAACAAAATTTTTTCTTTCCTTCTCTACAACTCACGGCAATGGGGTATGCCACTCTCTCACACACATTTTTTTTTTCATTCTTTTCTTACCCATGCTTATTTGTTTACTATTTCTCCCTAATGCCCAACAAAACATGTTTCATGACATGTTTGACCCATATTCTTTGTCATGGCCGGCCATTACTTGTAGAAAGGGGAATTTGACATGCAAGTCCATTATTTTGCATGCATGCTTTAATTAGTCATCACCTATTTCCCTATCGTACTTTCAAAGTTCACTACTAAGTCCTTTCTTATAATTTAGCACCTAATTAATAAAAATCGAGACACGAAATATTTACGCATACCAATTCCACATACAATAAGTACGGAATATAACACTTAATTATTCTTGTGACTCGGTTTCGTGGTCCCGAAACCACTCTCCGACTAGGGTCACATTCGGGGTGTCACAATGAATTCGGCCTTGGGAGATATGTTAGTATAAAAATGCTTGAAAGTTAAATAGGTGATTGCTTTAATGACCAAATGTGCCAAAGAATAATGCATGATCTAGTTGACCAATATGTGTTAAGCGAACATGAATAAATATATTTTGATGAGCTATACATTCGGTTATAGTATGAAATGCAATATTAATACTTAGTTGCTAGTATGCATATGTGTGCTAGCCGAATTTGAACTTGAATAATGATTTGAATAGGATGTATTGTATTGAGATTATGCTTAAGTGAAATTATAGAATTGTGATGAAATTGATTGGTGATATACATGTTTAAATAATATGAATGCAAAGAGTTGTGAAAGAGTAAATTGTAGTAAATCTGCTTGGGATAGCAGCTGTAACGTGAATTTGGAAAATCACCATAAATTGTGGGAGTGGAGTTAGAAGCTGAATAAATTATGTAATTAAAGCTTAATGAGTCTAGTTTCTAATGAAATCAATGAGAACATATTTTGACTTCTGTACAATTAGAAATTTGATTCGTAGGAAAGGGTGGTCAGACTAGTCAAACAGTGAAACAGGGGAAACTTTACGAAAAATCTGGTATTGATTGGCCAAACTAAAAATTCTGAAAATTTTATGAATAAAATATATATGAGTCTATTTTCAGTGAAATTTTATGGCAATTGATTTGTAGTTTCTTAGCTCCAATTATAAATAATTTAGTGACTGTTGCTCAGGAAGACAGCTTATTGTGAATTTGTGATTATGTGGTAATCATTGATAAAAATTTGTTAAGGAGTTGCTTAATGTTTTCTTATAAACTTACTATGATCTATGTGTGTGAAAGTCGAATATATATCTTATATTTCTGAAGAAATGCTTGAATAGTCGAATAATGACTAGTTTAAAGTTTTTGAATTTAAGCTCAAGAGCAAAGAGGGTCGAAGTTGGATAGGGGAAAAGAGAAAGTAATTGAGTAGCCTTTCCGCAACCGTTCAAGTATATCCGAGGTAAGTTTTGAGTAGTCACATTTAGTACGTAATTGATAATATCTTGATATGTGTATGATAACCGTAGTGCGATCTATTGATTCAATTTGAATATAGTTGAGTGACAAATAATTTATGTTTAAGGCTTAAAGCCGAAAGCTTGGAAAGTAAAATGGACATATTCTTATGTATGTTATTGAGCCAAAAGTTATATGAATGGTGCCCATGTTATTCTATTATTCGAATGGAATAAATGAACTATGATTATGAGATGTTATGTGAATTGAATTTTCTTGCGAATAAGTATGCATGACATTCAGTGATGTATATCCGGACTTAGGGTCCGAGCTATATGTTTGGAATTATATCCGGACTTAGGGTCCGCAGGCTATGTGCTGGAATTATATCCGGACTTAGGGTCCGAGCTATGTGCTGGAATTATATCCGGACTTAAGGTCCGAGCTACGTGTTGAAAATATGTCCGGGCTAAAGTCCCGAGCTTATTTGGTATTATCCGGGTTTAAATTCCCGCAGCTTGTCTTTGGTAATTGGTTTCAAGTCCTAAGACCGGCAGTGCTTAATGCCGATAAGTTGAGTAAGATTACAATATTGAATGTTCGCGATAAACCATCGTCGAGTAAGTACTATACATTTAAAATGTTTAGGTAAGTACTATATATTTAAAATGTTCAGGTACGTATTACTTACTCATCGGTGAATTGATTTCGAAGTGAATCATTAGCATCAAAGAAGAATATATATAAATATGATTGATGGTTATATTTGTGAATATGAGAATGATTTAATCGGACATGGTATATTTGTATATGAATTATATGTTAAAATTTCTTTATGTACTCATGTACATTCAGTCAATGATTTTGTGAATTATTAGTATTAAAGAATGATACTTAAGTGTGAATGATTGTTATATCTCTTAGTAAAACAATGACCTATTCGGTCAAATGTTGTTAATATATGAGATTTTTGATTTAAATGCATCTTATGAATTTTAAGTAGAAGAAAAATATGTCTTGAGAAATCTATGTATATGTTTATGTGTATTCGCCATGAAGCAATTTGAATTGAGAATAAGTCTGTTTAAATGAATGTTTCGATTTTCGATAAGTCTTTAATTGTTTGTGATGCTTAAAGCTTACTAAGCTTTGAAAGCTTACTCGTTCTTTATTTCTCTGTTTTATAGATTGTTGATTTTGGCCACCGACTGGGGATCGTCGATGAGTTCATCACACTATCGATCTTTTTGGTACAGTTATATTTTGGACTCGATATGGCATGTATAGGTTAGGCTGATGATAACTATGTTTTGAAATTGGAAATATTTTGGCCATACGAAAATGGCGTATAACTTAAATATCAGTATGTATTTCAGCTCGATCTTTGTTTATGTTTATTGACACTGTGAATGAGATAATTAAATGTTTAGTTCGGTAATACCTCTTAGCCTTAATCCGGCGATTGGATTTGGGTTAGGGGTGTTACAATTCAAATCAAAGTTTTAAACATGCCAAAATAAATCTGTTTGGCCTAGCTTATATCTACCTAAACCATCAAACTTAAATTCACAAACACCTAACAAGTCTTGGCTCAAATCAACATGCCAAGTTATGGCTTCAAACATAAACATATACTATATATACACAAACCAACATTATAATTATAACACCATTACTATCCATTCACAAAATAACTATTAACTAAGACCTAGGTACATGTCATCACAAATGATAAACATCAACATATTTGAGACCGGAATCGTTGTTGGATGCTGAGTCAGCAATCAAAAGAGAAGTACCTAATCTGCACATGGAAAACAAAACTGTATGCTGAGTAAAACTCAGTGATATTTCTACAATCTGACCAATTAAAGACATAAGGATACAAGAATGCATACTTTGAATTTTACGAACATACTATTGTCTAAGCTTACCATTACTATATACTGTCATTTCAAGTTCATGCATATTACCATATCATTTTATACTATACTTAATTTTCACATGCTATCATATTTGATTGGTTTAACAAATATTTCAATTCACATCACTTGCTATATAAATAGATTTTCACATATCAATCCACATTTGTTTATACAATGGAATTATCCATTCCATACTCAATTCATGAGTACATAACTTATGTATTTCATTTAATCACAACATTTCTAATTTTTCATGTTTCAATTCACTATCTCATTTCTATTACACATATCATGCCATTCAATATCGAGTATAGAACTTTATTATTTAATTACCCCCATTAACACGACTCAGACTCCGACTTAGGCGGATATACAGATCCAACCAACACACCAGTTTAGCACCCAGTGCCTTATCAGATAAATCCAAAGTAATAACATTGCCCTGGGCTATATAAATTGACACCCAGTTACTCATCGGTTAAACCAAAGCAAATTGGCACCTAGTGCCTCATTGACTCGAAGTCGAAGAAATCCTTAAACTCTTCCTATCCTATGGCATGCCATCTATATCCGACTTAGCCCGATACAGTTAATAGGGTTTCATTT
This sequence comes from Gossypium arboreum, assembly GCF_025698485.1. Lineage (NCBI taxonomy): Eukaryota > Viridiplantae > Streptophyta > Magnoliopsida > Malvales > Malvaceae > Gossypium > Gossypium arboreum. The sequence goes on from NC_069082.1 coordinate 60,692,767, forward strand.
CACTTTTCAAATACAACCAATATCTAATAGTTATATTTTCACATTATCACATTTACACATATATTCATTTCAATTCAAATAATCAATACATTCGTAGTGTATATAATAATTCAATCCATTTCAATCAACTATAATTTCAATTCACTATCAAAGTGGCAAAAAATACTCACTTCAACCATTTACCATATGCATTAAATCAAAATATAACAATTAACAACTAGGTTCAGATTATAGAAATATAAACTGTGGATTCTGAGTTATTCGACGCCGATTTTATCCTTCCCCTTTTTACTTGAGGATTCCGGTACGACGTTCAGTACGAAATTAAAACAATTAAAATACATTATACTACACAATCCAATTCCACATTGAATATTTCAATTTTTACTCAATATTTGCTTAAATTCCAATTTAATCCCTAAACCGAGACTAATTTTTATTCTTCACGTTTAATCCCATATTTTTATACTAATTTCACTTTAAGCTAAATTTAGCTCCCTATTTTCAGTTAAACCCTTAAATTTCAAAATTTTCAAAATTTAGTCCCTATTACTCAAAATTTACAATTTGATCTACAATTTAATCCTTTTCCATTTCTAGCTTAAAAATCTATCAATTAAATTACTAATACTATAACTATTCAACAATAACAATATCTAAAATCTTAATCAATGTTAAAATTTCAACATGGGTCGGGTAGTACTTAACACTGGAATTCCAAAAATATAAAAATTACAAGAAAATAGACTAAATTGACTAACCAATTTTGAATTTGAACCCTAAGGTCCCTATAGTCGTGCGTCTTTCTCCTCTTTTCTTTCTTTCTCTTTTTTTTTTTCTATTTAATTTGCATGTTCTCTTACTTTCTTTTTGTTTTGTTTTATTATCATTATCATTATTATATAATACATATATACATATCAATTTCATTTTATTAATTATAATATGTAACTTATATGTTAAACTATTATATATACATATATTCCCTAATAATGCCACCCACAACATAATATAAAGGTATATTTACCATTTTAATCCTTTAATTGATTTTATAAATACAATTCAACTTTTACTCTAAACGCGATTTAGTCCTTATACTATAATAACTCTTAATTCATGCAAATTCATTTAACCTAAATCTAAATAACTACACAACTAACTTCGTAAATATTTATTAAAAATATTTACGAGTCCGATTAATGGGAACAGAGTCCCTGGAATGCACTTTTCGACACCCGTGACTATAGGGTCGTTACAGCAGTATACTTCTAACATGAACTCTTGCCCTCCATACCATTTTACTTAGCCATTATCTTATTCCAACTAACATAGAAATCTGATATAGAACCTTCGTTAACTTAAACACATAACTTTATACGCCCACTCTATATGCCAAAAGATTTACTTGAGCAAATATTACTCCACCAATCATACTACTTTAGGGCTATACACCAAACCTTGTACTCGCCAGAATTGGTGTGTTACAGTTCTTTAATTCCCATGGGTGTATCTATTATATATATTTGTATGACTTATATTGATGGTGATATAATTAAATATTTTTTCATTTGGTTACATCTAATTTTGTTAGTTATTTAACTTTGTAAACTAAGTAAATTTACTTTAGAAACTTTCAAGTTATCAATTTATCAAAGACTAAGTTGCAAGTTAGATAGAGTCGATACAACTTTAATATTTCCTAATCATGTTTCTTAGTAGTAATGTAATCCAATGGATGTGTTCTACACGTTGTGTGTCCAGACTATTGGATCTGGTGTCTTAAATGTAGTATTTTCGTCTAAGTACACTTGTAATTTTTTTAATAGATTGGTTAATAAAACAAATTCATTAATTACATTAATATACTTTGTATAATTGTCATCACATTGTTTTTGTACGCAAAGCAAAATAGAAGCAAATGTTGCTCATTAGTTGTCTAATGTTTAAATTAATACTGAATGGTATCACATGGTCGGATCGTGATATAGAAAGACAACTTGTATTAGTAGACCAACCTAAACATATCCTTAGTCTAATCGGAAATGAGAAAATTGATTGAAAGACTAACATGTCATCTATCAAAACCAATTGGGGAGATGCCTTGTCTTAGGCATCGGAGCTAACAACTCCCAGAAGATAAAGACATAGATGTGACTAACTGGACTGACAGTACATCGAACTAAACCCAAGCAGAATAGGTCCTGAATCTATTTATGGATTTATTCACTTGTGATGTTATTTGTGTGGCATACCTAAATCCTGAGTGGATGGCAAACTATGTATGTGTGAGTCATACACTTTGATGTAAGTAAAAGCCTGAGTTCGAATAAATAAGGAACCAAAAGCTGGTGCATTAGGTGTACGACTTTTGTAGTACTAGGGTCATTCAAAACAGTGGAATTCATAGCTTGAGACATGGGTAAATGATGTCATCTCATTGGAATTACATGGTAGATGAACAGTAAATGTGACCACGGCTCGTTTGTCTTTGTGATGAATGACTTGATTACTATTTGATAGTAATTAAATTTCATGAAGGAAGATGTAATGGTTACCATTAGATAAAATAAGATCATATTGGGAGAATGAATATTATCCCAAAGAGATTAAGGATATCCTATGAGGGTAACACACTTATGACAAGGTCATTAGGAGCACTAATCAAGTTGCTTTCGTAATGGTATGTTTTCGGGGAGAGCTCAGTCACGATACTATGGTGAAATGACTTTGTGACTAAATGAGTTTATAATTAATAAGAAAAAATTAACAACTTAATTATAAATCATTTGAGCCCTAGTTGCATATGTCTAATTGGTGCCTCCGCTAGCTCGTTGAAACCAAAAATGAATTGTGTATTTAAATCAAAATGAACGGAATGAATAGAAATAGAGAAATGGGAAACATTCAGGAATGATTATGATTTTCACCGAAATTTGAGAAATGGAATCATTTGGAAATGAATATAGGTTTCTCTAAATGGAAATGAAAATGGAAATGAAAATGGAAATGAAAATGAGAAATGATACATTTGCAAATGTACATGGATTACTTAGAAATGATCAGAAGAGTGAGTTTATATTTTTAAGCTATTTTAAAGCCTAAAAATGAAATAAAGCATTCAGTTATAGTGAATATGTTGAGTGGTGAAATATTAAACATATTCTCTCAAAATTTTATCGGGGTAAAATTGTCATAATTTTACAAGGGGTAAAATTGGGATGAGAAAATTATTTAATATAAAATATTAAATTTTATGTTCAAAAATAGAAAAATGGAATTGAGTCGAATCAAATTACAAAGTATTGAGTCAAAAAGTTGAGAAGTACTCGTAATTGGACCCAATGTGAGAGAGGCCCAAAAATCCCCTCATGGAATATGAAGGGGCGACAACCCTAGTAGTAAGACTAGGGGATGTCGTCCACCCTACTCCTATTCTAAGTAGGAAGTTGTTTTTCTAGTTGAAATAAACTTCTACAATTCAACAAGGGTTATATATTATCTTCTTATAAATAGATGGCTCCGGTAAGGCATAATATACAAATTTGGGAGATTTTTACTCTGTCAAAAAATAGAGAGAATTTATTCTTAACTATTAAATATATTTTTCCAGAATAACAATTGGTTTCTATTAAAGAAGAGATAATTTTCATTTTCACCAAAAAGAAAAGAAAACTTTTTCTAGTTCTGTGTTTTGATTCAATTGATTCGGGCCCAAAAGAAAACTTTTTCTAGTTCTGTGTTTTGATTCAATTGATTCGGGCCCACACTCGAAGCAGTTCGTGGTATGAGAATAGCAGAGAAGATCATTTGATTGAAAGTCGAAAAAACATCAAGGATCCGTTTATTTGAAAACATATGTACAATTTCTATCACACCCGAACTTACTAAAGTTTTAAATTGCAAGTAAGATTTGCATATTAAATTAAAAAGTTTTCTAATTTAGCAGGTTCTTTTTGTAAATAAGAGTTTCTAGTGAGCTAGTTGAGAAAAAGTTAGATTTCAACCTTAGTCTGGTTACTTATGATCTAGATAGTTCTTAGTGGAAGACAAGATTATTAAAATTATTTCAGGTGGTTGCTGATTTGGTGGTGGTAAAGGATGTACGAGAGGATTATTTATATATGATAGGTGTTATTCTCTGGGATTGATCTTTCACTTTTCTGTCCTCCGTCTTCCCTCTAGTTTGCCATGGGAGAGAGAAGGCTTAAGGAGCATTTGTGCATGCATGGAGGAAGGAAAAAAGGTTTGAGTCTTAGAAAATGGAAATTTCATAAGCTGGTAAGCTTCTTAACCTTTCTATGCTAACGGATTTAAGAAAAAGGAAAACAGGTTAAGGATTTTAGTTATCCATCAAATTTGTTCTGATTTGGTTGAGGATTATAGTTAATTATTTAAATGGCCCCTGCATGCAAGCAAAGAATGATTCTTTTGATGATGAACTATCACTGAATTTCTGAAATGGTTGTTATGCTTGTAAGCTGGAGGCTCGTGTAGCAACATATGAATGAGTTTACATTTTGAAAATTAGTTGTTGGGTCTGTAACTTCTATCCTAAGATGATGAATTTTTTAGTTGAATGGTGTTATATCGTAATGCATGTCATGTGTAGATATGAAAATATGATTGGTTGTAAGTCTATCCATGAGGTGTGAATGAGATGATTGGCATAAAGCGTGACATGTAAGAATAGTAGTATTGGTTATATGCTAAGTTATGGGGAGCTGCCAAAGTGTGTTTAAGTTGGAAGACAAAAAAGGGAAAATGATATGTGATTTACCTCCAATAGGGCATGTAAATGCAAACCAGAATTGATGAATGACCTCGTCCTTGCAGGGGAACACTTATGTGTTCGAATTAACAAGGAGAATTTACAGAGGTAAGGACGGACTGTATGGAGGAAGGTACACCCTAGTATCCAAAAGCCCTTAATGGGTAGTATAAGACTCTAAGAGTCTAAGGCTTTAAGCCGTATATGTGAAATGGAAGTCCATGCCCATGATGTTATCGTAAATGTGGAAGTCCATCAAGACTATCATACAATAGGAAATCCATCAAGGTCATTTTACAAATGGGATTCTACAATGAAAGGATCCACTTGTATGAGTCTGTCAAAAATGAATTTCATTCGCTTAGAATCTATTATTAAGTGTAGACTAACTGTGTAACACCCCTAACCTGAATCCAACACCAAGATAAGGTTATAGAGCATTACCAAAACATTTTAACTTAAAACATTCAATTACAATCATTATAAAAATCATATCATATTCCATTCAAACACACGCATACCATCCCTTATTTGAGCCCTCGAGACCTTAAAATCACTTTAGAAATGATTCGAGAATAAATCAGAAGCATATGGAATTTCATGGAAAAAGATAGAATTTTTCATACTGTAGGGGTCACACGGCCGTATGGCCAGGCTGTATGACTCACACAGCTGAGACACACGCTCGTGTTTCAAGCTGTGTGGACATTCGAAGTAGGAATATATGGTCATGTCCCAGCCTGTGTTCGTGTTCGTGTAACTCTCTAACTTGGGTCACACGGCCAAACCACAAGCCCGTGTGCCAGGCCATGTAACTCTTGAAATAGCCTCACACACTCGTGTGTCAGGCCGTGTGCTAGGCTGTGTAACTGCCTGACTTGCAACCCTTTGAAACCTACAGGGGACACACGATCGTGTTGCATGGCCATGTGTCATACACGGCTAAAACACACGCCTATGTCTTAGACCGTGTGGACAAGAAATATGTCATTTTCAAGCCATTTCCTTTACCGAAATCATGCACACACATACAAGCCATTTGCACCCATTTCAAGTATTCAAAATATACCTAAAACATGTATAATCAAACTAGATCAATATGGTACCTATTCATACAACCAATATGCCAAAAGGCACCTCAATTCACAACATTAAATATACTTAAACATATAACTTAGCCATTTATTAACTCAACATTTGCAACCTAATTCCATACCAAATCCTACCATAATGGCCACACACCAAGATCACATTCAGGCATACCAAAGGCGCCATTCAAAACATATCATCACTAACCATTTCAACATTAGCCAACAAGCACCAAAATTGTAACACCCCTAACTCGTGACCGTCGCCGGTGTCGGACACGAGAGGTTAACGGCCAAATCCTCTCAAGGTACCAACCAATTTGACATTTCCAGTCAGGCTGGAAAACTGCGTCACCGTCGCCTTAAAAATCATATCTCGAGTTTCAAAACTCGGAAACTGGTTTCGTAAATTTTCCCTGAATTTAGACTCACATACCCATCCATGAATTTATTTCTAGAATTTTTGGTCAGGCCAATTGGTACAGTTTATTAGTTAAAGTCACCCATGTTACAGGGATCGACTGCTCTGACCTTCGCGTGTTACAACTTGAATATCTCTCTGTACAGGGCTTTAATACTGGTACCGTTTCTTTCTAATGAAACTAGACTCAAAATGGAATCTGTACATATAAGGAATGACTCCTAATTATTTCTGGATAATTTATGGTAAATTTTCAAAGTCGCGTCAGGGGACCCAGAAACCGTTCTGGCCCTGTCTCACAAGAACTTTAATATTTCTCAGTATACTGCTCATATGGTCGTTTCGTTTCATCCATATAAAAATAGATTCATCAAGGTTCAATTTCATAATTTACTCACTATTTAATTCTACTTCTACTATTTTTAGTGATTTTTCAATCTCATCTCACTGCTGCTGTCCGCAACAGTTACTGCAGTAGACTATGCCAATTTCATGAATCTTTCCTTGGCCTTAATCATCCATCATACATGACACAAATTATGGCCACCTTATCAAAATTAGAGTTTCTAAGACTCGTGGCTATAGGTTCTAGCATCCCACTCGACGACCACATAGGCCATTTTCACATGGCTTAAAGTTTACAACCCACAATTCGACAAAATATAATAGCCTATACATGCCAAATGTTCTTCAACAACGAAAACAATACCACAAGATTTCAGCCGGTGTGATGACTTCAACGACGGTCCCGATCACGCAAGCAATACGAATCCGAGAGACCTAAAATGGGTGACAAGAAAAAAAACACCGAGTGAGTTTACAACTCAGTAAGTCATAAGCATTCATCAATCCACTGATACAGTCACTACAACATGTACAGCAAACGAGGCTAGGTACTCATCCATATCGAATCTATACCATAATACCTCGGACCTTTCGGTCCAATCTAAATACCAGTCATACATCCACATTTCATATTCTACACAACAAGATAATCGAAGTATTTTTACACATTAACTCATTTTCCAGCACAACCATACAATTTCAATCATCACATAGATTTAAGGCTTACCAATTCAACCCCAAGCATGAACGTATTCTCTATTCGTCATGAGCTCGAGGTACTTACCCGATCCGCTGTCCGGGATTAACTCGATAATGTCGCACACTCAGTGCCAATTGTAATACAAGAGCATATAGTGAATCCGCACACTTAGTGCTATATATTTTCAGCTCGCACACTTAGTGCTATATAATTTTCAGCTCGCACACTTAGTGCTATATAATCAAACTCGCACACTTAGTGCTGTACAATTTTAAACCCGCACACTTAGTGCCAATCTTGTCACCGTGTCCATTTATACCCGCACACTTAGTGCCGAGACCAATACCTTATGCATTTTGCTGCCTTTATACATTCAACAATGGCATCATTCCATACACATACATTTCCATTTACACATCAATTCATTTAAACACAATTGTGTATATATTATGGTCATTTACATCAACACCAAATATATGCTTAATGACTTACCTTATATTGGATGAAACGATTTCCAATCGACTACTCGATTATCTTCCTTTGCCTTTGCTTGATTCTCCACCTCTAGCTTCTTGAGCTAAAATTAACAAATAAATTGGTTTTATCATTTGAGCATCGAAAGAGGAATTCAAGATGCCTAGCCAATATATAAATATCTACTCATTAGGCATCAAAGTCGCATATGTACAAAATCATGAATCGAACTCAACACCTTAGTTAGTATTCCTCTTAGCCGAATTTTCTAAGCCAAGAATAGGCATCAATATGCTTGCCTCTAACCGAATGCATGCACACCAATTTCCCTCATGTGGCGAATATGCATGTCCATGTTGAGGCCGATTATGCACTTAATACCACACAAAACAACATGCATTTTACTAACTAACGCATTACATATTGTAGCTCAATACACATCTCTCATGTACTACATAACCGAAAACATCATCCCAAGCAAATATATACCTTGAAATAGTATATATGTCATACCAATTCATCATGTGCAAACACATATTCATGTAGGTGCAAGGGCCGAATCTTAAGTTGCTTATATCCAAATATAAACACATATCCAAAGCTCAAATCTTACCTACCATGCAACATGCATGAATCATACTTGTGGATATACCATGACCGAATACATCACAACACCATCATTTTGGTCATGATTAAGCAAAGAACTTAATGTCTTACTCAAAAATACTAAAAAGAAAGTCCAAGAGCCATCAATCCCCCATCACATATACCATTTACAAGCTTCATATTTAACATGCAATGGCATTAACACAAAATCCACCTTGGCCAAACACCATTTCCATGGCATAACAAGGATTTGAGCCATGGCTAACATGCACATCAAGTTAGCAACCAAAACATGCATGAAACTCCTAACACAACCTCATACATACCTTAATCTTGATGCCAATTTAGCCAAATCACCTTCTAGATCTCTTCTAAACCAAGCATGAAGCAAAAATCCTCTTTCTTCCTCCTTATGATTTTCGGCCAAAAAGGATGAGAAAGGATGAACACAACAAATTTTTTTCTTCCTTCTTTCTCAACTCACGGCAAGGGGGGGGATTACCACACTCACACACATTTTTTTTTTCATTTTTTTATCACCCATACACCTTTGTTTATTATTTCACCCTAATGCACCAACAAAACATGTTTCATGACATGTTTAGCCCATCCTCCTTGTCATGGCGGCCACCACCTATAAAAGGGGGAATTTGACATGCAAGTCCATTATTTTGCATGCATGCTTTAATTAGTCATCACACATTTCCTATCATACTTTCAAAGTTCACTACTAAGTCCTTTCTTGTGGAATTCACCCTTATAACACTAAATCAATCATCATAAAATGTCATACATGAGCACACACATATTATAGGCATCAAAATAAATTTTAATTATTTTTATGCCTCGGTTTTGTGGTCCCGAAACCACATTCGACTAGGGTCAATTTTGGGCTGTCACAACTCTCCCCACTTAAGAAATTTTCGTCCCCGAAAATCTTACCGTAAATAGGTTTGGATATCGCTCTTTCATAGAGTTCTCGGTCTCCCAAGTAGCTTCTTCTATCCCATGCTTGAGCCATAACACTTTCACTAGCGGAACCCGCTTGTTTCACAACTCTTTCACTTATCGTGATAGGATACGAATCGGTTCTTCCTCATAACTCATATTAGCTTGAATTTCAATTTCTGATGGGCTAATCACGTGCGATGGATCGGATCTATAGCGTCGAAGCATCGAAACGTGAAAGACATCGTGAACCTTTTCGAGTTCGGGGGCAAAATCAAACGATATGCCCTTTGGACCGACTTCGCTTCGGATATCTCGTATGGCCCAATGAACCTCGGGCTCAACTTGCCCTTACGACCGAATCTGAGTATCTTTTTCCAAGGCGATACCTTGAGAAACACTTTATCACCCACTTGATACTCGATATCCTTACGCTTCAGTCCGCGTCGACTTACGACGATCGGAGGCTATCTTGAGACTTTCACGGATTACTTTCACTTTACATTCAAAGCATCTCTAATCAAATCCACCGAAAATCTTGCTTTCACCAAGCTCGGTCCAAAACAATGGTGTACGGCATTTACGATCGTACAAGGCCTCAGAGGGTGCCATCTTAATACTTGATTGAAAGTTGTTGTTGTAAGCGAATTCAATCAACGGCAAATACCGTTCCCATGAACCACTAAACTCGAGGACGCAACATCTTAACATATCCTCAAGTATCTCGAATTATCCGCCGGATTGACCATCGGTTTGGGGTGAAAGGCGGTCTGAAATGCAACTTGGTACCCAAAGCCTCTTGCAATTTCTTCCAAAATCGCGATGTAAATCTTGGGTCTCTATCCGACACGATAGAAATAGGCACCCCATGCAATCGAATAATTTGGGAGACGTATAATTCGCCAATTTATCAGCGAAAAATCCGTGCGGACAGAATAAAATGAGCAGACTTGGTCGATCTATCAACAATAACCCGGATCGCATCCTTCTTACTTGTCGACAATGGCGGTCCGGATACAAAGTCCATGGTGACTCGATCCCATTTCCACTCGGTATCGTGATCGGTGAAGTAATCCCGATGGCACTTGATGCTCCGCTTTCACTTGTTGACATATTAAACATCTCAAACAAAGTCGAGATGTCTCGTTTCATACCATGCCACCAAAACCGACGTTTCAAATCGTTGTACATCTTCGTACTCCCGGGTGGATTGCCATTCGGCTACAATGGGCTTCATTTAGAATTATCGAAATAAGTTCAATTCTTTGGAACACATGACGACTTCGAACCTCAAACAATCGTCATCATCAATTTGAAACTCGATACCTTGTTCGTAACACACTCACCCGTTTTGCAAGCAACTCCTCATCAACTTTACGAGCTTCCCGAATTTGATGAGCCAACAATGGTTTGGCCTTTAATTCGGCTACTAACACATTGTCGGGTAGGATAGACAAGTGTACATTCATCGTCAGAAAGTAAAGCAAGCGGTGATTTCCGACTTAAGGCATCCGCAACCATATTAGCCTTTCCGGTGATAATCAATGACGAGTTCATAATCTTTTAACAACTCGAGTCATCGTCTTTGTCGCAGATTTAAGTCTCTCTGAGTCATCAAATATTTGAGACTTTTGTGTTCCGAATACACATGGCACTTCTCACCAAATAAGTAATGTCGCCATATCTTTAAGGTGAACACGATGGCAGCCAATTCGAGATCATGGGTTGGATAATTTTTCTCATGTGGTTTTAATTGTCTCGACACATAGGCCACAACTCGACCTTCTTGCATCAATACGCAACCTAACCCAAGTAGGGAGGAATCACTATGGATGACAAACTCTTTGCCAGATTCGGGCTGTACTAGAACTGGAGCTTTCGTCAAATGGGTTTTCAATTGGTCGAAACTTTTCTGACACTTTTCCGTCCATTCAAATTTGACATCTTTCTGAAGCAGTTTTGTCATGGGTGTGGCTATCATCGAGAATCCTTTTACAAACCGTCGGTAGTAACCGGCAAGCCCCAAAAAGCTCCTAACTTCGGTAACATTCCTTGGAGGTTTCTAATTGACTATGGCCGAAATTTTGTTCGGGTCCACCCTGACACCCGATGCGGACACCACGTGCCCCAAAAGCTAACCTCTTTCAACCAAAATTCGCATTTCTTGAACTTTATGTATAACTCGCTTATCTCGTAAGATTTGCAACACTAGCCTTAGGTGTTCAGCATGTTCAGTTTCATCTCTCGAATAGACCAAAATGTCATCGATAAATACAACTACGAACCGATCCAAGTATGGCCTGAAAATTCTATTCATTAAATCCATAAACACCGTAGGGGCATTAGTGAGCCCAAACGGCATCACCAAGAATTCGTAGTGACCGTACCTTGTTCTAAAAGCGGTTTTGGGTATGTCCGATTCTCGGACCCTCAACTGATAGTATCCCGACCTCAAATCTATCTTTGAAAACACCGAGGCTCCCTTTAATTGATCAAACAAATCGTCAATTCGTGGCAACGGATATTTATTCTTTATCGTCACTTTATTGAGTTGACGGTAGTCGATGCACAACCTCATGCTTCCGTCCTTCTTTTTCACAAACAATACTGGTGCGCCCCACGGAGAAAAACTCGGTCGAGCGAAACCTCTATCCGTCAATTCTTGCAATTGCACCTTCAATTCCTTTAACTCCGTTAATGCCATACGACACGGAGCTATTGAGATCGGCGTAGTGCAGATGCAACCGATGTCAATTCCACTTCTCGAACCGGTGGCAATCCCGTAACTCCTCCGGAAAAACATCGAATACTCACAAACCATCGATACCGATTCGAGTTTCTTTTCCGTCTCTTTACTTTCCAACACATACGCAAGGTATGTTTCACACCCCTTTTTCACATATCTCCGAGCGGTCATAGAAGATATTATCGCTGGCACTCCTTTTAAATCAGTAGACTCGACTCGGACTACCTCATTATTTGCACTCCTCAAATCAATGGTTTTCCTTTTGCGTCCACCATCGCATCATGTATGGTCACCAATCCATACCAAGAATAACATCGAATTCATCAAATGGTAGAAGCATCGATCGGTAGGAAAACAGATTCTCGAATTATTAGGGGCATCTCTTGCACACTTTATCAACGAGTACGTGTCGACCCAAAGGGTTTGACACTCGAATTATGAACTCGAGAGACTCAACGGTAGAGTCTTCTTTGGATGCTAAGGTTTCACATACATATGAATGAGTAGAGCCGGGTCAATCAATGCAATCACACTAGTATCAAAGAGAGTAAAAGTACCAAGTGATAACGTCGGGGAGGATGCCTCCTCTCGCGCGGATGGCATATGCTCTAGCAGGAGCACGGGTCTCAGATCGAACAGCCGCATCAGTGGCTCCTCTCTGATTACCACCCCTACCTCCGGACATCCTCGGGGGCCTACCTCTAGCCGTCGCCCTACTAGATCTTGCACCTTGCATCTTATTCTTCTCATCTAGCTCCGTGCAATCTCTAATGAAGTGGTCCTTCGAACCACATCCGTAATGTGAGCCAGTTAACAGACTTACCCCAACATTCACCTAGGTGTTGTCTTCCACATTGGGGGCATTCAGGTCTCTCTTGATGATTATTGCCCACACTAGCTACCGATGTAGCTCGGGAGTCAGTCAATGGTCGGGCTCTGATGGAAATTCCCGCAGTCGCCCTCGACTTATTAGTGTCCTCCCTGAACCTCTTTACCGCCGAGAACGGAGCTTTACTCGTTGATCTTTTACGGTAATCTCTTGCTTCAAATTCAGCCTTCTTCTTCTCCTTCCCAAGTTCTTCCGCCTTGCAGGCTCGTTCGACTAGTGTCACGAACTCCTTTATCTCCAAAATTCCCACTAGTAACTTTAACTCTTCATTCAATCCTTCTTCAAATCTTTTGCACATAGCAACCTCATCAGCCACACACTCCGAGCATACCGACTAAGTCTTACGAACTCATGTTCAGATTCAGATCTGATCATACGGCCTTGCTTGAGTTCCAAGAACTCCTTACGCTTCGATCAATGAACCGTTGACTAATATATTTCTTCCGAAATTCCGTTTGAAAGAAATCCCAAGTAACTTGTTCCTTTGGGACTATGGAAATCAAGGTCCTCCACCAATAGTAGGTGAGTCTCGCAACAAAGATATAGCACACTTAAGACATTCATCGGTGTGCATGACAATTCATCAAACACTCTAATGGTGTTATCAAGCGAACTTCGGCCCTTTCGGCATCGTCGGTAACTATGGCCTTAAACTCCTCGCCCCACGCTTCCTAATCAAGTCCACGGTGGTTTACTCAGCCTCACGGGATCAGAATCGATGGCATTACGGGCTCTTGGGGTGGATTATTTAAATTCGGGAATGGTTGGACAGCCGGATTGGTTCGGGCATATTGCGCGACCCACTCATTCATCATGGTGAAGAAGGCTTGTTTCGCCCCTTCATTTTGATTATTCGCGGATGACTGAGGCTCAACAGGCGGTGTCCCTTGTGCGGGAGCAGCCGCTACACCTTCAACGTCATCCGCCAAGGGTCTCTCTATCCCGAGTTCCATTGCTAATCAAAACAAAAATTTCAACCGTCAGAAGTCATCACATTATTCAGCACTAACAATTTGGCATGTATAGCTAGACTCACACGCGCTATGGTAGTCCTACAACCGACTAAACCATAGCTCTGATACCAATAAAATTGTAACACCCCTAACTCGTGACCGTCGCCGGTGTCGGACACGAGAGGTTAACGGCCAAATCCTCTCAAGGTACCAACCAATTTGACATTTCCAGTCAGGCTGGAAAACTGCGTCACCGTCGCCTTAAAAATCATATCTCGAGTTTCAAAACTCGGAAACTAGTTTCGTAAATTTTCCCTGAATTTAGACTCACATACCCATCCATGGATTTATTTCTAGAATTTTTGGTCAGGCCAATTGGTACAGTTTATTAGTTAAAGTCACCCATGTTACAGGGATCGACTGCTCTGACCTTCGCGCGTTACAACTTGAATATCTCTCTGTACAGGGCTTTAATACTGGTGCCGTTTCTTTCTAATGAAACTAGACTCAAAATGGAATCTGTACATATAAGGAATGACTCCTAATTATTTCTGGATAATTTATGGTAAATTTTCAAAGTCGCGTCAGGGGACCCAGAAACCGTTCTGGCCCTGTCTCACGAGAACTTTAATATTTCTCAGTATACTGCTCATATGGTCGTTTCGTTTCGTCCATATAAAAATAGATTCATCAAGGTTCAATTTCATAATTTACTCACTATTTAATTCTACTTCTACTATTTTTAGTGATTTTTCAATCTCATCTCACTGCTTCTGTCCGCAACAGTTACTGCAGTAGACTATGCCAATTTCATGAATCTTTCCTTGGCCTTAATCATCCATCATACATGACACAAATTATGGCCACCTTATCAAAATTAGAGTTTCTAAGACTCGTGGCTATAGGTTCTAGCATCCCACTCGACGACCACATAGGCCATTTTCACATGGCTTAAAGTTTACAACCCACAATTCGACAAAATATAATAGCCTATACATGCCAAATGTTCTTCAACAACGAAAACAATACCACAAGATTTCAGCCGGTGTGATGACTTCAACGACGGTCCCGATCACGCAAGCAATACGAATCCGAGAGACCTAAAATGGGTGACAAGAAAAAAACACCGAGTGAGTTTACAACTCAGTAAGTCATAAGCATTCATCAATCCACTGATACAGTCACTACAACATGTACAGCAAACGAGGCTAGGTACTCATCCATATCGAATCTATACCATAATACCTCGGACCTTTCGGTCCAATCTCGTACCCAGTCATACATCCACATTTCATATTCTACACAACAAGATAATCGAAGCATTTTTACACATTAACTCATTTTCCAGCACAACCATACAATTTCAATCATCACATAGATTTAAGGCTTACCAATTCAACCCCAAGCATGAACGTATTCTCTATTCGTCATGAGCTCGAGGTACTTACCCGATCCGCTGTCCGGGATTAACTCGATAATGTCGCACACTCAGTGCCAATTGTAATACAAGAGCATATAGTGAATCCGCAACTTAGTGCTATATATTTTCAGCTCGCACACTTAGTGCTATATAATTTTCAGCTCGCACACTTAGTGCTATATAATCAAACTCGCACACTTAGTGCTGTACAATTTTAAACCCGCACACTTAGTGCCAATCTTGTCACCGTGTCCATTTATACCCGCACACTTAGTGCCGAGACCAATACCTTATGCATTTTGCTGCCTTTATACATTCAACAATGGCATCATTCCATACACATACATTTCCATTTACACATCAATTCATTTAAACACAATTGTGTATATATTATGGTCATTTACATCAACACCAAATATATGCTTAATGACTTACCTTATATTGATGAAACGATTTCCAATCGACTACTCGATTATCTTCCTTTGCCTTTGCTTGATTCTCCACCTCTAGCTTCTTGAGCTAAAATTAACAAATAAATTGGTTTTATCATTTGAGCATCGAAAGAGGAATTCAAGATGCCTAGCCAATATATAAATATCTACTCATTAGGCATCAAAGTCGCATATGTACAAAATCATGAATCGAACTCAACACCTTAGTTAGTATTCCTCTTAGCGAATTTTCTAAGCCAAGAATAGGCATCAATATGCTTGCCTCTAACCGAATGCATGCACACCAATTTCCCTCATGTGGCGAATATGCATGTCCATGTTGAGGCCGATTATGCACTTAATACCACACAAAAACAACATGCATTTTACTAACTAACGCATTACATATTGTAGCTCAATACACATGTCTCATGTACTACATAACCGAAAACATCATCCCAAGCAAATATATACCTTGAAATAGTATATATGTCATACCAATTCATCATGTGCAAACACATATTCATGTAGGTGCAAGGGCCGAATCTTCAGTTGTTTATATCCAAATATAAACACATATCCAAAGCTCAAATCTTACCTACCATGCAACATGCATGAATCATACTTGTGGATATACCATGACCGAATACATCACAACACCATCATTTTGGTCATGATTAAGCAAAGAACTTAATGTCTTACTCAAAAATACTAAAAAGAAAGTCCAAGAGCCATCAATCCCCCATCACATATACCATTTACAAGCTTCATATTTAACATGCAATGGCATTAACACAAAATCCACCTTGGCCAAACACCATTTCCATGGCATAACAAGGATTTGAGCCATGGCTAACATGCACATCAAGTTAGCAACCAAAACATGCATGAAACTCCTAACACAACCTCATACATACCTTAATCTTGATGCCAATTTAGCCAAATCACCTTCTAGATCTCTTCTAAACCAAGCATGAAGCAAAAATCCTCTTTCTTCCTCCTTATGATTTTCGGCCAAAAGGATGAGAAAGGATGAACACAACAAATTTTTTTCTTCCTTCTTTCTCAACTCACGGCAAGGGGGGATTACCACACTCACACACATTTTTTTTTCATTTTTTTATCACCCATACACCTTTGTTTATTATTTCACCCTAATGCACCAACAAAACATGTTTCATGACATGTTTAGCCCATCCTCCCTTGTCATGGCCGGCCACCACCTATAAAAAGGGGGAATTTGACATGCAAGTCCATTATTTTGCATGCATGCTTTAATTAGTCATCACACATTTCCCTATCATACTTTCAAAGTTCACTACTAAGTCCTTTCTTGTGGAATTCACCCTTATAACACTAAATCAATCATCATAAAATGTCATACATGAGCACACACATATTATAGGCATCAAAATAAATTTTTAATTATTTTTATGCCTCGGTTTTGTGGTCCCGAAACCACATTCCGACTAGGGTCAATTTTGGGGCTGTCACAAAAATGCCAAAATGTCATCAACCAAATTACCTTATTAACAAACTAAACATATTGGCTATTTCATCAATCATAAAACACCTATACATGTCATTATAACCATGACTCAAAAACATCAAAATCTACCGATATAGTCGATAGATAGTGTGATAGGTCTCCGACAAGCTTCCAACCAAAACGAGCTTTCGATAATCTATGAAACATAAGAAAGAACATAAAGTAAGCATATAATGCTTAGTAAGTTCGTATGGCATAAAACTTAACTTACCATTTCATTACACAACATTAAAATTTAGCATGGCATAAACCAACCAATAGCTTGGCCAAAGCCTAAGCATCAACACAAACATGTTAGCATATTTGAGCACAATTCATAGGCAATTAAACATGGATTGCCATTAAACTTAAACATGATTCATTTGGATTTGTCATCCATCTCAACATAGCATATTTTCCATGTAGCTTACCATTTCAAAGTCTTTCATACATTCATGTTTTGGTTCATATAGAACTCTTACCTGTGACAACCCTAATTTGGCCCTAATCGAAAAGTGGTTTCGGGATCACAAAACCGAGTCACAAAAATAATTAGATGTTATATTCTATGTTTATTTCATGTGAAAGTGCATGTGTGAAAATTTCATGCTTTGATTTTGCCATTTGTGAGTGAAATTATGAAATAGGACTCATGTGAAAATTTTTGAAAATGCTATAGGCTAATTTGTAGTGGCCAAATAACTTATAATATGAAATAGGTGGATTTGCATGTCAAATTTCCCACCTTAAAACATAGTGGCCGGCCATGATGGCCATGATAAGCATTTGTGCAATTTTTTTATTGAAATTATGGCATAAGTATGGCACAAATAATATATGTTATTTTGTGTCATAAAATGTTAGTAATAAAATAACAAAAGGAAGTAAAAGACAAGGTTTTTTGTTCATCCTTGTTCTTCATAGCCGAAAATAGGAGAGCAAGAGGGGAAAAAGCTCTTGAAAAATTCGGTCACTATCGGAAGAAAAATCCAAGGTAAGTTCATGGTATTTTACTTCTATCTTGATTTTCATGAGTTCTTCTTGATTCTACCTTAACTCATGAAGCATATTTTTTATTTTTGGTTGTGTTGTGAGCATTTGGTCATGAATGGAAATGAAGGAAATGGATGTTGTTTCATGTTCTTTTGATGAATAATGGAAGATAGGTGAAGTTGAGCCAAAGAAATGAGCATGCATGTGCCTTAGATGCTAAGAGGGAAAATCGGCTAACATGTTGTGTGTATTATGGCCGAATGTGAACTTGGATAACATTGAGTAATGTTTGTGCTTTAAAATGATGAAATGGAGATTATGCTTAAGTGAAATCATAGGTATGTGATGATTGATTTGTGATATGCATGTTTGAATAACATGCATGCAAGTTATGTGTGAAAGAGTGAATTGGTAATAAATCTGCTTGGGACAGCAGTAGTAACATGACTTTGGAAAATCACCATAAATTGTGGGAGATGAGTTAGAAGCTGAATAAATTATGTAATTAAATATTAATGAGTCTAGTTTCTTATAAAAGAAGTTGTGTAAGCAAAATAATTGCCGATAATGAGATATTTGAAGTGATGTGGGACAGGGTCAGAATGAATTCTAGATCCTCTGTTCTGTTTTTATAAAATCATTATAAATTGTACAAAAATGATCATAAGATGAAATTTATATGATTAGACTCCTTAATGAGTATAGTTTCAAATGAAATAAACAAGAATATATTTTGAATTCTGTACAATGAGAAAATTGATCCGTAGTGAGGAGTGGTCAGATTAGTCAAATAGTGAAACAGGGGAAACTTTAAGAAAAATCTGGTATTGATTGGCCAAACCAAAAATTCTGAAAATTTTATGGATAAAAGATATATGAGTCTACTTTCAGGAAAATTAACTTCTCTTGATTTGGAGTTTCGTATCTCCAGTTATAAATGATTTAGTGACTATTGCTCAGGAAGATAGCTTGCAGTGAAATTATGATTATGTGGTAAACATTGACAAAAATTTGTTAATGAGTTGCTTATTGATTTCTTATAAGCTTACTATGATCAGTAGGTGTGAAATTCGAATATATATATATATATATATTATATGTTGAAAGTGATGCTGGAATAGTCGAATAATGACTAGTTTAAAAGCTTTGAATTTAAGCTCAAGAGCATAGAGGGGCAAATTCGGATAAGGGAAAAGAGAAAGTAATTGAATAGCCGTTGTAATCGTTCGGCAACGTTCAAGGTAAGTTCTTAAGTGTCTAAGCTTGATTCCTTTTTACATGCCCAAGAGTTAAATTAATATGGAAAAGGGAATGTAAATTTTATTTAGTTAATGTGCCGAATATGTAATGATTTAAGGCTATAAGCCGATTATGGCTATTATGCTTAAGTTGAATTGGATTTGGAAATTTGATGCACTAAATGAGTGTTACAATGAATAAACTATGCCGTATATGTGCTGGTGAAGATATCACGAGTTGTGATTATTAAATACCTAATGGAAACCATGATGTGTATAAAATTATTATTATTAGTCCTTTGTGGTAGCTGAATATGGCTTGGCACTAAAGTGATTAAATGTGAACTTCGATGAGGTAAACTATTAAAAGTGTGGTGCTATAAGACTATGGGCTAATACGATACGTGGATTCATCCGTAAAGTAAATTATTCAGGTATGCGATATGTACTTATGCATGTTAAATCGATTGGAATTGAATCATGAATGTGAATTGAGAAGCATAGGTAAAATGCCTATGACATATATGTGAGTAAGGGTAAAACCATCGTAAATTATCGATAAGGATGGGCTATGTGGAACCATCTTATAATTGCTAATTTGAAAGGTTGTAAAGCGAATCATGAGCAATAGGTATATATTAGGTGAATCGTGACCTTTTGGTTCTACTTGAATTAAGTTGTGCGATAAATAATTTATGTATATAACTTATAGTCGAATGGTCACTATGGGTTAAGTTTGAATGGTGAAATGGATATGTGATATTTATGTAAGACTTTTGAACCGAAATGTAAATGATGGTGTTCATATGGAGCTTATATTCTAGTGTTGCAAATGACTACTAATGTGATATGTTGAATGAGATGTGTTAGTATATGATTAAATATGCATGATATTTGATGTGTATCAGGGCCTAAAGACCCGTAGGCTATATGCTGGAATTATATCTGGGTTAAATCCCGCAGGCTTCGTGCTGGTAATATATCCGGGTTAAATCCCACAGGCTTCGTGCTGTAATATATCCGGGTTAAATCTCGCAGGCTTCGTGCTGGTAATATATCCAGTTTAAATCCCGCAGGCCTAGTGCTGGTATTATATTTGGGCCTTCGTGCCTAGCAGGCTTCGTGCTGGTGACGTGTATTCAGGCCTTCGTGCCTAGCAGGCTTCGTGCCGATGATGTGTATTTGGGCCTTTGTGCCTAGCAGGCTTCATGCCAGTGATGTGTATTCGGGCCTTCGTGCCTAGCAGGCGTAATGCCGGTGAAATGATATGTTATGTGAATTCGGTGTTCCTTGTAAGATAAGGATTTAGCTGAATGTTAAAGATGAAATGATAGTATATTGTATCATGCTTATATGGCCTAATGGCAAGTATAATCATGTTGGTAAATATGCAATGTGCTTTTATAATCGATTGATAAGTTTGAAATGAATGTGAGTAAAATGTTATGCATAAGCTATCAAATGCTAAGTGTGAAAATGAGATGAAAGAAAAGTGTTGAAATGTGTTAATATATGATTAAATATGCATGATATTTGTATCCGACTTAAAGACCGCAGCTATATCTGGAATTATATCCGGTTAAATCCCGCAGCTTCGTCTTGGTAATATATCCGGTTAAATCCCACGAGCTTCGTCTTTGGTAATATATCCGGTTAATTCCGCAGCTTCGTTTGGTATTATGTCCGAGTTAAACCCCGCAGCCTAGTGCTAGTATTATATTCGGGCCTTTGAGCCTAGCAGGCTATTTTGCCGGTGAGACACTATTCGGGCCTTTGGGCCTAGCAGGCTATAATGCCGGTGAGATACTATTCGGGCTTTCTAGCCTAGCAGGCTATAATGCCGATGAAATGATAATCGGGCCTCGATCCTAGCAGGCGAAATGCTGGTGATTTGAGAAAAGTCTAAGACTAAGGTACCTAGTGTTAGATTGACAAATGAATACATTCAATACATTAAGTGGGCCAGGTATACATTATGTACTCATATGTGAGTTTGATTTGAAGTGAATCATTAGTGTGTAATGTGATACATACGTGAATAAATGTTATAACTATATCTATGATCATGATACATCGGGTCAGGGTGTGAAAGTATGTGAAAGTATTTGAGTTAATTATGTTATATGAATTCAGATTAAGTATGATAAGAATGCTGAACGTGCATTATGTGTTTGTGTGTATTCGGCCAGATGGCAATATACCTAGAATATGGCCTCTTGAGAAATTGAATAATCGAAGTATAATTGCGTTTATTTGTTTGCATTGCTTAAAACTTACTAAGCTTATGAAAGCTTACTCCGTTGTTACATTCCTCTATTTTGTAGATTGTTGGCTCCAGTTATTTGCTCGGGTTGGAGTTCGCCGGAGATATTATCACACGGTCGAGCTCACGCTATTGGTATAAGTAAATCCTAGTATTTCGAGTCTATGGCATGTATAGGGTTTTAATGTTGAGTATGTGATACTATAAGTTAGCCAAAGGTGGTGGCTTGTATTGATAAAGTGTTTTGGCCATGTGAATTGGCCTATGTTGGCTAGTGATGTTTTGGGCCTCGTAAGTCCATATATGGGACAGATTGCATGTGAAAAGAAAAGATTGAAATTGATTGAAATTTTTTGGCACGGTTTTTGTGTGATTGACTGAGTTTAAGTTGGGTAACACCTCGAACCCTGTTCCGGCGAGGGATACGGGCAAGGGGTGTTACATTACCATATCCTTGTGAATTCCTATCCATTGAACCGAATAGAATATCATTGGATTCATGGGATAGCTCACACGAAGTGTGCTAAACGTATAATCGTAATCTGTCCTTTCCTTTACATATATGCTCACACGATCTATGAAAAGAGTATGCTCACACAAACTGTGAAATGGGCCTACTCACACGAGCTGTGGGTCAGAACGTAGCTACATGGTGTTGCTTCACAAGCTGTCGAGTATCCACAACAAATGTCAAAACTCAGCCACCAGTAGGACATTCAAGACCAACACCCAAAACATGTAAACCCTAATGACATGTCATTTGTATCCTATGAATTCCTAAGGTTCAAACAGGGCTGAGTAGTCAACGTGACATCGTTGGATATGCAACAATTATTTACGTAACAATCCACAATATATATCGTTCGATGGAAAGCAAACACTATGCAATTACACGAACTTACATCGACAATAAAGGCGTATAAACGAAGTTGACTAATCCAAAACTTTTTCTTTACCCCGATCTAAAGTCGTACGAGGTCTATCTTGATCTAAATAAATAAATTCAATCTATTTAATAACCATTCCATTCAATTCAACCAAATTCATACTTTTGCAAAATTACACTTTTACCCCTATTATGTAACATCCTGATTTCTCGGATTTATTCGTGGTTTGCAATATTTTATAAAGATTTTAAAATTCTGTATTTGGATGTGAAATTAATATTTTGAGTAAGTAAATGGGTTTGTAGAAGGCCCATGAGTTGGCCAAAACCCTGTTGAATTTTTGAAATTTTCGACTTTGGAGTTAGGGGTTCTGGCTAAGAGGCCTTAAGTAGAGTTGTGGGTAAATTGCATCACAAAAAGAGCCTTGGTAAAGTGGCAAGGGTGACGCCACTAGGCTCCTAGGAAAGTGGCGTGTGGAGCTTTGGGGAAGGCAAGGGATCGATTCCCTGTGTTGACAAATAGATGCATTTATTTTTAAGTGCAGGAGGGGTAAGTGTTGGAGTTCGTGGATTCGCTAGAAGAGAGTTGGATCAGTTTAAATGCTTGGATTAAGGGGATAAGGGAGAGATTTAAGGGATTTGGATGAGGCTAGAGTTGGCCAATTATGGGAATTGAAGAGGAAAATCGATGTGGGGTATTAGGTTGGTATTTCAAAGACTTAGGTATTGATGGTGCCGTTTTCTTCCGCTTTTACACCTTAGGATTGTTCTTTTCTCTTCTTCCTCTCTAGCCAAACTACCACCTCCCTATTCTTCTTTTTCTATTTTTCTTCTTCACAACCATTCATCATACCTGCTATTCATCAATACTGTTGCCGAATCCATAAAAGCCGAAAACCTGTGATCACTGCTTGTGCCGATTTCTTCAAAGCCAGGTCCTTCTATGTTCTTTGTTTTTATTAATCTACGATTATCTTTTCTTAATCCTAGATACCTGACAGCAATTCTACTTCAAGGTTATAGTTCCACATTATCATCTCCTTCACCACCCAAAAGCCGAAAGTACCATTGGTTTAGGGGCTTATTGCCGAAACTTCTTCAAACCCTTGGATTCGGGTTTGACCATTGTTCTAAGGTTAGATCTGCACCGGATTGCGAGGAAATCAAGTAGGAGTAAGGGGTAAGTACTTATCATCTCAGATCTATTCTTATTTTGCAATGTTAAGAAAAGCCGAAATCCCTAAAATATAGGGAGGCTGTCGATTTGAGCATAAGGCTTTAAGGGTTTGTAACTGATGTTTTCTTTCGGTGATTAGTGCCTTCTTAAGTATTGGATTGAAAGCGTGAATCATTGGAGCAATCGGATTCGGAGCTAGCTATCGATTTTGGCAAAAGGATATCGGAAGAGATCTCAGTAGCAGTCGTCGCAAATCAGGTGTGTACCGAACACCCTTCCTTAGTTTAATTCGGCAAAAGCCGAAATGCCGAAATTCCGGCATTCCATAGGCTTGTGAGTATGCGAATGCTCTCAAGACATAGAGTAATTGTTAGATCTAGCACCGCAAAGTGGTAAGGAGGTTCGTGTGACATTTTAGCGTATTTCGGAAAAAGAGGCCTCGATGGGCCAAAACTGGGCCCAATAGGCTTACGGACCAATATGGAGAAGAGATGGGCAAAGTAGCCTGTCAGTTAGAGGGTAGAATCAAATTGCATAAAATTGTTAAGAATTACTGGAATAGCTTATGTAGTTACGTAAGTTACGAAATTACCCCTAAAGAGCACAATTACCGAAATACCCCTAGGGTTTAAAATGGCTGAAATGCATGAATAATTGATACTGTATTTTGCATTTTATGCTTTTATTGATATCTGTTGCATGGGATTGGGGTATTGATGGAGGAAGTACTGAAAGTGGTTCATCCACGTACTGGAGGCTTTGCCTCAACTTACTGATATTTGAGCAGCGTTGCTGCCACTGTGGAGTGTAGGGCTAGGTGGGTTGAGATATTCCCCACATGGAGTGTAGGGCTAGTACGGGGACTGTGTAGTGGTTGGTGGGTTGAGTAGTCTCCCCAGATGGGTTTGCATGCATTATTACTACTGTTACTTATGTTACTGAACTGCGCCTATGGGCCACACTGTTATGTAATAAGGGGCTAAGGCCTTGCTACTGTATTCTGAAAAGGGCTTCTGTCCACTGTGTACTATTATCTGAATAGGGCTTAGGCCCATGGGCTCGAGCTGATTTGGGCTTTGGATGGGCTTCTGTATACACTGAGTTTTTCCCAAACTCACCCCTTCCTCTTCCATCCTTGCAGGTGAGCCCTAGTTGGTGGACTTGGAGCTGGGCGGGATTCGGAGTGGCCACACGTTTTCTACAAATTCGTTTTCTTCTGGTGAACTGGATTTTCCACATATTCGTTTATGGTTTGGGTTTTTGTAATAAGGCCGCTAATTATTTTATGGTTTGGGTTGTTTCTTTATTATTTAACTCGATTATGATAAATCTGAACTATGATAATTAACGGAATGGATTAGCTTTAGGACGCGTTTTCAAAAACGTTAAAGTGTTTTCAAAATATCACGAACACAAGTAAGACTTCCGCTAAGCAAACGTTTTCAACCTTAACCACTCTCTTAAGATAGACACAACAAAACGGTTTTCTCAAAATTAAATGAGATGTTAGAGTGTGGCAATGGCGGTGTGCATGTCTAGGATTGGATCCGAAGGGAGCTTGGTACTTAAGCAGTCCGACGGACTCACCTCCTCCTCTTCCTGGTTTCCTACCTGGTGCACAGCTTCTATTCACTTTAACCTAACTTTTAAAAGTGTCTTTTACAACACCAGCTAAGTTTTCCAAACTAAGTAATACGGAATGTTTTGAACACTTCGATGTGGCGCATCAGATCCGGTCATAACGTCTAGGCCGGGTTTGGGTTGTTACATTTAGTGGTATCAGAGCCTAGGTGCAACAACTCGGCTGTGGATCGGGTCCAAAAATCTTTTAAAAGAAAAAAAAATTCATAAGTTTTTCAAAGATGTTCAAAATTTTTCTATTGAACGAGGTTAAATCAATAGTTTTAAAATGAAAGTGTTTTCAAATGAAATCTTTTACTTTTGGTAAACAAAACATGGGTTTTTTATGGACTGATAAGGAAGTGGCACACTGAATCCCCAGCACCAAGTCTGTAAGTGTTCTTTTTCTGCTTTAAATATTTATATGGAATCGACCGAAATAATATTGTAGATAGTATCTTGAGCCTTAGAGATAGTGCTATTGATAATGTAGTATTAGGGCTACAAAACGGGACCGTAGCTAAACCGTGATTGCGCGAAAATAACTCAAACTCTACTGCTCATAAGACATTCGTAATAAATAGTGAAATCAGACACTAATGTCATAAAATTTGTAATCGATAAATCGTTATGAGTACAAGGGCTACTCGAGGAAGAGGCCGTGGTCGAGGCCGAGGTAGCACTCAAGCCGGATCTCGTCATTCAACACATGCCTGCTGGCGAGGTACGTCCACCACCGGTTAATGAAAATGGGCCATATGACCGGGCCGCAGGGGATGACGCCTGTCTCGAAGCTATGTTGAGGGTTTGGGAAAGGGTGGTTGAGCTAACGTCGGGCCCATGAATAGGGGGTCCATTTCTGAACGACTTCGGGCCAACGGAGCTGAGATTTTTAGGGGCGTATCTGGAGTGGCCCCAAATGTGGCTGAGTACTGGTTGGAAGCCACAGAGTGTAACACCCTGTACCCGATATCGTCGCCGGAGTCGGACACGAGGGGTTCACAGACTAAATTCACTTGTCACACAGACCATTTTAACGTTTCCAGACAAGCTAGCTGACTGCGTCACTGTTACCTTAAAAATCATATCTCGAGTTCCAGAACTCGAAAACCAGTTCTACAAATTTTCCCTGAATTTAGACTCATATATCCATCCATGGATTTATTTCTAGAATTTTTGGTTTAGCCAATTAGTACAGTTTATTAGTTAATGTCACCCCTGTTTCAGGGTTCGACTACACTGACCTTTGCGCATTATGTCTTGGATATCTTTCTGTACAGGGATCCAACCCTTATGCCGTTTGCTTCTAAAGAAACTAGACTCACAAAGAAATCTGTATATATAGAGCATGAATTATAATTCTCTGGTTAATTTATAGTGAATTTTCAAAGTCGGAACAGGGATCCAGAAACCGTTCTGGCCCTGTTTCAAAACCTGAATATCTCTTAAAATCCGACTCATATGACCGTTTCGTTTCTTCAATATGAAAGTAGATTTATCAGGGTTCAATTTCATAATTTATTCACTATTTAATTCTACTTCTACTATTTTTAGTGATTTTCAATCTCACATCACTGCTGCTGTCAGCATCTGTTACTAAGGCAAACAATGCCTATTTCATAATTCCTCCATGACCCAACTAATCATCCATCATTCATATCACAAATTATGACCACCTTATCAAAATTAAGATTTTAAGACTCATGAATAAGTGTTTTGGAACCAAATCCAACCAACCATATGGGCCATTTTCGCATGGCTAAAGTTTACAACCCAAATTTCAACAAAACAAAATAGCCTATACATGCCAAATGTTCTCCTAGATCGACTAAGAAGACAATACCAAAGATTGCTTGCGGTGTGATGACTTCGATGACGGTTCCGAGCACACAAAAAGAGACGAGTCCAAGAGACCTAAAATGGGTGACAAGAAAACACCGAGTGAGTATATAACTCAAGAAGTCATAAGCATTTCACAACCATCCTTTAACCAAATTATCACTAAACGAAACAATGAAAACGAGGCTAAGTACTCCATCCATACCGCTATACCATGGATTCCTTAGGCCTATCGGTTCGATCTCATACCAAGTCATACATTCACATTTCATATTCTATTTAATAGGATAATTGAGGCATTTCCATACATCATCTCATTTCCGCAACAATCATGCAATCAAATGAACTTTCATCTATTCCACGATACCTTATTTACGGAATGCAATTTAAATCATCACATAGATTTAAAACTTACCAACTCAACCCCGAGCATGAACATAGCGCCTATTCGCCGTGAGCTCAAGGTACATACCCTTTCCGCTGTCCATGATCAACTCGATAAGGTCACACCCTCCATATGAGTAACCGATCGAACATATATATATATTAAATTCGCACACGTAGTGCTTAATAATCGAACACGCACACTTAGTGCCATGTGATTTAAGCTCGCACACATAGTGCCGTATAATTTAAATTCGCACACTTAGTGCCATACTTTTCAAGCTTGCACACTTAGTGCCATACTTTTCAAGCTTGCACACTTAGTGCCATACTTTTCAAGCTTGCACACTTAGGCCAATCTTGTCACCATGCCCATTTATTGCCCGCACACTTAGTGCCGAGACCAAACGCTCTATGCATTTTACTACCTTTATACATTCAACAATGTCATCATTCCATACACATACATTTTCATTTATATATCATCTCATTGAACACAATTGCATAGATATTATGATCATTTAAATCAATACCAAATATATGCTTAATGACTTACCTCGGATGTTGTCGAATGTCTTCAACGGCTATTCAATTACTTTTTCTTTCCCCTTGTCCAACTTCGATCCTCTAAGCTCTTGGGCTAATTCAAACAAATTTATCTTATTAAAGTCCCATCATGCTAGCTTATGGCTGAATACCCATATCAAATAAGCAATTTACCTTAACTCAGAACCCACATAGCCAAGTTACACATATAACCCTTATGACCGAATATGAATATCACCAAAATCTCTATGACTTAACCTTCAGCCTTCATAGCCGAATATATATATAGCTTATCAAATAGACATTTATCCACTTTCCCTTAACACATATTAATCAATTAGTCCATGCATTATCCCTTGACACACTCGGTCATTAAAGCAATAACCTATTAACATCCAAGCATATTATACTAAAATTTCTTCTAAGGCCGAATTCATGTACCATCCTTAATACTCATACTATTATTTTATTTTAAATAATTTACACACATCATTTACCCAACATCAATTAACTAGACACTTTAAGAATTTCTTCTTTGACTATACACACATTCGACAACTATCCATACACACACAAGCCGATTTTTCCCTATCACCCAAACCATCTACATGAACACTTAACTAACTCAAACTTCACCCATCCACAAATATTCATTACAACACAAAGACAACAATCATTTTCCTCAATTTCTTCCATGGCCGATTACCCAATATTACCACACAACCAAGATTTTGACATGGCTAAGTAGGAAATTTTAGTAGCTAGCTTAAAGTATGCTAACCTTTCAAGAACCAACATGAACTCACTTACCTTAATTCAAGCTCAAGGGTGACCAAACCTTCTCTTGCTTTCTTCTTCAATTTGGCCAAGCATGTTCAAAGATGAACACTTTTTTTTTGTTTTTCTATGTTCACTTCACGGCAAAATGGGGGGGGGGAGACATCCACACACTTTCTTTTGCTATCATCATTTTCCTTTTTTTTTTCATTTCTTTATTTTCCTTCCATAATGCACTAGGCCAACATGTCTAGGACATGTTTTCTTTGCCCATCATCATGTCATGGCCGCCACTAACCTTAGGAAATGGGTTATTTGACATGCAACTCCACCTTTGTGTTAACATGCACTAATAAGCCATTTAAAATTAGCCTATCATATTTCACCATGTTTCACATTGATCCCTATTTAATAATTTCTCATAAAATTGGTAAAAATTAGAGAATGAAACTTCCACATATGCATGCACACACATAGTAAGCATAGAATATAACAATTAATTATTTTTATGACTCGGTTTAGTGGTCCCGAAACCGCTTTCCGACTAGGGTCACTTTAGGGATGTCACAACTCTCCCCCACTTAAGAAATTTTCGTCCCCGAAAATCTTACCGATAAATAGGTTTGGGTATCGCTCTTTCATAGAGTTCTCGAGTTTCCAAGTGGCTTCTTCAATTCCGTGTTTATGCCACAACACCTTCACTAATGGGATTTTCTTATTTCGCAACTCTTTTACTTCACGCATCGAATGCGAACCGCTCTTCTTCATAACTCAAATTAGGTGAATCTCAATCTCGATGGAGTGATTACGCGACGGGTCGGATCTATATCGTCAAGCATCGAGACATGGAAAACGCTAGAATCTTTTCGAGCTCAAGGGGCGGATTAATCGGTATGCGATCGGTCCGACTCGTTCGGATACTTCATACGGCCCGATGAACCTTGGACCCAATTTGCCCTTACGACCAAATCTAAGCACCTTCTTCCGTGGTGAAACTTTGAGAAATACATTGTCCCCAACCCGATATTCAATGTCTTTTCTTTTCAAATCAGATATGACTTTTGGCGATCTGGGCGACTTTCAAACTTTCACGAATTACTCGAACTTTCGCTCGGCATCCTTAATCAAATCAACCTCAAGATTTTACTTTCACTAAGTTCACCAGAATAATGGGTACGGCATTTACGATCGTATAAAGCCTCGTAAAGCGCCATCTTAATACTTGATTGAAAGCTATTGTTGTGTTTAATTCAACCAAAGGTAAATACCGCTCCCATGAACCACTAAACTCAAGGGTGCAACATCTCAACATATCCTCGAGTATTTGAATTATCCATTCAGATTGACCATTGGTTTGGGGGTGAAAAGGCTAAAATGCACTTGGTACCCAAAGCCTCTTGCAATTTCTTCCAAAATCGCGATGTAAATCTTGGGTCTCTATCCGACACGATAGAAATAGGCACCCCATGCAATCGAACAATTTGGGAGATGTATAATTCGCCAATTTATCGAGCGAAAAATCCATGCGACAGGATAAAATGAGCGACTTGGTCACCTATCAACAATGACCCAAACCGAAGTCTTTCTTATTCGAGTCAATGGTAACCTGCACACAAAGTACATTGTTACTCGATCCCATTTCCATTCGGGTATCATGATTGGTCAAGTAATCCCGATGGCACTTGATGTTCCGCTTTCACTTGTTGACATATCAAACACTTTGAAACAAATTGAAATGTCCCGCTTCATAACGGGCCACCAAAATTGACGTTTGTGTTATTGTACATTTTAGTACTACCGCGGATGGATCGACATTCGACTCATCGTGAGCCTCGTTCAAAATCATCGAAACAAGTTCCGAATTCCTTGGAATACATAATCGACCCTTGAATGTCAAGCAATCATTGTCATCAATCTGAAATTCCGATTCCTCATTCGAAACACATTCATCTTGTTTAGCGACCAATTCAGCGTCGACCTTCTGAGATTCAAATATTTGATGAATCAATGACGGTTTGGCCTCTAATTCAACTACTAGCACCTCATCGGGTGGAACGGATAGGTGAGCATCCATCGCTCTCAAAGCAAACAGTGCTTTACGACTTAAAGCATCAACCACCACGTTGGCCTTTCCCTGGTGATAATCAATGACAAGTTCATAATCTTTCAACAACTCAAGCCAACGTCTTTGTCGCAGATTTAGATCTCTTCGAGTCATCAAATATTTAAGACTTTTGTGGTCTGAATAAATATGACACCTTTCTCCAAACAAGTAATGTCACCATATTTTCAAGGCGAACACTATGGCTGCTAGTTCAAGGTCATGGGTCAGATAGTTTCTCTCATGTGGCTTTAGTTGTCTCGACGCGTAAGCCACAACTCGACCTTCTTGCATCAACACACAACCTAACCCAAGCAAGGATGCGTCACCGATATGACAAACTCTTTACGGACTCCTACTGTATTTAGTCTTGGGGCCTCGGTTAAACAGGTTTTAGTCGATCGAAACTTTCTTGACAAAGATTCCGACCACTCGAACTTAACATCTTTTGGAGTAGTTTCGTCATCGGTGCAGCTATCATCGAAAAGCCCTTTACAAACCGTCGATAGTATCCGGCAAGCCCCAAAAAGCTCCTAACTTTAGTAATATTCCTTGGTGGTTTCCAATCAACTATGGCTGAAATTTGGTTCGGGTCCACTCGACACCGATCGCGGACACCACGTGCCCCAAAAGCTAACCTCTCTCAACCAAAATTCACATTTATCGAACTTTACGATAATCGCTTATCTCGTAAGATTTGCAACACTAGCCTCGTGTGTTCAAAGATGTTCGGGCCATCTCGAATAGACCAAAATGTCATCGATAAATACAACTACGAACCGATCCAAGTATGGCCTGAAAATTCTATTCATTACATCCATAAATATCATAGGGCATTAGTGAGCCCAAATGGCATCACTAAGAATTCAGAGTGACCGTACCTCGCTCTAAAAAGTTTTGGGTATGTCCGATTCTCGGACCCTCAACCGATAGTACCCGACCTCAAATCTATCTTTGAAAACACTGAGGCTCCCTTTAATTGATCAAACAAATCGTCAATTCGTGGCAACGGATATTTGTTCTTTATCGTCACTTTATTCAACTGACGATAGTCGATGCACAATCTCATAGTTCCATCCTTCTTCTTCACAAACAATACTGGTGCGCCCCATGGATAAAAACTCAGTCGTGTGAAACCTCTATCCGTCAATTCTTGCAATTGAACCTTCAATTCCTTTAATTCCGTTAATGCCATACGATACGGTGCTATTGAGATCGGCATAGTACCAGGTACAACTTCGATGCCAAATTCCACTTCTCGAACCGGTGGCAATCCCAGTAACTCCTCAGGAAAAACATCTGAATACTCACAGACCACTGGTACCGATTCAAGTTTCCTTTCCGTCTCTTTGCTATCAAGCACATATGCAAGGTATGTTTCACACCCCTTTTTCACATGTTTCTGAGCGGTCATTGAAGATATTATCACTGACGCTCCCTTTAAATAGGTAGACTCAACTCGGACTATCTCATTATTTGCACTCCTCAAATCAATGGTTTTCTTTTTGCAGTTCACCACTACCTCATGTACGGTCAGCCAATCCATACCAAGAATGACATCAAATTCGTCAAATGGTAGAAGCATCAGATCAGCCGGAAAACAGGATTCTCGAATTATTAGGGGGCATCTCTTGCACACTTTATCAATGAGTACATATCGACCCAAAGGGTTTGACACTCGAATTACGAACTCAGTAGACTCAACAGGTAGAGTCTTACTGGATGCTAAGGTTTCACATACGTATGAATAAGTAGAGCCAGGGTCAATCAATGCAATCACACTAGTATCAAAGAGAGTGAAAGTACCAGTGATAACGTCAGGGGAGGATGCCTCCTCTCGCGCGCGGATGGCATATGCTCTAGCAGGAGCATGAGTCTCGGATCGAACCACCGTATCAGAGGCCCCTCTCTGATTACCACCCCTACCTCCTGAAATTCTCGGGGTCTACCTCTAGCCGTTGCTCCACTAGGTCTTGCACCTTGCATCTTATTTTTCTCATCCGCTCCGTGCAATCTCTAATGAAGTAGTCCTTCAACCACATCCGTAATAAGCTGTTAGCGACTTACCTAACATTCACCCATGTGTCGCCTTCCACATTGGGGCATTCGGCTTTTCTTGACGATTATTGCCCACACTAGCAACCAAGTAGCTCGTGAGTCCATCGATGGTCGTGCTCCAATGGAAACTCCCGCAGTCGTCCTTGACTTATTTGTGTCCTCTCTGAACTTCTTTACAGCCGAAAATGGAGCTTTACCCGTCGATCTCTTACGACAGTCTTTAGCTTCAAATTCAGCCTTCTTCTTCTCCTTTCCAAGTTCTTCCGCCTTACAGGCTCGTTCAACTAGTGTTACAAATTCCTTTATCTCCAAAATACCCACCAGCAGTTTTAAATCTTCATTCAATCCTTCTTCAAATCTTTTGCACATAGCAACCTCATCAGCCACACACTCCCGAGCATACCGACTAAGTCTTACGAACTCATGTTCGTATTCAAATACTATCATACGGCCTTGCTTGAGTTCCAAGAATTCCTTGCACTTTTGATCGATGAACCGTTGACTAATATATTTCTTTCGAAATTCTGATTGAAAGAAATCCCAAGTAACTTGTTCCTTTGGGACTATGGAAATCAAGGTCCTCCACCAATAATAGGCTGAGTCTCGCAACAAGGATATAGCACACTTAAGACATTCTTCGGGTGTGCATGACAGTTCATCAAACACCCGAATGGTATTATCAAGCCAGAACTCGGCCCTTTCGGCATCGTCAGTAACTATGGCCTTGAACTCCTCGGCCCCGCGCTTCCTAATCAAGTCCACAGGTGGTTTACTCAGCCTCACAGGATCAGTAACTAATGGCATTACGGGCTCTTGGGGTGGGGTATTTAAATTCGGGAATGGTTGGACAGCCAGATTGGTTCGGGCATATTGCGCGACCCACTCATTCATCATGGTGAAGAAGGCTTGTTTCGCCCCATCACCTTGATTATCCGCAGATGACCGAGGCTCAACAGCGGTGTCCCTTGCGCAGAGCAGCCGCTACACTTTCAACGTCATCCGCTAAGGGTCTCTACCCGGTTCCATTTGCTAACCAAAATGTAATTTCAACCGTCCAAGTCATCACATTATTAAGCACTAACAATTTGGCATGTATAGCTAAACTCACACGCTATGGTAGTCCTAGAACCGACTAAATCATAGCTCGATACCAATAAAATGTAACACCCCTGCACCGATATCGTCGCCGAGTCGGACACGAGGGGTTCACAGACTAAATTCACTTGTCACACGCACCATTTTAACGCTTCGCACAAGCTGGCTGACTGCATCACTGTTACCTTAAAAATCATATCTCGAGTTCCAGAACTCAAAAACCAGTTCCGAAAATTTTCCCCAAATTTAGACTCATATATCCATCCATGGATTTATTTCTAGAATTTTTGGTCAAGCCAATTAGTACAGTTTATTAGTTAAAGTCACCCCTGTTTCAGGGTTCAACTACACTGACCTTTGCGCATTATATCTTGGATATCTTTCTGTACAGGGATCCAACCCTTATGCCGTTTGTTTCTAAAGAAACTAGACTCACAAAGAAATCTTTATATATAGAGCATGAATTCTAATTCTCTCTGGTTAATTTATAGTGAATTTTAAAAGTCGGAACAGGGGATCCAGAAACCGTTCTGGCCCTGTTTCGCGAAAACCTGAATATCTCTTAAAATCCGACTCATATGACCGTTTCGTTTCTTCCATATCAAAGCAGATTCATCAGGGTTCAATTTCATAATTTATTCACTATTTAATTCTACTTCTACTATTTTTAGTGATTTTTCAATCTCACATCACTGCTGCTGTCAGCATCTGTTACTAAGGCAAACAATGCCTATTTCATAATTCCTCCATGACCCAACTAATCATCCATCATTCATATCACAAATTATGACCACCTTATCAAAATTAAGATTTTTAAGACTCATGAATAAGTGTTTTGGAACCAAATCTAACCAACCATATGGGCCATTTTCGCATGGCTAAAGTTTACAACCCAAATTTCAACAAAACAAAATAGCCTATACATGCCAAATGTTCTCCTAGATCGACTAAGAAGACAATACCAAAGATTGCTTGCCAAAGTGATGACTTCGATGACAGTCCGAGCACACAAAAAGAGACGAGTCCAAGAGACCTAAAATGGGTGACAAGAAAACACCGAGTGAGTATATAACTCAAGAAGTCATAAGCATTTCACAACCATCCTTTAACCAAATTATCACTAAACGAAACAATGAAAACGAGGCTAAGTACTCCATCCATACCGCTATACCATGGATTCCTTAGGCCTATCGGTTCGATCTCATACCAAGTCATACATTCACATTTCATATTCTATTTAATAGGATAATTGAGGCATTTCCATACATCATCTCATTTCCGCAACAATCATGCAATCAAATGAACTTTCATCTATTCCACGATACCTTATTTACGGGAATGCAATTTAAATCATCACATAGATTTAAAACTTACCAACTCAACCCCGAGCATGAACATAGCGCCTATTCGTCGTGAGCTCAAGGTACTTACCCTTTCCGCTGTCCATGATCAACTCGATAAGGTCACACCCTCCATATGAGTAACCGATCGAACATATATATATATATTAAATTCGCACACGTAGTGCTTAATAATCGATCACGCACACTTAGTGCCATGTGATTTAAGCTCGCACACATAGTGCCGTATAATTTAAATTCGCACACTTAGTGCCATACTTTTCAAGCTTGCACACTTAGTGCCATACTTTTCAAGCTTGCACACTTAGTGCCAATCTTGTCACCATGCCCATTTATTGCCCGCACACTTAGTGCCGAGACCAAACGCTCTACGCATTTTACTACCTTTATACATTCAACAATGTCATCATTCCATACACATACATTTTCATTTATATATCATCTCATTAAACACAATTGCATAGATATTATGATCATTTAAATCAATACCAAATATATGCTTAATGACTTACCTCGGATGTTGTCGAATGTCTTCAACGGCTATTCAATTACTTTTTCTTTCCCCTTGTCCAACTTCGATCCTCTAAGCTCTTGGGCTAATTCAAACAAATTTATCTTATTAAAGTCCCATCATGCTAGCTTATGGCTGAATACCCATATCAAATAAGCAATTTACCTTAACTCGTAACCCACATAGCCAAGTTACACATATAACCCTTATGACCGAATATGAATATCACCAAAATCTCTATGACTTAACCTTCAGCCTTCATAGCCGAATATATATATAGCTTATCAAATAGACATTTATTCACTTTCCCTTAACACATATTAATCAATTAGTCCATGCATTATCCCTTGACACACTCGGTCATTAAAGCAATAACCTATTAACATCCAAGCATATTATACTAAAATTTCTTCTAAGGTCGAATTCATGTACCATCCTTAATACTCATACAATTATTTTATTTTAAATAATTTACACACATCATTTACCCAACATCAATTAACTAGATACTTTAAGAATTTCTTCTTTGACTATACACACATTAAGCAACTATCCATACACACACAAGCCGATTTTTCCCTATCACCCAAACCATCTACATGAACACTTAACTAACTCAAACTTCACCCATCCACAAATATTCATTACAACACAAAGACAACAATCATTTTCCTCAATTTCTTCCATGGCCGATTACCCAATATTACCACACAACCAAGATTTTGACATGGCTAAGTAGGAAATTTTAGTAGCTAGCTTAAAGTATGCTAACCTTTCAAGAACCAACATGAACTCACTTACCTTAATTCAAGCTCAAGGGTGACCAAACCTTCTCTTGCTTTCTTCTTCAATTTGGCCAAGCATGTTCAAAGATGAACACTTTTTTTGTTTTTCTATGTTCACTTCACGGCAAAATGGGGGAGACATCCACACACTTTTTTTGCTATCATCATTTTCCTTTTTTTTTTCATTTCTTTATTTTCCTTCCATAATGCACTAGGCCAACATGTCTAGGACATGTTTTCTTTGCCCATCATCATGTCATGGCCAGGCCACTAACCTTAGGAAATGGGTTATTTGACATGCAACTCCACCTTTGTGTTAACATGCACTAATAAGCCATTTAAAATTAGCCTATCATATTTCACCATGTTTCACATTGATCCCTATTTAATAATTTCTCATAAAATTGGTAAAAATTAGAGAATGAAACTTCCACATATGCATGCACACACATAGTAAGCATAGAATATAACAATTAATTATTTTTATGACTCGGTTTAGTGGTCCCGAAACTGCTTTCCGACTAGGGTCACTTTAGGGATGTCACACAGAGCGGATCATGGACGACCTGGACTGCTCAGTAGAGCAGAAGTTGAAAGGGGCGGTGTCGTTGCTGCGGGATGAAGCGTATCAATGGTGGATTACTGTGAGAGAAGGTACCCCAGCTGAGAGGGTAACATGGGAGCTGTTCAAACAGACCTTTAAGGCAAAATATGTTGGAGCTAGCTATGTGGATGCACGCAGAAAGGAGTTCTTGAATCTGACTCAGGGAAATAAGACCATTGCTGAATATGAGGCGGAGTTTTTACGATTAAGTCAGTACGCTAATGGCATCGTTTCTACTGAATACGAGCGCAGCGTTCGTTTTGAGGATGGCCTCAGAGATGAGTTAAGGGTGCTCATAGCTCCACAGAGAGAGCGGGATTTCACTGCACTGGTAGAGAAGGCTAAGATAGCCGAGGAGGTGAAGCAAACTGAACGGAGGAATCATGATAAGGATCGAAATTGGTTCAGGAGGGATGCTGGACCAGCGGGTGCTGCAAATCAAAATGTTAAGAGAGCTAGGGTGGAGGAACCAGCCGGCAGCCCAGTGAACACGGTAGACCGCAAGCTTGTGGAGATTTGGCGTAATGCATCAAGGAGAGTATCGAAGC
Source organism: Gossypium arboreum (assembly GCF_025698485.1). Lineage (NCBI taxonomy): Eukaryota > Viridiplantae > Streptophyta > Magnoliopsida > Malvales > Malvaceae > Gossypium > Gossypium arboreum. Next base: position 60,730,870 of record NC_069082.1, read on the forward strand.
GGTCTGGAGCTTGTCTTTGTTGTGGGTCTAAGGAGCATAGGATTAAGGATTGTCCTAGGAGGGCCACTCAGGCTCGTGTGGCGAACAAGGGGTCAGGCGACCGCTCAACTCTGTAAGGCATGGATCGCCACGCCAAGTGGTCGTGGACAAGGTCGCGGTGGTAATGGCCGTGGACGTGGGGCACCCGGCCGGGGTATTGGTAACGCGGATGCTCGTCTACCGACTTTTGTGTATCTTGCTTCGTCATCATGAGGAGGGTGACGCGACCGATGTCATAATCGTACGTTTTTATCTATGGTATACCTTATATCGCTCGATTGATGTGGGATCAACCCATTCATATGTGGCATATAACATTTCGGGGCTTTGGGTGTGCATTTCGAGGAGACCGTATGTGGGGTGTCTGTGATAAGTCATTTAGGTCGGTCGGTTAAGGTAGAGAAACTCTTCAAGGAGGTGCCTCTCGAGATTCAAGGCGGGGTTTTCGTGGGGATTTGATGGAGTTACCGCTTGAAGAATTCGATTTGATACTAGGGATGGATTGGTTGACCAAGCATAAGGCAACTTTGGATTGTGCAGCTAAGAGGATGGTGTTAAGGATCGGCAATGATGAAGAGGTAATGATTATTGGAGAACGAAGGATTACTTATCCAATGTAGTATCGCATTGAGGGCCGAGAAACCGATGCGCAAGGGTACGAGGCATATCGGCTTTGGTGAGCCAAGTGAAACCGAGGATCCGATTGTGGAGACCATCGAATCGTTAGGGAATTCCGGATGTTTTTAGGAAGAGCTTCTGGATTACCTCCGAATCGGGAAGTTGAGTTTGGAATAGATTTGTTGCTCGAACGGCTCCAGATCTATTGCACCCTATAGGATGGCACCAAGGAGTTGGTGGAACCAAGGCTCAAATTCAAGAGTTGTTAGGTAGAGGCTTCATTAGGCCTAGTGTGTCTCCTTGGGGAGCACCGTCCTGCTTGTGAAGAAAAGGACGAACGATGCGCATGTGATCGATTATCGCCATTGAACAAACCGACGATTAAGAATAAGTATCCACTACCAAGGATTGACGATCTGTTCGATCAAGCGAGGGAGCTTGGTATTCTCCAAAATCGATCTTCGCTCGGATACCATCGCCTAAGGGTAAAAGAAGGGATATTCATAAGACAGTATTTCGAACTCGATATAGACATTATGAGTTTGTGGTCATGCCGTTTGGGCTGACGAACGCACCTGCAGCTTTTATGGATCTGATGAACCGAGTATTCCAACTTTACTTGGATCAGTTCGTAGTCGTCTTTATCGACGATATCTTGGTATACTCTGAAACGGAGGCGAAGCATGATGAGCATCTCCGTATTGTACTGCAAGTGTTAAGGGAAAAGGAGCTCTATGCGAAATTCAGCAAGTGCGAATTCTGGTTGAAGGAGGTAACCTTTCTAGGGCATGTGGTCTCTGCCGAGGGGATTAAGGTGGATCCTCGTAAAATTGAAGCGATTTTAGAATGGAAGCCACCGAGGTCAGTATCGAAAATTCGGAGTTTCCTAGGGTTGGCAGGTTACTACAGAAGGTTTGTGGAGGGTTTCTCGGTGATGGCGGCACCCTTGACAAAACTCATAAGGAAAGGAGTACCATTTGTCTGGACCGAGAAACAGAAAAAAGCTTTTGATCGGTTGAAAAGGTATTGACCAAGTGCCGTGTTGATTCAACCGGTGTCCGGGAAGGACTTTATCAGATACAAATGACGCGTCGCATGTGGGGTTAGGTTGTGTATCGATGCAAGAGGGCAAGGTGGTCGATATGCATCGCGACGACTTAAGGCTCACGAGGTGAATTACCCTACGCATGATTTGGAGCTAGCGGTGATTTTTATGTTAAAATTTGGAGACACTACTTATATGGGGAAAAGTGCATCATATACACGATCATAAGAGCTTAAAGTATTTGTTGACTCGTAAGGAGTTGAATCTTAGGCAACGAAGATGGGTGGAGTTGCTTAAAGACTACGATTGCTTGATAGAGTACCACCCAGAAAGGCTAATGTGGTGGCGGATGCCTTGAGTCGAAGGGTAGTTCTTGATTTGAGAGCCTTGTTCGCACGATTAAGTTTGTACGACGGTGGAAGCTTATTGGCGTAATCGCAAGTAAGGCCTACTTGGACCGAAAGGAGTTAAGGAAAACAGTTGAAGGACGATTCATTAGCTCATCGGTTCCAACAAGTTAAGAATGGTGAGAATGAGGATTTTGGGTTGAACATGAAGGAGTTCTATGCTTTCGTGGAAGGGTTTGTATTCCAAAGGACCCCGAATTGAGGCGATTAATTCGAAAGAGGCTCATGGTGGACTCGTGCCATGCATCCTGGAGGGAATAAGTTATACCGAGACTTGCGAGAGGTGTACCGTGGCTCGATTAAAACGAGAGGTGACTGAATTTGTTGGGAAATGTCCGACGTGCAAGCGAGTTAAGGCCGAGCACCAATTGCCTTCGGGATTATTGCAACTCGTGAAAATTCCATTATGGAAGGGGAAAGAGTAACAATGGACTTTGTGAGTGGGTTACCTTTGACACCCACCAAGAAAGATTCGGTGTGGGTAGTTGTGGATAGGTTAACAAAATCGCTCATTTCATACCTATTCGCACCGACTACTCACCGCAAAAGTTGGCCAAAGTTATATGTGGCGGAGGTAGTGCGATCGCATGAGGTGCCGTTGTCGATAATATCCGATCGAGACCCTAGGTTTACGCCTCGATTTTGGCGGAAGTTGCAGAAGCGTTGGGTACACGATTGATTTCAAGATCGCCACCCACGCATGATGGACAACAAAAGGGTTATTCAGCTCGGAGGATATGTTGAGAGGTTGTATCATTGATTTCGTGGAAGTTGGGAGGACTACTTACCATTGGCGGAGTTTGCTTACAATAATAACTATCAAGCAAGTATTCAGATGGCTCCATATGAAGCGCTTTATGGGCGAAGATGTCGACGCCGACGTGTTGGACGAGTTGGGTGAACGACCGCTGCTTGGACCGAATTGGTGGCGTATAATCGAAAGCAAGGTTAGGGCGATAAGGGATCGGTTAAAGGAGGCATCCAATAGACAGAAGTCGTATGCGGATCTGAAGCGCAAAGAGATTGAGTTCGCTGTTAGGGATATGGTTTTCTTGAAGGTTTCCCCTTGGAAGAAAATTTTGAGATTTGGTAAGAAGGGTAAGTTAAGCCCACGGTTTATTGGGCCTTACCGAATTGTTAAGCGGGTTGGACCAGTGGCTTATCAGCTAGAGTTACCACCAGAACTTCATCGTATCCATGATGTTTTTCATGTATCCATGCTGAGGCGGTATCGATCTGACCCAACTCATATAATACCAGTTACAGAGATCGAGGTACAGTCAGATTTAACCTTCGAAGAGGAACCTGTGCAAATACTTGATCGTGACGTCAAGGTGTTGAGAAGGAAATCAGTTCCACTAGTGAAAGTACTTTGGAGGAACCATGGCAAGGAAGAAGCTACTTGGGAGACTGAGGAGGCTATGCGTCAACAGTACCCTCAACTGTTCTAATAAGGTAAAATTTCGAGGATGAAATTTCTTTAAGGAGGGTAGAGTTGTAACATCCTAATTTCTCGGATTTATTCGTGGTTTGCAATATTTTATAAAGATTTTAAAATTTTGTATTTGGATGTGGAATTAATATTTTGAGTAAGTAAATGGGTTTATGGAAGGCCCATAAGTTGGCCAAAACCCTGTTGAATTTTTGAAATTTTGGACTTTGGAGTTAGGGGTTCTGGCTAAGAGGCCTTAAGTAGAGTTGTGGGTAAATTGCATCACAAAAAGAGCCTTGGTAAAGTGGCAAGGGTGACACCACTAGGCTCCTAGGAAAGTGGCGTGTGGAGCTTTGGGGAAGGCAAGGGATCGATTCCCTGTGTTGACAAATAGATGCATTTATTTTTAAGTGCAGGAGGGGTAAGTGTTGGAGTTCGTGGATTCGCTAGAAGAGAGTTGGATCAGTTTAAATGCTTGGATTAAGGGGATAAGGGAGAGATTTAAGGATTTGGATGAGGCTAGGAGTTGGCGAATTATGGGAATTGAAGAGGAAAATCGGCAGGGGTATTAGGTTGGTATTTGGCACTTAGGGTATTGATGGTGCCGTTTTTTCTCGCTTACACCTTAGGATTGTTCTTTTCTCTTCTTCCTCTCTAGCCAAAACTACCACCTCCCTATTCTTCTTTTTCTATTTTTCTTCTTCACTACCATTCATCATACCTGCTATTCATCAATACTGTTGCCGAATCCATAAAAGCCGAAAACCTGTGATCACTGCTTGTACCGATTTCTTCAAAGCCAGGTCCTTCTATGTTCTTTGTTTTTATTAATCTACGATTATCTTTTCTTAATCTTAGATACCTGACAGTAATTCTACTTCAAGGTTATAGTTCCACATTATCATCTCCTTCACCACCCAAAAGCCGAAAGTACCATTGGTTTAGGGGCTTATTGCCGAAACTTCTTCAAACCCTTGGATTCGGGTTTGACCATTGTTCTAAGGTTAGATCTGCACCGGATTGCGAGGAAATCAAGTAGGAGTAAGGGGTAAGTACTTATCATCTCAGATTTGTTCTTATTTTGCAAAGTTAAGAAAAGCCGAAATCCCTAAAATATAGGGAGGCTGTCGATTTGAGCATAAGGCTTTAAGGGTTTGTAACTGATGTTTTCTTTCGGTGATTAGTGCCTTCTTAAGTATTGGATTGAAAGCGTGAATCATTGGAGCAATCGGATTCAGAGCTAGCTATCGATTTTGGCAAAAGGATATCGGAAGAGATCTCAGTAGCAGTCGTCGCAAATCAGGTGTGTATCGAACACCCTTCCTTAGTTTAATTCGGCAAAAGCCGAAATGCCGAAATTCCGGCATTTCATAGGCTTGTGAGTATGCGAATGCTCTCAAGACATAGAGTAATTGTTAGATCTAGCACCGCAAAGTGGTAAGGAGGTTCGTGTGACATTTTAGCGTATTTCGGAAAAAGGGGCCTCGATGGGCCAAAACTGGACCCAATGGGCTTACGAACCAATATGGGTAAGAGATGGGCAAAGTAGCCTGTCAGTTAGAGGGTAGAATCAAATTGCATAAAATTGTTAAGAATTACTGGAATAGCTTATGTAGTTACGTAAGTTACGAAATTACCCCTAAATAGCATAATTACCGAAATACCCCTAGGGTTTAAAATGGCTGAAATACATGAATAATTGATACTGTATTTTGCATTTTATGCTTTTATTGATATCTGTTGCATGGGATTGGGGTATTGATGGAGGAAGTACTGAAAGTGGTTCATCCACGTCATCGGAGGCTTTGCCTCAACTTATCGATATTTGAGTGCGTTGTCGCCATTGTGGAGTGTAAATTTGGGTGGGTTGAGATATTCCCACATGGAGTGTAGGGCTGGTATGGGACCTGTGTAGCGGTTGGTGGGTTGAGTAGTCTCCCCAGATGGGTTTGCATGCATTATTACTACTGTTACTTATGTTACTGAACTGGGCCTATAGGCCACACTGTTATGTAATAAGGGCTAAGGCCTTGCTATTGTGATTCAAAAGGGCTTCATCCCTTGTAATCGTTATCTCGAATAGGGCTTAGGCCCATGGGCTCGAGCTGATTTGGGCTTTGGATGGGCTTCAGATACACCGAAGTTTTTCCCAAACTCACCCCTTCCTCTTCCATCCTTGTAGGTGAGCCCTAGTTGGTGGACTTGGAGCTGGGCGGGATTCGGAGTGGCCACACGTTTTCCGCAAATTCGTTTTCTTCTGGTGAACTGGATTTTCCACATATTCGTTTATGGTTTGGGTTTTTGTAATAAGGCCGCTAATTATTTTATGGTTTGGGTTGTTTCTTTATTATTTAACTCGATTATGATAAATCTGAACTATGATAATTAACGGAATGGATTAGCTTTAGGACGCGTTTTCAAAAACGTTAAAGTGTTTTCAAAATATCACGAACACAAGTAAGACTTCCGCTAAGCAAACGTTTTCAACCTTAACCACTCTCTTAAGATAGACACAACAAAACGGTTTTCTCAAAATTAAACGAGATGTTAGAGTGTGGCAATGGCGGTGTGCATGTCTAGGATTGGATCCGAAGGGAGCTTGGTACTTAATCAGTCCGACGGACTCACCTCCTCCTCTTCCTGGTTTCCTACCTGGTGCACAGCTTCTATTCACTTTAACCTAACTTTTAAAAGTGTCTTTTACAACACCAGCTAAGTTTTCCAGACTAAGTAATACGGAATGTTTTGAACGCTTCGATGTAGCGCATCAGATCCGGTCAGAACGTCTAGGCCGGGTTTGGGGTGTTACATATTATTTTGATTTCATTATAATTTAGTCCTTAAGCTCGTAATTTGAAATTCATACAATTTCATCCCTACCCAAGCTAAAGTCCATAACAATTCATACATTTCATTATTTCTCAAATTTCACCACATATTTTACACATTTTTCTAATAAATCCCTAGTTGACAAATTTATCAAAAATTACTTTAAAAAGTTATTTATCTAACAACAAAGATTCATTTTCTTCCATAAAACATCACAAAAAAACATGTATACATTCATGGAAAAACTCTAATATTTTAACAATTTTGTAAATTAGTCACTGGCCTAGCTAGATTAAGCTACAATAACTTCAAAAACATAAAAATCATTAAAAATGGGACAAAAACAACTTACATGCAATCTAATGAGTTGGACGAATGCTTTGAACCATAAAAATGGTGCTATAACCTTCCATTTTTTGTGGAGGTTGAACTCACCTTTATACCCTTTAAAAACATTAATAATTTCAAATAAACCAATCCCATAAATGTCCATTATCACTTAAATGGTCTATTTACCATCCAAGTACTCATACATTTAAATTCTATAGCCATTTAGTGCCCTTAACTTATAAAACTCAAGTTTTGCACCTTTTCCAATTTAGTCCTTTTTACCAAATTAAGTATGTAAACGGTAAAAATTTTAATAAAATTTTTATACGATAATATTAACATGTTGTAGACATTAAAATAATAATAAAATAATTATTTTCACATTGAATTCGTAGTCCCAAAACCACTATTTCGATTTCACTAAAAATAGGTTATTACAAACTGGTTATGCGAGTTGGTGTATAAAAGATATGGTAGCCTGCCAGGACTATCTTGTAAATATGATTCTACATATAAGGGATTCACTTTTACGAATCTGTTCTTAAAATGGACCTATGAATGAGTTATCTGTTATTGTGAACAGTAGCAAGAGGCGAGGATCTTCCAAATTGGTCTTCAGATTTATATGAGTAGATCTTTATTTATCCAAAATTAGTGATTTTCCTCATAAGTCAATTGACTTGTTTCACAAGGTGTGATTCCGTAGACATGGATCTAAGCATGAATCCAAAAGTACTGTAAAATGAATTTAAGTCTATAAGACAAGCTTTTAATAGAAGATCGTAACAGGAATTACTCTGTAGGTCTATCTTATGTTGTTATCTGGATTTATTGTTGCAAATTGTGCTCGGGTGATACCTATGGGCTATCTTTCATAAGCTGCAAGTGATAATCAATAAGAAATCCCTAGCATGGGAGTAGATGTATATAAATCGACATCTTGGAATTATATCTATGAAATCTTGTCAAGTGAAAACTTAGGTGTACTAGGCCTTGTTAGTTGAAGGTCAAATATTCATTCTTTGTACCATTAGTAGTAGCCAAATGTAATCAAGCAAGATTATTTATTCACCACGAATATGTAAGTAAATAAGCTACAATTATTAATGACAGTGCACCAAATACAAGAGAGTTTGTTCGAGCGATGGGAACACTATACCCATTAGACTGGCAAGCTATCCTAACTTAGAAAAGTCAAACTTGAACCTTGAGCTATAAAATACAAGCATGTTAACGTAGTATTGGTGAGGTATGAAAACTCATTAAGTTCATTAGTGTAACAGTCCAATTTTGGGCTTAGTCGAAATATTGGTTTTGAGACCACAAATTTGAAGGCAGAGAAATTATTTAATTATTATTTTGGTGTTATACCATGATTATGTCAGTGCATGAAAAATTTGGTGAAGTAACTTTAGCGTTTGTGAGCTTAATTTCGAAAAAAGGACTAAATCGTATAAAGGGAAAAACTTGTGATTTTCTAGCCAATAGTATTAAATAGCCATGGATTATAAAGTAAGGGTATTTAAAGTGCAAATAGACCCTAGGATGGTGCTTGGCCGACCATGAGATAAGGAAATTAGAATAGTCAAATGTTAGGTGAAGTTTGGTAACTTATTTGGCCAAAAAGAAAATAAAATAAAATAAAGATGATATCATCCCTTTTTCATCTTCTTCTTCACTGAAAAACACCAGCAAAATAGAGGTTTGAAAGCGTGAAAATTTCAGCAACTTGTAACCCTCACAAGTAAGTGATTTTGATGGTCTTTCTTGATGATTTTTGTACTTTTAGAACCCTTGTAGCATGAGCTTTCAAATGAGGGGATTATTTTGCAAAATGATTAAAAGTCTAGGGTTTTACCATGAGAGTGGTAATGTTGTTTTCTAAAATTTTATGGAAGAAAATGAATCATGGTTGTGAAATAAACAACTTTTGTGAAGTAGTTTTCATGGAAACCCTAACTAAGGACCATTTTGCATAAGTTGTAAAATAGGTAATAAATGTGTGAAATAATGAGAATTTTGGGCTGCTCCTAGTATAAAAAGTATTCGACTAGGCTTGATTAATGAGAAAATGTGATAAAAATTGATTTTCGGGTCTAGGAGCAAAATGGTCATTTTGCCCAATTATAAATTGTTGACTACCTAGATCGATAAAATGGTTAAATTTGTGATTTTTTATTATTTTAGATTAGGAAATACAAAATCCGAACCTAGACTAGGGGAAAGCCAAACAAGTAGATTAAATCGTCTAGTGGCCTACATTTTGTAATCCGAGGTAAGTTGTATGTCAATAATGCAACTATAATGTTATGATGTATGATTGAATTAATATTGCAAAAATTGTTATGGTTGTGAATATGAGAATGCATGTTGAGAAATTAATGTAGTAAGATTTTCAGTTGAACATTTGGAATAGACTTGGATATTCATACCATGACATTGGGTGGTATGTGAGCCAGTGTAAAACATGTCTGGGACATGCATCGGCATTGAGACGAAAGCTAGTGTAAGACATGTCTGGGACATGCATCGGCCTCGGGATATACAAGCTAATGTAAGACCTGTCTGGGACATGGCATCGACATCGATAGATGAGAGCCAGTGTAAGACCTGTTTGGGACATGGCATCGACATCAATAGATGAGAGCCAGTGTAAGACCTATCTGGGACATGGCATCGGCCACGATATATGAAAGTCAGTGCAAGACCTGTCTACGACACGACATCGACTTTAATGTGCTAGCCAGTGTAAAACCATGTCTAGGACATGGCGTCGATATTTTATTCCATGTTCGGGGCTATTAAGTATCCGGTAGTATTCCAAATGGTTCAACAAAAGATTTATGATTTATATCGAAATGAGAAAAGTTATGACCATGTGGTGAGTGGTACAGGTAACTATTTGAAATGTATGAGATATGGGCTCAATATATGCCATAGGAATTGTACTGGATGGTGATAAGTAAGTTGTGCTTATATCTACTTATGGTATTCATGAACAAGCTATGAAAGGTTATGAGCATATTGTTCTATGATAATTAGTTGATGTTTATTTTCATGCAACTTACTAAGCTTTATACTTACCCCATTTCCTTTCCATTTTCTTATAGTGCCGCCAAAGTAGCTCGTGGATCATTGCCTACGTCGGAGAAGCCAGTCACACTATCATTTTGAAGCACTTGGTATAGTTAGTTCCTTTATTTTGATTATGGCATGTATAGGATCCTTTGATTTTGTTAAAGTGTCATATTGTTTTGGGGCCAGATGTGTTGGCTTAATTTAGTACTTGATTCATTTTGTATAAGGCCATGGATAATGGCTAATATTGAAAGTTGTTTTATGAATGCAAGAAAGTCTTTCATGAATATGAAAATTGTTGGCATGGTCGTATATGTATGAAATGTATATAGGCCTTAGTTATGGTTGCTTGGTTAAGAAATCATGTTGTAATAGACTTGGGTATGATAGATTGTGTTTCAAGGTGGCAAGAGGCTTGGTGGATAGCCCTATATCATCCACACGGGTAGACACACCGGCATGTGTCTAGGCCGTGTGTGACACACGGTCAGTTCCATGGGCGTGTTGTTCGACCGTGTGTCCCCTGCACCTTAAAATTTCAAGCTAGTATGCATGGTAGTAAAGACACGGGCAGAGACACAGCCGTGTGTCTCAGCCGTGTAGAGGACACAACTTCTAGCCACAGGCATGTGCCTTGACCATGTGCCCTTAAATTGTTGCTGACATCAGAAATAGAATGTCAATGTTTTTAGACACGGGCTAGGACACGGGCATGTCATGGCCGTGTGAGGGACACGGGCCATAGACATGGTCGTTTGTCAGGCTGTGTGAAAACCCCTGTAGGTTCGAATTTGGAATTTAATTCACACGGGCGTGGGGCATGGGTGTGTCCCCTTGTGCTTAGGCTGTGTGAACCACACAGGCCTTTAGCACGACCATGTCATAATGGCCAAACCGGCGTGTTGCCTTTCCACACGAGTGTGTGCCTTGGTTCAAGTGGCATTTTTAAAAGTTTTCAAAGTTGTTAAGATTAATCTCGAGTTATTTCCAAAACATGATTTGGGCCTTATAGGTCCATATTAAGAACTCTTAGATTAAAAGAGAAAATTTTTAAGTTTGACCTAGTTTTCATAACTCGAAAATAATTGTATGCATGCGATTAAGTCAGGTAATGCCTCGTGCCCAGTCCCGGCCTCAAACTCGGGTAAGAGGTGTTACAATTAGAACTTACGCATGTGCTAATATGTATTACAGGTAAAAAGATAATTTGAGAGTTCAATGAGGGACCAAGCTAGAATCCTCCGAGCTAAGGCAGATTTGTCTCTTATTCATACTATGTATAAAGTGGGGTGGCCTAGAGGTAGAGCTTCAGGTTCATAGTCAAGTTCGTAAATAGATGCAATTACAACATGTTTTCAACTTTAAACAAATAATCAGCATGTTAAAGATTAGACTACCTTGCAAACTATTATATATATTAGATTAAAGTGTGTAATTAGAAGTAAACTCTTATACATTGCGAGGCTAATTAGATAATTGTGTTTCTATAACACTTATACTATGAAAATATGAATTTCAAATGTATATGGTGAGGGTTAATGGATAGTTGTGCTTTAATACAAATTGCATTAATCAGGAATGGCAGAATATATATTTATTAAGAATATGTTGGTAATTTCAGACCTTGAGTGTAGCACCCTAAAATCCAAATTCGGTGATTAGGTCGAGTTTAAGGTGTTACAACTTTATACTAAGGTTTATTGTTGTAAATATCACAAATCGGGTCAGTTTTCAAAATTTTAAATTTTTGTTATGCAAGAAAACCATTTTCAAACCGGAGTTTTTCCAACATAGGCTTGGTTTGCTTAAGGATAAGCAAAGACTTAAGTGTAACACCCCTTGCTGTATCCGACGCTGAAATAAGGTACGAGGCATTATCAAACTTAAATGTAAGCAAACATACAAAACCAAGACATAAATTTTCGTTCAAATTTAAAACTTTTCACATGCATTCAAATTGTCCCTATAACGAGCCTACGAGGCCCAAAACATGCTTTGGAAGTGGTTCAAGACTAAACCGAGAACTTTAGAAAATTTCAAAACACTTAGAAAATTTTTATCAAACAGGGGTCACACGCCTGTGTGGCTTGGGACACGCCCGTGTGGCTTGGGACATGCCGGTGTGAGCAGGCCGTGTGGTTACATACGCTCGTGTCCAGACCCATATAACTCTTTGTTTGTCATCGATGAACAAAATAAAGTCACACGTCCAAGGCACACAACCATGTGCTTAGATCTGTGTGCCTTGGTCGTGTGGTCGATTTAATTTTCCTAATTTTTCATAAAATAGGTGCAGACTTCACATTGCCAGGGTACACGCTCGTGTTCGAGATCGTGTCATCCACACGGCTGAGACACACACCCATATCTCTGCCCGTGTGCTCGATACTGAGCATTCTGTTTTGCAACAATTAAGGTATAGAAGACACATGGCCGGATCACACGCTCATGGGGCAAGCCCTGTTTCACACACGGCCTAGAAACACGCCCATGTGTCTATCCGTGTGGACAAAAATAAGGCTATTTACCAAGCATTTTTGCCACCCTTCTATGCACAACCTACACAACAATATATAATACCAATCCAAGCATATACATTCAACCAATCAGCCACAAACAAGGCATCCACACATCATTCACATACTATCATCTATCACATACAACCATCACATGCTATTCAACTTAAACCATACAAATTTCCACATCCATGAAAGGCATCATCATATGTATATACTTAAACCAATATTAGCCAATTTCAATGGTCATTTACAAAATGAATTATCAACCAACATTAGCCAACACATTTGGCCAAATCAATTATGACACATAACAAAAAGCTCAAGTCCCTATACATGCCATAACTCAAAACATTAAAATCATTGGTATCCAAAATGTTAAGTTGATAGTGTGAATGGATCTCCGATAGTCTTCGATCCCTGAGCTAGCTTGGTGACACTATAAAACAAGGAAAAAAGAAAAGGAGTAAGCTTTAAAGCTTAGTAAGTTCTTATGCAAATAATAAGCATCATAAACACACATTTATCATGCAATTAACATGAAGTGAATTAACATATAAGTCATTATAAAACTCATAATCCAACTTGGCATGGATATTATTAAAACCTTAATATCATAACTTGTACAACCATAACCTTACCAAGGGATTCATCACATATCGAGTTCATTAAGCATAAGTTTTACGTACATACCTATACCATATTGCAACATACCATGGTCTTTCACAACATTAACATTTCCATTACGATTCCCGTTGAACCACTTGGAATACTAAATGATACTCGGGAAATCTCACACTCATAGTACCATACCAATGCTGTATCCCAGAATTGTTCTTACATGGGAACTCATATTGATGCCAATAGCCCAGCTATGGTCTTACACGAAGTCTCATATTGATGCCATATCCCAGATATGGTCTTACACGTAACCTCAAATAACCATAATGTCATAACATTTGCATCCTATCTATTCCTAAAGTTCAACAGGGATTTCTCTCTTGTCGAACTTTTTCGATTACATCCAAGGAGTCAATCATAATTCATACAATATTAAAGAAATTAAAGCATAAATAATAATCCATTATTTACATACAAACTTACCTCAGTTCAAAAATAGTGGAAATGGACCTAATCATCAAAGACTTTGTTTTTCCCCTGATCTAGGTCTGAACCTCATTTCTCTTGATCTATAATAGAAAATTTAACTCATTTATTACTGAATTCAGTCCAAAACTTACACTATGGAAAAATTACATTTTTGCTACTAAACTTTGACATTTTTACATTTTGGTCCCTAGGCTCGTAAAATGAAATCTATTCAATTTCATCAAGATCCAAGTCTAGCTGAATCCTATACATGCTTATAATAGCCCGCATTTTTCATTAAATCACACTTTTACACACATTTTGAAATCTTTTTACAAATAGGTCCTTTTGACATTTTCATCAAAAATCACCTAGTAAAAGTTGTTTATCTAACATTAAACTTGCATAATCTACCATTAGACATCAAAATGCATAGATATCTAACATGGTTCAAGCCCTAGACCTCAATCATAGCTCAAATTAATGGTAGAAATAGCTAAGATCGGATGTTAACGACTTCAAAAATGTAAAGAGCATTAAAAACGAGGCTAGGATATACTTACAATCAAGCTTGGAAGTTGAACAAACACTAGCTATGGTGACCTTCTAATTTTCGGCACATGGAGAAGAAGATGGACAAAAATTTTGGCTTTATTTTCCCTTTTTATTCATTTATTCACCTAATGACTAAAATGCCCTAAATGCATAACTTTGAAATTTCATCTATTCATGTCCATTTTTGTCCACTAACTTATCCAATGGCTAATTACCAACTAAGGACCTCTAATTTAAAATCTCATAGCAATTGGACACCTTTAACAAGTAGAACTCAACTTTTGCACTTTTTACAATTTAGTCATTTTTACTAAATTGAGTGCCCAAACGTCAAAATTTTTGAACGAAATTTTCACGAAATCATTCCATGAAATTTTAGACCACGAAAATATAATAAAAATAAGTTTTTCTGCGTCGTATTTGCGGTCCCGAAACCACTGTTCCGACTAGCCCCAAAATCAGGCCATTACATTAAGTGTGGGATAATTTGAGCTACCACAATTTAGTGTGAAAAATTAAGCCTTTTTTATTACTTAAGGAGCTCTTATTCAAGTAATTTTATGTCTTTTATGGTTATTTCTAAAATTAATTAGTTTTAATTTAGATTGAATAAAATTAAGGTTTTACTATTGTTTTATGACTTCTTAGGTCAATTCAAACCTAAGGAAGAACTAACAAGTTGATTGAGTGTGCAGGACAATATTTTAGATCGATAAGTAAGCAAATTGCCTTGGATGTTGCAACATTTAGAGGAGATGTCACGACAGCGAACTTCTAAACCTAGACGGGGAACATATAGCCACTAATGTTGCGACAACCACCACTCAATGTCGCAACAACAAACTTCAAAATGATAGGGGGAGCATTTAACGTACAATTTTGCGACACCAACTATTAGGTGTTGCGACACTAGTCTGACAAGACCTAAAATGTGTTTTTGTTCGTACAATCATATTTAACTTGTTAATTAGCCTGTAATTGACCTAATGAGCTCATATTATACAACTACTATATATATCAACTCAAAACAATAGATTATGGGACTTTTCTACATATTTCTTTACAGAAATTTCAATTTAGCTTTCAGTAAATTAGATTTTTTGCTTTTATGTTTTCTTAGTCGAAAAATTTCTATTCCGAAGTTGAGACAATTGCGAGCGGAGAATGTTTCTAGTTTGTGTTATTAAATTGATTCATCAATAAGGATTCTCTCCCTTATTCTTTTATTTATATCTCTTTCATTAATCTCATTAATTTACTATTTGTATAAATATTATTCTCTCTCGTATTTCACAATAAGAATATAAATAAAATTAACAAGAAAAATAAATATCATATGCAATTTTATCTAATTAGTCTAAAATTTCATATTTGTTTGGGTTATTCTCTCTCTACCATTAAACATATACTCATTGTCATCATTGATTGGTCCTTAGTCAAGTACAAATAACTAATAATAATTATTCGTAACTTAATTAAAATTAGTATCAATAATTTATAATAAATACTATGTACTTTAACCAAATATTTAATATGTCAAAATGTATGAAAAATATCTTTGTTCAATAAAATTTTTAGATTATTTAAACATAAAATTGTTAAATACATACAATTATATTTTAAAAATAATATATACATCCGACACTTAAAATATTGTTGTTCTATTAAATAACTCCTTAAACTTAAATGATGTAAGATGTGCTCGGAAAATTATAGGATAAATGAATTTGATTCTAGATGTTCACGATTATCTCGCATAATTACTCCAATTTTAATCCATCCCTAAGAATGAAAAGTGTAATTGAATACTTCAATTACATTCAATTTAGTAAGATTTACTAATTGTAATAGTTACTCAAATCTAATTATCAGATGATTTTTAAAATCACTGATAAAATTTTATCTAACACCACATACAACATTAACTAATTACGCAAACAATTACAACTTTTATAACAATTTTTCTGTAACATTAGAGCGGATGAAGGACTCATCCAATTTTAGAATTTTTCTTAAATAGGGAGTTACAAATAATCTTTTTAATTATTTTTTATATTTATACATATAGAAAAATATCCCTTTAAAAGATATATATTTAAACCCCAAGTAGTGTAAACGACCATGAACAACATCGAAAAAAAAAATTATTGGTAGCAGATCAGGGCGGACTTGGATTAGGACTTTCATATTTCAACCCAACATGTTCGAATTCCATTAAAATATAAAAATATTTATAATTTAAATTTAATTATGAAAAATATAATTTCAATATTTTATTAATATTTAAACAATAAAACGAGCCGAAAATCCGAACTGAATCAACTCAAGGACGGGCATATAATATTTTTGAAACTAAACCACAACCGGACCAAACCCGTAGACAGTTTAGTTCTTAGTTTTCAAATTTCAACAAACAAGTTATTCAGCTGACAGTTTCCGTCAATTAACCATTACCATCGTTAGCTGATGATGACAAGACTATTATTTATCCAAATGGCGATATATGGGGACTTCTATAAGTAATTTAAAAATGATAAAGAAAATTAAAAGATTTAAAAGTATGGCAGATTAACCATTGCGTCAAAGCTTTTCGGACCCCCCCCCCCCCAACCCGCCCCCCAAAAAAAGGGGAATAGGAGAAAAGATAAACAACCAAGCAGGTGTTTCAGAGTTGCAATCTCATTAAACATCATCGTATCCAATTGTTTGTATATAAAGAATAACAGCATTTTACAAGCAGCACATGGGCTGCTTCTCATAATAAGGTCAATGAGATTCCTTGAACACTCTTCTCAAGACATCAAATGCAAATGTACCTCTATACCCTGTTGTCATGTCTATATCATCTTTCACCCCTAAACAACAATAAACTCTAATGATAATCCCATGCTTTATAACATAATCTTTTTTTAAGAAGAAAAATAGATGCACTGTAATCTATGACAAAATAGACAGAAATGAAGAGAAACACACTACTAGCTCTCGAAATATCTCAACATCCATATCAAAAGCATACTTTTAAAATAAATGAAGAGTGAGAAGATTTCTACTAGCTGCTACACCCAAATGCATCAATACAATCAACAGAACCACATAGCCAAGCGTTAAAAAGTGCGACTTGATGAATACTTCAAAACGTGGTAGGGACAAGAAGCCAAACTACTAGGCTATAGTCACTCACTTCCCCTTGAGCACCATCACCTAGGTTATTTATTAATTGAACTAGTCTGACTTACGATGCTGTGCAAGATCAAGTACGAAGCATAACTGAAGCAGCGGAAACATTAATACAAACACTGTCCAAAAGCAAATTTATATTAAAAGAAAGAGTTATTTACATTGTTATTCCGAGGTGCATTCTGCATAACACCCAAGTAATACACTGAACATTTGGATTATATAACTATAAAAATGAACAAGACAATAGTAAAATAATAGACATCTTGAATCTTTGTCATTAGCAACACTTCCACACCTTTGAACACTAACATTAATTTATTCATAAAAAATAAAATCTTATCATAAGACCCAGTAACTTCATAAACAAGGGCAATGGTTCCTTAACTATCCATATATTGTGCTCTAATGCTTAGAATATCTATTTCCGGGCAATGCTATTTCCTCGAGAGAACAAAAATTATAGACATCCCACTGGAGATGGCCAAAAAACTAACCTGGACACACCAACCTTCCTATAAAATTTATATATAAAAAAAATCCAAATATTCTCTTCCTCCCCTTTCACACTCCCAACAGAATCAAGAGTTTTTTTTTTTTTTAACTCCTTAGTTAAAAGCAAGCCAAAATTACGAAATATAGATAAAATAAAACTTGAAACTAGAGATGGCATCCAAAGCAATTACAGGTCTTGGGAGTGAAGGAGCAGAAACCAAAAGGTCTGTTTGGAATGTTGCAATTGATGGCATAGCAACAAGGGGATGGCAAGCAAACACCTTTCGCTCCACCACAGCATGTACAAGCAGCACATATCTGGAAAGTCCCCAACTTTCTTCTGCTTTCATTAAACATCATCATCTTCACCATCTTTTCGTCCACCAATGGAACCAGTTCTAAAGACTCATTTACCTTCAAATCAAGAAACCGACTTTAAATATATAAAAAATAGGCAAAAAGCTCAAATATTGGACATGAAAAGCAAAGGGATCAATGCAATACAAACCAAGGTTTTTTTTTTACTTACTTGGGTAGATTCATTGTAATTGAAGACATAAGCTGAAAAAACCAGAAATAGGAGAAAAAAAGAGACCTCGAGAGGAGATTTCATGTTTCTTGAAGTGGGTTTCGGGTTTTGTGATTGACTGAGCAGGTAGTAAAATGAAAAGAGGTGGAAAAAAGAAGAAAAATTGATGTATAAGAATGTGAAAGGGGTTTTGTAAAGGACTAATAGAGCTATTTAAGTTTGATGTGCAAATCATAAATGAAAAAGAATCGCTTTTTTGAATACCTTTATCTGGTGGTGCTCATTTGACGGCATCTTAAATGAGATTTTACTATTTAGCTTGGAGGAGAGGGAGGTGGGAGAACTCACTGGTGGAATGTTATAAAAATTGAATGATGATGGATATATATATATATATATATATTTTATTTATTCAATTTAATAATAATTAAATAAAAATTAATTAAAAGGAAAATTATAAAAGAAAAACTTATATGTCAAAAAAGTCGTAAAAGTCGTTAAGAAAATATAAAAAATAATTAAGTTATTATATTAAATTTGCACCTAATTAAACTTTCATTAACGATTTTTATAATTGACCACGTTGAATTAACGAAAAAAATCATATAGTGACATGTGGTAACCTATAATTTAATATAATTTTTTCATAAAAATATTAAAAATCATAACAATTATAACAATATATAATAAATATTGAATATTTAAAATATTAAAATTGATATAAACTTATTAAAATTATAAAAAATTATAAATATTATAAAAACATAAAAATATCTAAGAAATTATAAAATTTATAAAATTAATAACATTTATTTAAATTTATAAAAATACATATGAGAGTTTTTGAAAATAATAAAATATTATAAAAATATTAAAATTGATATAAACTTATAAAAATTATTAAAAACAATCATAAAAACTTGAACTAGACCGGTTAGCCCGAAATCAACATGTTTGGAGAAAGCCATTAGACCGGTTTATCTAGGAACCGAGCGATTAAACCAATTTTTATTTTTTTAATACTTTTATCAAATCAAAATTTCATTATCCAATTATTCGCATATGTTAGAATGAAATATTCTAACCAAGGTTCCAGAACCGGACCAGTGGTTGAACCAACCAAGCCATCAGTTTACCAGTTCGAGTAATCTGTCCAGTTCAATTAAATAAAATATTAAAAAAATAAAAAAATAAAAACATCTTAAGAAAAGAAATATTGGTTCAACCGGCCTATTCCCAAGTTAACCGGTCTAATGGTTTTCTTCGAACCGATACGCTTACTGAATTCGGTCTAATTGGTCCAACTGGTTGGTCCGGTCTAGTCCAATTCAAGTTTTTATGATTTTTAATAATTTTTATAAGTTTATTTTAATTTTAATACTTCTAATACTTTTATGATTTTTATAGAATTTTAATATGTTTTTACAAAATTTTAAATATTTTACATATGTTCTATATTTTTATAATTTATTAGAATTTTTTATAATATCTATAATATTTTTATAATATTTTATAGGTTTATATCAATTTTCATATTTTAAAATATATTTTTAATATTTAGTAATTTTTATTGTAACATCCCAAATTAGGGTCTAGTCGGAACAGTGGTTTCGACACCACAAATCCAAAATAGAAATAATCATTTTATAGATGTTATGAGGTCCATGATATATATGCATGCATGTGTGAAAATATCGATGAGAAATTTTACCGATAAAGTGTCCAATTTAGTTATTAAGACTAAATTGCAATAAGTGAAAAACATGTGTTCTAGTTGATTTAAGGGCTTAATTGTGACGAGATATGAAATTTGAAATCCTTATTTGGAAATTAGACCATTATATGTCATTATGGACAAAAATGGACATAAGAAGGATAAAATATCAAAGTTATAATGGAAGGGCATTTTGGTCTATTGGTTAATAAAAGAATTAAAAGGGAAAAATAGTAATTTGTGCCCATCTTCATCCTCCTTGGCCGAATTTCACAAGAAGCCATAGCTAGGGTTTTTTTCATCTTCCAAGCTTAAAGTAAGTGCATTCTAGTCTCGTTTTTAATGTTCTTTATATTTTTGAAATCCTCGTAGCTCGATTTAGCTATTTCTACCTTTAATTTGAGCTAGGGTTTATGTTCAAAAACATACCCATGACTGACATGCTTGTGCTTTGATGTCTAATGGAAGGATATGGAGGTTTGAGGTGTGATAAACAACTTTTACTAGGTGGTTTTTGGTGAAATTGATAAAAAAGGACCTAATTGTAAAAGTTGTAGAAACTATGTGTAAATGTGTGAATAAATGAAAAATGTGGGTTGGTATAAAAGGGAAAATGATTCGGCTAGGCTTGAATAATGAGAAAAATGGGTATTTTTCATTTTACGAGCTTAGAGGCAATTTTATAATTTTGTAAAACTTTAAGGGCAAAATTGTAATTTTTTCATGTTGTGATTTTTGGACTGAAATGAATAATGCGTGTATTAAATAAGCTAAATGTACTATTATAGATCAAGAGGAATGAGGGATAGACCTTGACCGAGGAAAAGGCAAGGTTGTGGACTAAATCGCAAATTTGTCATATTTTGCACTGAGGTAAGTTGTGTATAAGTAATTCAAAAACTCCAATATTACGTATTTAATATTTGACATTATATGATACATGTATGTATGCTTTAATAAAAATTGACTTGTGATGATCCAATGGAAATTTAGTGATAGCCTCGTGTCTCAGAAGCTCGGGTGACCCAAAGGAATACTTAGGACTTGGATGTCGAGACACTGTGCTAAATGTGCCTGTGTGAGACTATGTCTGGGACATGGCATCGTTGATGATATATGTGCCTGTGTAAGACCATGTCTGGGACATGGCATCGGCGATGATATGTGTGCTAGTGTAAGACCATGTCTGGGACATGGCATCAGCGATGATATGTGTGCCAGTGTAAGACCATGTCTGGGACATGGCATCGGCGATGATATGTGGATTCATGTAAGACCATGTCGGGGACATGGCATTGGTACTTTAATTGGTGTATGACAATCTCGAGTGTCCTTTAGTATTCCGATGGTTCAATGGGCCATTCAAGATGTTGGGTTAAGAAGTGGAGTGATATGAGTAAGAATGTATGGTACAGGTATGTACACAAACCTCATGAGTATTGAACTCGATTCATGATGGGAAATTTAGCATAAGTAGAAAGGAGTAAGATAAGCTTGATGTTTAATGACATTTACTGTCAATTTTGACTACGTTCATGTGTGTAGTATGATATTGTGGTGATAACTGATAATATGTTTAATCCATGAATATCTTAACTTATGTTGTTATTTATTTACATGCAACTTACTAAGCCCTGTGCTTACCCATCTCTCCTATCCCTTTTTTTTAGCATCGTCAAGCTAGCTCGGGGATCGTGGACGTCGGAGCTTGAGTCACACTATCAACAAATCTTTTGGGGTATAATTAGTTTACTACATTTAAGTATGGCATGTATAGGGAACTTAGTATTTTGTATATGTGTCATATTTGTTAGCCAAAGTGATGGCTCCTTTTTGTATATTATTCCATTTTGTATATGGCCATGAAATATGGCTCATATTGATTATTGGGTTGAAATCCCTAAATATTGTTACATGCATGAGATGTGTTATTACTTTTGTGGTCAGTTCCAAATGGTTGATAAAATGTGAAATTTATGTTTGATGGATAAATGATGCCAATTGGTATGGTCAATATATTAATAAAGGTAAAGAAATGTATTGAATGAACTTAACAGGTCAAGGAGTCCCAATTAGGTAAACTTGATATGAATTTATCATGCATGAGTTAAAGCTATGGATGTCTAAGTAACCCTTTTATGCCATGTTAACCACCATTGGCATGTGAGTGTGTGTTGGGGTTATTAAGGGTGACAAGAGGGCTTGGAAAATAACTTCAAAGTTGTCCACACGGGTAGACACATGGGCATGTGTCTAGGCCGTGTGCGACACACAGTTAGCCTATGGGCGTGTTGTAACACCCCAAACTCGGCCCAGACGTTATGGCCGAATCTGACGTGCCACATTGGAGTTGAAAACCCACGTTCCGTTTTAGTGTTTTAAAACCATACATTTTATTGAGTTAACAAAGTGTATGGAAGCCGGGCACCGGTAGGTATCCGAGACAGAGGAGGTGAGCCATGAAGGTCGCTAAGTACCAAGCTCTTTAATTGGATCCAATCCTAGACATGCCCACAACCATAGCCACACTTTGTTATATCGAGTTTAAATTTGTTTAAGTGGACGTCTTTGATAAATCGATTAATCGTGGTGTTGAGATATTTTGAAAACAAGTACCATTTTGAAAACACGTCCTAAGTCTAGCCCATTTGAATAATTATTAACCAATTTTTAAAGTTATTAAAATTAAAATAATTCTGAAAAGAAATAAAAGGAAAGTTAAAATTGGCCTTATTACAACCCAAAAATAAATAATAATTAAAGGAAATTAAATGAAAACCAACACTTCTCAAAGCCATTAACCACTAATAGCAAACATTTAATTGTTTCATTTCATTGCACAATTAAATACCTATATACAACCTCCTTACGGACCCCCACTCAAGGCCCAATACTTCTAGGCCCAAATTGGGTGTTACAATTATACTCCCTTAAAGAAATTTCGTCCTCGAAATTTCCAACTATCAACTAATCAGTATTACTCAAGTCAAACCTCTATGCTTCCGCTACGCACTCTAATTAAAAATAATTCTTAGTACGACCCGAACATCTAATTACCAAAGTAAAGAAACATTTATCAAGCACGCATACAATTCAGTAACACATATTTAAATAAAATAAACTTGGCGATCCCGAGCTCGATGCTCCTTGGACCCACATCTAAGACATGCTCCTGTCTTCCTATGGCATTCACCGGATGACGTCCGTTGCGATCTTTGCAGATTGGATAGTTTGGCCGTGCCTTAACATGTTTCACAGAACGAGGCTTGGTTTTCTAAGAACTAGAATCCTTCCTTTTTCTTACACTCCATGCACCCTGCTTGAAGCGTTTCCCTAATTTCCTTAAGTTTGGTATCCAATACTTCCTCTACCACTTTCCTTACTAACTCGGCCAGTGCCTCAGCACCATGCTCCGAGTTACCGCAACCAAGTTGGTAGACTTTGCTTACCCTCGAATCCATATCAATACTCTACATTACCAGTACACATATCAATTAACTACAAAGATCTCAAAAATTTTACTATTTATTCATATGTCTTATGCAGAGATAGTATTTTAAAGTTTCTATTTTCACGTAATCATAGCCTAGCTACGATCTCGGTATTCTAGAGTTTTAGGGTTGCCCTAGTCATAATGTCATGATATGGTCTCAGTTCTATCTACAATAATATCTTAATACAAGTGTAATATGAGGAACTGAAATACTTACAGACTTGGTGCCGGGGATTCAGTGCGCCACTTCTTTCTCAATCCATTTAAAACTCGAAAACCATATTTTTTATCACCGAAAATAGAAATTTAAAAACTTTGATTTGAAAACACCCTTTATTTTGAAACTCTTGATTTAAAACAAAAAACTTGGACCATTTTAACATATATACTCATAAAACATCTTTAAAATGAACTTTTCAAAACCATTTCCAAAATACCCTTCTTAGGCCTAAATTTTTGAAAAATTTTGGACCCGATCCACAGCCGAGTTGTTGCAACTTAGCTCTGATACCACTAAATGTAACACCCCAAACCCGGCCCAGACGTTATGGCCAAATCTGACGTGCCACATTGGAGTTGAAAACCCACGTTCCGTTTTAGTGTTTTAAAACCATACATTTTATTGAGTTAACAAAGTGTATGGAAGCTGGGCACCAGGTAGGTATCCGAGACAGAGGAGGTGAGCCATGAAGGCTGCTTAAGTACCAAGCTCTTTAATTGGATCCAATCCTAGACATGCCCACAACCATAGCCACACTTTGTTATATCGAGTTTAAATTTGTTTAAGTGGACGTCTTTGATAAATCGATTAATCGTGGTGTTGAGATATTTTGAAAACAAGTATCATTTTGAAAACACGTCCTAAGTCTAGCCCATTTGAATAATTATTAACCAATTTTTAAAGTTATTAAAATTAAAATAATTCCGAAAAGAAATAAAAGGAAAGTTAAAATTGGCCTTATTACAACCCAAAAATAAATAATAATTAAAGGAAATTAAATAAAAACCAACACTTCTCAAAGCCATTAACCACTAATAGCAAACATTTAATTGTTTCATTTCATTGCACAATTAAATACCTATATACAACCTCCTTACGGAGCCCCACTCAAGGCCCAATACTTCTAGGCCCAAATTCGGGGTGTTACACGTGTAGTCCGGCCGTGTGTCCCCTACACCCTAGTTCTACAAGTCAATATGCATGGTAGTAAACACACGGGTAGAGACACGGCCATGTGTCTCAGCCGTGTGGAGGACACAGCCTTAGGACATTGGCGTGTGCCCAGGCTGTGTGAAGCCTGCACCTTAAATGCGAAAATTAAATTAGCCACACGGCCTAGTGTACGGGCGTGTGACTTGGCCATGTGATATTAAATTTATGCTGACGTCATAAATAGAGAGTTACACGGCCTGGGGACACGGGCGTGTCCTTGTGTCCACACAGGCGTGCGACCCTATTTTAAGAAATCTTTTTTTAAAGTTCTCAGTTTAGTCCTGAACTGCTCTCGATGTATGTTTTGTTCCTCGTAGGCCCACATAAGGGACGATATACATGTTCTAGAATAAATTTTAATTTTGAACGAAATTTTATGGCCCGATTTTGTATAATAGTGTATGCTCAAGTCTGGTAATGTCTCGCATCCTGTCCTGGAGTTGGACACGGATAATAGGTGTTACATTTATATTTTTTAAAATTTATTTTAAAATATCTAGTAATAAATTTATCAAATCAAAATTTCATTATCCAACTATTAGCAAATGTCAAAATGAAATATTCTAATCAAGGCTTTAACCACCACCAAACATGCAAACATTTGGACCAGAAATACTGCAGTAAAAAGATAAATAATTAAGTATTGGTGTCCACAAGCATACGGGTGAAATTGTAATATAGTGAAGTGTTACAACGTAACACTCCGAGAAGTATTCTGAAGATCGTGTCCAAGGGAGGTTGAATTAAACTAAAATTCATTTTTTCTACACTAACTAGACAGTATTAACCTAAAATTATAGTATGCAAAACCTAATCAAATTAAGTAATGAAAATAACATAAAGTAAAACTAAATAAGACAAGTTGACAATCGAAATTAACTCAATTAATTAAGTAGCAGATTAACTCATGTCAATGTTCCTAACTAACTTCAAAATTTGAATTTTAGCGAATTAACTATTAACTAACTAGTTATTACCTTTCAGCCTCTAACCAATTAATTAATCGACCAATACTTACTTATCTTTCGATCTTACTTTTTTTGACTTGGATAAATTGTGATTACTTGGTAAATTTATCTTTCGACCTCATTTATCCTAAATTACTTCTT
This sequence comes from Gossypium arboreum, assembly GCF_025698485.1. Taxonomy (NCBI): domain Eukaryota; kingdom Viridiplantae; phylum Streptophyta; class Magnoliopsida; order Malvales; family Malvaceae; genus Gossypium; species Gossypium arboreum. Next base: position 60,756,538 of record NC_069082.1, read on the forward strand.
AGGGTCGTCAATCCTAGGGTTTAATCATACATAATTTAAGCAAACTAAGTCAAAAATAAACCCTAATTATTTTGTTAATTACTCTCACATCCATTCATTAATATTATCCAACAGGGTAAAATTGCAATAAAAATTACGAAATTTGTTATCAATCGCTCAAAATTTGCATGAATTATCAGTCTAAAAGTACTAAAGATAACTCTATATTCCAGAGTAATCAGAACGTTATCCAATAATCGATTCGAGAAAGGGAACTCAACCTTCTGTGTCGGGATTTCATGTTTCTTTCTAGTTTCATTAGCATTAGCTATTGTCGCACTATTGTCACAGTACAATGTGATAGCTTTTTTCGTACCAAGAATAACTTCAAGATTCGTAAGGAACTTTCGAAGCCATATTTGCTTCTTTTATAGCGTCAAAGCAACCACATATTTGGCCTCCATACTGGAGTCAACAGTATAGCTCCGCTTGACACTTCTCCACCGAATGAACTCGTCGCCTAGGATAAAAACATAGTCCAATGTCAATTTCCTCGAATCCCTACACATTTGGAACTCATGATCAGTATACTTGATAAGAATAAGATCTCCTTTTGGATACACAAGTATATAAGCTCTCGCTCTCTATAAACACTTGATTATATGCTTAACTGCTCGCTAGCGTCTTGGACCTAGATTAGCTTGGTATCTACTCACCAACCCCTCTACAAAACAGATATATGGACGTGAGCACAACATAGCATACATGAGACTTCCTACTATATAAGCATAAGGAACCTTTCTTATGTTTTCTCTTTCTTCCAAGAAAACCAGAAACCATAAGGGGATGAAGCACATTGCTAGAAAATATCATATCATAAAGGAGGCAGTTGTAGATGGAATCCTGGATATGGTCAAAGTCGAATCCGAACAACCTTACAAACTGTTTTCAAAGATTACTTGTGAGGGATTTTAAGAAAAATGTGGAGAGAATGGGAATATGGAATATGACTCATTTACTTCATTAGGGCATATGGGAAACTGTTGGATTTCGTGCCCTAAGTGTAGTATATTCGTTTGTATACTTATAATTTTTTCGAACAGATTGATTAATAATTTTTTTATGGATTACATTAATATTATTTGTATAATGTCATCATATGGTTTTTGAATCTAAAGCAAATATTAGCTCACTCGTTGTCCAATGATTAACTAATATTAATTGGTATTACGTGGTCAAATCATAATACGAAAAGACAACTTATTGTTAGATCGTCAGTACACCTTGTGGCTCAACGAAAAAATATTCCGATGATCATCAACCAAGGATCCAAGTATGAGGAATGAATAGGGTTGAAACAGGATCAGAAATATACCTTTAGCGATCTGATTTCTTTCGGGGTGCCAATTCTAAGCCACAACAAAATCGTCTTAGCCTCTACATAGTCCACCTAGTTAAGCACGAACAACAAAACCTTTTGTACTTTTTTAGAGAGAATTCACATTAGCTGCTAGACCTCTTAAATTTTTCAGAGAGAATATCAACTTCCATAAATATTAACTTTAGAAAGTAGTTGCGAATCGTATTCACTAGGCGATATTGTCCACCAGGTTTTACTATCTGTTAAGCGATACAGTTTGCCAAAGATGTATGTAGGAGTGTATAAGCCCAACGTATTTGCTTGAAGTCTGTTCGTTTTAACCATAGGGTGTGACCTTGTAGGTTCTTGTAACATTAGTAGTAATACTAGAACATTTCTAATGTTACAACTAATGAGTGGCATCTAGCAATGTATCATTGCTACCCAAGTTACAAGAAGTTGTGATTTGACATAAACTTTTTGTGATAAACTTTTCATGTATTATATCCTTTTATCATTTATATCTAGATTGGACACAAGTCATGGTATAGTCACACTTGTATAGTCCAATATCATATTTCTTAATATTTTGAGTAGACTACAATAAGCAAACAAGTGTGATATCTCATCTTACACTTATTTGAGCATGACCATGCATTTTTAGTCTCACTCCTTTAAGTGGCGCCTATGATATTACTCCTATTATGTAAGAGAGATAAATCCTATCTTGATCAATCATATCCCACTACATGGATTATGGTATATCCAACAATAACCTTTATAGTACAACCTGTTAGGGTAGACATTTGACTGTATCAAAATACAAAACTCACGATGTGGGGACAATGGTGATCTCAAGTCCGAGGATCATATACATGGTTATCACTTTGAGTAGTGTTTCTGACTGTTACATAATAATCCAAGAAACATACTTAATGTAGGTCAGGTAGTATATTGGTCTTTAACACATACTCATGTATTAGTATGTGTGGATGCCTAAAGAATTAGATTCATGTATTTATTGGAAGGAAATCCATGTTCTTACTAGTTGATCATGATCACCCCATGGTGGCTTGATTTAATGGATGTGGGAATTATTGTTGCAACAACTTACAAATGTTTTTCAATGTTTAATGTAAGAAATATACATCATCTTAGTGTATATCGTAATGTTGCAAAATGCTTTCAAACATTTTCCTAATACAAAGATATTAATATATGAATGTTTTATTTTTAGTTTGAAAACTACAGCAACTCCCTTATTGAACATACTCATTGAAAACAAACTGAATAGAAATAACTATAAGGAATGGAAAAAGAACCTGATAATTGTTTTGAGCTATGGGAAACTTAAAATAGTTCTTGATAATAAGTGTCCACCGGCCATTCGAGCTGAGGCTAGAAAATGTTGGGAAGAGTCTGATGGGATAGCTTATTGCTATATGCTGACAATGTAACACTCCTAACCCATATCCGTCGCCGGACTAGGGTTAAGAGGCATTACCGAACATATCTGAACATTTCACAATCATTTCACTAACCATAAATCATACATTGTCATAACACAATCAAATGTCATCTCAAAGTCCCTTAATTAGGTCAAATAGACCTTAAACATACTTTAGGAATAGGTCGAGACTAAACCGAGCACATACAAAATTTTTCAAAACTTAAACATTTTTCAAAGTTATAAAGGTTGCACGCACGTGTGAGCAGGTCATGTGCCTCACACGGCATTAGACACGCCCGTGTGTCTAGGCTGTGGAAAAATAGGGCATACATATTGACTTGCCCACACGGCCACAAGACACGCCCATGTGCCAAGCCATGTGAAAGTTAGGGAGGCTACTAACTTGGGTCACATGGCTAGTCACACGTCGTGTGTCTAGCCTGTGCTCGAAACTAACTTGGCCACACGGCCTAACATACGCCCGTGTGTGTGATCATGTGGTTTGCCCAGGCTTATTTTGAAATGGCCATTGAGCAATACGACTGAGACACACACCCATGTCCCAGCCTGTGTGGGAAAAAATAGGCCATTTACAAGGCCATAATGCCACCCCTTAAGGGTCCTCCCTCCAATTAACAAATAGGCATCAATTGCATATTAAATTTTCAACCAATTCATAACCAAAACATACAACAATCATACCATATCATTATCAACCAATCTAATGCTTAATAACCATACCAAATTATGCCAAATCATAAGACAAAATCATATCTAAACATTTGTTTCCTAACTTCATTTCATTTCATTCATTCTCATGCCAAAATCTAACCAGATTCTAAAATAGGCAAATATCAAAAACTTACCAAATTGACTAACTCTCTTGGTCATCCATAACACATCACATAGACATTATTGAATCACATAATTCATACCAAAAACTCATTCGTATATACAACCAAAACCAAGACAAATCACATGGCTGGATATACACATTGCCAAACATATTTACAAATTTCTAGCCTATACATGCCATACTTCAATATATACATTTTCAAAAGGTACCAAAATAGAGTTTGATAGTGTGGTGATGATCCTTGATGATCCCTGAGCTCTAGTAGCTTTGATATCTATAAAACAGTTGAAAACACACACAAAGTAAGCTTTCCAAAAGCTTAGTAAGCCATATACAAATAAACTTATCACAAATCATAACTATAAACAAATAATTTGTATGAATCATGGCATAACTCAATGTCAAGTTCATATTTCTCATTTAGCTCAAATAATCATAACCATTTGCTCATATGTTCATCACATTTCCACATAATACAAACATATTACATATGTTCACACATACATGCATATGCTTACCTTTCATTCTCAATCTTAACATACATTTCAAACGTACTTGAATCGGATACATGCTCACATAGTCATATATTTTCTCGGAATGCCTATTGAACCGTTCGGAATCAATAGGATACTCGGATTGTAACACCCCTTACCTGTACCCGAGACTGGGACAAGGTACGAGGCGTTACCAGACACATACTCAGACACTTTCAAAAAATACAGGTTATAGAATTTCATTCTAATTTAAAACCGACCAGAAAACATCATAGTGTCCCGATTATGGACCTACAAGGTCCAAAACATACATTAAAAGTGATTCGAGACTAAATCAAGAACTATAGAAAATTTTAGAAAAATTACTAGGGTTATACCTCACACGCCTGTGTGGAGGCAAAGCACACGCCCGTGTGTTTAGGGACACGCTCGTGTGTCCCACTTGTGTTGAATTATTTGGATTTGTTTTTAATTTTGAACCTATAGGGATTTTTACAAGGCCAAGCACATGCCAGTGTCCCTGGCCCGTGTCCCTCACATGACCTAGACACGCCTGTGTCATCGCCCGTGTTCAAAAACCAGGACATTCTATTTATGACATCATTATTTATTTTGAGGCACACGCCCGTGTGCTAGGCCATGTCCTCCACACAGTTGAGACACACGGCTGTTTCTCTACCCGTGTGTTTACTACCATGAAAACTGACCTAAAATTTTAAGTACAAGGGACACATGGCCAGGAAATACGCCCATGGGGCTGACCGTGTGTCACACATGGCCTAGACACATGCCCGTGTGTCTACCCATGTGGACCTTTTTAGGGCTATTTTCCAAGCCTTTGGTCACCCTATTTCATTATACACACTTAGAGACTTCAATGGTATTTAACATGGCCTAATTATACTCTTAAACAACCTTGACATAAGTCATTGCATGTTAACCTCATCTCATCGATTTAGTACATGCTAAATTATCCTTTTCGTATTAGGGATTAACATAGCACATTTTACAATTTACATTTAGGCCATATTATAACCATATACCATTCTTTGCTATGTCCACTCTCAAATTATTAGGTCCCATTTCAATCATCCATTCATGATAAGCCTCATCATCATATCTCATGAAACATTTAAACATAGACATGCATCATCAGTAGGTTTACATCCTACATCAATATGAGCTATATCTCATGGCCATATACAAAAGAATAAGTATACCATTTAGGCCCTTACATTGGCTAGCCAAATGACATATATAACAAAATAACCAAAAATCCTATACATGTCATTAAACAAAATAAAAGTATCTATATACCAATGCAGAACTAGTCGATAGTGTGTTGATTCTCTAATTGTCTTCCAATCTTCATAAGTCCACGAGCTTTGTAAGATAGGGAAAAAAGAAAAGGGTAAGCATTTATATGCTTAGTAAGTCCAGATAACTGGAAAGTAAACTTACCGGTTAATTAGCATACAACCATATTTAGGCAATAATTCCAACAAGCATGAAATAGTTTCCCTATCACATACACTCAATCATCAAGTTAGTCTCATAACAATACATCATGTTATTAGTCTTAAATGAGCTCATCAGTTCAATATTTCCTTTTCTATTTCTCATGTTAATCCCGTTAAATTCCTCGAAAATCTCAATGGATAGCCCAATTACGTCAATTTATACAAGTGATCGTTTCAAGAACGCACTCCCGTGAACCTTATATCTTACAGCAGGATTACCAGTCCAGGCTAAATCCTCCGTATTAGCAACTCATAGAGCAATATCTGTAACACCCCTTACCCGAGACCGTCGTCGGAGTCGAGCACGAGGCGTTACCTGACTTAACTTACTAATTCGGGGCATAAAATTTGCTTTTAAAATTAATTTATTTACATTCATTCAATATGTCCCTAAAAAGGGCCCTCGAGACCCTAAAACATGCAATTGAAACGGTTCGAGACCAAGCTGAGAACACTAAAAATTTTCCAAATACTTAGACAAATCAAAACATTTATTTCATTATTCCTTATAAAACTGCCCACCTGCATCATAGTCACTAAATAAATAATAACTCGAGTCAAAAAACTCAAAATTTAAATTCGTGAATTTTCCCTGAAACTAGACTCATATATCTTCTTACTAATTTTTTCCGAATTTTGGTCTAACCAATTAGTACAATTTATTAGTTCTGCTTTCCCTATTGCCTTCGTTCGACTACTCTGACCTCTCCTCACTACAAATCAATTTTCCCCTTGTAATGTCGTTTGTTTCTCTTGAAAGTAGATTCACTGAGGAATCTAGAAATATAAACTATAAATCCTAATTATTTTTTTACAATTTTTAGTGAATTTATATAGTCAGAACAAGGGATTTAGAAATAGCTCTAACCCTGTCTCACTAAAATTCAAATATCTCTTAATATACACTTCTTTTGCTTACTCTATTTCTTTCATATGAAAATAGACTCAATAAAATTTAATTCTATATCTCATTCATCACCACATTCCATTTCTACTATTCTTGGTGATTTTTCAAGATCACGTCACTGCTGCTGTTCAATACTGTTTTAATGCTAATTTCATTTTTTCATGATTTCTTTGTATTAACTACCATTTAGGCATACATAACACCAAACATGTTCTTCATTAGCCATTTCAATAGCTAATCATTATCAAATATTTACATACCATTCTTTAGTCATATCATAAGGACATACACACAAAATGGCTAAGTCCCTATACATGCCATAAACTAGAACGTTTGTAAACGAAGATACCTATTTGGTAACTTGATAGTCGATAGTGTGAAGTGATCTCTGACGACCTCCAACCCGAGCTTGATTTTAAGTACTCTGAAACATGGGAAAGTGAAAGAAGTAAGCTTATAAAGCTTAGTAAGTTCACATGTAAAATAATAAGCATTAGCAATCAATTTAGCTTACTACTATGCTGTCATAATTTGCTTAAATAATGTTTAGTTCTTACTTTCCCATCTTACTCATCAGTAACCTTACCAAAGGCTCAGAAAATAAAAGGCACCTTACTTAATAGCTTGCTTACATACCTGCAACATCTCACTTAACACATGAGTACTCTTTCATAATATAGGCATATTGCCATTCATGTCATAAAGTGTCACAAGAATAACTGAAAACTCATCACTTACTTAATACTTGAGAATCTCAATTACTTACAATCTCAATATTAAATAAGCCTTAAATGCATACCTGTATTCTTTCTTCATGTTCTCACCTTGTCGTTTCTTTGACTTACTCTTTGGATTACTCGGGAACCTTTTCCTTTTTGAACTTACCATTGCCATGTCTTGACATGGTCTTACGTGGTTTCCTTGCCTTATGAACTCACCAATGCCATGCCCTGGCATGGTCTTACATGGGAACTTTGCCTTATAGTAGCTCATCAATGCCATGTCTTGACATGTTCTTACATGATTTTCTTGCCTTATAGAACTTATCAATGTCATGCCTTGGCATGGTATTACATGATTCCCTTGCCTTATAGAACTTATCAATGCCATGCCTTGGCATGGTCTTACATGGGACCTTTGCCTTATAGTAACTCATCAATGCCATGTCTTGACATGGTCTTACATGATTCCCTTGCCTTATAGTAACTCATCAATGCCATGTCTTGACATGGTCTTACATGATTCCCTTGCCTTATAGAACTTATCAATGCCATGCCTTGGCATGGTCTTACATGATATCCTTATCTTACCAAATGCCATGTTCCAAACATGGTCTTTCAAGGGATCCTTGTTGTACCAAATGCCATGTTCCAAACATGGTCGTACATGGTATCCTTGTCTTAGTGCCAATGCCACATCTTGATGTGGTCTTAGATGGAGTCCTTAATCAATGTCGATGCCATGTCTTGACATGGTCTTACATGGTATCCTTAACCGTCAATTCCTCCTTAAATGCCATGTTATGAACATGGACTTTTCTGTCAGTTCTTCCTTAATTGCCATGGTACAACCATGGACTTTGAGATATCAATGCCTTGTCAAGTCATAACTAAAACATACTTGCTCAAAATCTCAAGGTTAGTCGCATAACTCAATAATAACAATACTAATAATAATAATTGCATAATAATAAAATGCTACTCAACTTACATACTTACATTCTCAATCTTATCATCATCAACTTGACTTATTCTCATCAAACTATGCTAGTCAATACTTTCTTATTATCATACAAAGCCATAATACAAAATATGGTCTTACCTATAAATTATACAAGTTCTCTTTCCAATATCGAATTATTATCGAACATTAATCATTATATCTAAAACTCAATATTAAAGTATTTATAGCCAAAATATCAATTTATCATTCAAATATGCATAATTAAATGCTTATTAAACATATACCTCGATACCAAAACGACCATTTTACCAACTTTCTCGATTTTTGATTTTTCTCCCGTTCTAAGTCCAAATCTCACTTTCCAAGATCTAAAACATCATATTTCACTTATTTAATTAATGTAATATTCAAAACATTCCCTAACTCAAACTTTGGAAAAATTACAATTTTGCCCCTAAACCTTTACAGAATTATGATTTTGCCCCTAGGCTCAGAAATTAAAATTTATCCATTTTTCTTATGTTTTAGGACACGCTGAACATTTTTCCCTTCTATGGAAACGTCAAATTCCCATTCTATCATGTACTTATGAACATTAGGTATTTTTACTGATTATGTCGTTTTACTCGTTTTCACTTAAAATCGCTTAGAAAAAGTTGTTTAACATAATTTCAAGCTTCATATTCTACCATAAAACATCAAAATAAACACATTTAACCTATGGTTATTTTTCCAAATATGAACCCTAGAATGAATTATTGCTAGAATAAGCTAAATCAAGTTACCGGGACTCCAAAAAAGTAAAGAACATTAAAAATGAGGCTAGAACGGACTTACTATTGAGCTTGGAAGGCTTGGAAACCCTAACCATGGCTTCCCCCATGCTATATTCGGCCCCCATGAAGAAGATGGACCAATTTTGGCTTTATTTTCCCTTTTTAATTCTTTTAATTACTAAATGACCAAAATGCCCTTAAAGGCTTTTCTTTCAAATTTGTCCTATTCTTCCCCATTTTTGTCCAAACTTAAATATAATGGTCTAATTACTAAATAAGGACCTCCACTTTAAGAACCCATTTCAATTAAATCCCCTTTATCATCTAGAACACACATTTTGCTAATTTTACATTTTAGTCCTAATTATCAAATTAGGCACTTATACATAAAATTTCTTCACGAAATTTTCACACAATTATTCAATCAATGAATAAACCTTAAAACTTAATCGGAATAATTTTTTTTGACCTCAGATTCATGGTTTAGCAACATTATTCTGTTTAGGCCCTATTTCGGGATGTTACATTTCTCCCCCCTTTAGGGATTTTCGTCCCCGAAAATCTTACCTACAAATGGATTTGAAATTGATTTCCAACAGCACTTTAAAATTCTCATTAAGCCTTGGCATACCCAACATTTTACTTCTTAAACTAAGGCTCTGAACTGGAATACCTGCTGATAAGTAACTGGCCTTATTTTATCATTACCCTCATACTCTCTAATGAAACTCAACTAAGTCTTCTTTTCTTACCAAAATGGAAATTCTTTGCCACTAAGGTACTTTAAAGAAAATACTTGTTTCTCTTTTGAGTGTCAATAGTCTTACCTTTCGATTCTGTATACAATTTTTGATAATCTGCCTTTGATTTCTGTAATTAATTTTCACTTTCCTCTAATCTTTTCTGCTCAATTTAATTCTGCGAATTTCTCTTCCTCAATTCAACTATCAGTACAAAGGTGACATGTAGTAACATTTAGCAATCTCATGGTCAAAACTTATTGTAGCTTTCTTCTGAAGTGACGGTGCAACCCTGGATTTCTAACCATAACAACTAAAATTTACACTCTGAATGAATTGACAACCTCAAAATGAATAACTCAAATAATTTCAATAGAAAAAATCATTCGTACTGAGAAGAATACACAAACTTCTTCGAGTAATCAACCATAGCTCATTTAACCTTTCGGTGATAATGCTAATTATGTTGCACAATTTTTCGAAATACCCTCACATTTTCACACAAACATCAATACTAACTGTAATAGGTTCTAAGATACTTGAAAATCAAATTTAACTCTCTAAAAGTTCAGGTATAAGATTCAAAGTCTGGTACATAACATTTCACACTCTTACTAGTATAACTAAATCAAGTAATCATCCATCTTTGTACTTCTCAAATAACCAAATAATTATCACTATGCTAGGCATCATAACTGTTGCAAAATCTCTTGATTTCTCATTAACACATTTCTAGAAACCATAAACTCTTTATTCAAACCAAGCTGGATCATAATGGATACTTCAATTATCAATATCTTCAACTGTTTATACTTTATTAGCACGAATTCAAGCCAAACTAAACTTCATACAATGAGAAATTTAACAATCAGACAACTTGGGTTGGCAAAAATATACCTCTGATGCAAACATTCTAATATGCGTATACAACTTTATACCATAACCTCTAGAATATGTACTATTTACTCGGGTCATTTATCTATTTATACATGAAAAATCAGCATTTACCTCTGAAGCCATGAATAATTCAGACATACATATAACTCAATCAACTGCTCAACCGAATCAGTCTCAACTAAAAGACAATAACTTTTCAAAAACTGTTCTTCTCTGTGCTGTCATGATATATCAAACATACATTCTATCGTGATTTCTTCAAAGAGCTAATCACAAATCATTATTACTGCATAACTAGAAAGAACATAGCATTCGGTCTTTAACTTACTGATATATATATCAAGATTATGTGAAAAATGAAAATCAATACACATGTCTGAATTGAACTACATTGAGGCCACAATACTCATACTACTCAAAAATCATAATGCCATAATAAGACTAACTTCTCAATTACTTTAGTAAATAATGTCCCGGGTGAATCTTGATCATTTGAGAGATTGAAACACAAATTTCAATAACAACTAGTGCAAAAGCAGAATCTTTATACCTTTGATAACTATACCTCTGTACTTTCATTATCAGGCCCGAACTCATAATCATCATAAACATACTCATAATAAGAAGAAACCATTTTCATCAATAGAGCATTTTCTGCTAATGTCTCATGGCTGATACTTTGAACAGTAATTTATTAATAAAACCGAGATAATAAAATCTTAGAAAATGGAGCTACATAGAATTCCTGGTAACCACATCTCATGTAGAACAGTTAAGGTTTCAATAGCATCTCAGAAAATTTCTAAAAGGAAAGGATAATACTCACAAGCACTGGGAACAACTATGACAGAAGCCATAAAATTTTCCTTTACTTTCATTAAGCAATAGTTAACAATACAGATCACTAACATCATAGAGATCTTACTGTCAACCTTCCATCTGCGTACTGAAGTAGAAAACTGGAATAGATAGAGCAATATCAATCACAGCTCAAACAAACTATAATGCTTTCATTTGTCTGTAAATTTAACTAACATTCTCATACTGCAGGAATTGCATCTATGATCTTGCATATATTTATATATATCTCTGAAAGTAAATGTACATATATAATAGTCAGAAAAGATGTTTTTATAATTTCTTAACTATAAACTCTACTTTCAACTATTAATACGGCTCAATTATTATTCCTCTGTCTAATCCTGTCATTACTGAATTCACATTATCCCATTCACAGTTGGAATTTATTCGGAAGAAAATCTAGCAATCATATACCTTACACATCATACTTGAATGAGTGCATTAGCTGAGCCTGACCTTTCTTTTACTGTGACATTTCAGTTATCCAGATGATTTTATTATTAACCTGGCATCCTTTCTGCAACTGCGTTCATTTGCTAAATCATTCTCGACTTTGATTACATCGTAAATCTGTCACTGAACTCTTTAGTTTTCCACTTTAGCCTATTCAATCTGAATTTCATGAAATCTCATTCTGAATTACCTTGCTGATAAGGGGGTGAGGTTGTAACACCTCTGACTTACCTCTGACATACTCATGCATAAAACTTAACACTCATCATATTAAAATATTATCACAATTATACAATTTGCTTCAAGCAACTTAAGATGCACGTTCATAATACAATGACTTCATGATCATTTTATGCAAATTAGTGCACTTATAAATGCATTCATAAAGCTTGAGTAAAATTACTCATAGCATTCACTTAACTTCTCTAGTTTTACATATGGCATCATATAAATGCCAATTTAACATGAACACTTATCTCAATATAAACTTTCCTTTCATCTTATCTCATCTTTCATATTTCCCGAACAATTCTTATTCACAATTTATTCATTATCATATAAACATCATGAACCATTATCCTTACATTTTATGAGCCTCAACTCATCATAAACATACTGTCTGTACTATTAAACTTAGCTCGGTTGGAGTACGTATTTTATATTTGGGTCGGGAGTCGTCACACTATCATTGTTCAATATGACATGTATAGCTAGACTCTTCCTTATACTGAATATTCCAAGAACTGATTAAACCTTTGCTCTGATAACAAAAAATGTAACACCCTTTACCCGAGACCGTCGCCGGAGTCGAGCATGAGGCGTTACCTGACTTAACTTACTAATTCGGGGCATAAAATTTTCTTTTAAAATTAATTTATTTACATTCATTCAATATGTCCCTAAAAAAGGCCCTCGAGACCCTAAAACATGCAATTGAAACGATTCGGGACCAAACCGGGAACATTAAAAATTTTTCGAATACTTAGACAAATCAAAACAATTTATTTCATTATTCCTTATAAAACTACCCACTTGCGTCATAGTCACTAAATAAATCATAACTCGAGTAAAAAAAATCAAAATTTAAATTAGTGAATTTTTCTTGAAACTAGACTCATATATCTTCTAACTAATTTTTTTCCATAATTTTTGGTCCAGCCAATTAGTATAATTTATTAGTTAAAGTTTCTCGTGTTGCACTGTTCGACTACTCTAACCTCTCCCCACTACGAATCAATTTTCTCCCTGTACAGAATTCAAATAACCATGCTGTTTGTTTCTCTTCAAAGTAGATTCACTAAGGAATCTAGAAATATAAACTATAACTCCTAATTCTTTTTTGTACAATTTTTAGTGAATTTATAATGTCAAAATAGGGGATTCAGAAATTTCTCTGACCCTGTGTCACAAAAATTCAAATATCTCTTAATATACACTTCTTTTGCTTACTCTGTTTTTTTTCATATGAAAATAGACTCAATAAGATTTAATTCTATATCTTATTCATAACCTAATTCCATTTATACTATTCTTGGTGATTTTTAGATCACGTCACTACTGCTGTTCAATACTGTTTTAATGCTAATTTCATTTTTTCATGATTTCTTTGTATTAACTACCATTTAGGCATACATAACACCAAACATGTTCTTCATTAGCCATTTCAATAGCTAATCATTATCAAATATTTACATACCATTCTTTAGTCATATCATAAGGACATACACACAAAATGGCTAAGTCCCTATACATGCCATAAACTAGAACGTTTGTAAACGAAGATACCCATTTGGTAACTTGATAGTCGATAGTGTGAAGTGATCTCCGACGACCTCCAACCCGAGCTTGATTTTAAGTACTCTGAAACATGGGAAAGTGAAAGAAGTAAGCTTATAAAGCTTAGTAAGTTCACATGTAAAATAATAAGCATTAGCAATCAATTTAGCTTACTACTATGCTGTCATAATTTGCTTAAATAATGTTTAGTTCTTACTTTCCCATCTTACTCATCAGTAACCTTACCAAAGGCTCAGAAAATAAAAGGCACATTACTTAATAGCTTGCTTACATACCTGCAACATCTCACTTAACACATGAGTACTCTTTCATAATATAGGCATATTGCCATTCATGTCATAAAGTGTCACAAGCATAACTGAAAACTCATCACTTACTTAATACTAGAGAATCTCAATTACTTACAATCTCAATATTAAATAAGCCTTAAATGCATACATGTATTCTTTCTTCATGTTCTCACCTTGTCGTTTCTTTGACTTACTCTTTGGATTACTCGGGAACCTTTTCCTTTTTGAACTTACCATTGCCATGTCTTGACATGGTCTTACGTGGTTTCCTTGCCTTATGAACTCACCAATGCCATGCCTTGGCATGGTCTTACATGGGACCTTTGCCTTATAGTAACTCATCAATGCCATGTCTTGACATGTTCTTACATGATTTTCTTGCCTTATAGAACTTATCAATGTCATGCCTTGGCATGGTATTACATGATATCCTTATCTTACCAAATGCCATGTTCCAAACATGGTCTTACATGGTATCCTTGTCTTACCAAATGCCATGTTCCAAACATGGTCTTACATGGTGTCCTTGTCGTAGTACCAATGCCACATCTTTATGTGGTCTTAGATGGAGTCCTTAATCAATGCCGATACCATGTCTTGACATGGTCTTACATGGGATCCTTGCCTTACCAATGCCATATCTTGACATGGTCTTACATGGTATCCTTAACCGTCAATTCCTCCTTAAATGCCATGTTATGAACATGGACTTTTCCGCCAGTTCTTCCTTAATTGCCATGGTACAACCATGGACTTTGAGATATCAATTCCTTGTCAAGTCATAGCTGAAACATACTTAGTCAAATTCTCAAGGTTAGTCGCATAACTCAATAATAACAATACTAATAACAACAATTGCATAATAATAAAATACTACTCAACTTACATACTTACATTCTCAATCTTATCATGTCATCAACTTAACTTATTCTCATCAAACTATGCTAGTCAATACTTTCTTGTTATCATACAAAGCCATAATACAAAATATGGTCTTACATATAAATTATATAAGTTCTCTTTCCAATATCAAAATTATATCTGAAACTCAATACTAGAGTATTTATGGCTGAAATATCAATTTATCATTCAAATATGCATAATTAAATGCTTATTAAACATATGAACTTACCTCGATACCAAAAACGACCATTTTACAAACTTTCTCGATTTTTGATTTTTTCTCCCGTTCTAGGTCCAAATCTCACCTTCCAGGATATAAAATATCATATTTCACTTATTTAATTAATGTAATATTCAAAACATTTCCTAACTCAAACTTTGGCAAAATTACAATTTTACCCCTAAACCTTTACAGAATTACGATTTTTCCCCTAGGCTCGGAAATTAAAATTTATCCATTTTTCTTATGTTTTAGGACACGCTGAACATTTTTCCCTTCTATGGAAACGTCAAATTCCCACTCTATCATGTACTTATGAACATTAGGTATTTTTACTAATTATGTCATTTTACTCGTTTTCACTTACAATCGCTTGGAAAAAGTTGTTTAACATAATTTAAAGCTTCATATTCTACCATAAAACATCAAAATAAACACATTTATCCTATGGGTATTTTTCTAAATATGAACCCTAGCATGAATTATTGCTAGAATAAGCTAAATCAAGTTACCGAGACTCCAAAAACGTAAAGATCATTAAAAATGAGGCTAGAACGGACTTACTATTGAGCTTGGAAAGCTTGGAAACCCTAACCATGGCTGTAACACCCCTTACCTGTTACCGTCGCCGGAACAGGATACAAGGTATTACCAGAACATAACACATACCATTAAACATAACCGAGATAGAAATATGTCATCCAATTTGATAGTGCATCGTATAACATATGTCTTGAACAATATTAGCCAACTTTAATGGCTTGTACAAAGTAGCTGGTCGAGTACTGTAACTAATATTTTAAACCTAGACAAATATGGCACGTAACAAAATAATTAAGCCTACTATACATGCCATAATTCAAAACGTTTAGTTCAAATACCCTAAAGTATGATAGTGCGGGTAGATCTTTACGATCCTTAACTCCTGAGCAAGCTGGAGGACACTATAAGACAAAAGAGAGAAAACAAAGTAAGCTTATAGCTTAGTAAGTAAGTATGTAAATACTAATTAAAGAATCTAACATGTTTACACAACAATTCAAGTATATCTACTTTAACTTAACTATTCATTCCACTTTGATTAAGCTGTCTCTGCTGTGTCATATTCACTAAATAAATCATAACTCGAGTTACAAAACTCGAAATTCAAATCCATAAAATTTCCCTGAATCTAGACTCATAAAGCTTCTTGCTAATTTTTTTCTATAATTTTTGGTTCAGCCGATTAGTACAGTTTATTAGTTAAAGTTTCCCTGTTACACACTCGATCGATCGACCTCTGTTCACTACGAATTGAATTTCTCTCAAGACACAATTCAAACAACCCTGAAGTCTGTTTCATTTAAAACTAGTCTCAATAAGAAATTTAGGCATGTAAACTATATTTCTTAATTTGCTTTGTACAATTTTTAATGTGTTGGAACAGGGGATCACGTATTCATCCTGAGCAAGTCACTTACAATTGTAAATATCTCAAAATATAGAATTCCTTTGCTTGCTCTGTTTCTTTTATATGAAAGTAGACTCATTAAACTTTAATTTCACATCTCATTCAACCTCTAATTATATTCCTCCTATTTTTGGTGATTTTTCAAAATCACGTCACTGCTACCATCTAAAAATAGTTTTAATGTTAATTTCACTCTTTCACACAGTCTTTATGCTAACCTCATTTTATCTTATAAATGTATATACCACAAATCATTTTCACCCCATTTCATTCACCATAAGTGTAGGTCCAAACCACAATATCACCACAAAACCATCCCGTTGAACAATTCGGATCAATCATCGATATTTAATGGTATCAGCACACAGCCCCACCATCATACTTCATTTAGTTCGGCTCTCTTGTACACATGGTGAACACTTAGTACCACTTATGCAACCTAGCCGATTTGTCTCGTAGCTCTCTTGTCTACATGGTGTCCTTCACTTGGAATCACCCATGCAACCTAGCTACATTTATCTTTCACGTAGCTCTCTTGTCTACATGGGATACATCCCGTATCACACATGTGACCTAGCTACTACATGGTGTCTCGTAGCTTTCTTGTACACATGATGTGCACTCAGCATCATACATGTGACCTAGCTACGCTCCCTCTATTCATTCGATCTCTCCGAATGTTCAACCGGGATCTCTCTCTCTATATTTATTTCCATTCTTCCAATAGTCGATTTATATTTTAACATCAGCTAGTATATTTATATAATAGGCTGAAATATAAGAATGTACATGAAATTTTGTAATATTTACATACAAACTTACCTTGGTGCAAAATGTGGAAATTTTGCAATTTAGTCCAAAACTTTTTCCTTCCCCGCTCGAGGTCAATTCGCGCCTTTCTTGATCTATAATAACACATTTAGCTCATTTAATACTCATACTATTTATTTCAATCCAAAATCACATCATGGAAAAATTACATTTTGCCCCTAACTTTACAAAATTACAATTTTGCCCCTAGGCTCGGAATTTAATTTCAGCCCTTATTCTTATGTTTTATGATATGCTGAACATTTTCTCTTCTACAACAACATCAAATTCTCACTCTATCATATAGTTATGAACAATAGGTATTTTTACCGATTATCTTGCTTTTACTCGTTTTCACTTAAAACCGAGTAGCACAAGTTGTCTAACATAATTTAAAACCTCATATTCTATCATAAAACATCAAAATACACAAATTTCACCTATGGGTATTTTTCCAAATATGAACCCTAGGTTAAATTATTACTAGCATAAACTTAATCGAGCTTCCGGATTCCAAAAGCGTAAAGAACATTAAAAGCGGGTTTGGAATCACTTACTATGGAGCTTGAAAGTTGAAGAAACCCTAGCTATGGAGAGAGGAGAATTCGGCAGCAACTAAGGAGGATGATGATCAATTTTGTGTTATTTTTCCCATTTTATTTCATTTAATATCCAAATGACCAAAATGCCCTCCTTACTAAACTTTCAAAATTCCTTCCATGTCCTAATTTTGTCCATGAACTTAAAATTGGTCAAATTGCTATTTAAGACCTCCTAATTAATATTCCAAAACAATTTCATACTAAAAACTTCCGGGATGCAAATTTTGCAACTTATTCGATTTAGTCCCTACTTTCAATTTAAGCACTTTAGGCATAGAATTTCATCACGAAATTTTCACACAATCATGCAATCATATCATAAACCCCAAAATAATTATAAAACAATTATTTCTATCTCGGATTTGTGGTCACGAAACCACTATTCCGATTAGGCCCTAATTCGGGTTGTCACAATGGCTTCCCCCATGCTATATTCGGCCTCCATGAAGAACATGGACCAATTTTGGCTTTATTTTCCCTTTTTAATTCTTTTAATTCTTTTAATTACTAAATGACCAAAATGCCCTTAAAGGCTTTTCTTTCAAATTTGTCCTATTCTTGCCCATTTTTGTCCAACTTAAATATAATGGTCTAAATAAGGTCCTCATTTTAAGAACCCATTTCAATTAAATCCCCTTTATTATCTAGAACACATATTTTGCTAATTTTACAATTTAGTCCTAATTATCAAATTAGGCACTTATACATAAAATTTCTTCACAAAATTTTCACACAATTATTCAATCAATGAATAAACCTTAAAACTTAATCGGAATAAAATTTTTTGACCTCGAATTCGTGGTTTCGCAACCACTATTCTGTTTAGGCCCTATTCTAGGATGTTACAACATCGGGATTACCAATCCAGGCTAAATCCCTTTTAACGAAAATTGCTCTCATAAGCTTGGATCTAAATTGCTAGTGCAGGCTAAATTTAGTCCTCAATCGGATTACCCGTCTAGGCTAAATACTTTGTGACAGCCTTAAAACGACCCTAGTCGGAATGTGATTTCGGGACCACAAAACCGAGGCATAAAAATAATTTAATATTTATTTTATTGCCTATAATGTGTGTTAACTCATGTGTGACATTTTTGATGTTTTGATTTAGAGTTATAAGTGTGAATTTCACTAGAAAGGACCTAGTAATAAACTTTGAAAGTATGATGGGGAAATGTGTGATGACTAATTAAAGCATGCATGCAAAACAATGGACTTGCATGTCAAATTTCCCTCCCCCAATAGCTAGTGGCCGGCCATGACAAGGAATTATGGGCAAAATCATGTCATGAAACATGTTTGGTAAGTGGGTTATGTAGGAATAAATAAAATAAGGAGTATGAAAAAAAAAATGTGTGTGTGAAGGCTTTCCCCCTCCCCATTGCTGTGTATTGAAGAAAAGAAAAGAAAAAAAAAATTTGTTCATCCATTTTTTTCTCTCTTGACCGAAAATACTAGAGGAAGAAAGGAATTTTGCTTCATGTTTGGTTTGGAAGAGGATTAGGAAGAGGTTTGGCTATACTTGCATCAAGATTAAGGTATGTTTGAGGTTGTGCCATGAGATTCATGCATGTTTTTAGTTGCTAGCTTGATGTTCTTGTTAGCCCATGGTTCAAATCCTTGCTATGTCATGGGAATGATATTCGGCCAAGGTGGATGTGGTGTTAATGCCATTGCATGCTAAATATCAAGCTTGATAATGATACATTTAATGGGGGGGTTGAGGACTCTTAGATTTTCTTTTAGCATTTTTGAATGAGATACTAAGTTCTTTGTTTAACCATGACCAAATTGAAACGGTATGGTCTTTGTGGTGTATTCGGCCATGGTATATCCATAAGTATGATTCATGCATGTTGCATGGTAAGTAAGATTTAAGCTTTGGATATGTGTATATATTTGGATATAAGCCACTTGAGAATCGGCCCTTGCACCTACATGAATATATGTTTGCACATGATGTATTGGTATGACATATATACTATTTCAAGTGTATATTTGCTTGTGATGATGTTTCGGTTATGAAGTAAATGAGAGATGTGTATTGAGCTACGATATGTAATGCGTTAGTTAGTAAAATGTATGCTGTTTTTGTGTGGTATTAAGTGTATAATTGGCCTCAACATGGACATGCATATTCGGCCACATGAAGGGAAATTGATGTGCATGCATTCGGTTAGAGGCAAGCATATTGATGCCTATTCTTGGCTTAGAAAATTCGGCTAAGAGGAATATTAACTAATGTGTTGAGTTCGATTCATGATTTCGTACATATGCGACTTTGATGCCTAATGAGTATATATATTGACTAAGTACCTTGAATTCCTCTTTCGATGCTCAAATGATTAAATCAATTTATTTGTCAAATTAAGCTCAAGAGCAAAGGGGAGCTAAATCCGATAAAGGGAAGGAAAAAGTAGTCGAGTAGCCGTCGAAATCGCTCGACAACATCCAAGGTAAGTCTTCGAGTAATGACCCTACTTGAATTATATTGAAATCATGCTCCTTGTGTGTGTGGCTATTGAGCCAAAATTGTAAAGGTTGGATAAATATTTTTGTGTTTGAGCCTTAGTAACGAAAATGAATTATGGATGTGTCGTGATTATTGATATATGTGTAAATGAACATTGGAATGTTATCCGGGCTAAGTCCCGAAGGCAATTGTGCTAGTAATTATATCCGGGCTAAGACCAAGGCATTCGTATGAAGTTGTTATATCCGGGCTAAGACCAAGGCATTTGTGCAAGTTACCAAATCCGGGTTAAGACCGAAGGCAATTGTGCGAATCACTATAACCGGCTATGTCCCAAGACAATCGGCGAGTCGCTATATCCGGTTAAATCTCAAGGTACGTGATTCGAAGTGAGAAATCTTGCTGTAAAAATTTCAGTTTATACACTTGTGAAAATTCCAGCAATGAGGTATGTTTGTATGTGCTTGAATTAGTTGAGTCCTTACAAGTAAGTATGCGCTCAGTTGATAAACGAGCTACCGGCCTTTGGCTAAGTTGTTCTTTTGTGTATGAACATAAGGGTCGGTAATGTGAAGTAAGTATGATTATGAGAATGTGTATTAATAAAGTGATTCATTTAGCTATGTGAATGTAATACTTTAGTCAAAGCTGATTTCATTGCTTGAGACTTACTAAGTATTAAAATGCTTACCCCGTTGCTTTGGCTCTCTGTTTTATAGGTTTCGCTCGTTAGCTATCGGATTCGGGATCAACGAAGTCGAAGTCATCCACACTATCAAAGCCCCCATTTTGGTACAATTTTGGTTGAACTTTGAAATGGCATGTATAGGACTACCCTTTTGTTGTAGGTCATGTACCTTTTGGTTTTGTGTAAACTTGGATAGCCATGCGAAAATGGCTTATATACGTTTTTAGCATAGTACTATAACCGTTTGTATGTTGATCATTATGAGGTATGGAATTGTTTTGAATGATTAGCCATTGGAATGGTTAATCATGATCACACTTTGTGCTATGTATGCAAAAAGGGCCAATTGAATCATGGAAATCATGAAATAGGTAAAGCCTACCTTAAAGGCAGATGCTGACAGCAGCAGTGACGTGGATATGAAAAATCACTAAAAATAGTAGGATCGGTATTAAATAGTGAATAAATCATGTAAATGAACCTTGATGAATATACTTTCATATGGAAGAAACGAAACGGTCATATGAGTTATATGTTAAGAGATATTAAAGTTCTCGTGAAACAGGGCCAGAACGGTTTCTGGATCCCCTGTTCCAACTTTGGAAATTCATTGTAAATTAACCAGAGATAATTAGGAGTCATGCCATACATGTATAGATTCCTATCAGAGTCTAGTTTCTATAGAAACAAACTTAATCAATATTGAAGCCCTGTACAGGGAGATATCCAATTCGTAACGCATGAAGGTCAGTGTAGTCGATCCCTGCAACAGGGGATACTTTAACTAATAAACTGTACTAATTGGCTAGACCAAAAATTCTAGAAAAAAAATCTGTAGATGAACATATGAGTCTAGTTTCAGGGAAAAATTACGAAACTAATTTTCGAGCTTTGAAACTCAAGATATGATTTTTAAGGTGACAGTGATGCAGTAACCAGCTTGTCTGGAAATTTCTAAATGGACTGTGAAAATAGTTAAGTCTGTGTGCACCTTGTGTTCGACTCCGGTAACGGACTCGGGTACGGGGTGTTACAATTTTATTGGTATCAGAGCTACGGTTTAGTCAATTCTAGGACTATCGTAATGCGTTTGGGTCTAGCTATACATGCCATTTTCTGTGATTATTTGATAGTGTGGTGATTTCTGACGTTTGAATTTGTGTTTGTTTATCGTAATGGATCCCGATCCCAACCGAGCGATAGCTGATGATGTAGAGAGTGTGGCGCCTACTCCCGCACAAGGGATAGCGCCGACGGACTCTCAACCTGTTGCTAGCAATCCGAATGATGAGGCTAGGCAAGCCTTTTATAGCGTGATGAATGATTGGTTCAACCAATACATTCGAACTAATACGGCTGTTCCACAACCTCCATTCCCAACAAACACAGCCCCCGCACCTACAATGCCTCCGGTAACTGACCAAATAAGGTCAAATAAGCCCCCAGTTGATAGAATCCAAAAACATGGGGCTACTGAATTTAAAGCTACGGATAGCGACGATGCCGAGCAAGCTGAATTTTGGTTGGACAACACTATCCGGGTACTCGATGAGCTATCTTGTACACTCAATGAATGCCTAAAGTGTGCTATCTCCTTGATACGTGATTCTGCCTATTATTGGTGGAGCACTCTGAATTCTATTGTGCCCCGAGAGCAAGTAACTTGGGAGTTTTTCCAAACTGAGTTTCGGAAAAAGTATATCAGTCAGAGATTTGTTGATAAAAAACGGAAGGAATTTCTTGAGCTTAAGCAAGGTTCTATGTCAGTTACTGATTACGATCGAAAATTTGTTAGACTTAGTAGATACGCTCGGGAATGTGTTTCATCCGAGGCTGTCATGTGTAAATGCTTCGAGGATGGGCTGAATGAAGACATAAAAATGTTCGTTGGCATTCTTGAAATACGAGAGTTCGTAGGTCTTGTCGAGCGAGCTTGTAAAGCCGAAGAGCTTAGAAAAGAAAAACAAAAAGTTGATGTGGGAACTGGAGAGTTTCGTAAAAGATCCTCGGGAAAGTCTCTTCAACATGCATCGAAGAAATTTAGAGATGAGGTGGGCCGGTCTAGAGGCACTTCGGGCCTTTTTAGACGAGATCGTGATCGACCCACAATGGGTACACGAGGCACTTGCCGCCGGTGTTGGGAATGAACGTCGAGACGAAGCGAGTGTCGACATTGTGGCAAATGGCATTCGGAAGTCTGAGGTTCCGTGGATCGCTCTGTTACAAGTGCGGATCGGTCGACCACTTTATTAAAGATTGCCCGAGGTTGCTGAGCAGAATACAAATCGAGTGGGAAACCGGGTGCTACCACCGCTCGAGGTAGACCATCCGGAAATACGGGCAATGCTAGTGGTGGTCGAGAGGATCTAGAGATGCTACGACCAGATCCGAGGCTCGCGCTCTGCTAGGGCTTATGCCATACGCGCGCACGCGAGGATGCTTCTTCGCCGATGTTATTACGGTACTTTCACTCTCTTTGATACTAATGTGATTGCTTTAATTGACCCCGGTTCTACTCACTCTTATATATGCGAAACCTTAGCATCCAAGAAGACTTTACCTATTGAGTCTCTCGAGTTCGTAATTCGGTGTCAAATCCTTGGGTCGTTACGTCGTTGGTCGACAAAGTGTGTAAGAAATGTCCCTAGTAATTCGAGGTTCTGTTTCCGGCGGACTTGATGCTTTTGCCGTTCGATGAATTTGATGTTATTCTTGGGTTGGATTGGTTGACCGTGCATGATGCGGTTGTGAATTGCAAAAGCAAGACTATTGATTTGAGGTGCGCAAATAACGAGATGATCCGAGTTGAATCTACGGACTTGAAGGGTTGCCGGTGTAATATCATCAATGTTGGCCCGAAGTATGTAAGAAAGGGTGCGAAGCATACCTTGCGTATGTACTTGATGATAAGGAGTTAGAAATAAAACCGAATCATCTTGGTGGTTTGTGAATACCGGATGTTTTTCGAAGAATTACGGGTTTGCCACTGTTCGGAGATAGAGTTTGGTATTGAGCTTGTACCAGGACCACACCGATTTCGATAGCTCCGTATCGTATGGCACCAACGAATTAAAGGAGTTGAAAGCTCGGTTGCAAGAGTTGGTGGATAGAGGTTTTGCTCGCCGAGTTTTTCACCTTGGGGTGCACCGGTGTTGTTTGTGAAAAGAAGGATGGAACCATGAGGTTGTGCATCGACTATCGTCGACTTAATAAAGTGACAATAAAGAACAAATATCCGTTATCAGCGTATCGATGATTTGTTCGATCAACTAAAGGAGCCTCGGTGTTCTCAAAAATAGATTTGAGATCGGGCTATTATCGATTCTTAATTCGAGATTCGGATATACCCAAAACTGCCTTCAGAACGAGATATGGTCACTACGAGTTCTTAGTGATGCCGTTTGGGCTCACTAATGCCCCTGCGATATTCATGGATTTGATGAATCAGATCTTCAGACCGTATTTGGATCGGTTCATAGTTGTGTTCATTGACGACATCTTGGTCTATTCAAGAGATGAGACCGAACATGCGGAGCACCTGAGATTAGTGTTGCAAATTTTACGAGATAAACAGTTATACGCTAAATTCAGCAAGTGTGAGTTCTGGTTAAGAGAGGTTAGCTTCTTGGGTCATGTGGTATCTGCATCGGGTATTCGAGTCGACCCGAGTAAAATTTCAGCCATACTTAACTGGAAGCCTCCAGAAATATTATCGAGGTTCGAGCTTTTGGGACTTGCCGATTACTACCGACGGTTTGTAAAAGGATTCTCGATGATAGCCACACCCATGACGTAAACCGCTTGTAAAGATGTCAAGTTTGAATGGACGGAAAAGTGTCGAAAAGTTTCGACCAATTGAAAACTCATTTGACTAAGCTCCAAAGATTACTAGTACTGACTGAATCGGCAAAGAGTTTGTCATCTATAGTGACGCCTCCTTACTTGGATTAGGTTGCGTATTGATGCAAGAAGGTCGAGTTGTGGCCTACGCGTCGAGACAATTAAAACCACATGAGAAAAACTATCTGACCCATGATCTCGAATTGGCTGCCATCGTATTCGCCTTAAAGATATGGCGACATTACTTATTTAGTGAGAAGTGCCATGTGTATTCGGATCACAAAAGTCTCAAATATTTGATGACTCAAAGAGAGTTAAATCTGCGACAAAGACGTTGGCTCGAGTTGTTAAAAGATTATGAGCTCGTCATTGATTACCACCCGGGAAAGGCTAATGTGGTTGCGGACGCCTTAAGCCGGAAATCGCTGTTTGCTTTACGAGCGATGAATGTACACTTGTCTATTCTACCCGACAATGTGTTAGTAGCCGAATTAAAGGCCAAACCATTGTTAACTCATCAAATTCGTGAAGCTCAGAAAGTTGACGATGAGTTGGTTGCAAAACGGGCTGAGTGTGTTCTGAACAAGGAATCGGAGTTTCAAATTGATGATGACGATTGTTTGAGGTTCAGAAGTCGTCTATGTGTTCCAAAGAATTTGGAACTCATTTCGATAATTCTGAACGAAGCCCATTGTAGCCGAATGGCAATCCACCCGGGGAGTACGAAGATGTACAACGATTTGAAACGTCGGTTTTGGTGGCATGATATGAAACGAGACATCTCCGACTTTATTTCGAGATGTTTAATATGTCAACAAGTGAAAGTGGAACATCAAGTGCCTTCAGGATTACTTCAGCCGATCACGATACCCGAGTGGAAATGGGATCGAGTCACAATGGACTTTGTGTCCGGACTGCCATTGTCAGCGAGCAAGAAGGATGCGATTTGGGTTGTTGTTGATAGACTGACTAAGTCGGCTCACTTTATCCCCGTGCGTACGGATTTTTCATTGGATAAACTAGCTGAATTATACGTTTCTCAGATTGTGAGATTACACGGGGTACCGATTTTTGTTGTGTCGGATAGAGATCCGAGATTCACCTCGCGATTTTGGAAGAAATTGCAAGAAGCTTTGGGTACCAAGTTGCATTTCAGACCGCCTTTCACCCCCAAACCGATGGTCAATCCGGCGGATAATTCGGATACTTGAGGATATGTTGAGATGTTGCATCCTCGAGTTTAGTGGTTCATGGGAGCGGTATTTACCTTTGATTGAATTCGCCACAACAATAGTTTTCAATCAAGTATTAAGATGGCGCCTTACGAGGCCTTGTCTTGGCGTAAATGCCGTACACCATTGTTTTGGACCGAGCTCGGTGAAAGCAAAATTTTCGAGTGGATTTGATTAAAGATGCTTTGAGAAAGTAAAAGTAATCCGTGAAAATCAAGATAGCCTCCGATCGTCGAAGTCGTACGCGGATTTGAAACGAAAGGACATTGAGTATCAGGTGGGAGATAAAGTGTTTCTTAAGGTTTCACCTTGGAAAAAGATACTCAGATTTGGCCGCAAGGGCAAGTTGAGCCCGAGATTCATTAGGCCGTACGAAATCTCCGAACGAGTTGGCCCAGTTGCGTATCGTTTGATTTTGCCCCCTGAACTCGAAAAGATTCACAACGTCTTCCATGTTTCAATGTTTCGACGCTATAGATCTGATCCGTCACATGTAATTAGTCCATCAGAGGTTGAAATTCAAGCCGATATGAGTTATGAAGAAGAACCGATTCGCATCCTAGCTCGTGAAGTGAAAGAGATGCGAAACAAAAGGGTTCCATTAGTAAAAGTGTTATGGCTCAAACACGGGATGGAAGAAGCTACTTGGGAACCCGAGAACTCTATGAAAGAGCGATACCCAAATCTATTTACCGGTAAGATTTTCGGGGACAAAAATTTCTTAAGTGGGGGAGAGTTGTGACAGCCTTAAAACGACCCTAGTCAGAATGTGGTTTCGGGACCACAAAACCGAGGCATAAAAATAATTTAATATTTATTTTATTGCCTATAATGTGTGTTAACTCATGTGTGACATTTTTGATGTTTTGATTTAGAGTTATAAGTGTGGATTTCACTAGAAAGGACCTAGTAGTAAACTTTGAAAGTATGATGGGGAAATGTGTGATGACTAATTAAAGCATGCATGCAAAACAATGGACTTGCATGTCAAATTCCCCCAATAGCTAGTGGCCGGCCATGACAAGGAATTATGGGCAAAATCATGTCATGAAACATGTTTGGTAAGTGGGTTATGTAGGAATAAATAAAATAAGGAGTATGAAAAAAAAAATGTGTGTGTGAAGGCTTTCCCCCTCCCCATTGCCGTGTATTGAAGAAAAGAAAAGAAAAAAAAAAATTTGTTCATCCATTTTTTTCTCTCTTGACCGAAAATACTAGAGGAAGGAAGGAATTTTGCTTCATGTTTGGTTTGGAAGAGGATTAGGAAGAGGTTTGGCTATACTTGCATCAAGATTAAGGTATGTTTGAGGTTGTGCCATGAGATTCATGCATGTTTTTAGTTGCTAGCTTGATGTTCTTGTTAGCCCATGGTTCAAATCCTTGCTATGTCATGGGAATGATATTCGGCCAAGGTGGATGTGGTGTTAATGCCATTGCATGCTAAATATCAAGCTTGATAATGATACATGTAATGGGGGGGTTGAGGACTCTTAGATTTTCTTTTAGCATTTTTGAATGAGATACTAAGTTCTTTGTTTAACCATGACCAAATTGAAACGGTATGGTGTTGTGGTGTATTCGGCCATGGTATATCCATAAGTATGATTCATGCATGTTGCATGGTAAGTAAGATTTAAGCTTTGGATATGTGTATATATTTGGATATAAGCCACTTGAGAATCGGCCCTTGCACCTACATGAATATATGTTTGCACATGATGTATTGGTATGACATATATACTATTTCAAGTGTATATTTGCTTGTGATGATGTTTCGGTTATGAAGTAAATGAGAGATGTGTATTGAGCTACGATATGTGTCGTTAGTTAGTAAAATGTATGCTGTTTTTGTGTGGTATTAAGTGTATAATTGGCCTCAACATGGACATGCATATTCGCCACATGAAGGGAAATTGGTGTGCATGCATTTGGTTAGAGGCAAGCATATTGATGCCTATTCTTGGCTTAGAAAATTCGGCTAAGAGGAATATTAACTAATGTGTTGAGTTCGATTCATGATTTCGTACATATGCGACTTTGATGCCTAATGAGTATATATATTGACTAAGTACCTTGAATTCCTCTTTCGATGCTCAAATGATTAAATCAATTTATTTGTCAAATTAAGCTCAAGAGCAAAGGGGAGCTAAATCCGATAAAGGGAAGGAAAAAGTAGTCGAGTAGCCATCGAAATTGCTCGACAACATCTAAGGTAAGTCTTCGAGTAATGACCCTACTTGAATTATATTGAAATCATGCTCCTTGTGTGTGTGGCTATTGAGCCGAAATTGTAAAGGTTTGATAAATATTTTTGTGTTTGAGCCTTAGTAACGAAAATGAATTATGGATGTGTCGTGATTATTGATATATGTGTAAATGAACATTGGAATGTTATCCGGGCTAAGTCCCGAAGGCAATTGTGCTAGTAATTATATCCGGGCTAAGACCCGAAGGCATTCGTGCGAGTTGTTATATCCGGGCTAAGACCCGAAGGCATTTGTGCAAGTTACCAAATCCGGGTTAAGACCCGAAGGCAATTGTGCGAATCACTATAACCGGGCTATGTCCCGAAGACAATCGAGCGAGTCGCTATATCCGGTTAAATCCCGAAGGTACGTGATTCGGAAGTGAGAAATCTTGCTGTAAAAATTTCAGTTTATACACTTGTGAAAATTCCAGCAATGAGGTATGTTTGTATGTGCTTGAATTAGTTGAGTCCTTACAAGTAAGTATGCGCTCAGTTGATAAACGAGCTACCGCCCTTTGGCTAAGTTGTTCTTTTGTGTATGAACATAAGGGTTGGTAATGTGAAGTAAGTATGATTATGGGAATGTGTATTAATAAAGTGATTCATTTAGCTATGTGAATGTAATACTTTAGTCAAAGCTGATTTCATTGCTTGAGACTTACTAAGTATTAAAATGCTTACCCCGTTGCTTTGGCTCTCTGTTTTATAGGTTTCGCTCGTTAGCTATCGGATTCGGGATCAACGAAGTCAAAGTCATCCACACTATCAAAGCCCCCATTTTGGTACAATTTTGGTTGAACTTTGAAATGGCATGTATAGGACTACCCTTTTGTTGTAGGTCATGTACCTTTCGGTTTTGTGTAAACTTGGATAGCCATGCGAAAATGGCTTATATACGTTTTTAGCATAGTACTATAACCGTTTGTATGTTGATCATTATGAGGTATGGAATTGTTTTGAATGATTAGCCATTGGAATGGTTAATCATGATCACACTTTGTGCTATGTATGCAAAAAGGGCCAATTGAATCATGGAAATCATGAAATAGGTAAAGCCTACCTTAAAGGCAGATGCTGACAGCAGCAGTGATGTGGATACGAAAAATCACTAAAAATAGTAGGAATGGTATTAAATAGTGAATAAATCATGTAAATGAACCTTGATGAATATACTTTCATATGGAAGAAACGAAACGGTCATATGAGTTATATGTTAAGAGATATTAAAGTTCTCGTGAAACAGGGCCAGAACGGTTTCTGGATCCCCTGTTCCGACTTTGGAAATTCATTATAAATTAACCAGAGATAATTATGAGTCATGCCATACATGTATAGATTCCTCTCTGAGTCTAGTTTCTATAGAAACAAACGTCATCAGTATTGAATCCTTGTACAGGGAGATATCCAATTCGTAACGCACGAAGGTCAGTGTAGTCGATCCCTGCAACAGGGGAGACTTTAACTAATAAACTGTACTAATTGGCTAGACCAAAAATTCTAGAAAAAAAATCTGTAGATGGACATATGAGTCTAGTTTCGGGAAAAATTACGAAACTAATTTTCGAGCTTTGAAACTCAAGATATGATTTTTAAGGCGATAGTGATGCAGTAACCAGCTTGTCTGGAAATTTCTAAACGGACTGTGAAAATAGTTAAGTCTGTGTGCACCTTGTGTTCGACTCCGGTAACGGACTCGGGTACGGGGTGTTACATACTTAATGCACCCATATTCTTTGGGAGGCTCGATCACTCAAGTAACACCCGTCCGGGCTAGATCCTTTCTATTTTGAGATCATCGGATTACTTGTCTTGGCTAAATCCTTTTCTGCAACACATGCAGGATCTCATGTCATGTAAGCTATAATTTATCCATCGGATCTCCCTTTTCTATTTCAACCGGGACATTTATCATCTTTCATTTACACAAGTACATTTCATGAATTATCATGCCATGAATATCTAAATTTTCATACATTCAAGAACATGCATGTTTAAGTATATTACGAGTTTACTTTGGGTTATACGAACTTACATAGTAATTATTTCGGTTTCGTATTTTGGTTATTCCGAAACCTTTTGTTTTCCACAGTCGACCTCTAAAATTGGTTCCTCGGGGTCTATATCAATAAAATTTGACTATTAATACATCACATTTTTCATTTTAGGATTTAAAACTCACCCCTGGGCAAAATGACCAATTTGCCCCTAACCTTTCACACTTTTACAATTTAGTCCTAAGGCTCGTATAATGAAATGCATGAAATTTCTAAGTTACCCAAGCCCAACCGAATATTTTTCTTGCCTATAGCAGCCCATATTTTCTTTCATTTCACATTTTTCTACCCATTTTCACAACTTTTACAAAATGGCCCCTTAAGCTATTTCCATGAAAAACCACTTAGTAAAAGTTGTTTACTGTCCTTTAAACTCTCATATTCCTCCATAAATCATCAAATCACAAACATCTCATGCAAGGGTAAATTTTTGAACATGAACCCTAGCTTGAAATATGAGTAGAAATAGAGAGAGCATGTTACGAGGATCTCAAAAATACGAAGAGCAATAAAAACGGGGCTAGGAAGCACTTACTATTGAGCTTGAAATGTTGAAAACCCTAGCTAAGGAGAGCATGAAAATTTCGGCAGCATGGAGAAGATGAATGACATGATTTTGGCTTATATTTCCCTTTTTATTCTTTAATTAACCAAATAACCAAAATGCCCTTCATTACTAAACTTCCAAAATTTTCCATGCATGCCCATTTTTGTCCAAAACTTAAAAATTAGGAAAATTACTCTTTAAGGACCTCTAATTAATAATCCATAGCAATTTCATACTAACTACTTTTTGAACCCAAGTTTTGCAATTTATTCAATTTGGTCTTTAAATTCCAATTGGACACCTTACACATAGAATTTCTTCTTGAAACTTTAACACATGCTTATTTTCATATCCTAGACCTCATAATGATCATAAAATAAATATTTTAATATTGGATTTGTGGTCCCAAAATCACTATTCCAACTAGGCCCTAATTCGAGATGTTACACGGATAGCTCGAAAAGCTAGTACAATGACAACGTCCCAGACATGGTCTTACATGTAATCAAATATCGATGCCACTATCTCACACAGGGTCTTACACAAAATCAAATACAATACCGATGTCCCAGGCATGGTCTTACACATAAATCATAAGTCGATGCCAATATCCCAGACCTGGTCTTACACGAAAACACATATTGGATCCTATGTCATGACATATGTATCCTAACTATTCCTATTGTTTGTACGAGGCTTTTCAGACATCGAAACAATGTCGATGCTTCCATAATTCCACATATTCATCTTCCAAGTCATTCATTTCATTTCAATAGCATATAAGCATAAATAAATTGATTCAAACATATTTATTTGTATATCAACTTACCTCGTACGGAAATGAATGGAAATGAGCAACTATTCAACGACTTTCGTTTTCCCTCGATCTAATTTCGTTTTCTTTGGTTCTTGATCTAAACAAATTCAAATTTAACTTTTTTATTCAACAAATCATTCAATTCAATCCATTAACACATATTTAGGGCATTTTACAAATTATCCCTCACATTTTCACATTTTAACACTTTATTCCCTAATTCATAAAATCACAAAATACACAAAATTTCCTTTTACACATGTTAGGCCAAATTTTCATAGTGTTCATATAAGTCCACATATTTCATTTATTTCACATTTTAGTCCCTCAAAATCTCATTTTTATAATTTAGCCCAAATTACTCAAATTTATCAAAAATTCAAAGACAAAACATAATAATCTAACACATATCTTTCATTTCCTATCATTTGACTTCATAAAACTCGTAATTTCATCAATGAATCAACTCAAAATCATCAAAAATTTCCAAAATTCAGACATGGGCTTGATAGAATACAGTGCAACGATCACAAAAATGTAGAAATTATAAAAAACTGAGCAAAACTCATACATTAATCAAGCTTGAAAGTACTCGAATGTTAAAACATAAGAACCCTAGCTTTTCTTTCTTCAATTTCGGAAAAGAATGATGATAATGGCCTTATTTTCATACTTGTTTTATTAATATTAACATACATTATCAAATACCATTTTTAGCCTTAATTAAAACATTATAAAATCACATATATTACGGCCATTAATTTCCATTAGCACATCCAATGGGTTAATAACAATATAAGGACCCCACATTTAATTAACCATAGCAATTAAACACTTTAACAAATAGAAAGCCACTTTTACATTTTATGCGATTAGGTCCTTTTATCATATTAAGCACACAAACAATCAAATTTTCATAAGGAATTTTCACACATGCTTAAACACATACTGTAAACAAAGAAAATAATATTAAATATTTTTTTACTCGGACTTGTGGTCCCGAAACCACTATTCTGACTAGGGTCTAAATCGGGCTATTACAACTCTCCCCTTAAGGGATTCTTGTCCCCAAAAATCTTACCGTTGAATAGATTCGGATATTATTGTTTCATAAGTATCTTCAGGCTCCCACGTAGTGTTGATGCCACATTACTTTTACTAACGAAATTTTCTTATTTTGCAGTTTTTTAACCTCGCGAGCTAGAATACGGATCGGTTCTTCTTCATAAGTCTTATCAGACTAAATCTCAATTTCAGACAGAGGAATCATATTCAAGGGATTGGATCTTTATCGTTGAAGCATCGATACGTGAAACACATTATGAATCTTTTCTAACTCAGGTGGCAATAACAATCGATAAGCAACCAACCCGATACGCTCGATAATTCAAACTCAATTTGCCTTTTCTGCCAAATTAGAGTACTTTCTTCCACGGTGAGACTTTCAAAAACACTTTATCACCGATCTCAAATTCAACATCTTTTCGTTTCAAATATGCGTAAATTTCTGACGATCAGAAGTTGCTTTAAACCTATCTTGGATCGATTTTACTTTCTGTTCAGTCTCTTTTACCAAATCAACCCCGTAAATCTTACTCTCACTGAGTTCAGTCCAATATAAAGGTGTACGTCATTTGTGACCATATAAGGCTTCGTATGGTGCCATTTTAATGCTCGATTGAAAACTATTATTATAAGCGAATTCAATCAATGGAAAATATTGTTCCCACGTACCTTCAAACTCAAGAATGCAACATCTCAACATATCCTCGAGAATCTAAATAATTCACTCGGATTGACCATCTGTCTGCAGGTGAAAAGTAGTATTGAAATGTAATTTCATACCTAAAGCCTCTTGCAGTTTCTTCCAGAATCATGAAGTGAATCTTGGGCCTCTATTTGACACAATAGACAATGGCACTCCGTGCAATCTCACAATATCAGAAATGTATAACTTAGCTAATTTATCAAGCGAGAAGTCAGATCGTACTGGAATAAAATGAGCTGATTTCGTCAATCAATCTATTACAACCTAAATCGCATCTTTCTTTCTCGAAGATAGGGGCAAACCTAAAATAAAATCCATCGTCACTCTATCCCATTTCCGTTCAGGAATCATAATCAGTTGTAACAAACTAGATGGCATCTAATGTTTAGCTTTAACTTGCTGACAAATCAAACATTTTGAAACAAAGTCAAAAATATCTCTTTTCATTTCAGACCACCAGTAATTCTATTTCAAATCCTTATACATTTTTGTACTACCCGGATGTACAGATAAACGACTATTGTGAGCTTCATTCAAAATCATCTAAATCAACTCTGGATTTCTCGGTACACAAATTCGATCTCAGAATCTCAAACAATTATCGTTACCAACTCTAAATTCTGAATCAGAATTCAAATTACACTGAGCTCGTTTTGCTATAATCTCATTATCAACCTTCTGAGCATCAATAATCTGCTGTAAGAACAAAGGTCTCGCTTTCAATTTAGCTAAAACCTAACCGTCATCAGTTATACACAACTGAGCATTCATAGCACGTAATGCAAACAATGATTTTCGACTTAAGGCATCAGCAACAACATTTGCTTTTCCCGAATGATGGTCAATAACAAGCTCGTAGTCTTTCAGCAATTCTAACCATCTTCTTTGTTGCATATTCAGATATTTCTGAGTCATTAGATATTTCAAGCTTTTACGATCAAAATATACGTGACATTTCTCACCAAACAGATAGTGGCGCCAAATCTTTAAAGCAAACACAATATTAGCTAACTCAAGGTCGTGTGTCGGATAATTCTTTTCGTGCGGCTTCAACTGTCTCGAGGCATAAGCTATGACTTTGCCTTTCTGCATCAAAACACAACCCAGACCATTCAATGAAGCATCACTGTAGATCACAAATTCTTTACCCGATTCTTGTTGTACTAACACCGGAGCTTCAGTCAATAGGGCTTTCAACTGATCAAAGCTTTTTTGACACTTTTCAAGCCATTCAAATTTCACATCTTTCTGAAGTAGTTTCGTCAATGGAGTTGCAATCATAGAAAAGCCTTTTACTAATCTTCGGTAATAACCAGCAAGTCCAAGAAAACTGTGAACTTCAGAAACATTTTTCGGAGGCTTCCAATCCAAAATGGCTGAAATCTTGCTCGGATCAACTCAGATACTAGATGCTGATATAATATGGCCTAGAAAACCAACTTCGTGCAACCAAAATTCACATTTGCTAAACTTTTCATACAATTGCTTATCTCACAAAGTCTGTAGCACTATTCTCAAATGCTCGGCATGTTCATTTTCATCATGCGAATAAATCAAAATGTCATCAATGAATTCAACGACAAATCGATCTAAATACGGTCTGAAAATTTTGTTCATCAAATTCATAAAAAAAGCAGGTGCATTCATTAATCTGAAAGGCATACATAAAAATTCATAGTGGTCGTACCTCGTTCGGAAAGTAGTTTTCAGAATGTCTGTGTAACACCACAAACCCGGCCTAGACATTATGGCCGAATCCGGTGTGTCACATTACCTACCACTAACCAAGTTACCTAGTTTACTAAAGTTTGGGTGAGCTTTGCAAAAACCATTAATGAAGTTTTAAGAGAAATGTTCCGATTCACTAGTGTGAGTCCTATCCATTATCGATTGTTAAGGGTTTAGAAAAACGTGACTTTTGTTGCACCTTGAAAAGTTTCATTTTGAAGACGTTTGATTGTCGTGTCGGTTTGAAACAAGTAATTTTTGATAAACCTAGAGTTAACCAATTTCAAGGAATCAATTTAAGTGATGTGAATCTCAAGTCGAAAACGATTTAAGTAATTTAAGAACCCAAAATAAAAATAATAGAGCGGCCTTAATACATCTTTAACCAAAATAGAAATAATCAAAAATAAATGCGAAATTTAAAAGGAAGCTACTTGAAACTTATTTAAAACCAGAAATTTAATCTTCATGGTCACTCTGAATCCCGCCCAGTTCCAAGTCCACCAACTAGGACTCACCTGCAAGGATGGAAGAGAAAGGGGGTGAGTTTGGAAAACTCAGTGTATATGGAAATCCCATCCAAAGCCCAAGTCAGCTCAAGCCTATTGGGCCTAAGCCCTATTCAGATAACTGCAGTCTTGGCCAAACCCTTTTCGTAAATCGATAAAGCGGGCCTTAGCCCTTTTCAGATAACAAGATGGCCCATAGGCCCATTCCGAAGCAAACGAGACATATTCGTGTATGCAAGCACAACCCAACCTATAACCAACCGCTACACTCCACCCGTACCACCCTCCACTCTATGTGGGAATAGCTCAAGCCACCCAAATTTACATTCCACATTCTGACAAAGATAGCTCAGATATCAGTAAGTTGAGGCATCTCCAATATGTGGTGAAGCCACTTTCAGTACTTCCTCCATCAATAACCCAGTCCCATGCATCAGATAATAATAACATGGCATGCCGTAAATAGTAACAGTCAAACATGCATTCAGGTCAACCTTAACCCTAGGGGTATATTAGTAATTTTGCTCCTAGGGGTAAAACTGTAAACTTTCCACTTATAAAGGTATTTCAGTACTTTTATCAGTTTTAAGGGTTCTCATAAATGTTACGGTCCTTACTAGCCCATTTGTCATCGCCGTAATTTATTTATTTTAATTTCATAATTTTAGCCATTGGGCCCTAAAACCCCTAATGGGCCCTATAGTGTCCATTAGCAATTTAAGCCCATTTAACTCAAGTTTTATGACCAGTTTACCGGTTTAAGCAGTTTCGATTCTACAGTCTAACAGAACATACTTATTCCCTATTTTTTTATATTATATATTTTTATTATTTTTTATTAACCCGTATGAGCTCGTAAGCCCGTTGGGCCCAGTTTTAGCCTATCGAGGCCCAATTATCAAAGTGCACGAAATTTCACACACGACTAACTTACCACTTTGGGATTTCAGATCTAATGATTTCTAAACGTCTTGTGAGCACTCGCACACTCACAAGCCCACGAAATGTCGAAATTTCGGCATTTCGACTTTTGCCGAATTGAACTATGAGAGGGTGTTCGATACACACCTGTTTCGCGACGACTGCTACTGAGATCCCTTACGATGTCCTACAATTGATTACCATAATTCTTAGATTGCAACCCACAATAGCCAATCCCAATATTCAGCAACCCATATTTGAACCATGCCCCTAAAGCCTTTAGAATCTTACCTTTTTGCTGAAAACCGATGACTAGATCTAAGTCTAGTTGTTCCAAAGATCCAAGCCTTCGATCAAACCTCTAGAAGACACTAATCACCAAAATAAATCGTTGGTTAAAGACCCTTAAAGCCCTATGCCCAAATCGACAGCCTCCTTAGATTTTAGGGACTTCGGCTTTTCTAAATTGTAAAATAAGACTAGATCTGAGGTGATGAGCACTTACCACTTATTCCTCTTTGATTTCTACGCAGATTTGATGCAAATCTATCCTCTAAACGATAGTAGAACTTGAATCCAGGAGATCTAAAGTTTCGGCTATGAGTCCCTAAATCTATGGTATTTCGACTTTTTAAGTGATGAAGAAGATGACGATTTGAGGCTATAACTTTAAAGTAATGTTGCCGACAGATACTAAGGGTTTAGAGAAGATGAAAGTTGATAAAAAAGAACAAAAATAACTGAAGGATTTTGGCTTGGAGAAATCAGCACAAGAAGTGAGTTTTCGGGATTTCGGCTTTTATGGCAATCGGCTATGGAGGTTTTGTGGAGGATGGGATTGACAGAGGAGGTGAGTAAGGTGATCAGAAGGTTTTGGTTAGAAGAAAAAGCAAAAAGGAAGAAGGAAAATGGAGGAAAAAGAGAGGAAGAAGAAATCGACACCAAGGAGAAGGAATTTGCGTTTTCGGCTTTTGTGAGAACTCAGAAAGGATGAATGGCAGTGAAAGCTTTCAGGTGGCTAACCCTAATTCTCTAAGATAGAAAAAGAAAAGAACCTAACCCTAATATCAACTAAAACAATCGGCTCAACCTCCCTAAGGCCCTTGCCGAAATTCACTTAAGTGATCACATGCCCGGCACATGCCTAAAATTAAAAAGTAACCATATGCCTACCTTGCAACTTGAACCCTGGACCTTTAATTCCTTCCCAAATGCCATTTTTTTAGGAACTTAGTGGTGCCACCTTGCCACTTTACCAAGGCCTTATTTACGTCATAATTTACGAAGTTCTTTTTAAAAGCCCACTTAACCAAGTCACCTATTCACTTAAAATCCAACCTTAATATTTTACCGTGTTTAACTTAGGCTTGGACCTTCTAAAGGCCCACTAACACACTTAAACACAATTCCAATATTCAGAGCACCAAAATTTCAAAATTTACCAAAAATCACAGAAACCCGAAAAATCCCGAAAATCAGGGCGTTACAATCTGAATCTTTTACTCGCAACTGATAGTAACCTGATCTCAGATCTATCTTTGAAAATACGGTTTCTCCTTTCAACTGATCAAACAAATCGTCAATTCTGGGTAGAGGATATTTGTTCTAGATAGTCATTTTGTTCAACTGACAATAATCAATGCACATTCTCATCATGCCGTCTTTCTTTTTCACAAACAGAATAAGAGAACCCAGGGCGAAAAGCTCGGTCTTGCGAATCCTCTATCAGTCAACTCTTGCAACTGAGACTTGAATTCTTTTAACTCAGTCATAGCCATTCTATACGGAGCTATCAAAATCGGAGTAGTTCTCGGTACTAACTCTATGCCAAATTCAACTTCTCGGATCGGAGGTAATCCTGGAAGTTCTTCAGGAAATACATCAGGGAATTTACAGACAACAGGCACTGGTTAAACTTTCTTTTCTGTTACTTTTGAATCAATCACATAGGCAAAGTAAGCTTCACAACCTTTTCTCACAATACTCAGAGCTTTCATTGACGAAATCACAGCTGGTAACCCATTCAAATCACTAGATTCAATTTAGACTATTTCATCATTCTTGCATCCCAAATCAATAGTCTTCCGTTTGCAGTTCACAATAGCATCATGCAAAGTTAACCAATCCATACCCAGAATTATATAAAACTCATCAAAAGGTAATAAAATTAGATCAGCTGGAAAACAAATGTCTCGAAATATTAACAGACAATTCTTCCAAACTTTGTCAACTAGGACACTTTTACTTAGGGGGTTCGACACTCTAATCAAAAATTCAGTAGACTCTACAGGCAAAGTCTTATTGGATACTAAATTCATACATATATATGGATGTGTCGATCCTGGGTCAATCAATGTAATCACAGAAGTATCATAAAGAGTAAAAGTACCAGTTATAACATCTGGAGACAAAGCTTCCTCACGAGCTCGAATGGCGTAGGCTCTGGCAGGTGCTCTAGCCTCAAATCGTATAGTAGTATCTTTAGTCCCTCTTTGACTACCACTTACATTTCCTGTATTTTTGGGAGTCTACCTCTAGTGAAGTGTTACTAGGTCTTAGATTTTACACAATCTCTTGCTCAACTGACTCTGGACAATCACGGATAAAATGATCTAAAGATCCACATTTGAAACAAGCCCAATCATACAGTCTATAATTGTTAGGATGTCTTTTACCACAGTGTTTACACTCAGGTCGATTGATCGGACATTTCCAACACTAGCAACACAAGTAGCTGGAGCTCTGAAGCTCGAATGTGATCTTGCACGATCTTTACTCGAATGTCCGACATTATCCTGTGAACAACTATAATCATCTCTAAATTTCTTTTACACAGATTGAAATGATTTACTTATGGATCTCTTTCTCACATCTCTAGCTTCTGAGTTGGATTTTCTTTTCTCTTTCCCGAATTATTTAGCTTTACATGCTTGTTCAACAAGTACCACAAACTTTTTTATTTCCAAAATTCTGACTAACAATTTGATGTCTTTATTCAAACCATCCTCGAATCTCTTGCACATAATTCCTTCAGTCAAAACACATTCTCGTGCATACTGGCTCAGTCTCACAAATTCTCACTCGTATTCTATAACAGATATACGACCTTGTTTTGATTCAAGAAACCTTTTGCGTTTTTGATCGATAAATCTCTAACTGATGTATTTCTTCTGGAATTTAGCTTGAAAGAAATCCCAGGTAACTCGTTCTCTCGGAACTATAAATATCAACGTTTTCCACCAATGATATGCCGTATCTCTCAAAAGTTAAATGACACATTTTAGACATTCATCCGGAGTCAATGACAATTCATCAAACACTCGTATTGTATTCTCTAACCAGAACCCGGCTCTCTTAGCATCATCATTAGTAGTAGCACGGAACTCTTCGGCCCCATATTTTCTAATTTTATCTACTGGAGGCTTATTCAACTGAATCAAATTCACTTGTAACATGATAGGGATCTGCAAAGGATTAGATGGGGGTGAAGGTTGTGGCACAGTTGGATTAGTTCAAATATATTGCGTGAACCAATCATTCACCATTTGATAGAAGGCTTGCTTAGGCTCACCATCATGACTACTCATAGCTGGTCTAGAATCAGATGGTACTATCCTTTGCGCGGAAACAAGCGCATTACTTTCGATATCATCAGCTACGAATCATTCAGGATCCATTTACTATATAAAAACACATTTTCATTGTCAGGATTCATAACACTATTGCAATTCATAAATATGGCATGTAGCTAGACTCACATACGCTACATTAGTCCTACAATCGATTAAACCGTAGCTCTGATACCAACCAAATGTAACACCCTTAACCCATATCCGTCGCCAGACTAGGTTTAAGAGGCACTATCGAACATATCTGAACATTTCACAATCATTTCACTAACCATAAATCATACATTTTCATAACACAATCAAATGTCATCTCAAAGTCCCTTAATTAGGTCAACTAGACGTTAAACATACTTTAGGAATAGGTGAACCGAGCACATACAAAATTTTTCGAAACTTAAACATTTTTCAAAGTTATAAAGGTCATACGTCCGTGTGAGCAGGCTGTGTGCCTCACATTGCATTAGACACGCCCATGTGTCTAGGCCGTAGCAAAACAGGGCATACATACTGACTTGCCCACACGGCCACAAAACTCGTCCATGTTCAAGGCCATGTGAAAATTAGGGAGGCTACTGACTTGGGTCATACGACCAGTCACATGCCCATGTGTCTCGCTCGTGCTCAAAGTTTACTTGGCTACACGGTCTAGCACACGCCCGTGTGTGCGACCATGTGGCCTACCTAGGCTCATTTCGAAATGGCCATTGAGCAACATGGCTGAGACACACGCCCGTGTCCCTGCCCGTATGGGAAAAAATAGGATATTTACAAGGCCATAATGCTACCCCTGAAGGGTCCTCCGTACAATTAAAAAATAGGCATCAATTGCATATCAAATTTTCAACCAATTCACAACCAAAACATACATCATACCATATCATTATCAACCAATCTCATGCTTAATAACCATACCAAATTATGCCAAATCATAAGACAAAATCATATCTAAACTTTGTTTCCTAACTTCATTCCATTTCATTCATTCTCATGCCAAAATCTAACTAGATTCCAAAATAGGCACATACCAAAAACTTACCAAATTGACTAACTTACCAAATTGACTAACTCTCTTGGTCATCCATAACACATCACATAGACATTATTGAATCACATAATTCATACCAAAAACTCATTCATATACACAACCAAAACCAAGCCAAATCACATGGCTGGATATACACATTCCCAAACATATTCACAAACTTCTAGCCTATACATGCCA
Source organism: Gossypium arboreum (assembly GCF_025698485.1). NCBI lineage: Eukaryota > Viridiplantae > Streptophyta > Magnoliopsida > Malvales > Malvaceae > Gossypium > Gossypium arboreum. Next base: position 60,798,262 of record NC_069082.1, read on the forward strand.
TACTTCAATATATACATTTTTGAAAGGTACCAAAATAGAGTTCGATAGTGTGGTGATGATCCTTGATGATCCCCGAGCTCCCAATAGCTTTGATATTTATAAAACAGCTAAAAACACACACAAAGTAAGCTTTCCAAAAGCTTAGTAAGCCATATACAAATAAACTTATCACAAATCATAACTATAAACAAATCATTTGTATGATTCATGGCATAACTCAATGTCAAGTTCATATTTCTCATTTAGCTCAAATACTCATAACCCTTTGCTCATATGTACATCACATTTCCACATAATACAAACGTATTACATATGTTCACACAGATATACATATGCTTACCTTTCATTTTCAATCTTAACATACATTTCAAACGTACCTGAATCGGATACATGATCACATAGTCAATTCATTTTCTCGGAATGGCCATTGAACAGTTCAAAATCAATAAGGACACTCGGATAGCTCGGAGAGTTAGTACAATGCCAATGTTCCAGACGTGCTCTTACATGTAATCAAATATCGATGCCACTATCCCAGACAGGGTCTTACACTAAATCAAATACGATACTGATGTCCTAGACATGGTCTTACACGTAAATCATAAGTCGATGCCAATTTCCCAGACGTGGTCTTACACGAAAACACATATCGGATCCTATGTCATGACATATGTATCCTAACTATTCTTATGGTTCGTACGGGACTTTTTGGATGTCGAAACACTGTCGATGCTTTCATAATTCCACATATTCATCTTCCAAGTCATTCATTTCATTTCAATGGCATATAAGCATAAATAAATTGATTCAAACATATTTATTTGTATATCGACTTACCTCCTACGGAAATGAACGAGAACGAGCAACTATTCAATGACTTTTGTTTTCCCTCGATCTAATTCTGTTTTCTTTGGTTCTTGATCTAAACACATTAAAATTTAACTCGTTTATTCAAAAAATCATTCAATTCAATCCATTAACACATATTTAGGCATTTTACAAATTAGCCCTCACATTTTCACATTTTGACACTTTAGTCCCTAATTCATAAAATCACAAAATACAAAAAATTCCCTTTTACACATGTTAGGCCAAATTTTCATAGTGTTCATATAAGTCCACATATTTCATTTATTTTACATTTTAGTCCCTCAAAATCTCATTTTTATAATTTATCCCAAATTACTCAAATTCATCAAAAATTCAAAGACAAAACATAGTAATCTAACACACATCTTTTATTTTCTATCATCTAACTTCATAAAAATCATAATTCCATCAATGAATCAAGTCAAAGTCATCAAAAATTTCCTAAATTCAGACATGGGCTTGATAGAATATAGTGCAACGATCACAAAAACGTAGAAATTATCAAAAACCGAACAAAACTCATACCTTAATCAAGCTTGAAAGTAGCCGAATGTTAAAACATAAGAACCCTAGCTTTTCTTTCTTCAATTTTGGCAAAGAATGGTGATAATGGCCTTATTTTCATACTTGTTTTGTTAATATTAACATAAATTATCAAATACCATTTTTAACCTTAATTAAAACATTATAAAATCACATATATTAAGGCCATTAATTTCCATTAGCACAACCAATGGGTTAATAACAATATAAGGACGCCACATTTAATTAAACATAGAAATTATCACTTTAACAAATAGAAAGCCACTTTTACATTTTATGCGATTAGGTCCTTTTATCAAATTGAGCACACAAACGATCAAATTTTCATACGAAATTTTCACAGATACTTAAACAACTTTAAACGTAGAAAATAATATTAAAATATTTTTTTGACTCAAATTTGTGGTCTTTAAACCACTATTCTGACTAGGGTCTAAACCGGGCTGTTACAAACAAGCGTAACCAGTACTTTGTAAAAGCAACTAGTGAGTTATAAGACTACTAAAGCGGTTTTATATGAGCTAGAAGACATGTTCAAAGGCCAAGCTACCTTGGCTCAATAATCTGCCATAACTAGCTTGATGAATTCCCAGTAAAAGTCTAACACTCTAGTCAAAAACCATATGATCACACACTTTGGTCAAAAACCATATGATCACTCTTATAGGCTACTTTGCCGAGGCCATGGACATTGAGGCCAATTTGGACCAGAACACTCAAATTGAAATGGTGTCCGAAAGCTTGTCAAAAGTCTAACACTCTAATCAAATGTCGTTAGACATGGTACGTTTGATGTTAAGTTATTTGAAGCTGCCAATCTCTTTTTGGGGATACACTATACAAATGGGTTTCTGTATTCTGAATGATGTGCCAACTAAGGCAGCATCAAAAACTCCATACGAATTGTAGCATGGTAGGAAGCTAAATCTTTATCATTTTAGGATTTGGGGATACCTAGCCCATCTATTGGATAAAGATGCAAGGAAGTTGGACTCACAGACAAAATTGTACATGTTTGTAGATCCAAAGGGAACAAAGGGTGATTTGTTTTATAACCCAAAAGAACAAACTATTATAGCCTCAACTTATGCTACTTTCCTTGAAAAAAGTTACATGAATTACTTTAAACCTCAGAGTAGAGAGATACTCGATAAGCTTTCGAGAAATATAAAAAACTCAATGGAAATGGTTCTAAAACCAACCCCTAATAGTAGACCTACAAATGATTAGCATTATAGGGAGCTTCATTGTAGTGGGAGGGTTTCTCGTAGGTCTGAGTTCTTCCAATCTACCAGAGGTGTTTTTAACACTGATTTTGCTGAATAGGAAGATGATGACCCGCTCACATATGACGAAGCAATACAGAGTGTTGATTCCAAGCTCTAAGAAATAACTATGAAAGCTGAGATGGATTCTATGTATTCCAACTTAGTATGGGAACTTGCAGACTTGCTAGAAGAGATAAAACCCATAGAGTGTAAGTGGATCTACAAAAGGAAAAGAAACGTGGATGGAAAAGTGGAAAGTTATAAGGCCAAACTTGTAGCAAAAGGTTATACTCAGAAAGAAGGTATCAGTTACGAAGAAACCTTCTCTTCGGTTGCCATGCTCAAGTCAATCCACATATTACTATCCATTACAACAACTTTCGAGTACAAGATCTGACAAATGGATGTCAAGACAACATTTTTGAATGACTATCTTGAAGAGAGCATATACATGATGAAACCCATCAGATATATAGCTAAAAGTTTGCAAACTGGTTAGATCCATATATGGATGTAAGCAAGCATCCCGCTCATGGAATCAAATATTTGATCAAGCGACCATTTTGGATTTGAGCAAAACATAGATGAACCTTGTGTTTACAAACATTTAGGGGATAGAAAGGTGATCTTTCTCGTTCTATATGTTGATGACATTCTACTCATTTGAAATGATATAGGGACATTGCCATCAGTTAAACTATGGTTAACCCAATAGTTTAGCATGAAGGACTTGAAAGAAGCTAATTTTGTTCTAGGTATTCAAATTCTAAGGGATAAAAAAATAAAGTGATAGCACTATCTAAAGCTTCATACATAGACAAGATATTAGAGCGTTATGTAATGACCGATTTCAAGAAAGGAAATCAACCTTTCGTATTAGTATTTCATATCTCTTTAGAAGACTAGCCTAAGATAATAAAAGAAAGAGAAAAAATGAGAAAGATTCCTTATGCTTTGGTAGTAGGAAGTCTCATGTATGCTATGCTAGAACACGCCTAGATATCTATTTTGTGATGGGGTTGGTAAGTTGATATAAGGTGAATCTAGGTCCAAGACACTGGTAAGTAGTTAAGCATATACTCAATTATTTACAAAGAGCAAAGGATTATATGCTTGTGTATTCTAGAGGAGACCTTACTCCTATCAGATATATTGATTCTGACTTCCAAATGTGTCGAGATTCAAGTAAATTGACATCAAGCTGTGTTTTTGTCCTAGGTGATAGGTCCATTGTATGGAGAAGTGTAAAGCAGACTAGGTCCATTGTATGGAGAAGTGTAAAGAAGACTTGTACTACTGACTCCACTATGGAGGCCGAATATGCAGATGCTTTTAAGGCTACCAAAGAAGCAATATGGCTTTGAAAGTTCCTCACGAATCTTGAAGTTGTTCCTGGTATGGAAAAAGTTGTCACACTGTATTGTGACAACAATGCAGCAATAGCTAATACCAAAGAGACAAGACACCATAAGAGGACAAAACAAATTGATCAAAAGTATCATATCATAAGTGAGGCAGTTGCAACAAAATCATGGATATAGTCAATGTCACATCTGAGGACAACTTTACAAACTCATTTACCAAGACTCTACTATCTAATAGTTTTGAGAAACACGTGGAGAGTATTGGAATACAGAATATGACTCATCTACTTCACTAAGGCAAGTGGGAGACTGTTGGATTTGGTGCCTTGAGTGTAGTATATTCGTTTGTAAACTTGAAATTTTTCCAAACAGATTGATTAATAAAATTATTCATGAATGAAATTAATATAATTTGTGTTATTATCCTCACATGGTTTTTGTACGCAAAGTAAAATGGAAGCAAATGTTGCTCATTGGTTGTCTAAATGTTTAACTAAACTAAGAGTTATGAAATGGTCGGATCGTAGTATGGAAAGATAGCTTGTATTCTTAGTAGATGAACCTAAACATGTCCTTAGTTTTAGGGTTTTTATTTCAATTTTTATTTTCTTTCAATTTAGTCCTAAAACATTTTTTGTTCTTATCTAACTTGGATTCAGTTTTGATCCAAGATTTCATTTAAATAGTTATTATTTATTTCTTTTCGATTTCCAATTGCAATCAAAATTATCTTTGTAAATGTTAAAGGAAAGTTAGATTTCGCTCACAATTTGACATTGAAACAGATTTATTTTTGTATTCTCTTTTCTCATTTATTTTACTGTTTTGTATGTTGAATATGAATTTAGGGATTATTGCATCTAAATCCATAAGTGGCTAATTTTCTTAGGGAGATAAATGAACAGATGTGTGACTAGTTAACACATGAATTAAGGTTAGATCTGAGTTAGTTATTTAAATTACGTGTGATTAAACCTTAAAAAGTGATGACCCTATGAAGTAATTTAGGATGAACGAGATTAAGGGATAAGTTTACTGTAACACCCTTAACCCATCTTCGTCATTGGATTAGGGTTATAGAGCATTACGATCAATCAATCGTCCTTAAATCAAGCAATCGAGACCCTAAAATTAGCTTATAAGCAAATTGAGACTAAATTGAAACAAAATAGAAGTTTTAAGAAAAAGTTAAAAAATTTCAAAACAGGGGACACACAGTCGCGTGGAATACCCCAGGCCATGTAACTTTCGAAATAGGGACACACGACCGTGTTTCAGCCCGTGTCCCTACTCGTGTAACTCACTAAGCTGGGCCACACGACATTATCGCAGGCCGTGTAACTCTCTCACTTCTAACACACGGCCATGTTGCAGATCGTGTGCTAGGCTATGTAACACATTGACTTAATACACACAGTCGTGTTGTAAACCGTATGTGGAACACAAGCAAGTGACACGGGCGTGTCCCAAGCCAGACCTTAAATGACAAGTTTACCATTCAAACTTTCTTAGACACTAAGCAAACCATTTACCAACCAATGGACCTATCCAGAATGACATTAAACAAGCTCAAATCATGCTATTTTCAACCATCTTAAGTGCCTAACCAATGTACCATCATTGGTACCACAAATATACATAATTATACAACATTATAAGTCATCAACCAAAACATGTAAATTCACACAACTTAACTCAAATATGTGTATCATAGGCACCTCAAATCACAACAAATCAAATAAACCTCTTAGTTATACATAGACTACAAGTTTATATCAAAAACATATTCCATCTTTCACATTCCATAGCAAGTCATTATCTAAACTTTTGCCAAGCAAACATCCAAATCATGGAATGGTATTCACTCCTTACACATATACATACCAAAACAAAAGTAAGGTCAAAACAAGCCTATTACATGCCATATAATCCAAAAAAAATGTTCCAAAAACTACCAAATACGAATGGATAGTGTGAGTTGAGTGCTAATCTGATCGTCTAACCTTTGAAAGTATCTACAAGAACAGAAATTAATGCAAGTAAGCTCATTTAAGCTTACTAAGTTCGACATACAGAAATAATAAATCTTACCGATATAAATACAACAATTAATTTAATAATAACTCAACTACATGTGTTTTATGCCATCCACAATGTCAACTGATGAATTGTATAATTCAAATCAAGATTCAAATAATAATATCTGAGAAAATATATATGTCCACAATAGATTCAATTTTAGATATCATTTACATGTCAAACCATTCAAAGTCATTATATAAGTTATAGTACAATAATTTACGATCTGATGAATGACTTACAGATATGAGTACACAAGTAATCCAACCGAAAACACGTTAAATGCTCATAATAGCTAATCCAACTGATACCTCACCAAATGATCATAAGAGCTAATCCAATCATAAACATGCCAAATGCTCATAAGAGCTAATCCAACCATAAACACGCCAAATGCTCATAAGAGCTAATCCAACCATAAACACACCAAATGCTCATTAGAACTATACATCTGCCCCCATAACACACCAGAACAAGATAGTATAACACAAGAGTTCGCAACAAATGTTGAACCTCAGTATACTCGAGAAAATCATATAAAGAACACCACATCAATCTCCACTCCAATTCCCACATAACACGCCTTCATTCAATTGAATTCTATCTTGCGTTCATCCGACCTAAATATCAAAGTTTAATAACATTTTCTCAACAACTTTACATCATCAAATAATCAATTAATATCCATTATATCATATTATATCATCATACAATTCATATAGGTATTAGATTATAAACCGTACGAACTTACCTGGACTAAGTTGTAATAGTTGTATAATTTCAGGGACTATTTCATAATTTTCCCTTTTCCACGTAAATCAATAGAGTCTTGATCTAAAATATAAAATTCCCAATTATTAACTTACATTTCATATTCCAATTTACTTTACATTTTGTACCCTTTTATTTTTTGAAATTACATAATTGCCCTTAACTTTTACAACTTTTACAATTTAGTCCATTAACTAGAAAATCATCAAATTGACCATTTTCTAGGAATCATATTACAACTGAACATTCTAAGCTCCTAAACAATCCCTATTAAACATCAAATTCACCATCAAACTTTAAAAATTTGACCTTTTAACAATTTAATCCTTAAATCAAAATCTAACAAAAATCACTTCAAAAAACAACCAAATACCACAATCAAAGCTTCAAACACATATTATCATAAAAAATCATTCAAGATTCATCAATGAAAACTTCTAAAATTTTTAACAGATTCAAACACGAAGGTACGGGCTAGCTGGACTGTAACGCTCCGTACCCGAGACTGTTGCCGGAGTCGAACACGATGTGTTAACGGACTTAATTCATTTATTTACACAGTTCATTTTAAAATTTCCAGACAAGCTGGCTAACTGCGTCACAGTCACCTCAAAAATCATATCTCGAGTTCAAAAACTCAAAAACTGATTCCGTAAATTTTTCCTGAAACTAGACTCATATATCCATATACAAATTTTTTTCTAGAATTTTGGTCGTGCCAATTAGTACAGTTTATTAGTTAAATTCTCCCTTGTTTCAGGGTTCGACTACTCTGACCTTCATGCATTATGACTTAGATATCTCCCTGTAGGGCTTCAATACATATACCGTTTGTTTCTAATGAAGCTAGACTCAAAAAGGAATCTGTACATATAAATTATGACTTCTAATTATTTCGGTTAATTTATGGTAAATTTCCAAAGTCGAGCAGGGGATCCAAGAACCGTTCTGGCCCTGTTTCACGAAAACTTAAACATCTCATAAAATACGGCTCATATAGTCGTTTTCTTCTTCCATATGAAAATAGACTCATCAAGGTTCGATTACATAATTTATTCATTATTTAATTACATTCCTACTATTTTTAGTGAATTTTCAAACTCACATCACTGCTGCTTTGTCAGCATCTATTTTAAGGTAAATTTCACCTATTTCATAGTTTCCATGATTCAACTAGCCATTTGACATACATAGCACCAAATATGATCGTGATTAACCATTCCAATGGCTAATCATTGCCAAGCATTCCACACCTCTCAATAACCATATATATACAAAATGATTTTAATACTATGCTCAAAATATTTAAGCCATTTTCGCATGGCTATCCGAATATATACACATTACCAAAGGTACTTGATTAACAACAAAGTTTAGTCCTATACATGCCATTATCAACGTTTAACTAAAAGAGTACCAAAAGGGCTTAGATAGTGTGGACGACTTGACTTCGACAATCCCGAGTCCGATGGTGACGAACAAAAATCTATAAAACAGAGAATTAAAGAAACGGAATAAGCATTTAATGCTTAGTAAGTTTTGAGTAATGTAAATTATTTACGACTAAAGTATAGCGTTCATATGACTAAATGAATAATTTCATATATGCACATTCTCAAAATCATAATTTCTTCACGCTTCAACCAATATATTCATACACAGGTATCAAACCTAACTAGAGGCGGAAGCTCGTTAATCAATTGAGCGAGTACTATTTGAAAGGAATCAACCTTTCCGATGCATATACGAAACGTACCTTATCGTTTGTATTTTATGAGCGTATTAATTGAAATTATTACAGCAAGATCGCTCGCTTCCAAACCCAAGTATCTTCGGGATTTAGCCGGATATAGCAACTCGCACAAATGCCTTCGGGTCTTAGCCCGGATATAGTCACTAGCATGAATGCCTTCGGGACTTAGCCCGGATATAGTCACTAGCACAAATGCCTTCGGGATAGTGACTTTCACAAATGCCTTCGGGACTTAGCCTGGATATCATCCGAATAATCAAGCACATATACCAATAAATCATGACACATCCATATTTCATTATCATAACTAGAATTCAAACACAAGACGCTTATCAACCATTACCATTTTCGGCTCAATAGCCACATACAAAGAGCATGATTTTGATTTGCTTTATAACATGATCTCTATACACATTTGGCTACCCGTCATAGGTATAAACTAATCACCTCAATATACAATTCAAGTAGAATCATTATATCACCGTTTATTTGTTATGCTTATATGTCATGACTTAATCAAATCATAAACTAAGTTTCATTACTCGAAAACTTACCTCGGATGTTGTCGAACGATTTCAACGGCTATTCGACCACTTTTTCCTTTCCCTTATCCAACTTTGATCCTCTAAGCTCTTGAGCTAAATCAAACAATTTACTTCCCAATCAAACACAATCATACGGCATCCATATACATTTTAGAACCATTCTTAACATACTTACTACTCATTTACAAAACAAAATACTCATATCACATTTATAGAACTACAAGCCGAATATACCTATACTTACCTTACTTAAACATCAACCCTCAATTTCTTTGACATAGCACATTCCCGAAAATGATAAGGCAATATAACAGCCTTTAATCCAACTTATAATTCATACATATCACATTCCAAGCATTCGCTCTACTCTATCACTTAACATACAAACATTACTCAATAACTTTCTAGTTCAAATTCGGCAATTACACCAATTCACTAGATGATTTATTAAATCATTATTGTTCATTTATTCAAACTACCTACAAATACCTTAAACTATCTCAATTAACAACCATTTTCTACCCGTCACGTTTACTCTACTTGAACCGAATGCACATAAAGTCCTTGGCCGAAACTTACTAAACACAAATCAGCCATAATCTTGTATTTAACTTGAGCATAACCTTATTTACCTTCCAAAAATCATAAAAATATCAAACTCTTAATATTTATGTGCAAAGCCGAATCTTAATATGATCCAACCTCCAACTCATTCATTTCAATCACTCACACAGCATTTGTTCAATTCATTAGACAAATCTATGTTTGGCCATTGTACTCATGAACATTAGAATTTATCATTTGACTAACTAAAACCCTTCTCTTCAACAATTCTCCATAAAACATAGAAACCATAACCCAATCTCATCCTTTAATAACTAAAACCGAATGCTCAAACCATCACCAAGATTTTCATAATTTTGACATGGGTTATGTAAGAAACTAGCTAATTAACTAGAAACAAGCTTAAAGTTTAAAGAAAATCTAACACAAATGACTAACCTCCCTTAAGCTCCAAGTGACCGAACCTCCTCTTCTTTCTTCCTTCAATTCACGACAATGGAGGAGCATGGATGAAACAACTTTGTTTTCATCACCCCTCCCTTTTCATTACTTTATTACCAACCTTTTATTTTATTATTTTTAACATAACACATTAACGCAAAATGTTTATAATATGTTTAACCCATTGCATGGCCGGCCACTACCTAAAGTTTTGGGTAATTTGACATGCAAGGACAAGCATTTTCTAACATGCATCAATAGGCCACTTTAACATTTGCCTAGCACATTTCTAAATTTTCTCACACAAGTCCTATTTAATAAAATTCACTTACAATTAACAAAATTCAAACATGAAATTTTCACACATGCATATATACATATAATAAGCATCAAATATGACGATTAATTATTTTTATGACTCGGTTTTGTGGTCCCGAAACCACTTTCCGACTAGGGTCACATTTGGGCTGTCACATGGACCTTGTTGCAACAATATTAAAAACATAAATAGTTACAAGAAAACGGGTCAATTTCCATACCATGTAAAGAAAAGAGATGAGCAAAGCTCCCTAGGTCTCCAATGGCGGTTTTTGGCCAAGAAGAAGAGAAAATGAAGAAAAAAAAATGCCTTTTGATTCAATTTGTTTTATTAATTTTGAATTAATTACAAAATTACCATTAAACCAAATTTTCTTTTAATTTTCCTTTACATTTTAACCCATTACCTTCCACTATTTACTAATAAGGTCTCATTGCCTTATTGGTCCTTCCACATTTATTAGTTAAGCTATTAAATCATCCAAATGCAATAATTAACAAGTTTTGCACCTTATACAATTTAGTTCTTTTTCTTTAATTAGTTAACTAAACATTAAAATTTCTTAACCAAATTTTAACGACTCTAATGAATCCGTAAATATTTTATAAATAATATTTACGGGCCAACATGATAGAAATTTGTGGTCTTGAAACCACTATTCCATCACCCCTGAAAAATAGGCTGTTCAATTCACCCCCTTAAGAAATTCTGTCTTCGAAATTGTTACCTGAGAATAGATTCAGATACTTTAGTTTCATCGATTCCTTAGTTTCCCAATTTGCTTCTTCAGTACCATGTCAATGTCACAAGACTTTCTCTAATGGTACTTGTTTATTCCGAAGTTCTTTAACTTCTCGAGCCAAAATTTTCACTGGCTCTTCAGAATATGTCAAATCTGGTTGTAATTTAATCTCACTATAAGGAATCACATGTGAAGGATCAGATCTTTACTGTCTCAGCATTGAAATGTGGAACACATTGTCAATTTTCTCATGTTCAGAAGGCAAAGCCAATCTATAAGCTACAGGACCGATTCTTTCAGTAATCTTATACAAATCTCATACTCAACTTTCATTTCCTGCCAAATCGTAGCACTTTCTTCCATGAAGGAACTTTTAAAAATACACAATCGCCAACAGAAAACTCTATATCTTTTCTTTTTAAGTTTGCGTACGATTTCTAACTATCAGATGTAGCTTTCAAACAATCATGAATAATTTGAACCTTGTCTTCAGTTTCTCAAATCAAATCAACTCCTACCATTTTGGGTTCGCTTAATTTAGACCAATACAATTGTGTTTTACATTTTCTTCTGTATAAAGCTTCAAACAATGCCATTTTGATACTGGATTGATAACTGTTATTATAAGCGAATTCAGCTAACGGTAAATATTTTTCCTAGCTACCTTCAAACTCGAGTATACAACATCGTAGCATATCTTCCAGAATCTGTATTACTCGTTCTGATTGTTGTGTTACTAAGTGTATCCGCAACCACATTAGCCTTTCCTGGATAATCAATAACCAGGTCATAATCTTTTAGTAGTTCTAACCAATATCGCTATCTCAAATTCAATTCTTTCTGGGCCATTAAATACTTTAGACTTTTGTGATCAATATACACGTGACATTTCTTACCGTATAAATAATGCCTCCATATCTTCAAAGTGAAAACAATCATAGCCAATTCGAGATCGTGAGTTAGATAGTTTCTTTCATCTAGCTTTAACTATTGAGAAGCATAAGCTACTACTTTCCCTGTCTGCACCAACAAGCAACCCAAACCACTAAGAGACGCACCACTGTAAACAACATATGCTACCCCAGACTCAGGCTAACTCAATACTAAAGCTTCTATCAACATGTTTTTTAGCTGATCAAAACTCTGTTGACACTTATCAGACCAAAAAAATTTGAGGTTTTTCTGTAGTAACCCATCATTGATGAAGCAATATTGAGAAGTTTTTAACAAAACGACGGTAGTAACTTGCCAAACCCAGAAAACTTGTAACGCCCAGATTTTGGGGTTAGAAGTTTTAAGATTTGTAGGTAAGGGTCAATGGCTAAATCAGGCAATTCAGTTTGTTTCCGTATTCTAGTGTTAGAATGGGCCTGCTGGTCTGGTGGTTGGTTGTGTGTTAGTTTAGCCTGGGGTCTCGGATTCGAGTCTTCAGGTGTATTAGTAGGAAATTATTTTTGTACCTTTTATTTGTTTGGAGTTAAAAATAGTTATAATTTTTAACTTTATTTTTGTTATTTTGATTGGTTTATGTTTATTTTTATTTTTTATTATTTTGGAAAAAAGTTTTGCACGTTCTCTTCTGTTTCTCCCTGGATATTTCCTCCCTCTCCTTTTTTAGTTTTTCTTCAATCGAGACTCTTTCTTTTTCTCTACTGGTTCCCCAATTAATTTTGGGTTTATCATCGTCGTTGTGATCGATGGGTCACTGTGTTGGCTTAGGGAGTGAATCGAACGATTCGAGTGCTTATCTTACAAATCAGGTTGGGTTTCAAACATCTTCTCTTCTATTTTTGATTTGTTAATTCCATTTTGTAGTATTTAATAATTTCGAGTGTGTACTGAATTGGGCAATTGGTACCGAATTGTTGTGAAATTTGGCAACATGTGTGTGTTCTGAACTGGTTATTTTCGACGTGAAATTATTGTTGAATCTAAAGGATTTCTATAAGATTATGTTGTTTCAAGAGTGGTTAATGACTGGAGTTTGTTTTAATGTCGCAAAATCGAGATTTTGGCCAATTTCAGTGTGGTTTCGTGACCACACAGGTGGCCACACGGGCGTGTGCCCCCACACGAGTGGTTCAAATAGTCGGTGCAATTGGGATTTAGGGTTTCTAGGATGAATTGGGTGCCACATGGCCATGTGGTTTATTTGGAGAAATTAGTCGATTTTCACATTGTCATGTCCCCTAGGCATATGGGCATGTGTGATTGGGAATTAGGATTTAGTGGTTTGGTGCCACACAGCCTGGCCACACGACCGTATGGCTAATTTAGGGATTTAGGGATCCCACATGGGTGTGTGTTTTCAACACACAGGCGTGTGAGACCCTTACATGATAGTGTCTGCCTTGTACTATATTTTAGCACAAATGGATAGAAAGTTACATGTACTGTTCACACGGCCATGTCCCTGGCCCACAAGGGCATGTGCCTTATCCACACAGCCATGTGCCTCCTCTCACACGGGCGTGTTAACCCCCCACAGGGGTGTGTTGACCCCCCAATGGTCTAGGCATTTCCACACGGCCAAAGCACACAACTGTGTGGTCCTAAGTCACCAATTTTAGTTCTACATATGTTTTTTATCTGAAAATATGTCTACGTGTTTTGACCCTTGGCTAGGCTTTAGTGAGGGTAGTTAAGACTCTGATCTGGGCTTCGACTTATGTGTTATTTGTGACTGTTGTATGAGATGTCTGATCCTGAACCCAGTTATCTAAGTGTGTGTGCATATCTGTTTCTATTTGACTGTCTGTCAATGTGTTCATTGTTTCTGTGAGGTTGTAAGCATACATGCGCTTGCATAAAGAAATTTTGAAGTTGGTTGTAAAGAGAAGGAAGACTGATTCTAATCTGATCTGGCAATTTTATTGAACTTATTTGTACAGCAGTTTACCGCACTGTACCGCATGTATGTCAGCTTTGTTTCGTACCATTATCTGATCTGGCAGTTTAAACTACAACATGTCTATATAGCAAATTACCGCATTGCACTGTACTGCATATACAACAGTCCTACTACATATTATTATCTAAATGGCTTAGTCCACATACTTGGTGTGTTGGTTTGGATAGGCCTTTCGAGGTCTTACGTGGTGTGTTTGGATGGATGAGCTTAAACAGCTATTAATAGGTGTAATCGAGAGACGGAGTGGTATTTTGGCTGAATGGATGGGTTTTGATATTTGACTGTTCATACTTATCTGTTTGAGTGTTCTGGGTGTAAGATTATGTGACTGAATAACACTTGTGACTGAGTATCTATGTGTGACTTGGTGCGCTTGAGTTGTTACGTTCTGTTGGGACATTGGTTCCAAGTTTACTTTCTGATTCTGTGTATATCTATGAGTAAGTTTTGCTACTAAATTGAGTTCCATAATTCTATTTTTAGTTAGGTCTCGAACTCACACTGAGCTTGTGTAGCTTACCCCTTTTAGTGTTTTCCCCTTTCAAGTTCATTTACGTGTTCTAATGCTGGACTCGGTATGCGGAGGTCTCAAAAGCTTCACATTTTTTTTAAAACTGGTTAATAAAGTGTTTTCTATAAATCTGAGTTTTATGTAAACAACTTTGGACTATAAGTTCTGTTATTAATACTGTAATGTTTTTCGGGTTGCTAAACTAAAATTTCCCTCGATCACTTAGGTGATCAATGTGACCGCCAAAATTCGGTCTAAACTCTTAGGCTGGTTTTGGGGCGTTACGAAACTTCGTACTTCAAAAACATTTTTTTGAGTTTTCCAGTTCATTACTGTAGAAAATTTACTTGGATCAACTCAAATCTCATCAACTAATACTATATGCCCCAAAAATCTAACCTCACGAAGTCAGAATTCACATTTACTGAAATTTGCATACAACTGTTTTTCTTGCAAAGTCTGTAATACAATTCTTAAATGTTGAGCAGGTTCAGATTCTATCTTGGAATAGATTAATATATCATCAATAAACATAGCCACAAATCCATCCAAATGAGGTTGAAAAACCCGATTCATTAAATCCATAAAAGCAGCAGGAGCATTTATTAATCCAAATGGCATCACCAGAAACTCATAGTAACCGTAACAAGTTTTGAAAGTAGTCTTTGACACATCACATTCTTTATCTTGCAACTGATAATACCTGGATCTGGGATCTATCTTCAAGAACACTATGACACCTTTTAATTGATCAAACAAATCATCAATACATGGCAAGGGGTACTTATTTTTTATTGTGACTTTATTCAACTATTTGTAGTCTATACATAATCTTAAGGAGTCATGTTTCTTTTTCACAAACAACACAGGTGCACCCAAGAGAGATATGATTGGTTAAATAAACCTTCTGTCTAACAATTTTTGCAACTGTGCTTTCAACTCTTTTAACTCATTCAATACCATACGATACGGTGATATCGATATCGGTGCAGTTCCAGGAACTAGATCAATCACAAACTCAACTTCGATTAAGAGGAAAACCTGATAAGTTTTCAGGAAATACATAATAAACTCATTGACAACAGGTAGCTGATGTAACTTCAATTCTGAATCACTAGTATCAAGTATATATGCTAGAAATGCCACATTTCCTTTATGTAACAATCTATGTTTGGACATAGCTAAAATAATTCTAACAAAACTATTCAGTGTGTCAGATTCAACTGAAATCATTTCCCTCGTCTGGCATTTCAAATCAATCCGTTTCTGTCTACAGTTTACCACAGCATCATGTAGTGATAACCAATCCATACCTAGAATAACATCAAATTCTCAAAAGGGTAAAAACATCAAATTAGCAGAGAATTCACAACTTCTAATTTTCAGTGGACATTTATGATAGACTATGTTAACTGTGACACCCCTAAAGTGACCCTAGTCGGAAAGTGGTTTCGGGACCACAAAATCGAGTCATAAAAAAATAATTAACCATTATATTTGATGCTTATTATATGTATATAGGCATGTGTGAAAATTTCATGTTTGAATTTTGTTAATTGTAAGTGAATTTTGCTAAATAGGATTTGTGTGAGAAAAATTAGAAATGTGCTAGGCAAATGTTAAAGTGGCCTGTTGATGCATCTTAGAAAATGTCGTCCTTGCATGTCAAAATACCCAAAAGATGAACTAGTGGCCGGCCATGCTATGGGATTAACCATATTATAAACACTTTGTGTTGATGTGGTATGTAGGAAACAATAAAATAAAAAAAAAAGTTATCATGTTGCTCAAGTTGGCCGAATAGAGTAAAGAAAAGAAGAAAAGGGGTGAAAGAAACAAGTCTTTATTCTTGTTTCTTCTTGGCCGATTCTAAGAGGGAGAGAGGGAGCCCATTCGGTGATTCTAAGTCATAAATAAGGTGAGAAATTCATGTTAGCTTATGGATTTTTTTTAGCATATTTTGAGTTAGATATTAAGTTCATTACATAGCCCATGACAAAATTTTTAGTTTTATGGTGTCCTGAGCATTCGGCCATGGGGAAAATGGTAGGGGATTGATTGATGTTTTAAGGTTTAATAGAGTTTAAGCTAGTAAATACTTAATTTTTGGTATTGATATGTGAAAGAGATGAACTTGAAATTTTTGAATTTACATGAATAAATCTTTTGGTTTGTCTTTGTATTAAATTGAAGGGAATGCCGTAGGTGTTTGAATGTACTAACTAGATATTGTTTTATATACATCTCTCAATAGGTTCGGCTTTGTGCATGAATTTAGGGGATTAAACCTTGAATGATGTTATGTATAGGTTTCGGCTAAGAATCTTTGTGTTTAATTTCTTTATGTGTTGATGCTCAAATTGAAAAGGGATGTTAGTTATGTTATAACATTTGCTTAATAATGAAAGGACATGAGCTTAAAGCTTGAGTAGCATTCGGTATTAGAGTAAGTTAAAATTTGTTAGAAAATAACTCCCAAGTTAGTGAATCACGAGTTAAGAAAGGATTTAGGTTGTATATATATATATATGTTAAGCTAAGGCATTAAATTATCAATCTTTCTTCCTAGCCGAATATGTGTTTATAAAGTTGAGTTGTTGAATAGATTTTGAAGTTAGCCCATGTATTTATTTTTGAATTTAAGAAGAATGATACATTCGACTATGCTTTGATGTGCTTGAATTGTTGTTATGTGAATAAATATTTGTTTGATGATATATATATATATGTATTGACAATGGGATAAAATGTGTATTAAGGTAAGTTTCATGGTGATTATGCTTGTGATGTTGGGTTAATATTCGGCATTGAGTAATGTGGGGTAAGGTGATTAATCGGCTATGAAATTAACTAATTTGAATAGGTATGTTTAATGATATGCTTAGTATAATGTATGATCTTATAACTCGGTTTGGTATTGAGATAAAGGTTAGATGTATGATTGGATTTTGGTATGTGTTAAATTGGTTAATCAAAGATTAAATGATATGTGATTGCCAAATGTGATTGTTAAGTGAATAATATTAGTTAAGTACTTAAGCAATCTATTGTTTTACTTAAGCTTAAGAGCAAAGAGGATCAAAGTCGGATAGGGGAAAAGAAAGTAAGCGAATAGCCGTGGACATCTAATCGTCGACCACTTCCGAGGTAAGTTATAAGCGATTAAACGTTGAGTAAATTCAATCATAGTAGGACATAATGAGTCAATTTAATAAGATATGATGTGGCCATGATATGTCTTAAACTCAAATGGTAAGTTCATAAGTGTTTGGACTTGGAAATTTAAGAGCAAATTGTAATAATTTGCTTGGACAGCAGCAGTAATGTGATTTTAGAAAATCACTATAAATTGTTGGTGTGGATTTATAGGCTAAATAAAATATGTAATCAAAGCTTAGTTGGTCTGGTTTCTTATAAAAGAGACCGTGGAAGCAAAGAAATTTCCTATAAAGAGATATTTAAAGTCATGTGGGACAGTGTCAGAATGACTCCGAAATCCCCTATTCTGTTTTTGGAAAATCATTATAATTTGTACAAAAATGGTTATAAGATACAATTTATATGCTTAGACTCCTTAATGAGTCTAGTTTCAAATGAAATCAAATAGAACACATTTTGAATTCCGTACAATGAAAAATTTGATTCGTAGTGAAGAGTGGTCAGATTAGTCAAACAGTGAAACAGGGGAAATTTTAAGAAAAATCTGGTATTGATTGGCCAAACCTAAAATTCTGAAAATTTTATGGATGGAAGATATATGAGTCTATATTCAGGGAAAATTTATGGCAATTGATTTTGAGTTTTGTAGCTCCAGTTATAAATAATTTAGCGACTATTGCTCAGGAAAACAGCTTGTGGTGAATATGTGAATTTGTTGTAAACATTGATGAAACTATTTGAGTTGCTTATAAGCTATGGCTGAAATTGATGTACAAGATAAATATATGTGTGATATGTATATGTGGTAAAGCCGAATGGCGAATGTAAAATATGTATGAGATATGTATATGTGGTAAAGCCGAATGGCTAATGTGAAATATATGTGTGATATGTATATGTGGTAAAGCCGAATGGCGAATGTGAAATATGTATGAGATATGTGTATGTGGTAAAGCCGAATGGCTAATGTGAAATATATGTGTTATATGTATATGTGGTAAAGCCGAATGGCTAATGTGAAATATATGTGTGATATGTATATGTGGTAAAGCCGAATGGCTAATGTGAAATATATGTGTGATATGTATATGTGGTAAAGCCGAATGGCGAATGTGAAATATGTATGAGATATGTATATGTGGTAAAGCCGAATGGCTAATGTGAAATATATGTATGATATGTATATGTGGTAAAGCCGAATGGCGAATGTGAAATATGTATGAGATATGTATATGTGGTAAAGCCGAATGGCTAATGTGAAATATATGTGTGATATGTATATGTGGTAAAGCCGAATGGCTAATGTGAAATATATGTGTAATATGTATATGTGGTAAAGCCGAATGGCTAATGTGAAATATATGTGTGATATGTATATGTGGTAAAGCCGAATGGCGAATGTGAAATATGTATGAGATATGTATATGTGGTAAAGCCGAATGGCTAATGTGAAATATATGTGTGATATGTATATGTGGTAAAGCCGAATGGCAAATTTGAAATATATGTGTGATATGTATATGTGGTAAAGCCGAATGGTGAATGTGAAATATGTATGAGATATGTATATGTGGTAAAGCCGAATGGCTAATGTGAAATATATGTGTGATATGTATATGTGGTAAAGCCGAATGGCTAATGTGAAATATATGTGTGATATGTATATGTGGTAAAGCCGAATGGCGAATGTGAAATATGTATGAGATATGTATATGTGGTAAAGCCGAATGGCTAATGTGAATGTTGTAATATGTGATTAAATGTACATGAAACTTGGAAATGTATTCCGGGTAAGACCCGATGACTACGTGTGGAGATTTTGTCCGGATAAGACCCGATAACTTCGTGTGGAGATTTCGTCTGAGCTAAAGGTCTCACCGATAATCCGAGTAGAGGTTAAAGCTATAAGACTTCGTAATAAGAATTGCTTATAAATATATTCAATGCGAAAGGTTAAACAGGTATGTACTCCAAGTTTATATGTGAGCTTGATTTGAACTAAATCATAAGGTAGTTATGAGATGCATACGAGAGGTTATGTGAAATCATACAATATATCTATGTCACATGAGCTCACCTTTATGTGAAAGTTTATCTGACTATTGTATGTGATGAGATGTGCATATTCGGTAAAGGGATGGTATGCCCGAAGGAAGAGTGAAATAAAAATACGAACAACTATGTTATAATTTGATTGTTATCTGTTGACACTGCTTAAAACTTACTAAGCATTGTAATGCTTACTCCGTTTACTTTGTTTTCTTTATTTTATAGATCTCATTGCGAAGCTACAGGCTCGGGGATCGTTAGCAACTAGTCACACTATCACTATCCACCGCTTGTTACTGCTATGTTTAGAACTATTTTATGGCATGTGTAGAATAGACTAGTGGCGGAAGAATATTTTTGGTTAATGTATATAAGCCATGCGAAAATGGCATCTTTTGAATGTTTACTTAGTGAAGTTTAAATTTTACCTTTGGTTGTGCTTAGTACTTATTTAAATGAATGATCTTTATTTCAAGAAAAAGTTCAAAATTTTACTGTTCTAACATTAGTTACAAGTCAGGTAATGCCTCTTACCTATTCCGGCGACGATTACGGGATAGGGTGTTACATTTATTGGTATCGAGCTACGGTTTAGTCGATTCTAGGACTAACGAGTACGCGTGAATCTATTTATACATGCCATAAAGTGATAAAATGATAGTGTGATGATTTTGACTATTAAAATGTGGTTCTTTGTATTGTAATGAATCTTGATCCCGATCGAACAGTAGCAAGCTTCGACTATGAAAATTTGCGATATAACTTCACTTAGATATGCTTAAATTATTAAGTTGATCAGGTACGTATCATGTACTCGTATTTGAATTTCGATTTGGATTGAATTATAAGGGTATAAGTGATGCAATTTTGAAAGAGTGTTATGACTATAAATGTAATTTTTGTACGTGGCTATAGAACTGGAAGTTGAATGGTCGATAAGCATGTTGTGTTTGTATTCAAGTAATGTAAATGATGTACTAATGTGTATTGCTATATGTGTATATGTACATGAGAATTGAGAGTGATGTATCCGGACTAAGTTCCGAAGAGCATTCGTGCTAGTGATGTAACCGGACTAAATCCCGAAGAGCATTCGTGCTAGTGATGTATCCGGACTAAGTTCCGAAGAGTATTCGTGCTAGTGATGTATCCGGACTAAGTCCCGAAGAGCATTCGTGCTAGTGATGTATCCGGACTAAGTCCCGAAGAGCATCCGTGCTAGTGATGTAACCGGACTAAATCCCGAAGAGCATTCGTGCTAGTGATGTATCTGGACTAAGTTCCGAAGAGCATTCATGCTAGTGATGTATCCGGACTAAGTCCCGAAGAGCATTCGTGCTAGTGATGTAACCGGACTAAGTCCCAAAGAGCATTCGTGCTAGTGATGTATCCGGGCTAGGTCTCGAAGAGCAATCATGCTAGTGACGTGTATTCGGGCCTTCGTGCCTAGTAGGCTTCGTGCCAGTAATTTGAGCAAAGTTTAAGTGTTCATTACTATACAAATTCAAATTTAAATGAGATGATATGTTTAAAAGTGTACATACATGATGTTTATCGACTTGGTTAAGTCATTTCAATGTGTAATAACGAATGAATAAGAGCACTATGTGTGTAAATGATTAGAGGCCTTGTGTGTGTGCGAATTCCTTTAACCGAGCACTATGAGTGCGAGATCGGTCGATGGGCACTAAGTGTGTGAAGTGGAATTCATGTAAGACCTCGTGCAGGGACGAAGGCATTGATTTGAGATAGTGTGTAAGACCATGTGCGGGACATGGCATCGGCTCGATATGTGAGAATATGTAAGACCATATCTAGGATATGGCATTGTAAGAGCTATATGTGTAATGAGTACCCGTAATGATTTGAATGATTCAACGGGTATATTTAAGATGATAAATAAAGTAAGATCGAATAAGTGATACGGTATGTACGGAAGGTATGTGAAAATCAAATGAAAGTAAAAATTTGTGAGTTCATATTATATTATGTTATGTATGCTAAGTAAGTGAATACGTAAAAGATGGTGGATATGTTGTTAAGAAATGAATTCATGTTATAAATGTGTTACTGATTTAGTCTATGGGATGTTTGAGTATATGTGTACTTTCGGTCGAGTTCTGACTTATACATGGATGAAAATGTGGGTTACAAATATGTGGGTTGATGATGTGAATTATACGTGTTAATATGTGCTTAATATGTGTTTGAAATGCATTTGTGAATTAAATTAAGTGATTATTGCTTATGAAATCAAGAAAATGGGATATATGTGCATACTTATAGAAATGTTTATGTATTTGTTTTAAGATAAGAAAATGATTTTATAGATCGATGCGAAATCAATAATGAATTACAATTGCTATCGATGAGCTAATGTTTATATGAATATAATTCAATAAGAGGACGTTACCCTAAACTATACATCGGTAGAAGTTTTCGGGGACGAAAATCCCTAAAGGGGGGGAGAGTTGTGACACCCTTAAAGTGACCCTAGTCAGAAAGTGGTTTCGGGACCACAAAACCAAGTCATAAAAAAATAATTAACCATTATATTTGATGCTTATTATATGTATCTAGGCATGTGTGAAAATTTCATGCTTGAATTTTGTTAATTGTAAGTGAATTTTGCTAAATAGGATTTGTGTGAGAAAAATTAGAAATGTGCTAGGCAAATGTTAAAGTGGCCTATTGATGCATCTTAGAAAATGTTGTCCTTGCATGTCAAAATACCCAAAAGATGAACTAGTGGCCGGCCATGCTATGGGCTTAACCATATTATAAACACTTTGTGTTGATGTGGTATGCAGGAAACAATAAAATAAAATAAAATAAAAAAGTTATCATGTTGCTCAAGTTGGCCGAATAGAGTAAAGAAAAGAAGAAAAGGGGTGAAAGAAACAAGTCTTTATTCTTGTTACTTCTTGGCCGATTCTAAGAGGGAGAGAGGGAGCAACCATTCGGTGATTCTAAGTCATAAATAAGGTGAGAAATTCATGTTAGCTTATGGATTTTTTTAGCATATTTTGAGTTAGATATTAAGTTAGATTACATAGCCCATGACAAAATTTTTAGTTTTTGGTGTCTTGAGCATTCACCATGGGGAAAATGGTAGGGGATAGATTGATGTTTTAAGGTTTAATAGAGTTTAAGCTAGTAAATACTTAATTTTTGGTATTTATATGTGAACGAGATGAACTTGAAATTTTTGAATTTACATGAATAAATCTTTTGGTTTGTCTTTGTATTAAATTGAAGGGAATGCCGTAGGTGTTTGAATGTACTAACTAGATATTGTTTTATATACATCTCTCAAGAGGTTCGGCTTTGTGCATGAATTTAGGGATTAAACCTTGAATGATGTTATGTATAGGTTTCGCTAAGAATCTTTGTGTTTAATTTCTTTATGTGTTGATGCTCAAATTGAAAAGGGATGTTAGTTATGTTATAACATTTGCTTAATAATGAAAGGACATGAGCTTAAAGCTTGAGTAGCATTCGGTATTAGAGTAAGTTAAAATTTGTTAGAAAATAACTCCCAAGTTAGTGAATCACGAGTTAAGAAAGGGATTTAGGTTGTATATATATATATATATATATGTTAAGCTAAGGCTGTTAAATTATCAATCTTTCTTCCTAGCCGAATATGTGTTTATAAAGTTGAGTTGTTGAATAGATTTTGAAGTTAGCCCATGTATTTATTTTTGAATTTAAGAAGAATGATACATTCGACTATGCTTTGATGTGCTTGAATTGTTGTTATGTGAATAAATATTTGTTTGATGATATATATATATTCGGCAATGGGATAAAATGTGTATTAAGGTAAGTTTCATGGTGATTATGCTTGTGATGTTGGGTTAATATTCGGCATTGAGTAATGTGGGGTAAGGTGATTAATCGGCTATGAAATTAGCTAAATTGAATGGGTATGTTTAATGATATGCTTAGTATAATGTATGATCTTATAACTCGGTTTGGTATTGAGATAAAGGTTAGATGTATGATTGGATTTTGGTATGTGTTAAATTGGTTAATCAAAGATTAAATGATATGTGATTGCCAAATGTGTTTGTTAAGTGAATAATATTAGTTAAGTACTTAAGCAATCTATTGTTTTACTTAAGCTTAAGAGCAAAGAGGATCAAAGTCGGATAGGGGAAAAGAGAAAGTAAACGAATAGCCGTGGACATCTAATCGTCGACCACTTCTGAGGTAAGTTATAAGCGATTAAACGTTGAGTAAATTCAATCATAGTAGGACATAATGAGTCGATTTAATAAGATATGATGTGGCCATGATATGTCTTAAACTCAAATGGTAAGTTCATAAGTGTTTGGACTTGGAAATTTAAGAGCAAATTGTAATAATTTGCTTGGACAACAGCAGTAATGTGATTTTAGAAAATCACTATAAATTGTTGGTGTGGATTTATAGGCTGAATAAAATATGTAATCAAAGCTTAGTTGGTTTGGTTTCTTATAAAAGAGACCGTGGAAACAAAGAAATTTCCTATAAAGAGATATTTAAAGTCGTGTGGGACGATTGTCGAATGACTCAAATCCCTGATCTTTTTGGAAAATCATTATAATTTGTAAAAAATGGTTATAAGATAAATTTTATATGCTTAGACTCCTTAATGAGTCTAGTTTCAAATGAAATCAAATAGAACACATTTTTAATTCTGTACAATGAAAAATTTGATTCGTAGTGAAGAGTGATCAGATTAGTCAAACAGTGAAACAGGGGAAACTTTCAGAAAAATCTGGTATTGATTGGCCAAACCTAAAATTCTGAAAATTTTATGGATGGAAGATATATGAGTCTATATTCAGGGAAAATTGACGGAAATTGATTTTGAGTTTTGTACCTCCAGTTATAAATAATTTAGTGACTATTGCTCAGGAAAACAGCTTGTGGTGAATATGTGAATTTGTTGTAAACATTGATGAAACTATTTGAGTAGCTTATAAGCTATGGCTGAAATTGATGTACAAGATAAATATATGTGTGATATGTATATGTGGTAAAGCCGAATGGCGAATGTGAAATATGTATGAGATATGTATATGTGGTAAAGCCGAATGGCTAATGTGAAATATATGTGTGATATGTATATGTGGTAAAGCCGAATGGCGAATGTGAAATATGTATGAGATATGTATATGTGGTAAAGCCGAATGGCTAATGTGAAATATATGTGTGATATGTATATGTGGTAAAGCCGAATGGCTAATGTGAAATATATGTGTGATATGTATATGTGGTAAAGCCGAATGGCTAATGTGAAATATATGTGTGATATGTATATGTGGTAAAGCCGAATGGCTAATGTGAAATATGTATGAGATATGTATATGTGGTAAAGCCGAATGGCTAATGTGAAATATATATGAGATATGTATATGTGGTAAAGCCGAATGGCTAATGTGAATGTTGTAATATGTGATTAAATGTACATGAAACTTGGAAATGTATTCCGGGTAAGACCCGATGACTACGTGTGGAGATTTTGTCCGGGTAAGACCCGATAACCCGTGTGGAGATTTAAATCGAGCTAAAGGTCTCACCGATAATCCGAGTATAGGTTAAAGCTATAAGACTTCGTAATAAGAATTGCTTATAAATATATTCAATGCGAAAGGTTAAACAGGTATGTACTCCAAGTTTATATGTGAGCTTGATTTGAACTAAATCATAAGGTAGTTATGTGATGCATACGAGAGGTTATGTGAAATCATACAATATATCTATGTCACATGAGCTCACTTTTATGTGTAAGTTTATCTAACTATTGTATGTGATGAGATGTGCATATTCGGTAAAGGGATGGTATGCCCGAAGGAAGAGTGAAATAAAAATACGAACAACTATGTTATAATTTGATTGTTATCTGTTGACACTGCTTAAAACTTACTAAGCATTGTAATCTCGACTCGTTTACTTTGTTTTCTCTGTTTTATAGATCTCATTGCGAAGCTACAGGCTCGGGGATCGTCAGCAACTAGTCACACTATCACTATCCACCGCTTGTTACTACTATGTTTAGAACTATTTTATGGCATGTGTAGAATAGACTAGTGGAGGAAGAATATTTTTGGTTAATGTATATAAGCCATGCGAAAATGGCATCTTTTGAATGTTTACTTAGTGAAGTTTAAATTTTACCTTTGGCTGTGCTTAGTACTTATTTAAATGAATGATCATTATTTCAAGAAAAAGTTCAAAATTTTATTGTTCTGACATGAGTTACAAGTCCGGTAATGCCCCTTACCTATTCCGGCGACGGTTACGGGATAGGGGTGTTACATTAACTATCACACTTTGACCCAGTAGATTAGTGTAACAACTTGTTTCAATGAAATCAAAACAGTGGTTTCGGGACTACAAATTTAAAGTCAAAAACTTTATTTTATTATTATTTTATTGCCTACAGTATGATAGTAATACCATATAAAAATTTTGTTAAGAAATTTTACCCTGCATGCTTATTTCGATAAAAAGGACTAAATTGCATAAAGTGAAAAATTAGAGATCTATAAGTAAAAAGCTTCAAATTTCCACGAGTTTTGAATATGAGTGGCCTTAAATGGAAATTAGACCATTAGTATTATTAGTGGACAAAGATGGACATAATTTAAGAGATTTTTAAAGGTTTAATTAAAGGTTATTTAAGTAAATTAATAATTAAAGTTAGTAAAATGATAAAACAAAGGCTATCATCTTTTTTTTTCTTCCTTAGTTAATTTTCAACCTAAGAAAACACCATTGTTGTGCATTCAAACATTCGACCATCTCTCTCCTTTGCATGTAAGTGTATTTTCATTCTGTTTTTAATGATTTTTATGTTTTTTGGAGTCGTTGTAGCTTAATCTAGCTAGCCTAGAGACTACTTTGCAAAACTGCTAAAAGGTTAGGGTTTCACCATGTATGTATATTGGTTTTTTGTGATGTTTGTTGGAAGAAAATGGATAGATAAACAACTTTTGTTTAGTGATTTTTGGTAAAAAATGTCAAATAAGGATTAAATTGAAAAGTAGGAAATATTACATGGTGAAATTGTGAAATAACTGAAGTATAGTGCATGCTAAGGACCTATTTGATATTCGGCCATAATGGGTTGTGATGAAATTGTGTAAATTTCCATTTTTATGAGCTAGGGACTAAATTGCAAATAAATTAAACGTATAGGGGTAAAATGGTAATTTTTTCAAAAATATGTTTTGGATTTAATTGAATGAATTATATGCTAAATTGAGTTAAATTTATCTGTATAGATCCAGTTAGACCTCGTACCGAATTAGATCGAGGCAAAGAGAAAATCTCGGATTAATTGCCTCCGTATCTACGTATACTTGTCGAAGTAAGTTCATGAAATTAAATTGAGTATTTATATGTTTTAATTGAATTATATGGATGTGATTTCTATAATTTCCATGTATAAATATTGGTCGCATATCCAACATTGTACAACGATTATCGAGTCCCGTTTAAACCTTAGGAATTCGTAGAATACAAATGACATGTCATTAGGGTTACCGATTCTCAACTCGTATGAGCTTATCGGTTTGCAGCTCATAAGAGTTTACCGATTCTTAGCTCGTATAAGCTTACCAATTTACAGCTCGTGAGATCATACCGATTCATAGCTCGTATGAGCATACATGTACAGGAATTGACGGATTACAGTTTAGCACACTATGTGTGAGCTATCTCGAGTATCCAACGATATTCTAAGTGGTTCAACGGGCAATGTTCTGTTATGAGACTATATGAGTTTGATACAAACTATTACAGGTATATACAGGAAACACATGGAAATGATATTACATTATATATTGAAACATGAAATTGATGCTACATGTATATGAAATTTGCTTAGTTGTTATGTTCATCCATGCTTATTGGATATTATATGTGTTTTACATGGCTAATATGTT
This sequence comes from Gossypium arboreum, assembly GCF_025698485.1. Lineage (NCBI taxonomy): Eukaryota > Viridiplantae > Streptophyta > Magnoliopsida > Malvales > Malvaceae > Gossypium > Gossypium arboreum. The sequence continues at coordinate 60,826,091 of NC_069082.1, forward strand.
GGTCAATATGTGCTTAGACATTTGGCCAAATTGAGTTGGTATATGCTATGTTTACTTACCTAATTTGTAACTAAATGGTAAGTTAATTTCTATGTTATACGAACTTACTAAGCTTAAATGCTTACTCTGTGTACTTTCTGTGTTTTTAGTGAATCGAAAGCTCGTTCAAGTTGAAAGCTTGTCGGAGCTATATCGTACTACCCATCTGCTCTTTTGGTACTTTTGGTTGGTTTAATTTTGGTTATAATGACATGTATACGTTATTCTGGCTAATGTTGGCCTATATGTTTTGTTGTGATTGCGGCCACTTATTTGGCTTGTGTTTGACATATTTTGGATGTGTATAAGTTGTCTTAATATGGTTGATATGATGTTTAAATTGTGGTTGAATTACAGAAAATGAAATAGTTGTTGAATGTGCTCATTAGATATGTCATATAGTTTGTTGTGAATTGGTGCTTTATTGTGGAAGGCTTATATGTATATTAATTCTATTCTAGAATGGTATAATTTGTATCAATTGGGATATGTTTTGGTAAGTAAGCTAAGTGGTAGAAATGATACAAATAACTTGGACGGTTGTTGGCTTATTTGGTTAAATTATGTGCCTATAATAATAGATGTTATGAATTGTCATTTGAGGTGCCTAAGGGCATATTGGTTGTATGTGAATATATCATATGTTTAGGTCTTGATTATACTTGTTTTGGATGCCTTAATATGGCTTATTTATTTTCACAATGTTGGATATAGGTTGATGCCAATTTGGGCGAGAAAAATGGCTTGTAAAATAGCCTATTTTCATCCACACGGACGTGTGTCTCAACCGTGTGTGATACACAGCCAGGTGACAGGGCCGTGTATCCCCTGTAGTTTTCAAAGGGTTGCAAGTCAGGCTAATACATGGCCTAGCACACGGTCTGGCACATGGGCATGTGAGGTTACTTTGAAGGGTACACGGTATAGCACACGGGCGTGTGGCTTGGCCGTGTGACCAAGTCAGAGAGTTACAAGGGAACAGACACGGGTTGGGACACGGTTGTGTGTCCCTACTTTGGATGCCCACACGGCCTGAGACACGGGCATGTCTCTTGGCCGTGTGAGTCACATGGCCCGGCTACACGGTTGTGTGACCCTTGCAGTGTTGAAAATTTTCAATATTTTCTGAAGAATTCTTTGAGTTTTTGATTTAATCCCGACTTATTTTTAACACATATTTAGGGCCCCGAGTGCTCGTATGAGGGACAATATGTATGATTTGACTCGGTCTTAATATGTTTATTGCTATGGTATGAAATGTTTGAAATTTTTGTCTGTTTGAATTGTAAACTTTGGTAATGCTCTGTAGCCCTGTTCTGGCAACGGATACGAGTTAGGGGTGTTACAATTAGTAACTTGAATATCATATTCAATTGATTCAACATGTTTTTTTTTTTTTTGTTACTAATGCAATGCAAATATAAGAATGAGTTAACCCAGGGTCAATTAGTGCATATACAGTAACATCAAAGAGATAGAATGTACCAGCAATCACATCAGGTGCAATAGCTTCTTCTTTGGCTTGAATGGCATATGTTCGAGTAGCTGCTCTAGTCTCTGATCAAATAACTAAATCTTTTTCTCCCATACGAGGAATCCCAGTAGTGTTGTTCTGGCTCGAACGTCTACCTTTCTAATATGTAGACATTTTCTTTTCATTCGATTCTTCATTTTCCTTTAACAGTTTCGAACAATTTTAAAGGAAATGATCAATCGATCTGCATCTATAACATGCCCTTAACTTAGCTCTGCATTCGCCAGAATGAAATTTGCCATAATGTTTACAACTAGGCTTCGAAGCATTTCGTGCACTTCCTATACAATCAACTGGTATTGTAGGAGATTTAAAATCATGTTGAATTGATTTATTTTTATTCAGGTAAAGTCTTCTTTATTCTTTTTCGCTGGTGGTAATGAAAATGACTTCTTGTTAAACTCGCGTATCCACCTATCCCTTTGTATTTTGCTGTTATACACTTCTTCTATTTTTTGTGCATGATCAGATAAAACAACAAATTCTCGGATTTCATTACCGCTGATCATCATTCTAATTTCATCGTTCAAGCTGTCTTTAAACCGAATACACATTTCTTCTTCAGTAGGCACAATTTCTCGAGCATATTTACTGAGATACACAAACTCTTTCTTGTACTCAGCCATTGACTTGTTTCCTTTCCATAATTTAAGGAATTCTCTCTTTTTTTTTGTTTAGATATTATTTTTCAACATACTTATTTTTAAACTTGGTCTGAAAGAAATCCCAAGAAATTTTCTCTCTCGGTACCACAATTACCAATGTAGTCCACCAACTATACGCTTTTTTAATAGTGAAACAATATATCTGAGAAAATTATCGGGAGGGCAAGCCATTTCTTTGAAAACTTGCAAGATATTCTACAGTCAATACTCAGTTTTAATCGGATCATCTTTTGATCTACCTCGAAATTCTTCAGCACCACACTTCCTAAGCTTTTCAATCGTTATACGTCGACTAGATTCAACCACAGGAGGATGTGAAGGTGCAACAGGAGGTATAACAGGGGGTGGAGGTTGTTGAGCCGTAGTATTCATTTGCATAAATTCATTAAACTACTGATTCATAAACCCAAAAAACATGATTTTAAGCTCATTTTCAGGTACTTTTGGAATCGAAATATTACTACTCGTCCCTTGTTTTGAGGTCAGTAAGTTACTATTAACCTCACCAGTGTTAGCACGATCATATCCAACCAACATCTTTACAATCTATAAGAATAACAAAAGTTAGATCGGATCAAACACATCACACTATCACAGGTTTATGTAGCATGTACTTCTAGACATTATACATACAACATTTTGTCTGAGAACTGACTAAACCGTAGCTCTGATACCACTAAATATAACACCCTTAACCTGTCTCCGTCACCGTATTAAGGTTATAGAGCATTAAATAAATGGGAAAATATTTATCATCATAACATTCAATAATTTAATCTCATTAAATAATATATCAAACATAAGCATTTGGTCCATAAATCAAGCCTTCACGGCCCTAGAAATAGTTTATAAGCAATTTGAGACTAAATTGAAACAAAACAGAAGTTTTAAGAAGAGTTGAAAATTTTCAAAACAGGGGACACACAGCCATGTGGTCAGGCCTTGTGGAATGCCCTAGGCCATGTAACTTTCAAAATAGGGACACACGATCGTGTCTCAGCCAATGTCCCTGCCCATGTAACTTACTGAGTTGGGCTACACAGCCATGTCACAGGCCGTGTGCCAAATCATGTAACACTTTGACTCGTGACATACGGATGTGTCGCAAGCTGTGTGCTAGGCCGTGTAACACACTAACTTAATACACACAGCTGGTGTCACAGACTGTGTGTGGCACACTACCAAGTGACACGGGCGTGTGCCAAGTTGTGTGCACCTAAATGGACCTTAAATGACAAGCTTACCATTTTAAACTTTCTTGGTCCCTAAGCAAACCATTTACAAACCAATAGACCCATCCAAAATGACATTAAACAAGCCCAAATCATGCTATTTTTAACCATCTTAAGTACTTAACCAATGTACCCTCATTAGTACCACAAATACACAATTATACAACATTATAAATCATCAACAAAAACATGTCAATTCACACAACTTAACTCCAATATGCCTATCATAGGCACCTCAAATAACAACAAATCAAATAGACCTCTTAACCATACATGTACTACAAGTTTATATCAAAAACATATTCCATCATTCACATTCCATAACAAATCATTATCTAAACTTTTGCCAAGAAAACATCAAAATCATGGAATAGTATTCACTCCTTATACATATACATACCAAAAAAAGTAAGGTCAAAACAAGCCTATTACATGTCATATAATCCAAAACAAACATTCCAAAAATTACCAAATACGGATGGATAGTGTGACTTGAGTGCTGATCCGATTGTGCAACCTTCGAAAGTATCTACCAGAATAGAAATTACACAAGTAAGCTCATTGAAGCTTCGTAAGTTCGACATACAGAAACAATAAATCTTACTGAAGTAAATACAACAATTCATTCAATAATAACTCAACTACATGTGTTTCCTACCATCCTCAATTTTAACCGATGAATTGCATAATTCTAATTAAGATTCAAATAATAATCTTTGAAAAAATATATATGTCCATAATAGATTAATTTTAGATGTCATTTACATGTCAAAGCATTCAAAATCATTATATCAAACCATTCAAAATCATTATATAAGTTATAGTACAATAATTTACGATCTGATGAATAACTTACAGATATGAATACACAAGTAATCCAACCGATAACACGTCAAATGCTCATAAGAGCTAATCCAATCAATAACACGCTAAATGCTCATAAGAGCTAATCCAATCGATAACACGTTGAATGATCATAAGATTTAATCCAATCGTAAACAAGCCAAATGCTCATAAGAGCTAATCCAACCGTAAACACGCCAAATGCTCATAAGAGCTATACATCCGCCCCTATAGCACACCATAACAAGATAGTGTAACATGAGAGTTCGATACAAATGTTGAACCTTGGTATAATTAGGAAAAATATATAAAGCACAACACGTCAATCTCCACTCCAATTCCTACATAGTATGCCATCATTCAATTGTACTCCATCCTACGTTCGTCCAACCTAAATATCAAAGTTCAGTAACATTTTCTCAACAACTTTACATCATCAAATAAACAATTAAAGCCCTTCGTATCATATTATATCATCATACAATTGATATAGATATTACATTATAAACCGTACGAACTTACCTGGACTAAGTTGTAATAGTTGTATAAGTTTAGAGACTATTCTGCAATTTTCCCTTTTCCACGTAAATCAACAGGGTCTTGATCTAAAATATAAAACTCCCAATTATTAGCTTGTTTTTCATAATCCAATTTGCTTTATATTTTATACCCTTTTATTTTTTAAAAATTACACAATTGCCCCTAACTTTAACAAGTTTTGCAATTTAGTCCCTTAACAAAAAAATCATCAAATTGACCATTTTCTAGGAATCAAATTACAATTAAACATTCTAGGCAATTAAACAGTCCCTATTAAACATCAAATTCACCTTCAAACCTTGAAATTTTACCATTTTAATAATTTAATCCTTAAATCAAAATCTAACAAAAATCACTTCACAAAACAACCAAATACCACAATCAAAGCTTCAAACACATAGTTATCATAAAAAAAATTCAAGATTCATCAATGGCAACTTCTAAAATTTTTAACAGATTCAAGCACGAAGGTACAGGCTAGCTGGACCTAGTTGCAACGATCTTAAAAACATAAAAAGTTACAAGAAAATGGGTCAATTTCCATACCATGTAAAGAAAAGAGATGAGCAAAGCACTCTAGGTCTCCAATGGTGGTTTTTGGCCAAAAAGAAGAGAAAATGAAGAAAAAAAATGCCTTTTGATTCAATTTGTTTTATTAATTTTGGATTAATTACAAAATTGCCATTAAACCACATTTTCTTTTAATTTTCCTTTAATTTTTAACCATTACCGTCCACTATTTACTTATAAGGTCTATTTCCTTATTGGTCCTCCTACATTTATTAGTTAAGCTATTAAATGATCCAAATGCAATAATTAACAAGTATTGCACCTTTTACAATTTAGTCATTTTTTTCTTTAATTAGCTAATTAAACATTAAAATTTCTTAACCAAATTCTACTATGACTCTAATGAGTTTGTAAATATTATATAAATAATATTTATGGGCCAACATGATGGAAATTTTTGGTCCCAAAACCATTGTTCCTTCACTACTGAAAAACGGGTTGTTACATTTACTGAGTAAATCATGATTTACCCCAATCAAGAAAGTGAGGTCAAGAGATAAGGGTGTATTGGTTTATTAGTTAGAGGACGAAAGGTAATAACTGGTTAATTAATAGCTAACTCAGCAAAACCTGAGTTCTGAAGTTAATTAGGAACACTGAAGTGAGTTAATCTTATGTTTGTTTAATTTGATTTAATTTCAATTGTTAATTGGTTGTCTTAATTTTATATGATTTATATTATTTTGTTAATCACTTTTAATTTGGTTATTCTTAATATAATTTTAGATTAGTATTATTTGGCCCTGTTAGTGTAGAAAATTAATTTAAGTTTAATTACATCTCCCTTGGGTACGATCCTCATAATACTTCCTGAAGTGTTTCGTTGTAACATTCTTTACTATATTACAATTTGACTCGTGTACTTGCAACACATCTGTTTCCTTTCCATATCTTTTGCTGCAATATTTTTTTTTCCAAATATCCGCATGTTTGGTGGTGGTCACCAATATAAAGGCCTCTTTATTGTACACAATTGAATCAAATTCATTCAACAATTTCTCTTTTTGAGTTAATAAAATTCTCTTTGAGTTTTTCTTTTCAAGAATTTCTCTTAAGTTTTCTTTTAGAATAGTTTTAATAATCTTTTCAGGTTGTGGGGGATCATCTTCAAGCTTTTTCTTGTCAAGTTTTCTTTCTTGGAGGCGAACTAGAGCCGTTTGAAGGAGGTTGCAGATTCATCTAGTTTCCAAAGCTCCTTAGGACTTCTGCACGCAACTTTCCATCTATCTTCTTTCATTTCTTTGTTATTCTATTCTATTATGGTTTAATTATTTCTAATCTTTGATTTGGATTCCTAGTTCTTTTTCTATCTTTTATTACTTGTTTTAAGTTTTACCCTTTTTTATTCTTAGTTTTGACTTGGATTTGTTTACATTTAAAGTTTTGTCAAATTCTAAGTTTTTCCTTCATTCTTCTAGATCCCTAAGCCAAATGCGTGACTTGAACATGTTCCTCTCTTTTCCATATCACAAATAATTTCTTGAAACATGAACTGTCGATGAAGACTATGTAGCTATTTTGGAAATAAACTCTTCAATTGATTGTAGTTTGCTTATTATGATTGTAATAGTTATTTTTAAGGAGTTACTTTGTATTCACTTAGATTCTATGTTGGTAAGCCGAATTGAATATATGTTGTAAGACTTGTCTAAGTTTTGTAAAAGAGCTTATTGAGAGCTCTTGAATATGTTCATTGAGGAACAATTTTTGCGAGAGAGAGAAAAGGTTGTATTATAAACAATATTGAGAGTGTTTACTGTCCAAGTTCTCAGGGAGAGGATTTAGAGGTTAAAGTTTTAGCCATTAGGTATAGTGGTGAGGTCTTTATACTTAAGTGTGATAGAATGTGATCACTTGTATTGTTGACTAATAATAGTGGAACTTCTTATTGAGCTAGGCTTCGTAAACATAGGTGTTAGGGATCAACCATTAAGCAACGAACAAGTAAAAATATCAAAGGAAATTAAGAAATTGAACACACAAATTTAACGTGGAAAAAACCTCTCCAAAAAGGATAAAAAAACCACAGGCAAAGATAATTTTACTATAATGACAAAAGAATGAAGAGTACAAAGATTGAGATAAAAACTAAACCCTGGAATCCAAAAAAATAAAGAACCCTCAAAACATAAACACAAAATTTTCCAAAAGTGTTATCAGTTCTAATCTTTAATGGGTGTATTTTTTAAAGTTGTAAAAGAGCCTATTTATAGGCTAATTTCATAGGTCAAATAAAAAAAATCTAAACTAATTACAATTTTATTGAAACAAATAAATAGAGTTTAACTAGAAGAATATTTCTCAAATTTGACTAAAATAGGAGTCATACTCAACAAATCTCCACCTTAACTCATATTTCCACAATGCCATCTTTGCCAAAGCCCGCCATGGGCCTATCTTAAACTATGCAGGGAATTAACTAAGTCGAACTTGTGCTTAGAAACTAGAAGACTTCTTGCCCTTGACTTGTACATTACCAAATCAAAACTAACCCGGGTCAGATTTTTGCAAACACAATACCCTAACTTTTCAAAACCAACATCCAAAAGAGAACCTCTCTTAAACGAAATGATCATACCTTTTTCCCTCCTATGACTAAGTTACCTCCACTCCAAACGAGTTGACTCAACTTTGTAACGGATGAGGGACGTCTGATTTCACCAATCACTATAGAATCTTCCAGAATATAAAGACTACTAGTTATTTTACCTTTTAACAAAATGATAGCCCCACAAAATACCTTAATGCCTCTCGACTCGATGTTGATTCTAAAACCTTTCGAGTCTAAAATATACAAGAAGATGAGATTCTTTTGTAAATCAAGTACATACTTGACATCTGAGAGTGTCCTAATTGTAACACCCCTAATCCGTCTCCATCATTTAATTAGGGTTACAAAACATTACTATACATTCAGAAACATTTGAACATTATATCATTCAATAATTCAATCACATTATAAACCATTCATATACATGTACATTGTCCCTAAATTGATCCCTCGAGACCCTAAGAATAGCATAAAAGAAATTCAGGACCAATTTGAAACAAATCAAAAATTTTAGGAAAAAGTCAAAAAAATTGGGAAACAAGGGTCACATGGCCATGTCGTCAAGCCGTGTACCTTACACAGCTGAGACAGAAACCCTTGTCTTAGGCCATGTAACCTTTGAACTAAGGACACACAGCTGTGTCCAAGCCTGTGTTCTTACTCGTACAACTCTTTGAGTAGGGTTACATGGTCATGTCACACGCCCGTGTGTCAGGCCGTGTAACTCTTGAAATTGCCCCACACGCTCGGGTGTCAAGCCATGTGTTAGGCCGTGTAACTCACTAACTTGTAACCTAGGGAAATCACCAAATGACACACGGTTGTGTCGCCAAGCCACACACGGACGAGACACACGCCTGTGTCTCAGGCCATGTGGTTCCAAATTTACCTAAAATCAAACCATTCCAAGTCCATATCATACATAACCTTTGAACCATTTAAGCATACTTCAAGGGAACCTAAACATTGCTAAAACATATACCAAAATGTCATTTCAAAGTCCTAATACAACTAACCAATATGCCATTCAAGGCACCTCAAACACATACAAATATCACCTACCTAAACATGTCTATATGCCTAATTCCATGCATACAATTCTATATCATTTAGGTATTAAAACATACCTCATTTAGCCATTTCCAAATCATACAAATCATACCATAAAATACCATTAACAAGCCATTGTAAACTTATCAAATGAACCTTATATACATGCACTTATAAGTGACCAAAATGACATACTTGGTAAGACATTTCAAATTACCAAACCACCATAATTTCATGACATAAACATCCGCATTACTATTACATAACATCCTATACATGTTAATAGTTCCATTTTCCTTACATACTAATCTATCTCAAATATGAATTAAAACATGTCGCAAGTATCAATTTTCAAACCATCATCAACATGCCAAGATATACATACCAACAAGTACTTTAAAGTAACCAAAATCACATAACTTGGTGAGGCTTCAAGGTGTACCAAACCAACAAAGCTTCCCAAAGCTTATACATACCAAAACACCATGAACACATGCACTATTATACTATATACATGCCATTATAAACCTTAGCCAAATTACTCAACAACTACCATATTGTCCACTGCATAGTGTGATAGATCTGACGAATTTCCAACCAATGGAGCTTTTGATAATTTGTAAGGCAAAGGAAAATTAACTATGTAAGCAGTGAATGCTTAGTAAGCTCGTATAAACTTTAAACATAATATATCATTTCAATAATGAACTTTATAGAATAATTATAAACCTTTACCAATGTAATAAGATTTATAAAACCTATATAAAACCATCAAGCTCACAAATTAACATACTTGTTCATAATGCTTATGAAACCAACCATATATATAAACATAATATTTCAATTTATCATCATTACCATATGATCATGTTTCATTCCGTTTTCTTGCTTACCTTTTCCAAATGCTTAGTATAAGCCTAAAAAACATCATCAAATCACAAGTTAGTGCACTTGTCCATAATATAAATGTAACAGCCCGTTTTCATTAAAATCAGAACGGTGGTTTCGGGACCACAAATTCGATGTGAGAATATTTATTTATTATTTTAATATCACAGTATGTTAGTAGTATCGTATAAAAATTTTGTTAGGAAATTTTACTGTTTGCATGCTTAATTCGATAAAAAGGACTAAATTCAAAAAGGTACAAAATTTGAGTTCTAGAAGTTAAAAAGATTTAATAGCTATGAAATTAAATGGTCAGAGGGTTTATGTTGTAAATAAACCATTTTTTTTATTAAGTGGACTCTTATGGACATCTTTTAATGATTTTTAAAGTAAATGGTAAAGGTTACTTTAGTAATTTCATAAATAAATTAAAACAAAAATAAGAAAAGATGGTATCATATTCTCTAATGCATCATCCACCAAAATTTTAAGACGAAAAAGCCATTAGAGAAGCTTGCATGTTCGGCCAAACTTCCAAAGCTTGCATGGTATGATTTTTCGTCCCACTTTTAATGATTTCTATATTTTTGGAGTCGTTATAGCTTAATCTAGCTAACCTAAGGACTAATTAGTAAAACTGTTAAAAGATTAGAGTTTTTCCATGAGTGAATTCATGTTGTTTGTGAAGTTTGATGTTAGAAAATAAATCCTTGTTGTTAAATAATTTTCAATAAATTTATCAATCGGGGTTAAATTGAAAAATGTAAAATATTCATGGGGTAATTTGTGAACTAATGAAACATGTGGGCTGATATAACTTGTATGATATTCGACTAGGCTTGGGTAGTGATGAAATTGTATGAATTTCATTTTATGAGCCTAAGGACTAATTTGTGAAGAAATCAAAAGTATTGGGGTAAAATTATAATTTTTCTAAAATATGAATTTGAGTTAAATTGATTAAAATGATTATTGAATTGAGCTGAATTTATTCATTTAGATCAAGATAAACCACGTATGGCTCTAGATCGAGGCAAAGAAAAAGCTTCGAATTAGTCAACTTTATTTTTCTATGTTTATCGTCGAGGTAAGTTCATACGTTTAAGTTTCATTTTTATTTTATGATTTGAATACTATTATTGTATAATATTAAATTGAGTGTTGATGGAAAAATCCAATGGCATAACGGTGATCATAGACGAATAAAAAGGAATAGCTTCGACTGTCGATTATGAAAAGGGATGGTGACGACCATCGAACTATGAAAAGGGATAGCTTTGGCTATCAAATTATGAAAAGGGATGGTAACAACCATCGAACTATGAAAAGGGATGGTGACGACCATCAAATTATGAAAAGGTATAGCTTCAGCTGTCGAACTATGAAAAGGGATAACTTTGGTTATCGAATTATGAAAAAGGATGTGTCAACCATCGTATTATTACCTCCTGTGAGTTTCGGTAAGAGCTTTTAATGTAAATTTACATTAATATGATGAAAGGTAGGTAATGTGTACCTTTGTGGAAATTAAAAATAAGAATGTATATATATAATTTTTCGAATTAGTTATGCTCATGTTGATTTGGGATATACATGCATTGTGGTTGTTTAATGTATTGAAAAATTTAGACTATATTTGTTATGAACTTACTAAGCATGTCATGCTTACTTTGTGCTTATTTTTCTATGTTTGTATTTGTCAGAAGCTCACTCGGGTTAGAAAGTTGCCAAAGATCCATCACACTATCCATCGGCTCTTTCGGTACTTTCGGATGTTTAATTTTGGTTGTAATGGCATGTATAGGTATCTTGGCTAATGTTGGACCTATGTTTTGGTGGTTGGAATAGCCATTTGATTTGGCTTGTGATTTAGCATGTTGATGTTGATATGAGCTTAATTTATAATATGTAAAGATTAACCTTATTATGGTCAATGTTTGCCTTAATATATTTGAATTGTGATAAATGAATTTGCATATTGTATAAGTCTTGTAACTTGATGTGGTTTGGTAACTTGTTAAGAAAGGTATATATATATGTTTATTGATGTTAGTGAATGAATGGCATATTTTGTACATGTGATAGGCTATGGTAAGTTAATTCAATGTTTTGAATTAATGTAAGTTTAGTTGAAAGTAACTAGCCATTTTGGCCAAATTGAATACATGGTTGAACATGTTTATATATTGTCATTTGAGGTGCCTAAGGGTATATTGGTTGTATGATGTTATATCAAATGTATATGATTTGTTTATGCTTGATTTTGGTGCCTTATTAAGGCTAGCGTATATGTGCATTTTGATTTTAAGTACATGCTAGTTTAGATGAGAAAAATGGCTTGGAAAAAAGCCTATTTTTGTCCACATGGGCAGAGACACAGGCATGTGTCTCAGTCGTGTGTGACACAGGGCCAGGTGACACGGCCATGTGTCCCCTATAGCTTTCAAAGGGTTGCAAGTCAGGCTATTACATGGCCTAACACACGGCCTGGCACACAGGCTTATGGGGTTATTTCGAAGGGTACATGGCCTGGCACACGGGCGTGTGGCTAGGCCGTGTGACCCAAGTTAGTGAGTTACATGGGCACAGGCACGAGCTGGGACATGGCCGTGTGTCCTTACTTCAAATGCCCACACGACCGTGCACCCTTGCATTGTTGAAAATTTTCATTTTTTTCTAAAAAATTCTCTGAGTTTCTGATTTAGTCCCGACTTGTTTCCAAAGCGTAATTTCAGCCTTGAGGGCTCGATTAAGGGACAAGATGTAAGTTTTGAATTGGTTTTAATATGTTTTTTTATATGATTTGAAAAGTTGGAAATTTATGTCTGTTTGATTTGAAAACTCCGGTAATGCTCCATAACCCTGTTCTAGCGACAGATACGGGTTATAGGTGTTACAATAAATGAGTTCATCCATAGCATAAGTAGATTTCTCATATATAAGTACATCATTTAATTCATCAATATTTTTATAACATCATGTTACATCTCAATTGTGAACTTACTGTTTCATTCCCTTTTCTTACCTATTGAACCATTTGGAATTACATCGGATACTCGGGAAAGCTTACACATAGTGTGCCTTTACATATAACCGCAATCTTTCATTTACATCATTGCTCATATGAGCTGTGAAATGGGCTTGCTCACATGAGCTATGGGTTGGAATGTAAGCTATGCGATGTTGCTCACAGGAGCTGTGGAGAATCCACAACAAATGCAGGACCTCAGCTATCGGTAGGACATTCAAGACTAGCACCCAAAACATGAAATCCTTAATGACATGTCATTTGTATCCTAAGAATTCCTAAGGTTCAACCAAGATTTAATATCCGTTAATTCATCGTAGCATTGATACGTGTATATTTTGTTTCATTTACATCAACCAACATAATAAATATCCAATTTAAACAACATTTAAATGATTACAGTTCATACAAACTTACCTGACTAAATAGCAGTAATGACTAAGTTCAGGGGCTATTGATAATTTTTTCTTCTCCTCAATTTCTCACTTATTCTTGATCTAAAATAATAATGCCATTCAATTCACTAATTCTAACAGAATAATCAATTCATTTTATACATTTAAGTCTTTTTTGAACTTTTTACAAAATTGCCCTCAATATTTTACTCTTTTTACAATTCAGTCCCTAAACTCGAAACTTGAAATCTCATCATTTCTAAATAAAATTCATGCAAATCGATTTTTACCTTATTTTATAACAGCCCATATTTATCATCCATTTTAATATTTTCCTTTAATTTTACCATTTTCATAAATAAGTGATTATACCTTAAAATCATCAAAATTACTTAATAAAATATGTCTATTTAACAACAAAGCTTAACAATCTATCATAAACTTTCACAAACACCTCATATTCATCTATGGAACATTCTAAAACATTTAATAATTTTGAAAATAGAGGTATGGGTTAGCTGGGTCTAACTGCAACGATCTCAAAAACAAAAAAAAAATTACAAAAAAAAAATGAAAAATGGACTTACATGCATTAACCATAGCAAGACCGAAGCTTGGAAACCTAAAGTAGCCAATATTTCCTTCAATTTTTGGTGGAGAAGATGGTTAGAAAAGATGAAACCAAATTTGTTTTATTTAATTTAAAATTAATTGATCATTTACCATTTTTACCCTTAAAAAATCATCAAATTTTCATTAATACCTTACCCATAAATATCCACTAACCCTTTAAATGGTCTATTTACCACTCAGGTCCTTTATTTTAAGATTTCAAAGCTATTGGACCCCTTTAGCTAATAGAACTCAACTTTTAGCCTTTTTACAATTTAGTCCTTTTTACTTAATTAACCATTTAAAAGTCAAAATTTCTTAACAAAACTTTAATACAACCTTAATAGCACTCCATAAATATTTAATAAAATATTTACTGCTCGGTTTATAGCAATGAGGCCCCAATACCTCATTTTTTAAAATCACTTGACTTCTGGGTCCTACCACTTAAACCTAATTATTTATTCGTATAACATAAATTACCATATCGAAAACCATTTTAATACCATATTTGACTCGTAATTATTAAATAATAATATGTACGAACTTACTCATTAGATTTGTGGCCCCAAAATCACTATTTTCAACATCACTGAAAAACGTGTTGTTACACTAGTCGTCCCATTGTGCATCTTAATTTTAATAGTACCAATACTAATTACCTTACTGGATGAATCGTTTCCCATGAACACAGCTCCACCTTCAACCAAATTATATGTGGAGAACCATTCTCTATTGGGACACATATGGAAAGAACACCCCAAATTTAAGATCCACTTGGACATAAGCTCAAAGCTTTCGCTTGTTAAAACTAACAAGAAATCATCACCGCTTTCGTCAGCCAAATTAGCACCAACTACATCTTCCTCTCAACAACCCTTTTATTTCACAGTTTATAACAATTTGCTTTGATGTGACCTAACTTCTTACAATAGCAACACCTTTTGTCTCGCTTCTTTGATGCAACCAAAACGAAATTTTGCCTATCTACCTTGCTATCTGAACCAAACTTATATTCAAGTTTTTCTTTACTCAACAAATGACCCTTCACATTCTTGAACGAGAGTTTGTCTCTACCATAAATCAGGGTCTCCTTGAAAGATTGGTATGAAGGGGGTAAAGAACACAATAATAGTATAGCCTGATCTTCATCGTCAATCTGAACCTCAATATTGTTTAACTCATTTAAAAGGGTAATGAATTGACTGATGTGATCTCTAAGAAGCTTACATTCGTTCATGCGAAACGTAAATAGACGTTGTTTCAACATAAAACTTAGTTGCATAAAAAGTTTCTAACCTTTTCCATAAGGCGGATAAGGTCTTCTCCATCAATACCTCCTACAATACCCTATTTGCGAGGCACAACTAGATTGTAGACAAGGCCTTTTCATCAAGCTCTTCCCATTTTGATTGATCTAGATTCTCGGGTTTTTTCCTAGTAATGACCTTTTTAGGTCAATCTGAACTAAAATTGTCATCATTCAAACTTGCCACAGATTGAAATTTGTGACACCATCAAACTTCTCAATGTTAAACCTTATTATTGTCATCTCTGAATAGGCTGATCTACGAAATTTAAACTAGTTCTGATACCACTTGTTGGGGATCGACCCGATTAAGCAACAAACAAGTAAAAATAATGGAAGAGATTGGTAAATTGAACACACAAATTTAACATGGAAAAATCTCTCCAAAGAAGATGAAAAATCACAAAAAATATAATTTTACTATAATGACAAAAGAACGAAGAGTACAAAGATGGAGATAAAAAACTAAATCCCGAAACCCGAAAAACAAAAAACAAAAAACAAAAAAAACCTCAAAATGTAAACACTAAATTTTCTAAATGTGTTATTAGTTTTAATATCTAATGAGTATATTTTCTAAGATTGTAAAAGAGCCTATTTATAGGCTAAATTCATAGGTCAAATATTAATAAAATAATCTAGACTAATCAAAGTTTGATTGAAACAAATAAAAAAAGTTCAACTGGAAGATTATTTATCAAAATTGATTGAAATAGGAGTCATACTCAACAATAGGGAAACCAAATTTTGTAAACAAATCTTTAGTGTTATTTATTATTCTCTTTTTCATAGTTTTGTAGTGCCACCACAGCAATATAACACTTCTATTGTACTAGTTTTGTTAACTAAATAAGCAATTTTAGATAATAATTAGTAAGTATAGATAGATATTATAGGTTAAATTGCCATTATAGTAAATTTAAAAGTTGTGAAGTTAGGAATATAATTTAAATCAATCTTGAAAAAAAAATGGAAAACTCTCTGCCTGTTGACGATATTTCTTCTCTGCCAGAAGATGAAGATGGTGGTGGTAATCGGGTAGTTTCCGATCGCAACACGAAAAAAGTCCAGTTAAAAAATGGTAGTGAAGAGGAAATTACTCATATGGTGGTTGAATCTAGTACTGGCCCTACGATCTCTTGGAAGGACAAACTTTTGGGGGTTACTTCTGTGTCTCTAAATAAGAAAGGGTTGGAGTCTCCTGGTGTTAGTACTGGTGAAGAACTGGAATTTTTGGATGGAGATATACATAGATCTTTTGTCAATGGAATTCCTACTATTGACTTTTCTGAAAGAATCCATCAAATTTTATTTAAAGAAATGGAGTCCATAGTTGTCTTAAAATTGTTTGGAAGGAATATTGGGTATGGGGCGCTTCACAGTTGTATCAATAGCCTATGGAATCCATCCATGCCCTTCTATATCATGGATATTGAGAATGGATATTTTCTGGCTAAGTTTCAATCAATTGACGATTATGCTAAAGTTCTGTCGTAGGGGCCCTGGTTAATTTATGGGCATTATTTGACTGTCCAACCTTGGTCTAAAGAGTTTACTCCCTTACAACCATATCCTTCCATGGTGATGGCTTGGATAAGACTTTTAGGCCTTCCAGGGTACTTGTACAAAAAGAAAATAATTGAGGAAATTGGAGGGACCATTAGCAAAGTGGTCTGGCTAGATTTTAACAAGGATAGCAGAGCTAGAGGCAGATTTGCTAGGATGGCCATCTACATCAACTTGGATTAGCCCATGATTGCTCAAGTTCGTGTTAATGGTTTGTATCAGAAGGTTGAATATGAAGGTCTTCCTATGATTTGTTTTACATGTGGGAAATATGGACATACCAAAGAATTGTGTGGCTCATTGCAACCAGAGGCTTAATTAGAGAAGGACCAGTCGAGCGTTACTCCGGCTAAGGAGGTCAGCGAAGGTGAAAACGCTTCTTACGGGCCATGGATGGTAGTGGAGGATAAAGCTAGGTGACATTTCAGGAGTAGTAATTCTGGCAAAGCTGGTTTTCGGGAAAGAAAATCAGGTTCCCGATTTAATGCTCTAGTAGATATGGAAGTTTTAGATTTAGAAGCTAAAAGTAATAAAGGAAATGAGGGTCAAACAGCTGAATTGAAGGATATCTTCAAATCTAGAAAATTTATTGAGAATTTATGGATGAAAAATCGAGAAAACTTTAATTCTTTGATAAATGAACAGATGGGGGTGTTAATGAGGATGTCGATCGGTCAACTGGTAACAAAAGCAGGCTAACTGTAAGTGGTCTAGTGGACCGTTTATCTGCTAATAAAATCAATAGAGTGGTCGGCCCAATAACAAGCCTGGTAGTGAGCTAGACTAGGCTAATGAAATTTTGGGCCATTCTTGCACAGCGCCGAATTGTTCCATTAATGAAGCAGGGAGCTACACTATTTCTTTGATTATTCCTTTCATTAAAAATCCGATTGGCGCAGAATGTTTAAAATCTTTTTTGAATTTTATTAATTGGTAAAAAATAATTTATATATATTTTTACCTCATGTTAAATGCATTTTATAGATGATTTCCCATTAGAATTGGTGAATTCGATGCTCCTAATGCTTTAATTTCATGTTTTCTACTTAGGAGAGAATAGGAGAGCGAAAGGAACGAGAAACGGGCCAAAAATGGAGAAAATGGGCCAAAGTATGAAATCAACAAGGCCTGGACTTCCTCACACGGGTAGCCCACACGGCCGTGTCAATTTGGCAGAATCGAAGCACGACTCACACGGGTATAACACCGCCCGTGCCATTCTAACAGGCTTGAACATGGCCTAAAATAATCGCACACGGACATGTCCCTGCCGAGCCCAAGTTGAGTCCAATTCGGAAAAGGCTAGTTTTGAGGGCTCTTAGGCATTCCAAAGCCTATAAATACACCCTAGAGGAGAAAGAAAAGGGGGGCACAGAATAGGAGTAAGGAATTACTCCAAGTAAGCTGATTGATCCATCTCAGAAGCCGGATTCACCATCAAAACTGAAGACCTCTCCTCAATTTCTCCTTCAGGAGTTTTGGGTTTTCTTTATGTGTTGTATTCTTTATTATTCTGAGATGTTTTCCTTTTTAGTTATGAACTGAATCCACTAAATACCTAAGGGGAATGAAACCTAAGACGAATCTTGTTATTATTTTCTGAACTGTATGATAAATATTTAACTTGTTCTTAATTATGTGTTCTTAATTCTTGTTTTGATATCCCAGGATACTAATTCAAGATAAGCTCTTATTCAGAGGAGGAATAGACTCCGTCTAAGAGTACATTTGTCATGATTAAGCGGATTTGATTGCGCGCCTAGACATAGGGTGACAAGATTTTGCTGGATTAGGGTGAAACCTAATAAGGGGATCCATAGGTCGAGTTAATGCACCCCTAGGGTGTTAATTAGAGAAAAGTCTCAATTACTCAATCAAGGGATTAGACGTTATTAGTCTTGAATAGGGATAATAACATAACTTAGGGATCTCTACAGAATAAGTTAAATGAATAAATCGTCCGATTCGGAGCCAGAATAACAATTACAGTCTAGGTAGATTTTTCTTTAGATATTGTCTTAATTCAATCGATTTTCCCGAAAGCAATTCCCCAATTCTATTCTCTGTGAGTTCTTAGTTTAGATAATTAGTTAGTTAAAACAAAACCTCTTTATTCCTAGGCTAGATAATAAAAAGGCAGTCATCACTAGTACTTTTAGTTCCTTTGGGTTCAACAATCTGGTCTTGCTAAAACTATACTATTGTGCGATAGGTACACTTTCCTACATCGTGATAATAGTTAGTTTCAAGAACGATTAATTATAAATATTTTAAAACCTATCATGAAATCACGCGACCAAGTTTTTGGCGCCGTTGCCGGGGAACTAAAATATTAGGAACACTCAATTTTTATTACTTTAGCCATTTATTTTTCTTGCAATCTAATTTTATTTTTAATTTTATTCTAATTTACTAATTTTCTTTTTCTTTCTTCTGACAGGTTTTTATAGTTTATGACTAGAAGAAACCAGACAGGACCACTACTTTTTGACGAAGAAATCGATCGCACAGTTCACAGAAACCAAATAGAAATAAGGCGAAGCCTAAGATACACAGAGAACGAGCAAGAAGACGATACTCAACCCCCAACCGAAGAGATGGTTGAAAACCAAGACAATCACCTACCTCCTACAATTGCGGTTAATCAAAATCCTACTCCACGCACTATTTTGATGGTTTGTAGGATGAAGATCCCAACACTCACTTAGCAAACTTTTTGGAACTATGCGATACATTTAAAATTAATGGTGTTTATAGTGATGCCATTCGTCTTCGGTTATTCCCTTTCTCATTGAGGAACAAAGCTAAACAGTGGTTGAACTCGTTACCACGAGGGTCAATTACTACTTGGGAACAAATGACCAAAAAATTTTTACTAAAATATTTTCCGCCGGCTAAAACAGCTAAATTACGTAATGATATCTCTTCCTTTGTGCAGATGGATTTAGAAACACTTTACGATGCATAGGAGAGATACAAAGACCTTTTGAGAAGGTGCCCTCACCATGGGTTACCGCTTTGGCTTCAGGTTCAAACATTACATAATGGCCTGAACCCTTCGACTCAGCAAATGGTTGACGCAGGTGCTGGCGAAATAAAACACCTGAAGATGCTTATGAGTTTATAGAAGAGATGTCACTGAATAACTATCAGTGGCAAGTCATGAGGACAAAACCAACTAAAACAGCAGGCATTTATAATGTCGATTTGATTACTATGCCATCAACCCAGGTAGAACTTCTAAATAAAAAGATTGATGGTTTTCTTAGTTCTTCACAGGTTCACCCAGTAATGCAGTGCGAAGTAAGTGGAGGTGGAACAAGCCATTCGAAATACCAACCTTATGGCCACAACATCGATAACGAGCAATTAAATTACATGGGTAATAATCCTCAACCTCAAAACAATCCATATAGTAACACTTACAATGTAGGTTGGAAGAACCACCCCAATTTCTCATGGGGCAGTCGAGGAAATCAAAGACCACAACCACCTTCAGGCTACCAACAACCATCCTACCAATAGGAAAAGAAGCCAAACCTTAAAGAGATGCTCACAAAGTTTATCTTGGTGTCAGAAACCCATTTTTAGAACACCGAGACAGCACTTAAAAATCAGCAAGCGTCGATCCAAAGGCTCGAAACTCAGATAGGCCAGCTTTCCAAACTAATCTGAAAAAGACCACTAGGAAGTTTACCTAGTAACACCAAATCAAAAGAGCATGTGAAAGTAGTTACACTAAGGAGTGGGAAAGTGTTAGCGGAATCTGAAAAGAAGCTAACACAAAAAGCCATGGTAAGCGGAAGGGGGGAAGAAAAACCCAAAAATAGTCACAAACTAGTGCCGAAGGAATATAAACCTCTAGTTCCATACCCAGCAAAATTGAAAAAAGAACACATTGATGCACAATTTGGTAAGTTTCTTGAACTTTTTAAGCAATCACATATCAACTTACCTTTTGTTAAAGCCATCTCGCAGATGCCTTCATACGCAAAATTTTTGAAGGAGCTTCTAACAAATAAAAGGAAATTCGAGGATTTATCTACAGTAGAACTCAACAAGGAGTGCTCAGCCATACTCCAAAATAAGCTGCCAAACTGAAAGATCCAGGAAGTTTTACTATCCCTTGCTTAATTGGTAGTCTGAATGTTGAGAAAGTACTAGCTGATTTAGGTGTTAGCATTAATTTGATGCCATATAAAATGTTCAAACAACTTGGTCTTGGGGAACCTAAACCTACTAGGATGAGTATTCAATTAACTGATAGATCTGTTAAATATCCTGGGGGCATTATAGAAGATGTACTTGTGAAAGTAGATAAATTCATATTTCCTGTTGACTTTGTTGTGCTTGACATGGATGAAGATGTGGAAGTGCCCTTAATTTTAGGGCACCCATTTTTAGCCACTGCTAGGGCTGTAATTGATGTGGGTGACGGTAAATTGGTACTTAGAGTAGGTGACGAGGATATTATCTTTAAAATTTATGATGCTATGAAGTTTTCTAGGGAACAGGATGACTCTTGTTATTGTATTGACTCTATTGATCATACTACTTAAGACTCTTTTCAGGAAATTGTACAAAAGTACACAACGGAACTGTATCCAGCTCAAGAAGAGAAGAACGATGATGAACCTAATGAGCATTCTTCAAGACGAGTAGAATATGAGGGCATTAAGATAAACGATGAACTTAAGCAAAAACCCTCTATTGAAGAGCCTCCTAAACTAGAACATAAACAATTACCAAACCACTTGGAATATGCATTCCTTGGAAATAATTCTACATTTCCAGTTATCATTGCTTCTAATTTGCAACCCAAGGAGAAAGATGAATTAATCCAAGTATTAAAAGAACATAAAAAGGCCATAGCTTGGAAAATTTCTGACATTAAAGGAATTAGCCCTTCTTTTTGCACCCACAAAATTTTGATGGAAGATGAATACAAACCGTGTGTGTAAGCTCAAAGACGACTGAACCCCAACATGAAGGAAGTTGTAAAAGCTGAGGTAATTAAACTTCTAGGTGCTAGAATTATTTATCCTATTTCTGACAGTTCTTGGGTAAGTCCAGTGCAGGTTGTCCCTAAGAAAGGAGACATGACGGTTGTGACCAACGAGAAGAATGAATTAATCCCAACAAAGACAGACACGGGATGGAGAGTTTGCATTGACTACAGGAAACTGAATGATGCCACAAGAAAAGATCACTTCCCCTTGCCATTCATTGACCAAATGTTGGAAAGATTATCTAGGCACATGTACTACTGCTTTCTAGACGGACTCTCTGGTTACTTCCAAATCCCAATAGCTCTTGAAGATCAAGAAAAGACAACATTCACATGCCCATATGGTACGTTCGCATATCGTAGAATGCCTTTTGGATTATGTAATGCTCCTGCCACTTTTCAGCGTTGTATGATGGCCATCTTCGACGAACTCTTGAAAGATATCATGGAAGTATTTATGGATGATTTCTTGGTATTCGATAACTCTTTCCATCTCTACCTTAAAAATTTAAAGCGAGTTTTAATAAGATGTGAGGAAACGAACCTTGTGCTTAACTGGGAGAAATGTCACTTCATGGTTCAAGAAGGTATTGTATTAGGGCATAAAATTTCTAGTAAAGGGATTGAGGTGGACAAATCTAAAATAGAAACAATCAAAAAACTACCCCCTCCTAGCTCGGTTAAGGCTATTAGAAGTTTTTTAGGACATGTTGGTTTTTGTAGAAGATTTATTAAGGATATTTCTAAAATAGCTAAGCCTTTGACTAAATTGCTAGAAAAAGATATACCTTTTAATTTTAATCAGGAGTGCTTAGAAGCATCTAATACTTTAAAGAATAAATTAATTAATGCGCCAATTATAATTGCACCTGATTAGAATTTACCGTTTGAATTAATGTATGATGCGAGTGACTTTGCAGTAGGTGCAGTACTGGGATAGTGGAGACACAGGCATTTTCAACCTATCTATTATGCTAGCAAAACTCTGACAGCCGCACAAGAGAATTGTACTACTACGGAAAAAGAGTTGCTAGTTGTGGTTTTTGCATTTGATAAATTTCAATCATATCTCACATTGTCTAAAGTTGTTGTGTACACTGACCATTCCACCCTTCGCTACCTTTTAACTAAAACTGATGTAAAACCTCAACTCATCCGATGGATTCTCCTATTGTAGGAATTTGACTTGGAAATTTAGGATAAGAAAGGAGTTGAAAATCTCACAGCTGATCACCTATCCAGGCTTGAGAACTCCAATACCAAGGAACTAGATGAAGTTGAAATAAATGATTTATTTCCTAAAGAACAATTTTTCGCTATATCTGACTCCGAGGTACCTTGGTTTGCGGATATCGCGAACTTTTTAGCTGCTAACATTATCCCAAAAGTGTTAACACACCGGCAAAAGAAGCGATTCTTTAATGATGTGAAAAACTACTTTTGGGACAACCTCTTTCTTTTTCGCAGATGTGTAGATCAAGTCATTAGAAGATGTGTTACAAGATCCGAAACATCAAAAATTCTGGAGCATTACCACTCACGACGAACTAGAGGACACTATAGTGGAACTAAGACCACTCATAAAATCTTGAATCAGGTTTTTACTGGCCCTCGTTATTCAAAGACGCTAATAGGTATGTTACTTCATATGAAAAATGCCAACAAACAGGTAACATATCCAAACGTGATGACATGCCTCAAAACTATATGCTTTCATGTGAAATATTTGACATTTGGGGTATCAATTTCATGGACCCATTCCCCAGTTCATATGGGAATAAATACATCTTAGTAGTAGTTGATTATATGTCCAAATGGGTGGAAGCCCAAGCTCTGCCTACTAATGATGCTAGAGTGGTAGTACGTTTCCTTAAGAGACTATTTTCGCGATTTGAAACACCTAGAGCAATTATCAGTGGCAGGGGCACTCATTTTTGTAATTCCCAATTTGAAAAAACTCTAAAAAAAATACGGAGTTCATCATAGAACAGCCACCCCATACCATCCTCAAACCAATGGACAAGTTGAAGTGGCAAACCAAGAAATCAAACAAATCCTTGAAAAAATAGTAGAATCAAACAGAAAAGATTGGCCAATGAAAGTAAATGATGCTTTATAGGCTTACAGAACTGCTTTTAAGACCCCCATAGGAACATCACCTTACAGACTTGTTTATGGAAAAAGTTGTCATTTTCCATTCGAACTAGAGCATAAAGCCTTTTGGGCTATTAAATTTCTAAACCTTGATCCCGAACTTGTAGGAAAAATAGGTTGATGCAGCTGAACGAGCTTGATGAGTGGCAAGCCAAAACATACGAAAAATCACGCCTATACAAGGAAGCAACAAAGCGGCGCTATGACACTCGTCTAAGCAACAAAAACAATTTGAAGTCGGAGATCTTGTCCTCCTATACAACTCCAGACTCAAATTATTTCCCGGAAAACTTAAATCGCGATGGTCAGGACCTTTCGTAATTCAATCTGTTCTTCCGTATGGCACAATAGAGGTAAGTCACCCATCACATGGTACTTTCAAAGTAAATGGACATCGTCTCAAACTTTACAATAGGGAGAATTTTAAAGACGATGAAAAGGAGCTACGACTCCACAAACCATCCTGAATAAATCAACAAGGTAATAGTCGAGCTTACACTATAAACAAGCACTTCTTGGGAGGCAACCCGAGTACTAACGATTTTAAATTATTTAAATTTCAATTTTTAAACATCTAGGTCACTAACAGAGTCTTTGAAGACAGGTTCCCGACTCCACGCGGACGATCACACGGCCGTGCTTATGGTCGTGTAACCACCACGGACGGAAACACGACCGTGCGAGACGGTCGTGCGCAAATAGGTAAAAGTTATCTTTTCTAACACGGGATGTGATAAATTAACATGGGCGTGCAACCAGGCCGTGGCCAAATTTGCCAAATTAACACGGGTGTACGACACACCCATGTCTAGCATCCATGGACGACACGATCAAAATAACTTGAGTGTGTACAAAGGTACACAGCCGTGCGACATGATCATGTAGCCACACGGCCTAGACACACAGGCGTCCCAGAAGGCCGTGTGACGACATCTCAATTCGAGACGAACACGGATGGGACACGATCCACACGGACATGTGCACCGGTCATGCCACTTGAAAAAATTGATTATTTATCTTATTTTATTTTATTTTTCTTTTATTACATTGTAACGCCCCAATTTTCGGGAATTTTAAAACTGTTGGAAAAATTTACAAATTTTGTGTCCTGTTTGTTTGTCGTAGGATTAAGTACGTTAGTGGGCCTCTAGAAGGCCCAAGCTTAAAGTAAGACCCGGTATTTTTAATTAATTTTAATTCCATAAGAAAAAGGGGTTCTGGTTAATTGGGCTTTTAGGTATTAATTGTGTAAAATAAATCACAAGGAAGCATGTGGTAAAGTGGCTAAGTGACGCCACTGGGAATGCTATAAGTGCCGTGTGGATGATTGGGAGGATCCAAGTTCAAGTCACAATGACAGCAAATAAGGGATTAATTTTTATGAATGGAAAAGGTAAGTAGTGGAACTGAAGTGAAAGTCTGTCAGGAGAGGATTTAGGAGTTGATAAGGGATAGGATTTAGGAGCAGATAAGGGAGGAAATCTAGGAGCTAATCAAGGAACAAGAGGTGGCCAGCCAAGGGACTTTAGCATGGGAATTTCAGCTAGGGTTAGTGCCAGTATAAATTCGGCATTAGTGGTAAGTGGTGCCGTTTCCTGACCATTCTCTTCTTCTTTTCTTTTTCTCTTCTCTCCATCCACTTATTCTTTTCTTCTTCTTTTCCCCATAGCCGAATCCTTCAGCCACCCTACTCTATACCACCTTCCTTCCATTATTTTTAAGACTATAGCTGATTGTCTCAAATCCCGAAATCCCGAAAACTTGACTCCTTTTGTACCAATTTTTCCCTAGCCAAATCTCTTATTTTTCTCATCATCTTTGGCCGATTCTCTCAACCTCTAAACCCCAGGTTTCTGTCGACAATACCACAAGTAAAAACCCTCATATTTTATCTTTCTCTACACTTTTGCAAAAAGCTGAAACTCCTACACTATCCTAGGGACATAGCCAAATACTGAGATCACTGAGGGCTCGACTTTTGTTATCGTTTGAGGGCTTAGAACTGCATCAGAATCAAGTAGGAAATAAGGGGGAACGTTGACTGGAAGAATTGGTGGTAAGTCTTTCCAACTTAGTCTGTCTTGCATATTTTAAGAAAAGCCGGAATCCCTAAAAGGTTAGGGAGGTTGTCATTTTTTTGGACTTGTAGCCCTAAGGGGTTGTGATAATAGTATTATTTTGGTAATAGTGTGATTAAGAGGCTGTTGATCAAGGGCTTGGACAAGTGGAACGAACGAATCTGGATCGAGACACTATTTTTGGCAAAGGTAGGAACGCTAAGGCCTAAGGTGTTGTTGGCCGAATATGGTAAGAAGTTAATAAGTAGTTCATTTCGGTAGTAAGATTAACGTGGTAGTATTATAATTGTAGGCAGTTCATGCATGGATCTCGTCAGCGAATCATCATAAAATAGGTGTGTAACTGACACCCTCTCATAGACTAGATCGGCAGAAGCTGAAAAATCGAAATACCGAAAAGTTGGTATCTTGGGAATTTGCGAGTGTGCGAATGCTCGTAAGATAGTTGGGTTTGCATGTTTGGTATTCTGAAGGTAATAAACTGCAGTACGTTCGATTTCGTACATTTTGATAATGTGGGCTTAATAGGCCAAAAATCGGGTTCATGGGCCAACGGGCTCAATTTGGTAAGTATGCGCGGTAAGTATTCTGATAGTACGTAAATGGATAGGATATGCATGAAAACCCTAGAAGTAGCTAAATCACTACAATACCCTTATGTATAGAAAATTGCCATGATACCCCTAGGTGTAAATGACCAATATGCCCTTAGGGTTAATTTTGTCTGAAAAGCATGTTGATTTAAATCTGTATGTTGTATGCCATGAATGAATCTTTGTTGCATGGGGACATGGGTTATATTATGGAGGAAGCATCCTGGTGGCTATGCCACAATTATCTGATCTGGTGGCACTACCACATATATCTGTTCTGGTGGCTCTGCCATAATTATCTGTTCTAGTGACACTGTCACATTATCTGTTCTGGCAGCCATGCTGCATATTTCTGTGGCGTGTAGTTGTTGGGTGGGTCGAGTAGTCTCCCCACATGGTGAAAGGTTGGTATGGGGGTGCATGTGGTTGGATATGGGTTGGGTTCTGCATATACATGAAATATCTGATCTGATCTGTTATGGGCCTATGGGCTTAATTCTGTATTCTGTTCTGGGCTAAGGCCAATTTATTCTGTTTCTATGGTTTGAATTGATATGGGCTATGGTTGGGTTAATTTTACACACTGAGTTTCTCCAAACTCATCCCCTATTTTCATCCATGCAGGTAATCCCCAGCCATAGTGGGCTTGAGCTGCGAGGATTGAGTGGCCACTCTTACGCAATATGGATTTCTTCTGGTGATTTGGACTTCAATTTTCTTTACTTTGATGATTTGGGTTTTGTTATGTAATAGGGCCGCTTATGATTATTTTTAATTGGGTTTCTATTTATAACTTATCATAATGACCTTAAATTATATTAACTATCAAAATGGGCTAGATCTAGGGTTCGTTTTCCAAAAACATAAACTGATTTCGAAGTAACACGATTACAAACAAGGCTTCTGCTAT
Source organism: Gossypium arboreum (assembly GCF_025698485.1). Lineage (NCBI taxonomy): Eukaryota > Viridiplantae > Streptophyta > Magnoliopsida > Malvales > Malvaceae > Gossypium > Gossypium arboreum. The sequence goes on from NC_069082.1 coordinate 60,853,656, forward strand.
GATAACGTTTTACAAACTTAAATACATTTTATTCTAAAATAGACATAATTTCAGTGGTAAACTAAAAATATACGCGATGTTAGAGTGTGGCAATGGCGGTGTGCATGTCCAGGATTAGATCCGAAAGAGCTTGGTACTTAAGCAGTCCGATGGACTCACCTCCTTTTTCCGGTTTCATACCTGGTGCACAGCTTCCATTCACTTTAACCCTTAATGAATTAATCCTTTGAACATCAAGTACGATTTTCTGAACTTAGAACGGAAAAATGTTTTTAACGTTTTTGATGTGGCACGTCGGATCTGGTCATAACGTCTAGGCCGAGTTTAGGGTGTTACATACATTTTTAAGATTCATTTGTTTTTTTTAAAACACGGCTTATCTTTATCACTACTATCAGATTATTCCCTTAACTCTCCTTTTATCATTCAGAATCATTCTTGCCCTCCAGCTTTATTCCCAATACTCGATCTCGCCAATCCAAGAATATCATCCATTCTTAATTCAAGAAGTTTCAATTCTCTCCCTATCTTATTTTTATATTCTAATATCTATATTTGTACATTGAGGGCATTGTACATCTTAAGTGTGGGGGGTATCTATTTCATTATCAGAAAAATCCCTGAATGACTACCTTGTGCTCTTGAAAAACTTTCATATCATATGTAGGATAAATTTTGATTGATTTATGATTTTTATTTATATATCTTGAATTAAAACATAGGCATTTATGCATTGATTGTTTAAACTTTAAGACATTAGAGAATCAAGCATGATAAGTTGATTTTTAAGAATTTAAAATTATAGGTTATTTCCCCAAGTCTAGGTATTACTTTGAATTGGAATTTACGAGTTTAAACATCAAAAAGCCATAATTTTTGTGAGATTTTTGAGCCTTTTGAACATCTATTAATTTTTTCATGCTCACTTTTATTATTGCTTTGAGTGCATCAATATCGAATTGTTATTCTAGAACTTGCCTGATTATGCATGTTAAGACCACACTATTTTCTTTGATATGTCAAGATGATAGGGGCACTTAGGATTAACCCACTCATGCCATGAAAAGCCTACCTCCACAATTAACCCTTAGTAAACCCCTTTGAGCCTAACAAGCCATTCCTTGTATTACCCTCAATATCAACCCTTAACCCATTATTGTTGAAATCTCCTAAATTAATTTGATTCCTATTTTTGTCGAGAATTAAGTTGAGTAAATTGCTTAGCTATGTCTTGTTTGTAATAAGTTAGCATATGTTATTTAACTTGTTCTTAAAAAAAACTATGTATAAACATTAGTAATTCCATATTCTGAGAAGAAGCTTTGTTGTACGCAAGTGATATTAACTCTTTTTCTAGTTAGGCAATTTTTCAATTCGATCTCGATTCTAACCATTTCTTTTAGCTTGTGACCACACCCCCTAACCAAGGCTCGTTACAACCTTCTAAAAACCTTTTGATTGATGATTCATCTCAATTTATAATGGTGGAGATTTGATTTTCATACAAGCCTATGGTAATGACTTTTGATTATTGACTATTGAGTGCTTCATTTATTGTCCTTAAACATCTCGAGTGATTTGAGTGAATCTGTAGTGAGGATGTGAAACTCTGTGATATTTTGAATCAAAGGTAATTACTTAGATGAGGGGAGACACCCATGTTTGCATGATTAAATAGTCAACTTGGAATGTTTGAAACTTTTATGTTCTTTTAGTTGAATTCTCAATGTATGATTACCTATGGATTATTTTGAGATATTATCAATAGAAATTATAAATTGAGAAGAATTTATTCTGATTATGAGTTGAGAATTTTGCTTGAGGACAAGCAAATGCTTAAGTGTGGGGGTATTTGATAAATTGTAATTTATACATATTTTTACCCCATGTTAAACGCATTTTATGGATGATTTCCTGTTAGAATTGGTGAATTCGATGCTCCTAATGCTTTAATTTCATGTTTTATACTTAGAAGAGCATAGGAGAGCGATGAACGAGAAACGGACCAAAAACGGAGAAAATGGGCCAAAGTACAAGATCAACACGGCCTGGACTTCCTCACACGAGTATAACACATGCCCGTGCCATTCTAACAGGCTCGAACATGGCCTGAAATAATCGTACACGGGCTTGTCCCTGCCGAGCCCAAGTTGAGTCCAATTTGGAAAAGCATAATTTTAAGGGCTCTTAGGCATTCCAAAGCCTATAAATACACCCTAGAGGAGTAAGAAAAGAGGGGCACAAAATAGGGAGTAAGGAATTACTCCAAGAAAGTCGATTGATCCATCTCAGAAGTCGAATTCACCATCAAGACTGAAGATCTCTCCTCAATTTCCCCTTCAGGAGTTTTGAGTTTTCTTTATGTTTTGTATTCTTTATTATTTTGAGATGTTTTCCTTTTTAGTTATGAACTAAATCCCCTAAATACCTAAGGGGAATGAAACCTAAGATGAATCTTGTTATTATTTTCTGAATTGTATGATAAATATTTAACTTGTTCTTAATTATGTGTTCTTAATTCTTGTTTTGATATCCCAGGATACTAATTCAAGATAAGCTCTTATTCAGAGGAGGAATAGACCCTGTCTAAGAGTACATTTGTCATAATTAAGCAGAGTTGATTGCGAGCCTAGACATAGGGTGACAAGATTTTTTCGGATTAGGGTGAAACCTAATAAGGGGATCCATAGGTCGAGTTAATGCAACCCTAGAGTGTTAATTAGAGAAAAGTCTCAATTATTCAATCTAAGGATTAGACGTTATTAGTCTTGAATAGGGATAATAACATAACCTGGGGATCTCTACGGAACAAGTTAAATGAATAAATCGTCTGATTCAGAGTCAGAATAACAAGTACTGTCTAGGTGGATTTTTCCTTAGGTATTGTCTTAATTCAATCGATTTTCCCAAAAGCAATTTCCCAATTCTATTCTATGTGAGTTCTTAGTTTAGATAATTAGTTAGTTAAAACAAAACCTCTTTATTCCTAGGCTAGATAATAAAAAGACAGTCATTACTAGTACTTTTAGTTCATCTAGGTTCGACAATCCAGTCTTGCTAAAACTATACTACTGTTCGATAGGTACACTTGCCTACATCGCGATAATAGTTAGTTTCAAGAACGATTAATTATAAATATTTTAAAACCTATCACGAAATCACGCGACCATTAATGCTTCATCTATGAATATTTCTTATCTTATCCAATCTTTTTTGGACAAGAGAAGAGCGTGGAAGATGGATCAAATGCACAAACCATGTCAATTTCCTCAATGTCAGAACCGGTTGATATCCAAGTGGTTGATTTCCCTGGTGGTTTTAATTCAAATAGACACACTGCTGTGTCCTTCAATGCGAAAGGAACAGCTGAAGGGGACCCTTTAAAGAAGACTAATGTGATATCCCCTGGTGGTAGTAAAATTCGGAACTTGGGGAAATCGATAGGGGTTTCCGAGCTACTAAAAAATTAATAAAATCACTCATGGGAAAGGGGTTAATTTTAAAACTAAAAATAATTCTAAAATTCCTTTGAGTGATTCCATGTCTAGGTTGGCTTAAACAGTCTCCATGATACGAAGTGCTGAATTAGAAGTTGTTGCTCCAAACCCAGGTAAAAGAATTCAAGAATGACTTTTTATGGTTCTGTTAGTAAGGTTTTTGGTATTATTTATTTTTATTAATATATTCCTATCTATTTTTATGGATTTGACATTATCAATTTTTTCTTGGAATTGTCAAGGTTGTGCGAGTAATAAATTTCTTTGGGCTTTTCGTGAGTATAATTTTGACCATAGGCCGGATATTGTGTGCCTTTTAGAACCGAGCGTTAGCGGTAAAAGAGCTAATAGTATCATTGATAAACTGGGTTTTGATTTTTCTCATCGCATTGAGTCTATTGGCTTTTCAGGTGGCATATGGGTTGGATGGAAGGAACTATTAGTATTAATATTATTCATAATCACCCTCAATTTATGCTTCTTCGTGTTCAGGCTAACACTGTTCTGAACTCTTTTTTTATCTTTGTTGTGTATGGTAGTCCTGACAGAGTTAAGAAGAAGTCTGTTTTGGCTGACTTAATGGAGGTCTTACCTCATGATTTTACATCTTGGCTTATTTTGGGAGATTTCAATGCTATTCTCTCTCCTAAAGACAAAAAAAGTGATCGGTCGACGGGCAAGAGATGCAAACTATTTGGCAATTTTGTCGAATCTTGTAATTTGTAGGATCTTGGCTTCATAGGCCCTGCATTTACTTGGCAAAGAGTTAATACACATGGACGGATTGATCGAGCATTAGCAAATGATTCTTGGATCTCAAATTTCCCGTATACTTTAGTCTATCACCTTTCGCGTATTAAATCAAATCATAGACCGATTTTTATTAATACTAATCCTAATCTTAGCCTTCCGAAAGGGAAATCTTTTCGCTTTCTTGCAGGATGGACAAATCATTCAAATTTTAAAGAATTGGTTTCTTCCAAATGGAGATATTCAGGTAACATGGCTGATTCCTTATCTGAGTTTACCTTTAATGTTAAAGATTAGAACAGGTCCGTTTACGGATTTATAGGCACACGCAAGAGATACCTTATGAGATCGCTTGGTAACATCCAAAAGGCTATGGATTGGTCTTCCTCTAGCTGACTGTTTGATTTAGAGATGGAGGTTCGAGATGAATTGGAAAATGTGCTTAATCATGAGGAGCTTTTATGGAGGCAGAAGGCTAGATGTGATTGGCTTTAGTTTGGGGATCGCAATACCAAATACTTCCGAAGTAGCACTATGCAAAGGAGGAAATTTAATCGCATTATGGCATTACACATAAATAGTGGGGAATGGAGCTCGGATCAGAGTATTTTCAGTGATGAGGAAGTCAGGTTTTTTGAGACTTTGTATGAGGAAACACCTACTCCCATAAATGGTCTTCCCAAGGACTTATTTCCACATCTCAAAGAGGAAGATATTGATTTCCTTAAAAAGCCGGCATTGAATGATGAGATTAAGAAGGCTCTTTTTGATATGGCCCCGTTGAAAGCTCTAGGAAGTGATGGGTTTCATGCACATTTCTTCCAAAGTAAGTGGGATTCGGTTGGAAAGATAGTTTGTGAGTCGGTTCAGGGAATCTTTGCTGGCAATAAGATTGAGGAGGATCTTAACAATACGTTAATTGTGATAAATCCTAATAAGGATTCCCCGAAAGACTTCAGTCAATTTCGGCCAATCAGCCTTTGCTCGGTGATGTATACATTGGTGATGAAGGTGATAGTGAACAAATTCAAAGTGGTTTTTCCAAACTATATATCATCTGAGCAAGCTGGGTGTAAATTCTGGTTTTTACCCTAGTCAGAATAGTGGTTTTGGGACCACATATCCGAATTAGAAAAATATTTTAATATTATTTTCCATGCCTATTATATGTGAATGAGCATGTATGAAAGTCTCGTATGAAAATTTGAATGTTTGTGTGCTTAATTTTGAAAAAAAGACCTAATCGCGTAAAATGTAAAAGTTGCCTGCTACTTGTTAAAGTGTTTATTTGATATGGTTTTGTAAATGAGAGGTCCTTATATGGTTATTTGACTATTGGAAGCATGAATAGATAGTAATAAATATCAATTATGTGATTTTGTAATGGTTTAACAAAGGTTATAATGGTAAAAAGTTTATTATGTAAATATTAATATAACATAACATGAAAAATAAGGCCATTATGCATCCACCAAAAATAGAAAAGAAAACCTATATTTGAAGAGCTTTAACTTTCGGCACACACAAGGCTTAATTAAGGTATGAGTTTTGATCGGTTTTTGATAATTTTTATGTTTTTGTGATCGTTGTTAAGTATTGTAACTAGCCCATGCCTCAATTTCTGATTTTGTTGATGATTTGAAAATGTCTCATAGATGAATTCATGAGATTTTTGATGTTATATGATGAATTAAGAAAGCTTGATGTTGGGTTTGAATGTTTTATTTTTGGAATTTCGATGAATTTGAGCAATTTGGGCTAAATTGTAAAAAAGTTATTTTGAGGGACTAAAATACTAAATAAATGAAATGTGTGGACTAGTATGAGTACAAGGAGAATTCGGCTAAGCTTGTGTATATGCAAATTATGTGTATTTTGTGAATTTGTGAAATAGGGGCTAAAGTGTCGAAATGTGAAAATGTGAGGGCTAGTTTGTAAAATGCCCTAAATATGTGTTTATGGATTGAACTGAATTATTTGGTGAATAAAAAGGTTAATTTTGAAAACATATAGATCAAGAAAGGAGGAATTTGGACTTAGATCGAGGAAAGTCGAAGGTTATCGAGTAGACAATTCAAATCGACAATTCCAAGTGCGAGGTAAGTTCGCATGCGTAATCAATGATGTTAGAGCTATGTTTTAATGCGTTGCTAATGCATAAATTGTATAGATATTTGATTATGATTTGAGCATAATGTTATTCGACTATGCTTGGCACTAAGTGTGAGGTTTAATATAGCTTCGACTACATATAGCACTAACTGTGAGAGTTGGAATAGCTTAGGATATATAAGGCACTAAGTGTGCGATACCAACTTAGTTTCGGCTAACTGAAATGGCACTAAGTGTGCAGAATCATTTTAGCTTCGGCTAACCCTTATAGTACTAAGTGTGCGGATGTTAAAGTATGAATAATTTACGTAAAGTCTTGAATTACTCAAGCAAGAGGTAAGAATGAAAGTGAATAAGTATGGGAAGATCCAGGTATGTATGATACCTTTGTGGTAGATGACATTATCTAGGTGAAGCTTATTGAATTATTATGAACTTATGGATCGAATTGGTATAGATTTGATAGATGATTTGAGAATTTATATATATTTATGTATTGATGTTTTATGCTTATATACCGTTGATAATTTTAGTACGAGCTTACTAAGCTTTTGAAAGCTTACTTTGTGTGTGTATTTGAATTGTTTTTTTAGATATAGAAGCTACCACAAGCTCGGGGACTGCCAAGGATCATCACCATACTATCGAACTCATTTTGGTACTTTTGAAAATGTAAATATTTTTAGGTATGGCATATATAGGCTAAAATGTATATGTATTCAAGCTTTGATATGTATATATGTTATGGCATGAGAGTTGGCTAGCAAATGGTATGTTTGTGCTTAGTTTTGGTAATGGTTTGTGATGCCAAATTGTGTATGCTTGTAATGGTTATATAGCCTTGTACGTGGTGGTCATTTTGAAATATGCCAAGTTGAGGAAATTGTAAGTTTAAGCATGGGTTAGAATGTGCCATAAGTGAGTTATGAAATTAGTATTTTGGCATGTTGTTGTAATAAGATTTTTAATGTGTTTTGGTATGAATTTGAATAGGTTATTGAATGATGATGATTTATTTATAATGAAGCATGTGTTGAGCATGGAATTGGCTGAAAATTCTGGTATATAAGTTGTTTATTATTTCTTGTAGGAATGACCCAAATAGGAGTGGCAAGTTGGTTTAAACCAAGCTTGCATTGTGCCACACGGTCAGGGAACAAGGGTGTGCCTTGTTATCGTTTATGCAAAGCAGTAACCTTTTAAGATCACACAGTTAAGACATATGGGCGTGTCATATGGCCATAGGCTCAAGTCAGTAGCTAGCTAAGTATCACACGGCCATAGCACACGGGCGTGACTGTTGGCCGTAGGTGAAAGTCAGTATGTATGCTCTGTTTTGGCACAGTTAGATCACATGGGCGTGTCTGGTGCCCGTGTGTGCTCGTGTGAGGCACACAGCCAGGTCACACCGGCGTGTGACCTCAACCGAATTAAAAAATTTTCTGAGTTTTGAAATTTGTGAATGTGTTCAGTTTAGTTCTGACTTTCCTTAAAAGTATGTTTTAGGTCTCATAGAGCATCATAAGGGATGAATTGTTGATGATTGCTTATGTATTAATGTTATGTGATATCTGTGATTCTAAATTGGTCTGAAATGTTCTGTCTGTCTGGTAATGCCCCTTACATATTCCAGCGACGGTTATGGGATAGGGGTGTTACATTTTGTTGGTATCAGAGCTATGGTTTAGTTGGTTCTAGGACTACCATAGCATATATGAGTCTAGCTATACATGCCATATTTATGAATTGCGATAGTGTGATGAATCTTGACATTGAAATGTACTTTTATATAGCAAATGGATCCCGATAGAGCTGTAGCTGACGATGCTGAAAGCAATACGCCTGCTCCCTCGCAAGGGACGGTGCAAGCTGATTCTCGATCGGCTACGAGTAGTCGTGATGGTGAGGCTAAACAAGCCTTTTATTAGATGATAAATGATTGGTTCACCCAATACATTAGAACCAATCCGGCTATACAACAACCTCCACCCCCGGTTAATCCTCCTCAAACTCCTGATATGCCACGAGTGAATCTGATACAGTTGAATAGACCACCAGTTGATAAGATTAGAAAATATGGAGCTGAAGAATTTCGAGCTACAATAAGTGATGATGCAGAAAAAGCTGAGTTCTTGTTAGAGAACACAATAAGAGTGTTTGATGAGTTGTCTTTGAGTCCAGAAGAATGTATAAAATGTGTCGTTTCACTACTGAGAGACACGGCGTATCATTGGTGGAAAACTTTGACATCTGTGGTTCCGAGTGAACGAGTTACGTGGGATTTCTTTCAATTTGAATTTTGGAAGAAGTATATCAGTCAAAGATTCACTAATCAAAAAAGCAAAGAGTTTCTCGAGCTTAAACAAGGCCTTATATCTGTCACAGAATACGAGCGAGAATTTGTAAGGTTGAGTCAGTATGCCTGCGAATGTGTATCTTCAGAAACGATAATGTGCAAGAGATTTGAAGACGGTTTAAACGAAGATATTCGTTTACTAGTTGGGATCTTAGAAATTAAAGAATTCGTGGTGCTTGTTAAACGAGCATGTAAAGAGTAAAATCTTAGGAAAGAGAAAACAAAGGCTGATTTTAAAGCTAGAGAGGTATGAAAGAGATCATCGGACAAATCATTTCAATTTGGATCCAAGAAGTTTAGAGATGATACCAGTCATTCACAGGCTAGTGTGGGACATTCGAACAGAGATCGTGCTAGATCGCAATCGAATTTCAAATCTTTAGCCACGTTTGTTGCTAGTGTTGATAATGCAAAGAATGAAAGACCTGAATGTGATCAATGTGGAAGACGACACTTTGGTGAATGCTGAGGAAAAAGTAATAACCAAGCTTGTTATATTTGTGGTTCAAAAAATCATTTTATAAAAGATTGCCCATATTTAGTTGAAAAAGATAATATTCAGAATCTGAGGCAGAGTGGTAATGTTTCTCGTGGTAGGCCTCCCAAAAATTTGGGAAATGTAAGTGGTAGTCAAAGAGGAACGAAAGACACAACTGTTAGATCTGAGGCTCGTGCACCTGCTAGAGCGTATGCTATCCGAGCTCGCGAGGAAGCTTCATCACCAGATGTGATTACGGGTACATTTACTCTTTATGATACTTCTGTGATTGCTTTGATAGATCCTGGATCGACACATTCATGAACTTAGTGAACAGTAAGACTTTGCCTGTAGAGTCTACTGAATTTGTAATTAAAGTTTCGAACCCCATAGGCAGATGTGTTCTAGTTGATAAAGTCTGCAAGAATTGTACATCAATGTTTCGAGACAATTGTTTTTCGGCTGATCTGATGCTATTACCTTTTGAGGAGTTTGATATAATTTTGGGTATGAATTGGTTAACTTTGCATGATGCTGTGGTGAATTGTAAACGAAAAACTATTGATTTGAGATGCAAGAATCATGAAATAGTCAGAATTGAATCTAGTGATTTAAATGGATTGTCGGCTGTAATATATTCGATGAAAGCTTTGAGTATCTTGAGAAAGGGTTGTGTAGCTTATTTTGCATATCTGATTGATTCAAGAGTATCAGAAAAGAAAGTTGAATCTGTACCTGTTGTCTGCGAGTTCCCTGATGTGTTTCCTGAAGAACTTCCGGGATTACCTCCAGTTAGAGAAGTAGAATTTGGCATTGAATTGGTACCTAGTACTACTCCGATTTCGATAGCTCCATGCCGAATGGCTCCAACTGAACTAAAAGATTTAAAGTCTCAATTGCAATAATTGACCGATCGAGGATTTGCTAGACCGAGTTTCACACCTTGGGGTGTTCTGGTTCTATTTCTGAAAAAGAAAGATGGTACGATGAGAATGTGTATAGATTATCGTTAGTTGAACAAAGTGACTATCAAGAATAAGTATCCCCTGCCCCAAATTGATGATTTGTTTGATCAGTTGAAAGGAGCTGCTGTGTTTTCGAAAATAGATTTGAGATCAGGCTATTATCAGCTACGAGTTAAGGATTCAGATATTTTCAAGACTGCTTTCAGAACGAGGTATGGCCATTATGAATTTTTAGTTATGCCTTTCGGATTGAAAAATGCACCTGCTATCTTTATAGATTTGATAAATAGAATTTTCAGACCGTATTTGGACCAATTTGTTGTGGTATTCACTGATGATATATTGATTTATTCATGTGATGAATCTGAACATGTCGAGCATTTGAGAATAGTGCTGTAAACTTTGCAAGATAAACAGTTGTATGCGAAGTTCAGTAAATGTGAGTTTTGGTTGCGAGAAGTTGGTTTTCTGGGTCATATAGTATCAGCATCTGGTATTCGGGTTGATCTAAGCAAAATGTCAGCTATTTTAGATTGGAAACCTCTAAGAAATGTGAAGTCCGTAGTTTTCTAGGACTTGCTGGTTACTATAAAAGATTCGTGAAAGGTTTTTCGATGATTGTGACTCCGTTGACAAAACTGTTACAGAAAGATGTGAAGTTTGACTGGTCTGAAAAATGTCAGAACAGTTTTGATCAGTTGAAGACTTTGTTAACTGAAACTCTAGTATTAGTACAACTTGAATCGAGTAAAGAATTTTTGATTTATAGTGATGCTTCGTTGATTGGTCTAAGATGTGTTCTAATGCAAGAAGGAAAAGTTGTTACTTATGCTTCGAGACAGTTGAAGCCGCATGAGAAGAACTATCCGACACACGATCTTGAGTTAGCTGGGATTGTGTTTGCCTTAAAGATTGGCGCCATTACTTGTTCAGTGAGAAATGTCACATATATTCAGATCATAAGAGTTTGAAGTATTTGATGACTCAGAAAGATTTGAATCTGCGACAAAGAAGATGGCTTGAATTACTAAAGGACTACGAACTTGTGATAGATTATCATTCGGGTAAAGCAAATGTTGTTGCTGATGCCCTGAGTCAAGAATTGTTGTGTGCTTTGCGTGTGATGAATGCTCATTTGGTACTGTCTGATGATGGTTCAGTTTTAGCTGAATTAAAAACGAGACCTTTGTTCTTACAACAGATTATCGAAGCTCAGAAGGTTGATAATGAGATTTTAGCTAAACAAGCTCAGTGTGATGTAAAGTCTTATTCAGATTTCAGAGTGGATAAAGATGATTGCTTGAGATTTAGAGATTGAATTTGTATTCCAAGAAATCCAGAGTTGATTCAGATGATTCTTAGTAAAGCTCACAGTAGTTGTTTATCTGTACATCCGGGTAGTACGAAAATGTATAATGATCTGAAGCAGCATTATTGGTGGTCTGGAATGAAAAGAGATATCTCTGATTTTGTTTTTAAATGTTTGATCTGTCAACAAGTCAAAGCTGAGCATCAAGTGCCATCTAGATTGTTACAACCGATTATGTTCTGGAGTGGAAATGGGATCGAGTAACCATGGATTTTGTTTCGGGTTTACCTCTATCTCTGAGAAAGAAAGACGCAATTTGGGTTGTAGTTGATCAATTGACGAAATCAGCTCATTTTATTCCGATTCGATTTGATTACTCACTTGATAAATTAGCTGAGTTATATATTTCTGGTATCGTGAGATTGCATGGTATGCCATTGTCGATAGTGTCAGATAGAGACCCGAGATTTACATCGCGATTCTGAAAGAAATTGCAAGATGCTCTGGGTACTAAATTGCATTTTAGCACTACTTTTCTTCCACAAACTGATGGTCAATCTGAACAGATTATTCAGATACTTGAGGATATGTGGAGATGTTGCATTCTTGAGTTTGAAGGTACGTGGGAACAATATCTACCTTTGATTGAAGTTGCTTATAATAACAGTTTTCAGTCGAGCATTAAAATGGCACCGTACGAAGCCTTATATGGTAGAAAGTGTAGAACTCTGTTATACTTGTCTGAGCTCAGTGAAAATAAGATTCATGGGGTTGATTTGATAAAAGAAACCGAACAGAAAGTGAAAGTGATCCGAGATAGTTTGAAAGCAGCTTCTGATCTTCAGAAATCATATGCAGATTTGAAAAGAAAAGACATTGAGTTTGAGATTGGTGATAAAGTGTTTTTGAAAATGTCTCCATGGAAGAAAGTACTTCAATTTAGTAGAAAAGGCAAGTTGGAGTCTAAGGTTCATCGGGTCATATGAGATTATCGAGCGTATTGGGCTGGTAACATATAGATTGTTGTTACCACCAGAGTTAAAAAAGATTCACAATGTGTTCCACGTATCGATGCTTCGATGATACAGATCCGATCCTTCGTATGTAATTCCTCTGTCTGAGATTGAAATTCAGTCTGATATGACTTATGAAGAAAAGTCGATCCGAATCTTAACTCGAGAGGTTAAAGAGTTACATAATAAGAAATTTTCGTTAGTGAAAGTGATGTGGCATCGATACGGTATTGAAGAGGCCACATGGGAGCCTGAAGATGCTATGAAACAACAATATCAAAATCTGTTTAACAGTAAGATTTTCGGGGACGAAAATCCCTAAGGAGGAGAATTGTAACAGTCCGATTTTGACCCTAGTCGGAATAGTATTTTCGAGACCACATATCCGAATTAAAAAAATATTTTAATATTATTTTTCGTGCCTATTATATGTGAATGTGCATGTGCGAAGTCTCGTATGAAAATTTGAATATTTGTGTGCTTAATTTTGAAAAAAAAAACCTAATCACGTAAAATGTAAAAGTTGTCTGATACTTGTTAAAGTGTCTATTTGATATGGCTTTGTAAATGAGAGGTCCTTATGTGGTTATTTGACCATTGGAAGTTTGAATGGACATTAATAACCATCCATTATGTGATTTTATAATGGTTTAACAAAGGTTATAATGGTAAAATGTTTATTATGTAAATATTATTATAAAAAATGAAAAATAAGGCCATTTTGCATGTTCATCCATCGAAAATAGAAAAGAAAACCTTTGTTTGAAGATCTTCAAGTTTTGGCACACACAAAGCTTAATTAAGGTATGAGTTTTGATAGGTTTTTGATAATTTCTACATTTTTGTGATTGTTGTTAAGTATTGTAACTAGCTCATGCCTCAATTTCTGAATTTTTTTATGATTTGAAAATGTTCCATGGATGAATTCATGATCTTTGTGATGTTATATGATGAATTAAGAAAGCTTGATGTTGGGTTTGAATGTTTTATTTTTGGAATTTCGATGAATTTGAGCAATTTGGGCTAAATTGTAAAAAAGTTATTTTGAGGGACTAAAATACTAAATAAATGAAATGTGTGGACTAGTATGAGTACAAGGAGAATTCGGCTAAGCTTGTGTATATGCAAATTATGTGTATTTTGTGAATTTGTGAAATAGGGGCTAAAGTGTCGAAATGTGAAAATGTGAGGGCTAGTTTGTAAAATGCCCTAAATATGTGTTTATGGATTGAACTGAATTATTTGGTGAATAAAAAGGTTAATTTTGAAAACATATAGATCAAGAAAGGAGGAATTTGGACTTAGATCGAGGAAAGTCGAAGGTTATCGAGTAGACAATTCAAATCGACAATTCCAAGTGCGAGGTAAGTTCGTACGTAATCAATGATGTTAGAGCTATGTTTTAATGCGTTGCTAATGCATAAATTGTATAGATATTTGATTATGATTTGAGCATAATGTTATTCGACTATGCTTGGCACTAAGTGTGTGGTTTAATATAGCTTCGACTACATATAGCACTAACTGTGAGAGTTGGAATAGCTTAGGATATATAAGGCACTAAGTGTGCGATACCAACTTAGTTTCGGCTAACTGAAATGGCACTAAGTGTGCAGAATCATTTTAGCTTCGGCTAACCCTTATAGCACTAAGTGTGCGGATGTTAAAGTATGAATAATTTACGGAAAGTCTTGAATTACTCAAGCAAGAGGTAAGAATGAAAGTGAATATGTATGGGAAGATCCAGGTATGTAATACCTTTGTGGTAGATGACATTATCTAGGTGAAGCTTATTGAATTATTATGAACTTATGGATCTAATTGGTATAGATTTGATAGATGATTTGAGAATTTATATATATTTATGTATTGATGTTTTATGCTTATATACCGTTGATAATTTTAGTACGAGCTTACTAAGCTTTTGAAAGCTTACTTTGTGTGTGTATTTGAATTGTTTTTTTAGATATCGAAGCTACCACAAGCTTGGGGACTGTCAAGGATCATCACCATACTATCGAACTCATTTTGGTACTTTTGAAAATGTAAATATTTTTAGGTATGGCATATATAGGCTAGAATGTATATGTATTCAAGCTTTGATATGTATATATGTTATGGCATGAGAGTTGGCTAGCAAATGGTATGTTTGTGCTTAGTTTTGGTAATGGTTTGTGATGCCAAATTGTGTATGCTTGTAATGGTTATATAGCCTTGTACGTGGTGGTCATTTTGAAATATGCCAAGTTGAGGAAATTGTAAGTTTAAGCATGGGTTAGAATGTGCCATAAGTGAGTTATGAAATTAGTATTTTGGCATGCTGTTGTAATAAGATTTTTAATGTGTTTTGGTATGGATTTGAATAGGTTATTGAATGATGATGATTTATTTATAATGAAGCATGTGTTGACCATGGAATTGGCTGAAAATTTTGGTATATAAGTTGTTTAATATTGCTTGTAGGAATGACCCAAATAGGGGTGCCAAGTTGGTTTAAACCAAGCTTGCATTGTGCCACACGGTCAGGGAACACGGGCGTGCCTTGTGGCCATGTATGCAAAGTAGTAACCTCTTAAGATCACACGGTTAAGACACATGGGCGTGTCATATGGCCGTGGGCTCAAGTCAGTAGCTAGCTAAGTATCACACGACCATAGCACACAGGCGTGACTGTTGGCCGTGGGTGAAAGTCAGTATGTATGCTCTATTTTGGCACGGTTGGATCACATGGGAGTGTCTGGTGCCCGTGTGAGGCACACGGACAGGTCACACGGGTGTGTGACCTCAACAGAAGTGAAAAATTTTCTGAGTTCTGAAATTTATGAATGTGTTCAGTTTAGTTCTGACTTTTCTTAAAAGTATGTTTTAGGTCTCATAGACTATCATAAGGGATGAATTGTTGATGATTGCTTATGTATTAATGTTATGTGATATCTGTGATTTTGAATCGGTCTGAAATGTTCTGTCTATCTGGTAATGCCCCTTACCTATTCCAGCGATAGTTACGGGATAGGGGTGTTACACTGGGTTTATTGCTGGACGTAATATCTCTGATAATATCATCATTGCGCAAGAAGTCATTCACTCGACGCGCAGAAGCAAAGGAGGTGGAAACTGGATGGCCATCAAGTTGGAGTTAGAGAAAGCTTATGATAGGTTCAGCTAGGATTTTATTGATGTGTCCCTTGTAGCTGCTAGGATTCCCGAGTTCCTTAGAAAGGTAATTATGGGTGCTATCTCTTCATCTTCTATGCAAATTTTATGGAATGGAGTTTCGTCTCAATCCTTTAAACCTGTAAAGGGAATTAGACAAGGTTGCCCGTTATCACCGTATCTTTTCGTCCTGTGTATGGAATGGCTAGGACATATTATTCGATCTGAGATATCAGCAGGGAGGTGGCATCCGATTAAGCTATCTAGGACATGGCCGTTTTTGTCTCACCTCTTTTTTGCTAAGATCTTGTTATCTTTGGCAAAGCGGAGATGGATCAAGTTGTTCTGTTAAAGGAAATTCTTAAATGCTTTTGTGATTTCTCTAGGCAAAGGATCAGTGCAAGGAAGAGTAATATATATTTTTCTAAAAGTGTTGACAACAGTTTATGTGACCAGATTAGCCAATTCTTTGGATTTCAAAAGGTTTTTAATCTTGGGAAGTATTTAGGGGTGCCTCTCCTACATGATCAAGTCACCAAAAGCACTTTGAATTTTAGAGTTGATAAAGTGAGGAGTACAATTCAAAACTGGGAACCTAGGAAACTATCATTTGCGAGGCGAGTCACCCTTGCCCAATCGATTTTTCTCACTATTCCGAGCTACTTCATGCAGTATTTGCTTGTTCTAAAGGGGGTTTGTGATGATATTGAAAAGATTGCTAGACAGTTTATTTGGGGAGTATCTACTGGCCATCCTAAAAGTGCTTTGGTTGGATGGGACTCCATCTGTCAACCTAGATCTTGTGGTGGGCTTGGGTTTCGGCATCTTCATGATCAGAATAACTCTTTCCTTATGAAAATTAGGTTTAATCTTATTTCTCGAAAGGATGCTTTATGGGTTCGAGTTCTTCGTTCGAAGTATGGATGGAAAAACCAGCTCCCAGAAAATATTTGCAGGAGCAATTGTTCTCATCTTTGGCATTCCCTTTCTAAAGTGTAGCCCATTTTTCATGAAAACCTCTTGTGGTATGTTGGAAATGGTGCAACAATCCTTGGCTGGAAAGATTCTTGGATTCCTGATGTGGGTCCTCTTTTTCTTATGTCCCGACTGTGACAGCCCAAAATTGACCCTAGTCAGAATGTGGTTTCGGGACCACAAAACCGAGGCATAAAAATAATTTAAAATTTATTTTGATGCCTATGATATGTGTTAATTTGTGTGTGACATTTTTGATGATTGATTTAGTGTTATAAAGGTGAATTTCACTAGAAAGGACTTAGTAGTGAACTTTGAAAGTATGAAGGGAAATGTGTGATGACTAATTAAAGCATGCATGCAAAACAATGGATGGCATGTCAAATTCCCTTTTATAGGTGGTGGCCGGCCATGACAAAGAATATGGGCTAAACATGTCATGAAACATGTTTTGTTGGGCATTAGGGAGAAATAATAAACAAATAAGCATGGGTAAGAAAAGAATGAAAAAAAATGTGTGTGAGTGTGGTATCTCCCCATTGCCGTGAGTTGTAAAGGAAGAAAGAAAAAATTTGTTCATCCTTTCTTTGAGCCAAAACTAAGGAAGAAGGAGGGATTTTTGCTCCATTTTTTGGTTTAGAAGAGATCTAGAAGGAGATTTGGCTATACTTGCATCAAGATTAAGGTATGTTGAGGTTGTGTCATGAGATTCATGCTTGTTTTGGTTGCTAACTTGATGTGCATGTTAGCCATGGTTCAAATCCTTGCTATGCCATGAAAAATGGTATTTGGCCAAGGTTGATATTGTGTTAAAGCCATTGCATGCTAAATGTGAAGCTTGTTGATGATGCATGCAATGATGGATTGGCTACTCTTGAAATTTCTTTTTAGTGTTCTTGAGTAGGACATTGAATTCTTTGTTTAACCATGACCGAAGTTAAAAGGGTATGGTTGTGAAGTATTCGGCCATGGTGCATTCATGAGCATGATTTATGCTTGTTACTTGATTGGTAAAAAAAAAAAAATTTTGTGTTTGGATGGGTATGAACACCTTGAGATTCGGCCTTGCACCTATATGTGTATACATGTTTGCACATGATGTATTGGCATGACATATATACTATTTCAAGGTATATATTTGCTTGTGATGATGTTTCATTATGAAGTACATGAGAGATGTGTATTGAGCTACAATATGTAATCGTTAGTTAGTAAAATGCATGCTGTTTTTGTGTGGTATTAAGTGCATAATTGGCCTCAACATGGACATGCATATTCGCCACATGAGGGGAAATTGGTGTGCATGCATTCGGTTAGAGGCAAGCATATTGATGCCTATTTTGGCTTAGAAAATTCGCTAAGAGGAATATTAACTAATGTGTTGAGTTCGATTCGTGATTTCGTACATATGCGACTTTGATGCCTAATGAGTATATATATTGGCTAGGTATCTTGAATTCCCTTCGATGCTCAAATGATAAAACCAATTTATTTGTTAAATTAAGCTCAAGAGCAAAGAGGAGCTAAACCGATAAGGGAAGGAAAAGTCGTCGAATAGCCATCGAAATCGTTCGACCACGTCCGAGGTAAGTTTTCGAGTATCGAAACTTAGATTTTGATTCGATTGAATGAAGTAATAAGCAATCGAAATTGTGCCTTTGTATGTGGCCATTGAGCCGAAATGATATTTTGCTAAGTGAATTGTGCATAAAAGTTGTGTTATGAAGTTGAAACAAAGATGTGTATAAATGTTCGAGTGATATCCGGGCTAAGTTCAAGGCAAGTTAATGCAAATTGTGACATCCGGCTAAGCCGAAGGCAATTGTGCAAATTGTGACATCCAGCTAAGCCCGAAGGCAATTATGCGAGTTATGATATCCGGCTAAGCCAAGGCAATTGTGCGAGTTGTGATATCCGGGTTAAGTCCCGAAGGCATTTGTGCGGGTTACCATAACGGGCTATGTCCCAAGGCGTTTGAACGAGTAGCTATATCCGGATAAACTCAAGGTATGTGATTCGAGAACTTTGAACTTGCTGTAAAAATTTTCAGTTAATACGCTTGTGAAATTCCCAACAATAAGGTACGTTTTGTGTGTGCTTTGCACACTATGAGTAAGTGTATGTGCATATTCGCTCCGATGATAAATGAGTTATCGGCCTTGACTAAGCCGTTATTAGTGTATGAATATAAGAGTTGGGATTGTGAAGTAAGCATGTCTTTGAGAAATTGTGCATATGAATTATTGTTTAGCTACTTGAATGCTATGCTTGGTTGTGTGTATATTATGGCTCAAACTTACTAAGCATAAATTGCTTACTCCGTTTCTTTGTTTCTCTGCTTATAGATTTTGCTCGTTAGCGATCGGATTCGGGATCATAGAAGTTGAAGTCAACCACACTATCAAAGCCCTTTTGGTACTCCTTTAGTTGAGTTTTGGATATGGCATGTATAGGACTACCCTCGGTTGTTTTAAGTACTTTGTGATGTATATGTGTGCGCCATGCAAAAATGGTTCGTAAAAGTGGAGTATGGAATTTGACCATATGTGGTTTGTAATTATATTTGGTTTCATGATGTGATTATGGTTTGGAATGAGAGAGTTGGTCACATGATCAGCCATTGGAATGGCTAAATATGATCATATGTGGACCTAAGTATGACTAGACTATAGTTGGTCCATGGGAACTACAATATAGGTAAATCCTACCTTAAAAACAGATGCTGCTAGCTGCAGTGACGTGGATGTGAAAAATCACCAAAATTTGTAGGAATGGTGTTAAATAGTGAATAAATTATGCGATCGAACCTTGACGAGTCTATTTTCATATGAAAGTAATGAAACGATCATATGAACAGTATACCGAGAGATATTAAAGTTCTCGTGATACAGGACCAGAACGGTTTCTGGGTCCCCTGTCGCGACTTTGAAAATTTACCATAAATTATCCAGAATTAATTAGAAGTCATGCCTTATATGTGCAGATTCCTTTTTGAGTCTAGTTTCATAAGAAAAAACGGCATCAGTATTGAAACCTTGTACAGAGAGATATTCAAGTTGTAATGCGCGAAGGTCAGTGTAGTCGACCCCTGTAACATGGGTGACTTTAACTAATAAACTGTACCAATTGGCCTGACCAAAAATTCTAGAAATAAATCCATGGATGGATATATGAGTCTGAATTCAGCGGGAAAATTTACGGAATCAGTTTCCGAGTTGTGAAACTCGAGATATGCTTTTTAAGGCGACAATGACGCAGCTTTTCCAGCTTGCTCGGAATGTCAAATTGGTCGGTGCCATAAGTGGTTTTGGCTTGTTACCTCGTGTCCGACACCGCAACGGTCTCGGGTTCGGGTGTTACAATTTATTGGTATCGAGCTACGGTTTAGTCGATTCTAGGACTACCGTGATATGTTTGGGGTCTAGCTATACATGCCATTAAGTGATAATTGATAGTGTGGTGATTTCGACAATTGAATTTGTGTTTGTTTATAACAATGGATCCCGATCCCAACCGAGCAATAGCTGATGATGTGGAGAGTGTGGCGCTGCTCCGCGTAAGGGACAGCACCGCGAACTCTCAACCTATTGCCAAGAATCCGAATGATGAGGCTAGGCAAGCCTTTTATAGCGTGATGAATGATTGGTTCAACCAATACATTCGAACTAACACTACTGTTCCACAACCTCCATTCCCGACTAATGCAACCCCGCACCTACAATACCTCCGAAGAATCGACCAAGTAAGGTCAAGTAAGCCCCAATCGACGGAATTGAAAACATGGGGCTACGAATTCAAAGCTACGGATAGCGACGATGCCGAGCAAGCTGAATTTTGGTTGGACAACACTATCCGGGTGCTCGATGAGCTATCTTCTACACCCGATGAATGTTTAAAGTGTACTATCTCCTTGCTACGCGATTCCGCCTACTATTGGTGGAGTACTCTGACTTCGGTTGTGCCTAGAGAGCAAGTAACTTGGGAGTTCTTCCAAACCGAGTTCCGAAAGAAGTATATCAGTCAGAGATTCATCGACCAAAAACGAAAGGAATTTCTTGATTTTAAGCAAGGCTCTATGTCCGTTACTGACTACGAGTGAAAATTTGTTAGACTCAGTAGATACGCTCGGGAATGTGTTTCGTCCGAAGCTATTATGTGTAAACGCTTCGAGGATGGACTGAATGAGGATATAAGGATGTTCGTTGGCATTCTCGGAATATGAGAGTTCGTGGTACTTGTTGAGCGAGCTTGTAAAGCCGAAGAGCTTAGAAAGGAGAATCAAAAGGTTGATGTGGGAACTGGAGAATTTCTAAAAAGGTCCTTGGGAAAGTCTCTTCAATAGGCATCGAAGAGATTTCGAGATGATGTGAGCCGGTCTAGAGGCGCTTCGGGCTTTTCTAGACGAAATCGCGATCGACCCCCTGTGACCACACGAGTCACTTCGATCGCCATGATGGTGGAAATGATCGTCGAGAGAACGGAGTGTCGACATTGTGGTAAATGGCATTCGGGAGTCAGAGGTTCCGTGATCGCTCCTGCTATAAGTGTGGATCGGCCGACCACTTTATCAAGGATTGCCCGAGGTTGCTTGAACAAAACGTAAGTCAGAGTGGAAACCCGGGTGCTACCATCGTCAAGTAGGCCATCCGTAAATACGGCAATACTAGTGGCGGTCAGAGAGGGCGAGAGATGCTACAACAAGACCCGAGGCTCGTGCTCCCGCTAGGACCTATGCCATACGCGCACGCGAGGATGCTGCCTCACCAGATGTCATTACCGGTACATTCACTCTTTTCGATACTAATGTGATTGCTTCGATTGACCCTGGTTTTACTCATTCTTATATATGCGAAACCTTAGCATCCAGTAAGACTTTGCCTATTGAGTCTACTGAGTTTGTAATTCGGGTGTCAAACCCCTTGGGTCATTACGTGCTCATCAACAAAGCGTGTAAGAAAAGTCCCTAGTATTTCGAGGTTCTTGTTTTCCGCGGACTTGATGCTTTTGCCATTCGGACTAATTCGACGTTATTCTTGGTTTGGATTGGTTGACGATGCACGATGCGGTTGTAAATTGCAAAAGCAAGACTATTGATCCGAGGTACACGAATAACGAGATAATTTGGGTTAAGTCTACGGACTTAAAGGGTTGCCACCGTAATATCGCAATGTTGGCTCGAAATACGTAAGAAAAGGGTGCGGCGTACCTTGCGTATGTGCTCGATGACAAGGAGTCAGAAAAGAAACCCGAATTTGTGCCAGTGGTTTGTGAATACCCGGATGTTTTCCCTGAAGAATTGCCGGGTTTACCACCTGTTCGGGAAATAGAGTTTGGCATCGAATTGGTACCTGGTACCACTCCAATTTTGATAGCTCCGTATCGTATGGCACCAACGGAATTAAAGGAGTTGAAAACGCAGTTGCAAGAATTGGTGGATAGATGTTTTGCTCGTCCGAGTTTTTCACCTTGGGGAGCGCCAGTGTTGTTTGTGAAAAAGAAGGATGGAACCATGAGGCTGTGCATCGAATATCGTCAGCTTAATAAAGCGACGATAAAGAACAAATATCCGTTACCGCGTATCGACGATTGGTTCGATCAACTAAAGGGAGCCTCAGTGTTCTCGAAAATAGATTTGAGATCGGGCTATTATCAGTTACGAATTCAAGATTCGAACGTACCCAAGATTGCCTTCAGAACGAGATATGGTCACTACGAGTTCCTAGTGATGCCGTTTGGGCTTACTAATGCCCCTGCGGTATTTATGGATTTGATGAAACGGATCTTCAGACCATATTTGGATCGGTTCGTAGTCGTGTTCATTGATGACATCTTGGTCTATTCAAGAAATGAGACCGAACATGCTGAACACCTGAGGTTAGTGCTGCAAATTTTACGGGATAAGCAATTATATGCTAAGTTCAGCAAGTGTGAGTTCGGTTAAGAGAGGTTAGCTTCTTGGGTCATGTGGTATCTCGATCGGTATTCGAGTCGACCGAACAAAATTTCAGCCATACTTAATTGGAAGCCTCAGAAATATTTCGAGGTTCGAGCTTTTTGGGGCTTGCTTAGGTTATTACCGACGATTTGAAAAAGGTTTTCAACGATAGCCACGCCAATGACGGCTACTCCAAAAGGATGTTAAGTTCGAATGGACGGAGAAATGTCGAAAAGTTTCGATCAACTGAAAACTTATTTGAGTGAAGCCCCAATTCTAGTGCAACCCCAATCTGGCAAAGAGTTTGTCATCTATAGTGACGCCTCCCTACTTGGGTTAGGTTGCGTATTGATGCAAGAAGGTTGAGTTGTGGCCTATGTGTCGAGACAATTAAAGCCACATGAGAAAAATTATCCGACCCATGATCTCGAATTGGTCGCCATCGTATTCGCCTTTAAAGATATGGCGACATTACTTATTTGGTGAGAAGTGCCATGTGTATTCGGATCACAAAAGTCTCAAATATTTGATGACTCAAAGAGACTTAAATCTACGACAAAGACGTTGGTTCGAGTATTAAAGGATTATGAGCTGGTCATTGACTATCACCGGGAAAGGCGAATGTGGTTGCGGATGCCTTAAGTTGTAAATCATTATTCGCTTTTACGAAGCGATGAATGTGCACTTGTGCATTCGATCCGACAATGTGTTAGTAGCTGAATTGAAAGCCAAACCATTATTGATACATCAAATTCATGAAGCTCGAAAGTCGACGACGAGTTGGTCGCAAAACGGGCTGAGTGTGTTCCGAACAAGGACTCGGAGTTTCAAATCGATGATGACGGTTGTTTGAGGTTCAAAAGTCGACTGTGTGTTCCAAAGAATTCAGAACTTATTTCGATAATTCTGAACGAAGCCCATTGTAGCCGAATGGCAATCCACCCGGGGAGTACGAAGATGTACAACGATTTGAAACGTCGGTTTTTGTGGCATGGTATGAAACGAGACATCTCTGACTTTGTTTCGAGATGTTTAATATGTCAACAAGTGAAAGCGAAACATCAAGTGCCTTCAGGATTACTTCAGCCGATCACGATACCCGAGTGGAAATGGGATTGAGTCACAATGGACTTTGTATCCGGACTGCCATTGTCAGCGAGTAAGAAGGATGCGGTTTGGGTCGTGGTAGATAGATTGACTAAGTCGGCTCACTTTGTCCCCGTACGTACGGATTTTTCAATGGTCAAACTAGCCGAATTGTACGTTTCTCAGATTGTGAGATTACACGGGGTGCCTATTTCCATCGTGTCGAATAGAGATCCGAGATTTACCTCGCAATTTTGGAAGAAGTTGCAAGAAGCTTTGGGTACCAAGTTGCATTTCAGCACCGCCTTTCATCCCCAAACCGATGGTCAATTCGATGCGGATAATTCAAATACTTGAGGATATGTTGAGATGTTGCATCCTCGAGTTCGTGGTTCATGGGAGCGGTATTTGCCTTTGATTGAATTCGCCACAACAATAGTCTTCAATCAAGTATTAAGATGGCACCCTACGAGGCTTTGTACGGTCGTAAATGCCGTACACCATTGTTTTGACCGAGCTCGGTGAAAGCAAAATTTTTGGGGTGGATTTGATCGGAGATCTGAAATGAAAGTGAAAGTAATCCGTGAAAGTCGAAGATAGCCTCCGACCGTCAGAAGTTGTACGCGGATCTGAAACGAAAAGACATCGAGCATCAGGTGGGGGATAAAGTGTTTCTCAAGGTTTCGCTGTGGAAAAAGATACTCAGATTCGGCCGTAAGGGCAAGTTGAGCCCGAGGTTTATTGGGCCATATGAGATATCCGAGCGAAGTCGGTCCGATTGCATATCGCTTGATTTTGCCCCGAACTCGAAAAGATTCACGATGTCTTTCATGTTTCGATGCTTCGACGCTATAGATCCGATCCATCGCACGTGATTAGTCCATCGAGGTTGAAATACAAGCCAATATGAGTTATGAGGAAAACCGATTCGTATCCTATCACGTAAAGTGAAAGAGTTGCGAAACAAGCGGGTTCCGCTAGTGAAAGTGTTATGGCTCAAACACGGATAGAAGAAGCTACTTGGGAAACCGAGAACGCTATGAAAGAGCGATACCCAAGCCTATTTACTCGGTAAGATTTTGGGACGAAAATTTCTTAAGTGGGGAGAGTTGTGACAGCCCAAAATTGACCCTAGTCGAATGTGGTTTCGGGACCACAAAACCGAGGCATAAAAATAATTTAAAATTTATTTTGATGCCTATGATATGTGTTAATTTGTGTGTGACATTTTGATGATTGATTTAGTGTTATAAAGGTGAATTTCACTAGAAAGGACTTAGTAGTGAACTTTGAAAGTATGAAGGGAAATGTGTGATGACTAATTAAAGCATGCATGCAAAACAATGGACCGGCATGTCAAATTCCCTTTTATAGGTGGTGGCGGCCATGACAAAGAAATATGGGCTAAACATGTCATGAAACATGTTTTGTTGGGCATTAGGGAGAAATAATAAACAAATAAGCATGGGTAAGAAAATAATGAAAAAAAAAATGTGTGTGAGTGTGGTATCTCCCCCATTGCCGTGAGTTGTAAAGGAAGAAAGAAAAAATTTGTTCATCCTTTCTTTGAGCCAAAACTAAGGAAGAAGGAGGATTTTTGCTCCATTTTTGGTTTAGAAGAGATCTAGAAGGAGATTTGGCTATACTTGCATCAAGATTAAGGTATGTTGAGGTTGTGTCATGAGATTCATGCTTGTTTTGGTTGCTAACTTGATGTGCATGTTAGCCATGGTTCAAATCCTTGCTATGCCATGAAAAATGGTATTTGCCCAAGGTTGATATTGTGTTAAAGCCATTGCATGCTAAATGTGAAGCTTGTTGATGATGCATGCAATGATGGATTGACTACTCTTGAAATTTCTCTTTAGTGTTCTTGAGTAGGACATTGAATTCTTTGTTTAACCATGACCGAAGTTGAAAGGGTATGGTTGTGATGTATTCGGCCATGGTGCATTCATGAGCATGATTTATGCTTGTTACTTGATTGGTAAAAAAAAAAATTTGTGTTTGGATGGGTATGAACCCTTGAGATTGACCTTGCACCTATATGTGTATACATGTTTGCACATGATGTATTGGCATGACATATATACTATTTCAAGGTATATATTTGCTTGTGATGATGTTTGGTTATGAAGTACATGAGAGATGTGTATTGAGCTACAATATGTAATGCGTTAGTTAGTAAAATGCATGCTGTTTTTGTGTGGTATTATGCATAATTGGCCTCAACATGGACATGCATATTCGCCACATGAGGGAAATTGGTGTGCATGCATTCGGTTAGAGGCAAGCATATTGATGCCTATTCTTGGCTTAGAAAATTCGCTAAGAGGAATATTAACTAATGTGTTGAGTTCGATTCGTGATTTCGTACATATGCGACTTTGATGCCTAATGAGTATATATATTGGCTAGGTATCTTGAATTCCCCTTTCGATGCTCAAATGATAAAACCAATTTATTTGTTAAATTAAGCTCAAGAGCAAAGAGGAGCTAAATCCGATAAGGGGAAGGAAAAAGTCGTCGAATAGCCATCGAAATCGTTCGACCACGTCCGAGGTAAGTTTTCGAGTATCGAAACTTAGATTTTGATTCGATTGAATGAAGTAATAAGCAATCGAAATTGTGCCTTTGTATGTGGCCATTGAGCCGAAATGATATTTTTGCTAAGTGAATTGTGCATAAAAGTTGTGTTATGAAGTTGAAACAAAGATGTGTATAAATGTTCAAGTGATATCCGGGCTAAGCCCGAAGGCAATTGTGCAAATTGTGACATCCGGGCTAAGCCCGAAGGCAATTGTGCAAATTGTGACATCCAGGCTAAGCCCGAAGGCAATTGTGCGAGTTATGATATCCGGGCTAAGCCCGAAGGCAATTGTGCGAGTTGTGATATCCGGTTAAGTCCGAAGGCATTTGTGCGGGTTACCATAACGGGCTATGTCCCGGCGTTTGAACGAGTAGCTATATCCGGATAAACTCGAAGGTATGTGATTCGAGAACTTTGAACTTGCTGTAAAATTTTCAGTTAATACGCTTGTGAAATTCCCAACAACAAGGTACGTTTCGTGTGTGCTTTGCACACTATGAGTAAGTGTATGTGCGTATTCGCTCCGATGATAAATGAGTTATCGGCCTTGACTAAGCCGTTATTAGTGTATGAATATAAGAGTTGGGATTGTGAAGTAAGCATGTCTTTGAGAAATTGTGCATATGAATTATTGTTTAGCTACTTGAATGCTATGCTTGGTTGTGTGTATATTATGGCTCGAAACTTACTAAGCATAAATTGCTTACTCCGTTTCTTTGTTTCTCTGTTTATAGATTTTGCTCGTTAGCGATCGGATTCGAGATCATAGAAGTTGAAGTCAACCACACTATCAAAGCCCTTTTTGGTACTCCTTTAGTTGAGTTTTGGATATGGCATGTATAGGACTACCCTCGGTTGTTTTTAAGTACTTTGTGATGTATATGTGTGCAGCCATGCGAAAATGGTTCGTAAAAGTGGAGTATGGAATTTGACCATATGTGGTTTGTAATTATATTTGGTTTCATGATGTGATTATGGTTTGAATGAGAGAGTTGGTCACATGATCAGCCATTGGAATGGCTAAATATGATCATATGTGGACCTAAGTATGACTAGACTATAGTTGGTCCATGGGAACTACAATATAGGTAAATCCTACCTTAAAAACAGATGCTGCCAGCTGCAGTGACGTGGATGTGAAAAATCACCAAAATTTGTAGGAATGGTGTTAAATAGTGAATAAATTATGCGATCGAACCTTGACGAGTCTATTTTCATATGAAAGTAACGAAACAATCATATGAACAGTATACCGAGAGATATTAAAGTTCTCGTGAGACAGGACCAGAACGGTTTCTGGGTCCCCTGTCGTGACTTTGAAAATTTACCATAAATTATACAGAATGAATTAGAAGTCATGCCTTATATGTGCAGATTCCTTTTTGAGTCTAGTTTCATAAGAAACAAACGACATCAGTATTGAAACCCTGTACAGAGAGATATTCAAGTTGTAACGCGCGAAGGTCAGTGTAGTCGACCCCTGTAACATGGGTGACTTTAACTAATAAACTGTACCAATTGGCCTGACCAAAAATTCTAGAAATAAATCCATGGATGGATATATGAGTCTAAATTCAGGGAAAATTTAAGGAATCAGTTTCCGAGTTGTGAAACTCGAGATATGCTTTTTAAGGCGATAGCGACGCAGTTTTCCAACTTGCCTGGGAATGTCAAATTGGTCGGTGCCATAAGTGGTTTTGGCTTGTTACCCCTCGTGTCTGACACCGGCAACGGTCTCGGGTTCGGGGTGTTACACCGACCTACTCTAATCTTGATCTAGAGTGTTCTCTGAGAGACTAGGTGCTCCTTGATGGTTCTTGGTGTAACACCCCGTACCCGAGACCGTTGCCGGAGTCGGACACGAGGGGTTAATAGACTTAATTCACTTATTTGCACAGTCCATTTTAAATTTTCAGACGAGCTGGCTAACTGCATCACTGTCACCTTAAAAATCATATCTCGAGTTCAAAAACTCGAAAACCAGTTCTGTAAATTTTTCCTGAAACTAGACTCATATATCCATCTACAAATGTTTTTCTAGAATTTTTGGTCAAGCCAATTAGTACAGTTTATTAGTTAAAGTCTCCCCTGTTTCAGGGTTTGACTACTCTGACCTTCATGCATTACGACTTGGATATCTCCCTTTACAGGGCTTCAATACTGATTCCATTTGTTTCTATAGAAACTAGACTCGAAAAGGAATCTATACATATATGGAATGGCTTCTAATTATCTCTGGTTAATTTATAATGAATTTCCAAAGTCGGAATAGGGAATCCAGAAACCGTTCTGGCCCTGTTTTGCGAAAACTTAAATATCTCTTAACATAAGACTCATATGATCATTTCGTATCTTCCATATGAAAGTAAATTCATCAAGGTTCGATTACATAATTTATTCACTATTTAATTCCACTCCTACTATTTTTAGTGATTTTTCAAATTTACATCACTGCTGCTGTCAGCATCTGCCTTTAAGGTAGACTTTACCTATTTCATAGTTTCCATGATTCAACTAGCCCTTTAGCATATATAGCACAAAATATGATCATGATTAACCATTCCAATGGCTAATCGTTTCCAAACATTTCCATACCTCTTAATGAACAACATACAAAACGATTATAATACTATGCTCAAAGTGTATATAAGCCATTTTCGCATGGCTATCCAAATTTATACAAAACCAAAGGGTACATGACCAACAACAAAAAGGGTAGTCCTATACATGCCATTTTCGAGTTCAACCAAAAGTGTACCAAAAGGGCTTTGATAGTGTGGACGACTTCGACTTCGACAATCCCGAGTCCGATAGCTGACGAACCAAAATCTATAAAACAGAGATTCAAAGAACGGAGTAAGCATTTAATGCTTAGTAAGTTTTGAGCAATGAAATTAGGCACAATCAAGTATAGCATTCATATAACTAAACGGATAATTTCATATACACATATTCTCAACAATCACTCCTACTTACATTTCCAACCCTTATATTCATACATAAGGGATCAACTTAACCAAAAGCGGAAGCTCATTAATCGACTGAGCGAATAATATTTAAACGAAATCACTACTCCAATGCATATACGAAACGTACCTCATCGTTGGGATTTTACGAGCGTATTAATTGAAATTATTACAGCAAGATCGCTCATTCCCAAACCAAGTACCTTCAGGGTTTTGCCGGATATAGCTACTCGCTTAAATGCCTTCGGGACTTGGCCCGGTTTTAGTAGCTCGCACAAATGCCTTAGGGACTTAGCCCGGAAATAGTAACTCGCACAAATGCCTTCGGGACTTAGCCCGGAAATAGTAACTCGCACAAATGCCTTCGGGACTTAGCCCGGTTATCATCCGAGTATTCATGCACATATCAATAAATCATGACACATCTCTATTTCATTTTCATAACTAGAATTCAAACACAAGTCACTTATTAAGCATTCCCATTTTCGGCTCAATAGCCACTTACAAACAGCATGGTTTGGTTTGCTTTATGACATGATCTCTATGCACATACGGCTACCCGTCATACGTCATGCACTAATTAACTCAACACATAGTTCAAGTAGAATCATTATATCACCGTATATTTGTTATGCTCATACGTCATGACTTAATCAAATCATAAACTAAGTCTCATTACTCAAAACTTACCTCGGATGTTGTCGAACGATTTCGATGGCTATTCGATCACTTTTTCCTTCCCTTTATCGGATTTAGTTCCCTTTGCTATTGAGCTTAATATTAACAAATAAATTGATTTAATCATTTTGAACATCAAAGAGGAATTCAAGGTACTTAGCCCTTATATATTAGGCATTAGAGTCATATATGTATGAAATCACGAATCAAATTCAACATATTAGCCAATATTCTCCTTAGCGAATTTTCTAAGTCAAGATAAAGCCATCAATATGCTTACCTATGGCCGAACATACACATCAACCTATGTACTCATTCATGTGGCGAATATGCATGTCTATGTTGAGGCCGATTGTATACTTAATACATTCTACAAATATGGTCATTGTATTGACTAAATACCATTTTGTTTCAAGTTCAAAACTCGCTAATACACATATATACACTAGAAATCAAATACTAACATTTGCACTTCACCTTAATAGCTCGCTTAGAAAACCTTGATTTAACATATAATTGTTCATAACACAATTTAAGCATACTCTCCATTCCATCAATTCCAAAACACATACATTACTCAATAATGTTCAAACTTATATTCGCCTTAGCACACAACTTGCTAGCCGATTCTTCTCCATCTAGCAACTAATGCACATATGTGCTCATTTGTTAGACTCTACTTCATCTAACAACAACCATATTTCTCTTCTACCTCCTACCATGGCCGAATGCTCAAGATACCTCAATACCGAAACTTTTAACTTGGGTTGCTTAAAGAACTTGGTGATGAGTTAAAATTTATCTAACACCTCAAGCATCATAACACATCCATATAGCTAACATGCTAATAGTATCAAGGCTTCAACTAAAACTTTTGAAGCCTCTTAGTGAATACTAACTCTCTAATAACCCCAAATCCTCCATGAGATAGTTAGAATTTAGACTAATCATCCAAGGATGTATGAACTTTCAAAGCAACATTAAACATACCTTAATCTAGTGAACCACCATAGCCGATTTTCTCCAAGCTCTTTCCCTTCCTTTCTTTCTTCTATTCGGCCAACTTGAACAACATGAGAGCTTTTTTTTTTCTTTTTTTTTTCTTCTAGGTACGGCACAATGGGGGACAACCACACACATTTTTTTTGTTTCTCCTCCTACTAACACTAATATTTTATTGCCCATGTTCTTTATTTTATTATTCCTAACATAAAGCATAAACCCAACATGTTTATGACATGTTTTAGCCATAACATTTTATCCACCCTCATGCTCATGGCCGGCCACCACTAATTAGGGGGGAAAAATGACATGCAAGTCCACCCTTTTGACTACATGCACTAATAGATCCTTATAGATTAACCTATCACATTTCAAAAATGTCACACATAAGTCCTATTAGCTAAATTCACATGCAATTAACTAAATCGAAGCTTGAAACTTTCACACATTCATATTCACATATTTTAGACAATAAATATCATACTTAAATAATTTGGTGACTCGGTTTAGCGGTCCCGAAACTGCTTTCCGACTAGGGTCACTTTAGGGCTGTCACAACTCTCCCCCACTTAAGAAATTTTCGTCCCCGAAAATCTTACCGGTAAATAGGTTTGGGTATCGTTCTTTCATAGAGTTCTCGGTTTCCCAAGTAGCTTCTTCCATTCCGTGTTTGAGCCATAATACTTTTACTAAAGGAACCTTTTTGTTTTGTAATTCTTTCACTTCACGAGCTAGGATACGAATCGGTTCTTCTTCATAACTCATATCGGCTTGAATTTCAACCTCGGAGGGACTTATTATGTGCGAAGGATCAGACCTGTAACGTCGAAGCATTGAGACATGAAAAACATTGTGAATCTTCTCAAGATCAGGGGGTAACATCAATCTATATGCCACCGGACCAAGTCGTTCGGATATTTCATACGGCCCTATGAACCTCGGACTCAGTTTGCCCTTACGACCAAATCTGAGTATCTTTTTCCAAGGTGAAACCTTAAGAAACACTTTGTCTCCCACCTGATACTCAATATTTCTTCGTCTTAAATCCGCGTATGACTTCTGAAGATCTGATGCTGCCTTCAGACTTTCACGAATTATTTTACTTTCTGTTCAGCATCTTTAATCAAATCCACTCCGAAAATTTTACTTTCACCGAGCTTGGTCCAAAACAATGGTGTACGGCATTTTGGACCGTACAAAGCCTCGTAAGGCGCCATCTTAATGCTTGACTGAAAACTATTGTTGTAAGCAAACTCAATCAAAGGTAGATACCATTCCCATGAACCACTCAACTCGAGGATGCAACATCTCAACATATCCTCAAGTATCTGAATTATCTGCTCAGATTGACCATCGGTTTGTGGATGAAAAGCAGTGCTACAATGCAGCTTGGTACCCAAAGCTTCTTGCAATTTCTTCCAAAATCGCGAGGTGAATCTCGGATCTCTATCCGACACAATAGAAATAGGTACCCCGTGTAATCTCACAATCTGTGAAACATACAATTCAGCTAGTTTATCCAATGAAAAATCCGTACGTACGGGGATGAAGTGAGCCGACTCAGTCAATCTATCAACAACAACCCAAATCACATCTTTCTTACGTGCCGATACTGGCAACCCAGATACAAAATCCATCGTGACTCGATCCCATTTCCATTCAGGTATCATGATCGGCTGAAGTAAACCCGTCGGCACTTGATGTTCCACCTTCACTTGCTGACATATTAAACACTTCGAAACAAAATCGGAAATGTCTCATTTCATACCATGCCACCAAAACTGACGTCTCAGATCGTTGTACATTTTCGTACTCCCCGGGTGAATTGACATTCGGCTACAATGAGCTTCGTTCAGAATCATCGAAATGAGTTCTGAATTTCTTGGAACACACAAACAACTTCTGAACCTCAAACAATCGTCATCATCAATTTGAAACTCTGATTCCATATTCGGAACACATTCAGCCCGTTTTGCAACCAATTCATCATCGACTTTCTGAGCTTCACGAATTTGATGAATCAATAATGGTTTGGCCTTTAATTCACTACTAACACATTGTCGGGTAGAATGGACAAGTGTGCATTCATCGTCGTAAAGCAAGCGGTGATTTCCGCTTAAGGCGTCCGCAACCACATTAGCCTTTCCGGGTGATAATCAATGACAAGCTCATAATCTTTCAACAACTCAAGCCAACGCCTTTGTCGCAGATTCAAGTCTTGTTGAGTCATCAAATATTTGAGACTTTTGTGATCCGAATATACATGGCACTTCTCACCAAATAAATAATGTCGCCATATTTTCAAGGCGAACACGATGGCAGCTAGTTCGAGATCATGGGTTGGATAATTTTTCTCGTGTGGCTTCAATTGTCTCGATGCATAGGCCACAACTCGACCTTCTTGCATCAATACGCAACCCAACCTAAGTAGGGAGGCATCACTATAAATGACAAACTCTTTGCACGATTAAAGTTTGCACTAGAATTGAGCTTGGTCAAATAAGTTTTCAGTTAATCAAAACTTTTCGACATTTTTCCGCCTAATCGAACTTAACATCTTTTGAAGTAGCTTCATCATTGGTGTGGCTATCATCGAGAAACCTTTACAAACCGTCGGTAGTAATAAGCAAGTCCCAAAAGCTCGAACCTCGGTAATATTTCTGAGGCTTCCAGTTAAGTATGGCTGAAATTTTGCTCGGATCAACTCGAATACCGATGCGGATACCACATGGCCCAAGAAGCTCACCTCTCTTAACCAGAACTCACACTTACTGAACTTAGCATATAACTGCTTATCTCGTAAAATCTGCAACACTAATCTCAGGTGCTCAGCATGCTCGGTTTCATCTCTTGAGTAGACCAAGATGTCATCGATAAACACAACTACAAACCGATCCAAATACGGTCTAAAGATCCGATTCATCAAATCTATAAATACCGCAGGGGCATTAGTGAGCCCAAACAGCATCACTAAGAACTCATAGTGACCGTATCTCGTTCTGAAAGCAGTTTTGGGTATATCCGAATCTCGAATTCGCAACTGATAATAACCCGATCTCGAATCTATCTTTGAAAACACTGAGGCTCCCTTTAGTTGATAAAACAAATCGTCAATACGCGGTATCGGATATTTATTCTTTATTGTCACCTTATTCAGCTGACGATAATCGATGCACAACCTCATGGTTCCGTCCTTCTTTTTCACAAACAATACTGGTGCACCCCAAGGTGAGAAACTTGGTCGAGCGAAACCTCTATCCGTCAACTCTTGCAACTGAGCTTTCAACTCTTTTAACTCGGTTGGTGACATACGATACGGAGCTATCGAAATCGGTGTAGTCCCAGGTACAAGCTCAATACCAAACTCTACCTCCCGAACAGGTGGTAAACCCGGTAATTCTTCGGGAAAAACATTCGGGTATTCACAAACCACCGGCATAGATTCAAGTTTCCTTTCTGGCTCTTTATTATCAAGTACGTATGCAAGATACGCTTCACACCCCTTTCTCACATATTTTTGGGCTAACATCGAGGATATTATTGTTGGCAATCCATTCAAGACAGTAGACTCAACTCGGATTATCTCATTATTTGCGCACCTTAAATCAATAGTCTTGCTTTTGCAATTCACAACCGCATCATGCACGGTCAACCAATCCAAACCGAGAATAACATCAAATTCATCAAACGGCAAAAGCATCAAGTCCGCCGAAAAACAGGAACCTCGAATTACTAAGGGACATTTCTTACATACTTTGTCGACAAGCACGTAACGACCCAAGGGATTTGACACCCGAATTATGAACTCAGTAGACTTAATAGGTAAAGTCTTACTGGATGCTAAGGTTTCACATATATAAGAATGAGTAGAACCAGGGTCAATCAAAGTAATCACATTAGTATCAAAGAGAGTAAAAGTACCGGTAATAACATCTGGCGAAGAAGCATCCTCGCGTGCGGGTATGGCATAAGCTCTTGCAGGAGCACGAGCCTCAAATCTGGTTGTAGCATCTCTAGATCCTCTCTGACCGCCACTAGCAGTAGTAGTAGCACCAGGTTTCCCACTCTGATTTACGTTCTGTTCAGACAATCTCGGGCAATCTTTAATAAAGTGGTCAGCTGATCCGTACTTGTAATAGGAGCGGTCATGGAATCTACAACTCCCCGAATGCCATTTACCACAATACTGACACTCCGTTCTGTCTCAACGATCATTTCCAACACTGGCGACCGAAGTGACTCGTGCACTCACAGGGGGTCGATCACGATCTCGTCTAGAAAAGCCCGAAGTGTCTCTTGATCGGCCTAAATCATCTCTAAATTTCTTCGATGACTGTTGAAAGGGCTTTCCCGAAGATCTCTTACGAAACTCCTTTACTCCCATATCAGCTTTCCTTTTCTCCTTACTGAGCTCCTCGGCTTTGCAAGCTCGCTCGACAAGTACCACAAATTCTCGGATTTCTAAAATGCCAACATACAGCTTTATATCATCATTAGGTCCATCTTCGAAACGTTTACACATCACAGCTTCTGAAGAAATGCATTCTCGTGCGTACCGGCTAAGCCTCACAAATTTTCGTTCATAGTCGGTAACCGACATGGAACCTTGTTTAAGTTCAAGAAATTCCTTCCGCTTTTGATCCATGAATCTCGATCGATATACTTTTTCCGAAACTTGGTTTGGAAAAACTCCGTGTTACTTGCTCTCTGGGCACAACAGAAGTCAACGTATTCCACCAATAGTAGGCGTAATCACGTAGCAAGGAGATAATACACTTTAGGCACTCATCGGTGTGCAAGATAGCTCATCGAAAAGTACCGAATAGTGTTGTCCAACCAAAATTCAGCTTGCTCGGCATCATCGCTGTCCGTAGCTTTAAATTGAGAGCCCGTATTTTTGATTTCATCAGCTGGGGCTTATTTGACCTTATTTGGTCGATTCGGAGGTATTGTAGGTGCAGGGTGGTATTTGTCGGGAATGGAGGTTGTGGAACAGCCGTATTAGTTCGAATGTATTGGTTGAACCAATCATTCATCACGCTATAAAAAGCTTGTCTAGCTTCATCATTCGGATTACTAGCAATAGGTTGAGAGTCCGCCGGCACTGTCCCTTGTGTGGGAGTAGGCGCTACACTCTCAAGATCATTAGCTACCACTCGGTCGGGATCGGGATCCATTACTATAAATAAACACATTTTCAATTGTCAGAAATCACCACACTAACAAATAATCACATAATGGCATGTATAGCTAGACCCAAACGTATTACGGTAGTCCTAGAATCGACTAAACCGTAGCTCTGATACCAATAAAATTGTAACACCCCGTACCCGAGACCGTTGCCGGAGTCGGACACGAGGGGTTAACAGACTTAATTCACTTATTTGCACAGTCCATTTTAAATTTCCAGACGAGCTGGCTAACTGCGTCACTGTCACCTTAAAAATCATATCTCAAGTCCCAAAACTCGAAAACCAGTTCCGTAATTTTTTCCTGAAACTAGACTCATATATCCATCTACAAATTGTTTTCTAGAATTTTTGGTCGAGCCAATTAGTACAGTTTATTAGTTAAAATCTCCCCAATTTCAGGGTTTGACTACTCTAACCTTCATGCATTATGACTTGGATATCTCCCTGTACACGGCTTCAATACTGATTCCGTTTGTTTCTATAAAAACTAGACTTGAAAAGGAATCTATACATATATGGCATGGCTTCTAATTATCTCTGGTTAATTTATAATGAATTTCCAAAGTCGGAACAGGGATTCCAGAAACTGTTCTGGCCCTGTTTCGCGAAAACTTAAATATCTCTTAACATAAGACTCATATGATCATTTCGTATCTTCCATATGAAAGTAGATTCATCAAGGTTTGATTACATAATTTAATCACTATTTAGTTCCACTCCTACTATTTTTAGTGATTTTTCAAATTTACATCACTATTCTTATCAAGATCCGCCTTTAAGGTAGACTTTACCTATTTCATAGTTTCCATGATTCAACTAGCCCTTTAGCATATATAGCACAAAATATGATCATGATTAACCATTCCAATGGCTAATCGTTTCCAAACATTTCCATACCTCTTAATGAACAACATACAAAACGATTATAATACTATGCTCAAAGTGTATATAAGCCATTTTCGCATGGCTATCCAAATTTATACAAAACCAAAGGGTACATGACCAACAACAAAAAGGGTAGTCCTATACATGCCATTTTCAGAGTTCAACCAAAAGTGTACCAAAAGGGCTTTGATAGTGTGGACGACTTCGACTTCGACAATCCCGAGTCCGATAGCTGACGAACCAAAATCTATAAAACAAAGATTCAAAGAACGGAGTAAGCATTTAATGCTTAGTAAGTTTTGAGCAATGAAATTAGGCACAACTGAAGTATAGCATTCATATAACTAAACGGATAATTTCATATACACATATTCTCAACAATCACTCCTACTTCACATTTCCAACCCTTATATTCATACATAAGGGATCAACTTAACCAAAAGCCGGAAGCTCATTAATCGACTGAGCGAATAATATTTAAACGAAATCACTACTCCAATGCATATACGAAACGTACCTCATCGTTGGGATTTTACGAGCGGATTAATTGAAATTATTACAGCAAGATCGCTCATTCCCAAACCAAGTACCTTCGGGGTTTTGCCGGATATAGCTACTCGCTTAAATGCCTTCGAGACTTAGCCCGGTTTTAGTAGCTCGCACAAATGCCTTCGGGACTTAGCCCGGAAATAGTAACTCGCACAAATTCCTTCGGGACTTAGCCCAGAAATAGTAACTCGCACAAATGCCTTCGAGACTTAGCCCGGTTATCATCCGAGTATTCATGCACATATCAATAAATCATGACACATCTCTATTTCATTTTCATAACTAGAATTCAAACACAAGTCACTTATTAAGCATTCCCATTTTCGACTCAATAGCCACTTACAAACAGCATGGTTTGGTTTGCTTTATGACATGATCTCTATGCACATACGGCTACCCGTC
This sequence comes from Gossypium arboreum, assembly GCF_025698485.1. Classification (NCBI taxonomy): domain Eukaryota; kingdom Viridiplantae; phylum Streptophyta; class Magnoliopsida; order Malvales; family Malvaceae; genus Gossypium; species Gossypium arboreum. Next base: position 60,891,549 of record NC_069082.1, read on the forward strand.
ATACGTACAGACTAATTAACTCAACACATAGTTCAAGTAGAATCATTATATCACCGTATATTTGTTATGCTCATACGTCATGACTTAATCAAATCATAAACTAAGTCTCATTACTCGAAAACTTACCTCGGATGTTGTCGAACGATTTCGACAGCTATTCGATCACTTTTTCCTTCCCTTTATCGGATTTAGTTCCCCTTTGCTCTTGAGCTTAATATTAACAAATAAATTGATTTAATCATTTTGAACATCAAAGAGGAATTCAAGGTACTTATCCTTTATATATTAGGCATTAGAGTCATATATGTATGAAATCACGAATCAAATTCAACATATTAGCCAATATTCTCCTTAGCGAATTTTCTAAGTCAAGATAAAGCCATCAATATGCTTACCTATGGCGAACATACACATCAACCTATGTACTCATTCATGTGGCGAATATGCATGTCTATGTTGAGGCCGATTGTATACTTAATACATTCTACAAATATGGTCATTGTATTGACTAAATACCATTTTGTTTCAAGTTCAAAACTCGGCTAATACACATATATACACTAGAAATCAAATACTAACATTTGCACTTCACCTTAATAGCTAGCTTAGCAAACCTTGATTTAACATATAATTGTTCATAACACAATTTAAGCATACTCTCCATTCCATCAATTCCAAAACACATACATTACTCAATAATGTTCAAACTTATATTCGGCCTTAGCACACAACTTGCTAGCCGATTCTTCTCCATCTAGCAACTAATGCACATATGTGCTCATTTGTTAGACTCTACTTCATCTAACAACAACCATATTTCTCTTCTACCTCCTACCATGGCCGAATGCTCAAGATACCTCAATACCAAACTTTTAACTTGGGTTGCTTAAAGAACTTGGTGATGAGTTAAAATTTATCTAACACCTCAAGCATCATAACACATCCATATAGCTAACATGCTAATAGTATCAAGGCTTCAACTAAAACTTTTGAAGCCTCTTAGTGAATACTAACTCTCTAATAACCCCAAATCCCTCCATGAGATAGTTAGAATTTAGACTAATCATCCAAGGATGTATGAACTTTCAAAGCAACATTAAACATACCTTAATCTAGTGAACCACCATAGCCGATTTTCTCCAAGCTCTTTCCTTCCTTTCTTTCTTCTATTCGGCCAACTTGAACAACATGAGAGCTTTTTTTTTTCTTTTTTTTTTCTTCTAGGTACGGCACAATGGGGGACAACCACACACATTTTTTTTGTTTCTCCTCCTACTAACACTAATATTTTATTGCCCATGTTCTTTATTTTATTATTCCTAACATAAAGCATAAACCCAACATGTTTATGACATGTTTTAGCCATAACATTTTGTCCACCCTCATGCTCATGGCCGGCCACCACTAATTAGGGGGGAAAAATGACATGCAAGTCCACCCTTTTGACTACATACACTAATAGATACTTATAGATTAACCTATCACATTTCAAAAATGTCACACATAAGTCCTATTAGCTAAATTCACATGCAATTAACTAAATCAAAGCTTAAAACTTTCACACATTCATATTCACATATTTTAGACAATAAATATCATATTTAAATAATTTGGTGACTCGGTTTAGCGGTCCCGAAACCGCTTTCCGACTAGGGTCACTTTAGGGCTGTCACACTTGGAATCTGGATCTGCTTCGCTTATGGTTACCTAAGGACATAATTAAACGCATAGCTAGTATTCCCTCTCCTCATCTTGATGGGGGATTGGATAGGATTATCTGGGCTCGATCTAGTTCAGGGTCCTTTTCTGTTCGAAGTGCTTACTGGACCTTAAAAGAGAGTTCCTGGAATACTAATGATGATATTTGGAAGGTTGTTTGGAAATACCAAGGCCCTCAAAGAGTTTGTCTTTTTCTATGGCTTCTAGCTAAACAGAGGCTTCTTACAAATTCAGATTAAGTCAGGAGAGGGTTTGGACAAAGTAGTGCATGTCTTATTTGTGAGCATGGCACTGAGGATATTTTGCATGTTCTCCGGGATTGTTCTATGGCTAAGGAAGCTTGAAGGCTCGTTGTTCCTGTAGAAAAGCTTTCCAGGTTTAGGGTTTAGGGTTTTTTTTTTTTTATTCTCTTCAAATTTGGTTTTACATTAATCTTTGTGATCATGATAAGTTGCAGGATAAGAAAGTTACCTGGTCGAGGTTTTTTGGGATCATTGCTTGGAGACTCTGGAAGAATAGGAATCTGTTCATCTTCTAAAACACTACTTGGACGACATATGAAATCATTAAAACCTCTCTCAATTTGGCTCAACACTTTGAATCGTTTTTAGTCGAAGCCAAATCTACTGTGATCAATTCTGGAATTCGTCATCATTTGGCAGATAATTAGGTTCGCCTTTTTTTTGATGGAGCAGTCGCTAGAGATTCAGGAAATGCCTCAGCAGGAGGTGTGATTAGAGACCGAAATGGCAATTAGATATTGGGGTTCACTCGCTATTTGGGTAGATGTTCACCTTTGGAGGCTGAAGTTTGGGGTGTTTTTGATGGAGTTCTTATTTTATTAAGCAAGGGATATACAAAATTCTGGATTCTGGTTGGTAGTCTCGAAGTAGTAAAGGCTTTGTCCATGGACGTTTTAGCAGATTCAAGCACTACCGTGCTTAAAAGAATTAAGAGACTTTTGCGTTCTGAAGGCTAATGGGAAATTAAGTATGTTTTCAATGAGTGCAATTTAATTGCATATCGATTGGCAAAGATCAATTTTTCTTGGAAATCATCCTTCCAAATTTTTGAAGTACCTCCTAAATTGGTTAATACGTGTATTCAGAGGTTTTAATTTATATTTTCTTTCATCTTTCACCAAAAAAAATTGTGAATTTAGCTTCCCGTTACTATTTTAATAGCTAGTGATAAAAAAGAAAAATGGAATAGTTTAGTGATAGAAAAAAACAGTAGTAATTTATTCGGTGTAGTTTACCAAAAACAAAATTTGACATTTATTTGCTCTCGCAAGCCGTGCAACAGTCGTTTGTTGAATGCGGTTATTACGGAAAAGCCTGAGATAATATCCATAACCGTAAAATTTTATTTTCGATTATGCCACAAAAATGGTGGCGATTTCTTTGTACAGAGGGAACCTCCACAGAGCACCGGAGGTATCTTGGCGCTGGCTAATGCCGACTCCCAAAATCTCTCTCAAAGACTTCAAATCTCTCTTGCACCGCCGCGACAGAGCTCTCTCTCGTCTCCGTTCCTCTTCTTCTTCTAACCCTAGCCCTAACTCTGTTTTAAAGCATCAAATTCAATCTCCCGTGTCCTGTGAGCCTCCTATTGAGCCGAAATTGAAAGCCAAACTGGAACCTGAACCGTCCGAGGGTTTGAAAACTGGACCACCTCTCCAGGAGGTCAAGGTGGACATAGTTGGAGGATCCGACGGTGGAGGTTGTTTGGTGAAGTCGGAAGATGAGCAGACCGAGAAAGATATCAATTTGCAAGTGGATGAGAAGCCGCCTGAGGAGGCTAAAACAAATGTAGAGGTATTATGATTACTTTTTTTTTCTTCTAGTTGATGTTTTTCTAGCCTGAAATTTTAATTTAAGAATTCGTAACCATAACTGTTGAGAATGGATGAATATTAGTTGATTTTAAAGTGCTAACAAGTCTGATTTTTTCCCGTGTTCATGTTTGTGCAAAACTTCTATTCTTGTTTGTGGAAATGTTCTTGATTTATTGTGGATTGCTAGGTAAGCGATAAAATAAATGATTTCAATGGAAAAGAAAAAAGGAAAAGGGATGTTGAGGAGAAATTACAGGTTTTGAATGCAAAAAAGCATAGTTTAGTACAAGTACTAAAGCAGGTAAACCTCAATTGTAATGCCTTTCTATTGAAGACCAGTCTTCCAATAATTGAATTCCTGAAATTAATTGGTAGCACTTGATAGATCTTGAATGCAGAGGAGGAGTTGAAGAGAAGAAATGGCACACAAGGTACAGTGAATCGTCCAGCCGTTCCACTTCAAGTGGAAACCACAAATGACTCAGGGTCAATGACGAGGCTTGTCACTCCTCGGATGGGCTTGGATGCTAATCTTGCTGGTGAAAATGATGGAGTTGAAGCTGATGATGTTTCAAACCATAACGTTCATTCTCGTCATGTGTTTCGGATGAGCAGTACATCTCCATCTTCAGAATCTCCTCTTAGAAGGCCTACCTACATTCAACATAATGTGGTAATATACTAAATTTGTTCTTCCTTTTTCTTTTTCCAGTAACATACCAAAAAAATGAGCATCCATAGATTTTATTTTTCAACATCGTTATGTTGTATGTCAAAGTGGGTGGTCTGAGCTAGGAACCTAAAGTTTATGTGAACCTGCATTTGATCCCTTAACTTTTTGCGAATGTGCTTTTTGTTAAGATCTGACCCTAAAACTTACCTCCCATGATTTGCTCCTATTTCTGCTTGGTCATATTTAGGAAATTGCCAATTGCATACCTTATGAATCACCACAAGCTCCTTTCCTCCAATGATTTGCGGTTCTGTCAAATGCTTGACATTTACTTAGCATGGGAATTTGAAGATTAATCACCCTCATCTGGACATTGGTAGATAATAAGCCTGCTTAGAGCCTTTTTCCTTGCCTTTCAAATTAAGGAAACAGCATATGTTATGATACTTCTTTCTTTTTTGTGTTTTGTGTAAATAGATGCACTATGTAGCTGTTAAAGTGGGACCTCATAGAAAACGATAATAAGCATCTACTGCAAGATGTACTTGTTTAGTTATTTATATTCCTACTTTACAGAAATAATATATGATCTATTACCACCAAAGGATCACAATGTTTAGTGTTAACATTCAAGAAAATATGTTTGTTTGATTGGTTGATCTTCGATGAGTTGTATTGAAATCAAATTATTTTCTCTCCTAGTAAATGTTATGCCATGCAACCTTAAGATTAGCGTACAATATCTGTTTAGGCAAGGTGCGTTTCTTGACGTTTGGCTGGTTGCTAAAGATATTCAGTTATTGGTCATGCGTGTAGGTTTCCCACCCTTCTCGAACAAGCATGGGGGTCACAGGTAGTCCTTCACGTTTTGCTCCTACTGGAAATCAAGGTCATCCTGGGAATCCTCCCACCGTATCTGTGTCAGGAACAAATTTCGTTGCATCATCTCCTTCCCCTGCAGCATCTGGTGGCACTTCAGTCTTACGAGAGGCTTGGCAGCCAAGCCCATGGAATTAGAATCTGTAGCAAATTGAACTTTTCTTGTGACTTGAGCCTCTAAGATGTGTATTGCGAGCTTGGCAACATTGTAAGCCCTTTCTAGTTCTTCCTGCTTAATCAAAGCGAGAACATCGGTTCTCAATTTCATATAATATTATCAGGTCTGTGGAGATGCCGCCTTTTACTTGTTAGCCATTTATTGAAGTTGAAGCTTCTTCTTTTTTTTCATTTTTCTTTTGGATTTCTTCCATTCTCTTAGGCCTAGAGAGAATTGAATTTGTTAAAAAGAAAAGAACTAAAAGGAAATTATCTTCCGTAGTAGTTCTTCTTGATGATTGTCTTATTAAAAGGTATATAAAGGATTTGGCCAAAAGAACACAAAATGGGGAAAAAAAAAAAAGGGTAATGTTATTGGTGACAATATATTCACAAGTTTTAAAATTTTATTTAAATTAATTTGTTCGAAAAATTATAAATATAAATTGATTTAGCAATGTCAATTATTTGGAAATTGATCAGCCCTGTTCTTAACTGTGAATCGGTCTATTCGGCCTCTTGGAATAAATATCATTATTTGTTTTATTTTTATTAGGTGTTATTTGTCGTATTGATATGACATTTCTTGGTGAGATCGGTGGTATGACTGCTTCTTTTTTTTTTTTTTTTTTTTTTTTAATAATTAAGAGAGGAAATGAGATCAATTGAGATTGAACCCAAGTAAAGGATACGGTGTTATCTTTTCTTTTGGTACAATGACTATTTGAACAAAGGAAATGAGGAATAATTATACTCACAAACTATTGAAATTTGAAAATTTTTATGGTAAATTATATTTGAGATCATTGAACTATTATTAAGTTTATGTTTTGGTCACTTCAAAAATTATAAAATAATTATTGAACTATTCGAAAGTTTTTATTTAAGTCATTAGGTTGTTAAAATCATAATTGTATGGCTTTCTTTATTCGCACTACCTTCGCCAATTGAAACCTCTCTTTCCTTATATTTCGTAGTTCAATTTTTTTTATTAAACAAATTTGAATATCATGAATCCGCTAACCAAAATTCTAATAGCCTCCTTCTTCAACCTCTGACATTGGCTACTAGATCAACTTGGATCTAAGTATGTTTTTCTACTTGTTGATGGATATTAATCCACCATATCAATCATTGAATCATCGCTTGGAGTTTGCTAGTCGAACTTTAAAAAAAACTTAACAACCTAATTACTTAAGTGAAATCTTTCAAATAGTTTAGTGACCTAAATGATAACTTTCGAATAATTCAATGACTATTTTTGTAACTTTTTGAAATTGAATAACCAAAACACAAACTTACAAATAGTTTAATAATCGTAAATATAGTTTATTCAAATTTTTAATGGCACTCACAAAGAAATATATTTTTATATCAAATTACCAAATTGCAACAAATGCCAATAAATTGGAAAATAAAAAAAAATCAATTTTTTTTTTGTTACAACCTTGGTTTTATATTTATCAAATGAGCTATTAACTTCAATTTCTCTTTCTTTTTAATCATTTACACTTTATAAGTTAGAGTCTGGTAGCTCTATTAACTTCCATGATTTGTTGGTTATTAATGATACATCTTTCACCTGTCCTGATATATAGTACGAATGGGAAATGCTAACAGGATACACGCAAAACAAAACCTTGAAGATATTTGAAAATTTCAAACCTTATACCATATTTGTAAAATCATAAAAATTTATTTGAGACCATTGGAGAGCTTTAAAAACATTTTTAAACCATTTTGAACCATTTCGTAGAAGCTTGGAAGCATCCGAGATAAAAAGGAGCATTCAGAAGCTAAAATGAGTCCAATAGTGTAGTAGGGGACAATGTGGTGCAAAATGTTGTGACTTTCCATAATGTCGAGACATGAAAGAGATAATGTCGCAATATTACTTTCTACACATACAATGTCGCAACGTTGCAATAAATAATGTCGCGACTTAACCATTTGACATTTGTAATGCCCTCAACCCGATCTGATTTGCCAAATCCAGATCTTAAGTGTTACCCCTCTGTTATAGACTTACTCAAAAGCAAAACATACAAAATTTTCAACATCTACAACTTATTTAAGAATATTGTTCCAACTAACTTACAACTAGATGTACCTGTAGATAATTACAGCTATTGTACAATACTTCAAATAGCGAGTTCTTACAAGTGAATATCATAACTTAATTACATTATTCTATTTGTTTTATGCATAATAGCCCTCAGTGATAATATTGACTATAATTGTGCTGCCAACACGTTCTGTATGCATAATAGCCCTTTTCGCCACCTCAGGCGTAGCCTTGGCATCGTTTCTCCTGGAAAAGACCTAATTAGCTTACTTGTAACATAATTCACAGAGGTAAGTTCATGATAACTTAGTGAGTTAAACTTCATTTACCTATATTTCTCAGTACAATTCAATGGAAATTTCATTATCAACTCATTGTTCTTCATTCTTCGACTTGACTTTGGTGAGTACCATTCTTCTTCATACCATAGATGTCATACCTTACTTTGTGACCATGCCAATCCCTTCTTATTTTCAGTAAATTGCTTACGTTCTTCACCCAGCCCTTTTGTGATTCCTTAACTGTTCCCATTCTGGGACTCATACATACAAAACACTATTGATCGAGTTATTCTTCTAGTCTACTTGGTTCATACTATGAATTTGCCACATACCCTAGCACGTTCCACATTCTCTATACATATCTTAAGACTATGCAGGATATGCCTCAACCTTTTCCTACGGAACTGTTCCTTCAAAGTTCGCCATACATATCATTCTCTTAGAGTTTACCATACCTACCATTCTTCAAAGTTAGTTATTTATCATTCTTCCAGGGTTTTTCGTATTTACCATTTCTCTCTTTCAGGGTCTTCCATAAAGGCATTCCCTTCAGATAATTGCCATAAAGGCCTTCCTTTAGAATATGGCACAAAGGCCTTCCTTTCTATAGGTCACCACAAAGACTTCCATTTCATAGATTGCTACAAAGGCTTCCATTTTATAACGTGTTCATTATAGGGATTCGCCTTGTAACACCCCGTACCCGAATCCGTTACCGGAGTCGAATACAAGGTGCACACAGACTAATCTTAATTGTTTTCACAGTCCATAAAAAAAAAATTTCCAGACAAGCTGGTTACTGCATCACTGTCGCCTTAAAAATCATATCTGGAGTTTCAAAACTCGAAAATCAGTTTCGTAATTTTTCCCTGAAACTAGACTCATATGTCAATCTATAGATTTTTTTCTAGAATTTTTGGTCAAGCCAATTAGTACAGTTTATTAGTTAAAATCTCCCATGTTACAGGGGTCGACTACACTGACCTTCGTGCGTTACAACTTGAATATCTCCCTGTGCAGGGCTTCAATACTGATGGCGTTTGTTTCTATAGAAACTAGACTCAAAGAGGAATCTATACATATATGGTATGACTCCTAATTATCTCTGGTTAATTTATAATGAATTTCCAAAGTCGGAACAGGGAATCCAGAAACCGTTCTGGCCCTGTTTCACGAATACCTAAATATCTCTTAGGATACAACTCATATGACCGTTTTGTTTCTTCCATATGAAAGTAGATTCGTCAAGGCTCATTTACATAATTTATTCACTATTTAATTCCATTCCTGCTATTTTTAGTGATTTTTCACCTCCACACCACTGCTGCTGTCAGCATCTGTTACTAAAACAAACTATGCCTATTTCATGACTTTTCCTTGATTTAACTAATAATTCATCATGCATGTCCCAAATTATAACCATGACTTGTGTCCAAACATCACAAAACCAATTCCAACTGAACATTTACGCCATTTTCGCATGGCTAAAAGTTTACATACCAATTTCAACAAAGCATAATAGCCTATACATGCCGAAATGTACTCCTAGACCAACTACGAAGAAAATACCAAAAGTTGTTAGCGGTGTGATGACTTGATGACGGTCCCGAATACGCAAAAGGTCGAGTCCAAGAAACCTAAAATAGGTGACAAGCAAACACCGAATGAGTATATAACTCAGTAAGTCATAAGCAATGCACTACCAACCATTAATAACATTATCACAAGAGGAAACAAAATGGAACGAGGCTAATTACTCCATTCAAACCGAACTATACCATAGTTCCTTAGACCTTTCGATTCAATCTCATACCAAGTTACACATTCACATTCCATATACTAATCAATAGGATATTTGAGGCATTTTTTTGTACACCATTTTGTTTTCGTTACAATCATACATCTACATGACCTTTCACTTATTCCACGATAATTCTTATGTACGTGACTTCAATTTGAATTGTCACATAGGTTCAAAACTTCCAAGCTCAACTCCAAACATAAACATAGCGCCTATTAGCCATGAACTCAAGGTACTTACCCGATCCGCTGTCCGTGATCAACTCAATAATGTCGCACACTCAGTGTCAATAGTGATTCAAAAGCATATAGTGAGTCCGCACACTTAGTGCTATATAATCAACTAGCACACTTAGTGCTATATGATCAAACTCGCACACTTAGTGCTGTACAAATTTTAAACCCGCACACTTAGTGCCATTCTCATGATCACAAATGTTTATACCCGCACACTTAGTGCCGAAATCAACAACTCGATGCATCTCACCTCTTTTCTTTTCATTCAATACCTTCATCACCACATACATACATGTATATAAATTTATCATTCCTTTCGACATAATTACATAGACATTATGTCTATTTAAATCAATACAAAATATATGCTTAGTGACCTACCTTGTGTGGTGTAAAATAATTCCAAGTCGGCTACTCGATGACCTTCGATTTCCCCTTGTTGGACGCCTCTCCTTTAGGATCTTGAGCTTAAACAAATAAATTAACTCATTCAACCGCTTTGCTACACATATTGATATTCACATTTTAATGGTTTTATGACATACGGAACGGCATGGTAAAATTTTTATCTTGCTACCTCATGCTCTTAGCTATTCGGCTCATAACCATATGCTATAGCCCTACTATCAATAATCCAATCACACATGCATATATATATATATATGGCCGAATGTACAAAGCATAGACTCATCATCACCTATGCTCTTAATTTGATGGCCGAATATGCATACATGTATATACACTATTAATCAATCACTAACATTGCACTTCACCTTAATAGCTAGCTTAGCAACCCTTGATTTAACACATAGTTGTTCATAACACAACTTAAGCATACTCTCCATTCCATCAATTCCAAAACTTAATGTCTTACTCAAAATGCTAAAAAAAATCCAAGAGTCATCAATCCACCATCACATGTATCATTAACAAGCTTCATATTTAGCATGCAATGGCATTAACACAAAATCTACCTTGGCGAATATCATCCCCATGATATAGCAAAGTTTTGAACCATGGACTAATTAGAACTCAAGCTAGCAACTAAGAACATGCATGAATCTCATAGCACAACCTCAAACATACCTTAATCTAGATGCAAGTATGGCCAAATCTCCTCCTAATCCTCTTCCAAACCAAACATGAAGCAAAAACTCCTTCCTCCTTCCTTAGAGAATTTCGCCAAAAGAGATGAAAAAGGATGAACATTTTTTTTCTTTGTTTTCATCATAATCCTTTTTTTCATCTTTTCTTATTTTATTTTTTTCCTCCCATGATGCACCAACAAAACATGTCTATGACATGTTTTGCCCATATTCTTTGTCATGGCCGGCCACTAGGCTTGGATTTAGGGAAATTTGACATGCAAGTCCTCCTTTTTGATTACATGCACTATTAGATCCTTATAGATTAGCCTATCACATTTCAAAAGTGTCACACAAGTCCTATTGACTAAATTCACATGAAATTTACTAAATCGAAACTTAAAACTTTCACACATTCATAATCACATATTTTAGACAATAAATAATACGTTCAAACATTTCGGTGACTCGGTTTAGCGGTCCCGAAACCACTTCCCGACTAGGGTCAATTTTGGGTTGTCACAACTCTCCCCCACTTAAGAAATTTTCGTCCCCGAAAATCTTACCAGTAAATAGGTTTGGGTATCGCTCTTTTATAGAATTCTCGGGTTCCCAAGTAGCTTCTTCCATCCCGTGTTTGAGCCATAACACTTTTACTAACGGAACCCTTTTGTTTCGCAACTCCTTCACTTCACGGGCTAGGATACGAATCGGTTCTTCTTCATAACTCATATCAGCTTGAATTTCAACCTCTGATGGACTAATTATGTGCGACGGATCAGATCTATAAAGTCGAAGCATCGAAACATGAAAGACGTCGTGAATCTTTTCAAGTTCGGGGCAAAATCAATCGATACATAATGGACCGACTCGTTCGGATACTTCATATGGTCCGATGAACCTCGGACTCAATTTGCCTTTACGGCCAAATCTGAGTATCTTTTTCCAAGGCGAAACTTTAAGAAACACTTTATCCCCCACCTGAAACTCAATGTCTTTTCGTTTCAGATCCGCGTACGATTTCTGACGATCTGCGGCTGCCTTTAGACTTTCATGGATGACTTTTACTTTCTGTTCAGCATCTTTAATCAAGTCCACTCCGAAAATTTTACTTTCACCGAGTTCGGTCCAAAACAATGGCGTACGGCATTTTCGTACAAAGCCTCGTAAGGTGTCATCTTAATACTTGAATGAAAACTATTGTTGTATGCGAATTCAATCAAAGGTAAATACCGCTCCCATGAACCACTAAACTCGAGGATGCAACATCTCAAAATATCCTCAAGTATCTAAATTATCCGTTCGGATTGGCCGTCGGTTTGTGGATGAAAAGCGGTGCTAAAATGCAACTTGGTACCCAAAGCTTCTTGCAATTTCTTCCAAAATCGTGAGGTGAATCTCGGATCTCTATCCGACACAATAGAAATCAGTACCCCGTGTAATCTCACAATCTGAGAAACATACAATTCAGCTAGTTTATCCAATGAAAAATCTGCACGCACAAGGATAAAGTGAGCCGACTTAGTCAGTCTATCAACAACAACCCAAATCGCATCCTTCTTACTTGCTGAAAATGGCAGTCCGGACACAAAATCCATTGTGACTCAATCCCATTTCCACTTGGGTATCATGATCGGCTGAAGTAACCCTGAAGGCACTTGATGTTCCGCTTTCACTTGTTGACATATTAAACATCTCGAAACAAAGTCGGAGATGTCTCGTTTCATACCATGCCACCAAAACCGACATTTCAAATCGTTGTACATCTTCGTACTCCCCAGGTGAATTGACATTCGGCTACAATGAGCTTCGTTCAGAATCATCGAAATGAGTTCTGAATTTCTTGGAACACACAAACGATTTCTGAACCTCAAACAATCGTCATCATCAACTTGAAACTCTGATTACACATTCGGAACACATTCAGCCCGTTTTGCAACCAATTCATCATCGACTTTCTAAGCTTCACGAATTTGACGAATCAACAAGGGTTTGGCCTTTAATTCTGCCACTAGTACATTGTCGGATAGAACAGACAAGTGTACATTCATCGCTCATAAGGCAAACAAAGTGATTTCCGCTTAAGGCATCCGCAACCACATTAGCCTTTCCGGGTGATAGTCAATGACAAGCTCATAATCTTTCAACAACTCGAGCCAACGTCTTTGTCGCAGATTCAAGTCTCTTTGAGTCATCAAATATTTGAGACTTTTGTGATCCGAATACACATGGCACTTCTCCCCAAATAGGTAGTGTCGCCATATTTTCAAAGCGAATACGATGGCAGCTAGTTCGAGATCATGGGTCGGATAATTTTTCTCATATGGCTTTAATTGTCTCGACGCATAGGCCACAACTCGACCTTCTTGCATCAATACGCAACCCAACCCAAGTAGGGAGGCGTCACTATAGATGACAAACTCTTTGCACGATTCGGCCTGCACTAAAATTGAGCTTCAGTCAAATAAGTTTTCAGTTGATCAAAACTTTTTGACATTTTTCGCTCATTCGAACTTAACATCTTTTGAAGTAGCTTCGTCATGGGTGTGGCTATCATCGAGAAACCTTTCACAAACCGTCGGTAGTAATGTAAGCAAGTCCCAAAAGCTCGAACCTCAATAATATTTCTGGAGGCTTCCGGTTGAGTATGGCTGAAATTTTACTCGGCCGACTCGAATACCCGATGCAGATACCACATGACCCAAGAAGCTAACCTCCTTAACCAGAACTCCCACTTACTGAACTTAGCATATAACTGCTTATCCCGTAAAATTTGCAACACTAATCTCAAGTGCTCGGCATGTTCGGTCTCATCTCTTGAATAGACCAAGATGTCATCAATGAACACAACTACGAACCGGTCCAAATCGTCTCAAGATCCGATTCATCAAATCCATAAATACCGTAGGGCATTAGTGAGCCCAAACGGCATCACTAAGAACTCGTAGTGGCTGTATCTCGTTCTGAAAGCATTTTTGGGTATATCCGAATCTCGAATCCGCAACTGATAATAACCCGATCTCAAATCTATCTTTGAAAACACCGAGGCTCCTTTTAGTTGATCAAACAAATCATTAATACGCGGTAACGGATATTTATTCTTTATTGTCACCTTATTCAGCTGACGATAGTCGATGCACAACCTCATGGTTCCATCCTTCTTTTTCACAAACAATACTGGTGCACCCCAAGGTGAGAAACTTGGTCGAGCGAAACCTCTATCCGTCAATTCTTGCAACTGAGCTTTCAACTCTTTTAACTCGGTTGGTGCCATACGGTACGGAGCTATCGAAATCGGTGTAGTCCCAGGTACAAGCTCAATACCAAACTCTACCTCCGAATAGGTGGTAAACCCGTAATTCTTCGGAAAACGTCCGGTATTCACAAACCACCAGCGCAGATTCGGTTTCTTTTCTAACTCTTTGTCATCAAGTACATACGCAAGGTATGCTTCGCACCCCTTTCTTACATATTTCTGAGCCAACATTGATGATATTACAGCTGGCAACCCCTTTAAGTCCGTAGACTCAACTCGGATTATCTCGTTATTTGCACACCTTAAATCAATGGTTTTCTTTTGCAACTCACTCATGCGTCATATACGGTCAACCGGTCCATACCAAGAATAACATCAAATTCATCAAATGGTAAAAGCATCAAATCGGCCGAAAACAGATTCTCGGATCATTAGAGGGCATCTATTACACACTTTGTCAACAAGCGCATATTGACCCAAGGGATTTGACACTGAATTACGAACTCGAGACTCAACGGTAGAGTCTTCTTTGGATGCTAAGGTTTCACATACATATGAATGAGTAGAGCCAGGTCAATCAACGCAATCACACTAGTATCAAAGAGAGTGAAAGTACCGGTGATAACATCGGGGAGGATGCCTCATCTCGTCGCTGAATGGCATATGCTTTAGCAGAGTACTGGTCTCGGACCGAACAGCCGTGTCGAGGCCCTCTCGACTACCACCCCTACCTCCTGAAATTCTCGGTGGTCTACCTCTAGTTGTCATTCCACTAGGTCTTGCACCTTGCATCCTATTCTTCTCATCAAGCTCGTGCAATCTCTAATGAAGTGGTCCTTGAACCGCATCTCGTAATGAGCCCTGTTGGTAGACTTACCCCAACATTCACCTATGTGTCTTCTCCCACATTGGGGCATTGGGTTTCTCTTGACGGTTATTGCCCACACTAGCTACCAAGTAGCTCGGAGTCCGTCGATGGTCGTGCTCTAATGGAAATTCCCTGATCATCCTCGATTTATTAGTGTCCTCCCGAACTTCTTTACACCGAGAACGGAGCTTTACCCGTAGATCTTTTGCGATAGTCTCTAGCTTCAAATTCACCTTCTTCTTCTCCTTTCCAAGTTCCTCCGCCTTGCGTGCTCGTTCAACTAGTGTTACGAATTCTTTTATCTCCAAAATACCCACTAGTAGCTTTAAATCTTCATTCAATCCTTCTTCAAATCTCTTGCACATAGCAACCTCATCAGCCACACACTCCCGGGCATACCGACTGAGTCTTACGAACTCATGTTCAGATTCAGACATCTTGTCATAAGGCCTTGCTTGAGTTCCAAGAATTCTTTACGCTTTTGATCGATGAACCGTTGACTAATATATTTCTTTCGAAATTCTATTTGAAAGAAATCCCAAGTAACTCATTCGTTTGGGACTATGGAAATCAAAGTCCTCCACCAATAGTAAGCTGAGTCTCGCAACAAGGATATAGCACACTTTAGACATTCATCGGGTGTGCATGACAGTTCATCAAACACCCGAATGGTGTTATCAAGCGAACTTCGGCCCTTTCGGCATCATCAAGAACTATGGCCTTAAACTCCTCCTCCGCCGCTTCCTAATCAAGTCTCTGGTGGCTTACTCAGCCTCACGGGATCGAATCGATGGCATTACGGGCTCTTGGGATGGATTATTCAAATTGGAATTGTTGGACAGCCGGATTGGTTCGGGCATATTATGCGACCCACTCATTCATCATGGTAAAGAAGGCTTGTTTAGCCCCTCACCTTGATTATTCGCAGATGGTGAGGTTCAACAGTGCGTCCCTTGCGCAGAGCAGCCGCTACACTTTCAACGTCATCCGCCAAGGTTCTCTCTACACCGGATCCATTTACTAATCAAAACAAAAATTTTAACCGTCAAGTCATCACACATTTAAACATTAACATTAAGGCATGTATAGCTAGACTCATACGTGCTATGGTAGTCCTAGAACCGACTAAACCATAGCTCGAGATACCAATAAATTGTAACACCCGTGCATCGAATCCGTTCGGAGTCGAATACAAGGTGCACAGACTTAACTTAATTGTTTTCACAGTCCATAAAAAAAATTTTCCAGACAAGCTGGTTACTGCATCACTGTCGCCTTAAAAATCATATCTGGAGTTTCAAAACTCGAAAATCAGTTTCGTAATTTTTCCCTGAAACTAGACTCACATGTACATCTACATATTTTTTTCTAGAATTCTTGGTCGAGCCAATTAGTATAGTTTATTAGTTAAAGTCTCCCATGTTACAGGGGTCGACTACACTGACCTTTGTGCGTTACAACTTGAATATCTCCCTGTGAAGGACTTCAATACTGATGCTGTTTGTTTTTATAGAAACTAGACTCAAAGAGGAATCTATACATGTATGGTATGACTCCTAATTATATCTGGTTAATTTATAATGAATTTCCAAAGTCGGAACAGGGAATCCAGAAACCGTTCTGGCCCTATTTCACGAATACCTAAATATCTCTTAGGATACAACTCATATGACCGTTTCGTTTCTTCCATATGAAAGTAGATTCGTCAAGGCTCATTTACATAATTTATTCACTATTTAATTCCATTCCTGCTATTTTTAGTGATTTTTCACATCCACACCACTGCTGCTGTCAGCATCTGTTACTAAAACAAACTATGCCTATTTCATGACTTTTCCTTGATTTAACTAATAATTCATCATGCTACCTCATGCTCTTAGCTATTCGGCTCATAACCATATGCTATAGCCCTACTATCAATAATCCAATCACACATGCATATATATATATATATATGGCCGAATGTACAAAGCATAGACTCATCATCACCTATGCTCTTAATTTGATGGCCGAATATGCATACACGTATATACACTATTAATCAATCACTAACATTGCACTTCACCTTAATAGCTAGCTTAGCAACCCTCGATTTAACACATAGTTGTTCATAACACAACTTAAGCATACTCTCCATTCCATCAATTCCAAAACTTAATGTCTTACTCAAAAATGCTAAAAAGAAAATCCAAGAGTCATCAATCTACCATCACATGTATCATTAACAAGCTTCATATTTAGCATGCAATGGCATTAACACAAAATCTACCTTGGCCGAATATCATCCCTATGATATAGCAAAGTTTTGAACCATGGACTAATTAGAACTCAAGCTAGCAACTAAGAACATGCATGAATCTCATAGCACAACCTCAAACATACCTTAATCTAGATGCAAGTATGGCCAAATCTCCTCCTAATCCTCTTCCAAACCAAACATGAAGCAAAAACTCCTTCCTCCTTCCTTAGAGAATTTCGGCAAAAGAGATGAAAAAGGATGAACATTTTTTTCTTTGTTTTCATCATAATCCCTTTTTTCATCTTTTTCTTATTTTATTTTTTTCCTCCCATGATGCACCAACAAAACATGTCTATGACATGTTTTGCCCATATTTCTTTGTCATGGCCGGCCACTGGGCTTGGATTTAGGGAAATTTGACATGCAAGTCCTCCTTTTTGATTACATGCACTATTAGATCCTTATAGATTAGCCTATCACATTTCAAAAGTGTCACACAAGTCCTATTGACTAAATTCACATGAAATTTACTAAATCGAAACTTAAAACTTTCACACATTCATAATCACATATTTTAGACAATAAATACTATGTTCAAACATTTCGGTGACTCGGTTTAGCGGTCCCGAAACCACTTCCCGACTAGGGTCAATTTTGGGCTGTCACACGCCTAGACTCACATTAGTGATGTTTTCCCTACATCGTCTTGGGTCACACAGAGAACTTTATTAGGTAATAACCTTCTTTTAGTTCTTTCCATATGATGCCATAACCCACCAGTAATGGTCTTACACAATATGGTCTTTCCATAAAACGCCATAGCCCACCAACTATGGTCTTACTCAATATGGTGCCATGAGCTTTTCCTTTTAGAGAATCGTGTTTAAAATCTCAACAGACCCCTTTAGAACACTCTGTAGAGACAAACACAAACTCACTTAACAAATCTTTCATGCTTTGGCACCATAAAGAAATTAACATACATTTCATTTCATATCACCTCATACATTCCAGAAGCACTCATACAGTCTTATTTCATCATTGGAACATCTATCTCATGCTTAACATATTGGATTCCTCATGAACTATACATGTACAACTCATTTAGCGTTCATAGTTTGACCATTTTCTATAAAAACATCACAAATACTACCTTACATTCGATAGTTGGCTTAGGGACTCATCCACGAACGACAGCTTGATCTCTAGATCCCAAACATCCAACACGAAAACTCAATAATCATTACTTATAAGGCATGGGGATACCGTCAAAAATCATTCGTATAACTTTTATTATCATCAGAAACCCCGTTAACTTTTATGCAAAGCCTTACTTCTTCATTTACTATCTACACTTGTAAACAAACTTACTCGATCAGAAATCCACATGCAAGTCCAAATTAATAACCCTGAATATGAAACAACCATATGTATGAACTCCGATCCTTAATTTTAGCTTAGTAAGAAAGATCCATGATCAGCTCTAAAGTAAGATAGAAATGGTGTTTTTAAATAGAAGGAAGAAAGTAACTCTCTCTTGTTTTTAGTTTGCCATGGATTCATTTCTTTTCGTTCAAAGTCTGCCACAGAGGCATTTCTTTCAAATGGTTGGCATAAGGGTCATTCTCTAGACTCGCCACTAAGGCATTCCTTTTCAGAGATAGCCATAAGGCTTCCGTGTCTAGAAATTTGCCTCAGAGGCATTACCTTTCAGAGGTTCACCACATAGGCTTACCTTTCCTATGTTTTACGAAAAAATCATTCCTTAACATTCAGTACTCACCACAAAGGCCTTCCTGTCTAGAGTTTTACCGGTGATTTAGGCAATAAGGATTTGCCTAGACTCACACTTAGTGAGGTTTGCTCCTCATTCTCTTGGGACACACAGAAAACCACATTAGTGAGTAACATTCTTTAAATTTTTCCATATAATACCATGACTCACCAATTACAGTCTTACACGATATGGTCTTTAGCACCATGGCAATGGACTTTTCCTTTCAGCTATTCATGTTTTTAGTCTCGACAAGCTCCTTTGATGACTCTAGAGATAGACACAGATTCATCATACATCGACTCATCATACAATGACTTACTCATGAAAGGCATAATCATGCTTTCAGACTCAAATGCATGCCATAATTGTAACAGCCCGGTTTAGACCCTAGTCAGAATAGTGGTTTTGAGACCACAAATCTGAGTCAAAAAAATATTTTAATATTATTTTCTGTGTTTATAATATGTGAATTGATATCTGTGAAAGTTTCGTGTGAAAATTTTATCATTTGTGTGTCGATTTATAAAAAGGACTTAATCGCATAAAATGTAAAAGTGGCCTTCTATTTAATTAAGTGCTGAATTGATGTGTCTCTTTACATGTGATCTCCTTAGGTTGTAAATGGACCATTGAATTCATGAAATGTCATGTATGGACATTAGTTAGTGGATTGTATATGATATTAATAAGGTTAAAAAGGTAATTAGTAAAATAAAGGTTAATTAAATAAAACCAAAGTACAAATTTGTTCATTATTTCTTCACATTTGCCAAAATAAAGAAGAAATAAAAGGGTTCATGGCCATTTAGGGTTTTGGCACTGTAGAAGCTTAATTCAGGTATGTGTTTTGTTCGATTTTTGATGATTTCTACGTTTTTGTGATCATTGTTGAGTGTTCTAGCTAGCCCATGCTTAAATTCATGAAATTTTTGATAATTTGATGAGATTCCATTGATGAATTCATGAATTTTGTGATGTTAAATGGTGAAATATGAAAGCTTAGTGATAGATAAATATGTTTTGTATTGTGATTTTTGATGATTTTGAGTAATTTGGGCTAAATTGTGAAAATGAGAAATTGAGGGACTAAAATGTGAAATAAATGATAAATAGGGCTGATAAGGATCATAGGAAAATTTTGCTCAGGCATGGTTTTGATGAATTTTATATATTTGGTGTTTTGTGTAATAAGGACTAAAATGTTAAAATGTGTAATTTTAGGGGCTAAAGTGTAAAAATGCCCAAAGATGTGATTGTGTATTAAATTGAATGTGTTGGTGATTAAATGAGTTAATTTTGAATACATATAGATCAAGAAAGGAGAAATTCGGACTTAGATCGAGGCAAAAACAAAGTGCTCGATTGATCGACTAATATTGTCATTTTTACATCCGAGGTAAGTTCGTGTATAATACATATTATTTGTATAATGTTTGTATGTGATGAAATAAATAGAAATGAGAATGATAATTTAAAGTATGTGAAATGTGTATCGAATTTGAGGCACTAAGTATGCGAGAAATGAAATAGCTACAGCTATTAAAAATGGCACTGGGTGTGTGAGAATATAACAGCAATGGATAAATAAATGGCACTATGTGTGCGATACCGATAAAAGTCTATTTAATGAAATGGCACTAAGTGTGCGATATTATTATAGCTTCGGCTAATTAATTGGCACTAAGTGTGCGAGTTCATTGAATGTTCAAATATGATTGAATGAAGTAGTGTATCGAGCATCGAAGTGATAAATGTAATAGATAAGAATGTGATGATATAGGTATGTACGGAACCTATGTGGTTGGTGATATTGAGTATGAAGTAGATGAAAGGTTATGTAAATGTATGATAAGATGTGTTGTATTAAGTGTTAGCTAATTGATAGAATTTTATTTTAATTGACGAGTTAAATATGTTATATCATGAATTTACTAAGCTTTTAAGCTTACTGTGTGAAATGTTCTTTGTTTTACAGTGTTATAAAGCTAGCTTGGATCCAGGGATCATCAGCGACTCACTCACACTATCGGATATCTATTTTGGTACCATTTTGAGAGTTGTATATATGGTATATGGCATGTATAGGCTAGAAGTATTTAGTATGTTTTGTGATGTGAATATCTAGCCATGAGATTTGGCTTGTAAACATTGGTATGTAAGGCCTTTTAAGTTGGCCTAAATGGTGTGTTTAATAGGTAGGTCATATGATGTATTTGATGTTCATGTGATGGTTTGGATATGAAATGTTGAATTGGCAAGTTTTGTGGTATGAAGTATGTGATAAAATGATGAGTTTATGTATTTGAAAACTTATGTAAGTTGTAATGATTTTGGTACATTGACTAGGTATGTTTTGGTTGTGGAATTGAGTAAGGAATTGAGTGGTATTTGAATGGAATGAAATGTATACAAAATGGTTGAATTGGTTGCTTATGAATGTATGCAAATAATGTTAAAATGTTGTGATTTTTGAATGCTTGAGATAGGTGGGAAATGTGGCTTAAACCAAGCCTAATTTCACCCTACACTGTTGAGCACACGGGCGTGTGTCTCAACCATGTATCTGTTATAATTTAGCTATTCAAGTAAGTCTCGAGCACGGTCTAGACACATGGGCATGTCTGGTGGTCGTGTGAGGCACACAGCAGCCTTGGTACATGGGTGTGTGTGGCCATTTCGAAGTGTACACGGGCTAGACACACGGGCGTGTGGTCGGCCTTGTGACCCAAGTCAGTTTTGACCACGGCCAAGGCACACGGGTGTATCTTGTGGCCGTGTAGCTAAGTTAGTATGTATGCCCTATTTTTCCACAGTTTAGACACATGGGCGTGTCTAAAGCTGTGTGAGACACACGGCCTGTTCACACGGGCGTGTGACCTATGAAACTTTGAAAATTTTGTTAAATTTTTGTGAAAATTTGTATGTACTCTGTTCAGTCCTGACCCCTTTCTAAAGCATGTTTAAGGTCTCATTGACCTGTATAGGGACTTTGTAATGTGTGTGAAGTTGATGCTATGATATTGAGAACTGAATGCAAGATGATTAGATTTTCTGGTAATGCCTTTAGCCGTAGTCTGACGACGGATACGGGTTAGAGGTGTTACATTTTATTGGTATTAGAGCTATGGTTTAGTCAATTCTAGGACTAACGTAGCGTGTGATAGTCTAGCTATACATGCCATAATATGAAATTGTGATAGTGTGATGATTCCTGACAGTTAAAATAAGTTTTTCATATAGCAAATGGATCCCGAACGAGCGATAGCTGATGATGTTGAGAGCAATGCAACCGCTCCCGCTCAAAGGGTAGTATCGGCAAAGTCTAGGCTGATATCTAGTAGTCAGGGAGGAGAGGCTAAGCAAGCCTCCTTCCAAATGATGACTGAGTGGTTCACAGTGTTCGTTCGAACGAATTCGGCTGCTCAACAACCTCTATCCCCACTTGTTCCTCAACAAGTTCTAGTTGTGCCAAAAGTAATAGATCCGATTCGACTGAGTAAGCCACTTGTTGATAAGATTCGTAAACACGGGGCTGAAGAGTTTCGGGCTATGGTTGATGATGATGCCGAGAGGGCTGAGTTCTAGCTTGATAACACTATCTGAGTATTCGATGAGTTGTCATGTACTTCAGATGAATGTATTAAATGTGTAGTATCTATGCTTAAAAATAATGCATATCACTGGTGGAAAACGTTGACATCGATGGTTTCTAGGGAACGAGTTACTTGGGAATTCTTTCAGACTGAGTTTTAGAAGAAGTACATAAGCTAGAGATTTCTCGATAAAAAAAAAGAGTTTCTAGAATTGAAACAAGGCCGGATGACCATTACTGAATATGAAAGAGAATTTATACATTTAAGCAAATATGCTCTAGAATATGTTTCTACTAGAGATCATGTGTAAAAGATTTGTTGATGGATTAAATGAAGATATAAAGCTATTAGTCGGGATACTTGAATTGAAAGAATTTGTAGTATTGGTTGAGAGGGCTTGTAAAGCCGAGGATCTCAACAAAGAAAAGAGAAAAGTTAATGCAGAGGCGAGAGATTCGAAGAAGAGATCGATGAATAAATCTTATCATTTTTCGTCAAAGAAATCAAGAGATTATTTTAATTAATCAACAACTTCAATGTGATATCAAAATAGAGATCGCGGGAAACAATACACTAATCCTAAAGCTCAAGCCACATCGATATCGAGTTTTGGTAACATAAAAGATGTTAAGCATGAGTGTCAACAATGTAGAAGATAACATTTTGGAGATTGCTGGGGAAAAAGTAATAATCGAGCTTGTTACAGTTGTGGTTCATAAGATCACTTTATAAAAGATTGCCCAGAGCTAGTTGAAAACGATAATGCTCAGAACATGAGGCCTAGTAACGTTGTAGCTAGAGGTAGACCACTGAGAAACACAGGAAATGCGAGTGGTGGTAGAGGTGTGATGCAAGACACTGCAGCTAGATCTGATGCTAGAGCACCTGCACGAGCCTACGCTATTCGAGCACATGAAGAAGCGCCATCTCTGGATGTTATTACTGATACTTTTACTCATTATGATACTAAAGTTATTGCATTGATAGATCCAGGGTCTACTCATTCGTATATATGCATGAATATAGTATCCAGTAAGACTTTGCCTGTAGAGTCTACTGAATTTGTAATTAGAGTATCGAACCCCTTAGGCAAGTGTGTATTGGTTGATAAAGTGGGCAAGAATTGTCCATTGATGATTCGGGGAAATTTTTTTCCGACCAATTTGATGTTGTTACCATTTGACGAGTTTGATATAATCTTCGGTATGGACTGGTTAGCTTTGCATGATGCTGTTGTGAATTGCAAACAGAAGATGATTGATTTCAGATGTCAGAGTAATGAGATTATTCACATTGAATCAGATGATTTGAACGGATTGCCAGGAATGATTTTAATGATGTTAGCTTAGAAATATGTGAGAAAGGGTTGCGAAGCTTATTTAGCTTATGTGCTTGACACGAAAGTGACTGAAAAGAAGATTGAATAAGTGCCAGTTGTTTGTGAATATAAAGATGTGTTTCTGTGACACCCCTAAAGTGACCCCAGTCGGAAAGTGGTTTCGGGACCACAAAACCGAGTCATAAAAATAATTAACCATTATAGTTGATGCTCATTATATGTACATATGCATGTGTGAAAATTACATGTTTGAATTTTGTTAATTGTAAGTGAATTTTATCAAATAGGACTTATGTGAGAAAATTTAGAAATGTGCTAGGCAAATGTAAAGTGGCCTAATAATGCATGTTGTGAAAAAGATGGGTTTGCATGGCAAATTACCCAAAATTAAGCATAGTGGTCGGCCATGCTATGGGTGGAAACATGTTGGAAACATGTTGTGTTAGTGTGTTATGTTAGAAAGAATAAAATAAGAGGTTAGTATTAAAGAAATGAAAAGAGAGGGGTGATGAAAAAAAAAAAGTTGTCTCACCTTGCTCCTCCATTGCCGTGACTTGGGGGAGGGAGAAGAAAGTTGGGTTGCTTTAATTTTTAGCTTAGAAGATGGCAAGAAGGAGGAAAAACTATGATTTTAGCTAGTTAGGTAGCTGAAATTTCAAGTAACTCGGTAATCCATCGAAGAAGAAGAAGAGGGCGCAACAAAAGAAAAATGGAGACAGCTTGCATGTTGAAGGAAACTAAGGATTTAGCTTGTTTAGGAGTTGTATCCTAAGTTGGTAAGTTTTCCAAGCTCTCTTCTATCTTTAACTTTGTTTTAAAGAAAATGATGATGGATTGTGGTTGGAAGGCATGAATGTGGGTTGTAGAAAAGAAAAGCTCTTAGATTAGTTGAAAAAAATTACTACCGTCCAATTTTGTGCCTTCGTTATGCTGTCCAAAATTTGAACAAATTAATGGTTCTATTTTCATGCCGATTAGGGGTTGATAAATTGAGTTTAATAGCTAAAATATTATGTTAATCTTACTAAGTTTCAATTGTTAGTAGTGACGTAACCATTTGACAATTAAATGCATAAATGACTGCTGGAAATTTCAGCTTGAAAACAAATTTTTCCAGCATGTAAATGCTGATTTGAATGTGTGTAAAATGTGGAGAAATTGGTCTGCTGCATGCTTGAAATAAAAGAAAATAATGCTTGCTGTCCAGATTGAAATTTTGCTAGAAGGTTGAACAATTGTTGTTCAAATGAAATTTTGTAGTGTTTAATGGACTCCATGTTGCTAAAATTTTCATGAATAGAAATTTCTAAGCTTAAATTATAAGAAATTGAGTTGTGTGGTTTAAATTGTCAAAGATGCATTTGGCAATTGATTATAATTTGTTAAAGGATGTAAAGTATTGATAGTTCTAAATGGTACATAGTTAAATGAAGATGGAAGCTCGATAAACTTTTATTTAGAATGGAAGTAGGAGAAGTGTGTATTCGCCATGTTGTGATTGAGTTGAATTTGAATGGTGATTGCCAAATGTGATTGTTAAGTGAATAATATTAGTTAAGTACTTAAGCAATCTATTGTTTTACTTAAGCTTAAGAGCAAAGAGGATCAAAGTCGGATAGGGGAAAAGAGAAAGTAAACGAATAGCCGTGGACATCTAATCGTCGACCACTTCCGAGGTAAGTTTTAAGCGATTAATCGTTGAGTAAATTCAATCATAATAGGACATAATGAGTTGATTTGATAAGATATGATGTGGCCATGATATGTCTTAAACTCAAATGGTAAGTTCATAGGTGTTTGGACTTGGAAATTTAAGAGCAAATTGTAATAATTTGCTTTGGACAGCAGCAGTAATGTGATTTTAGAAAATCACTATAAATTGTTGGTGTGGAATTATAGGCTGAACAAGATATGTAATCGAAGCTTAGTTGGTCTAGTTTCTTATAAAAGAGACCGTGGAAGCAAAGAAATTTCCTATAAAGAGATATTTAAAGTGTGCGGGACAGTGTCGGAATGACTCCGAAATCCCTGTTCTGTTTTTGGAAAATCATTATAATTTGTACAAAATGGTTATAAGATAAGATTTATATGCTTAGACTCCTTAATGAGTCTAGTTTCAAATGGAATCAAATAGAACACATTATGAATTCTGTACAATGAAAAATTTGATTCGTAGCGAAGAGTGGTCAGATTAATCAAACAGTGAAACAGGGGAAACTTTAAGAAAAATCTGGTATTGATTGGCCAAACCTAAAATTCTGAAAATTTTGTGGGTGAAAGATACATGAGTCTACATTCGGGGAAAATTAACGGAAATTGATTTTGAGTTTTGTAGCTCCAGTTATAAACAACTTAGTGACTGTTGGTCAGGAAAACTGCTTGTAGTGAATATGTGATTTTGTTGTAAACTTCGATGAAACTATTTGAGTTGCTTATAAGCTATTGCTGAAATTGATGTACAAGAAAATTATGAAATATGTATGATATACATATATGTGTGATAAGGCCGAATGGCCAATGTGATGAATGTGAAAGTGTATATGTGTGATAAGGCCGAATGGCCAATGTGATGAATGTGAAAGTGTATATATATGTGATAAGGCCTAATGGCCAATGTGATGAATGTGAAAGTGTATATATGTGATAAGGCCTAATGGCCAATGTGGTGAATGTGAAAGTGTATGTATATGTGATAAGGCCTAATGGCCGATGTGGTGAATGTGAAAGTGTATGTATATGTGATAAGGCCTAATGGCCGATGTGGTGAATGTGAAAGTGTATGTATATGTGATAAGGCCTAATGGCGATGTGGTAATGTAAAATATATGTGATAAGGCCTAATGGCTAATGCATATGTGTGATATGTATATGTGGTAAAGCCGAATGGCTAATGTGAATGTTGTAACATGTGATTAAATGTACATGAAACTTGGAATATGTTCCGGTGAGACCCGATGACTACGTGTGGAGATTATGACCGGTAAGACCCGATGACTACGTGTGGAGATTATGTCCGGTAAGACTTCATAATAAGAATTGCTTATAAATATACGCAATGCGAAAGGTTAAACAGTATGTACTCCAAGTTTATATGTGAGCTTGATTTAAACTAAACCATAAGGTAGTTATGTGATGTATATGAGAGCAATCTATGAGACTATTCCTATGATTATGATGAGATGTGCATATTCGGATAAAGGGGTGGTATACCCGAAGGAAGAGTGAAATAAAAATACGAACAACTATGTTATAACTTGATTGTTATCTGTTGACACTGCTTGAAACTTACTAAGCATTGTAATGCTTACTCGTGTACTTTGTTTCCTCTATTTTATAGATCTCATTTGGAAGCTACAGGGCTCGGGGATCGTCAAAGAACTAGTCACACTATCACTATCCACTGTTTGGTACTGCTATGTTTTGGAATATCTTATGGCATGTATAGAATAGACTAGTAGTGAGAGGATATCTTGGTTAATGTATAGGACTACCCTTTTGTTGTAGGTCATGTACCCTTCGGTTTTGTGTAAATTTGGATAGCCATGCGAAAATGGCTTAGATATACTTTGATCATAGCTTTATAATCGTTTGTATGTTGTTTGTCAAGAGGTATGGAAATGTTGGTAACAGTTAGCCATGGAATGGTCATTCATGATCACTTTTGGTATATGTATGACAAACTCTAGTTGATCCATGAAGGATCATGAAATAGGTAAAGTTTACCTTAAAATAGATGTTGGTAGCAGCAGTGACGTGAATGTGAAAATCACTAAAAATAGTAGAAAAGGAATTAAATAGTGAATAAATTATGTAGTCGAACCTTGGTGAATCTATTTTCATAGGAAAGTAACGAAACGATCATATGAACAGTATGTTAAGAGATATTTAAGTTTTCGTGAGACAGGGCCAGAACGGTTTCTGGATTCCCTGTTCCGACTTTGGAAATTCATTGTAAATTAACCAGAGATAATTCGGAGTCATGCCATATATTTATAGATTCCTCTTTGAGTCTAGTTTCTATAGAAACAAACGGCATCAGTATTGAAGCCTTGTACAGGGAGATATCCAGGTCGTAATGTATGAAGGTCAGTGTAGTCGCACCCTGTAACAGGGGAGAATTTAACTAATAAACTGTACTAATTGGCCTGACCAATAATTCTAGAAAAAATTTGTAGATGGATATATGAGTCTAGTTTCAGGAAAAATTACGAAACTGGTTTTCGAGTCTTGGAACTCAAGATATGATTTTTAAAGTGACAGTGACGCAGTTAGCCAACTGCCTGGAAAATTTTTTAAAATGGACTGTGAAAGTGAATGGTTTAAGCCGTTAACCCTCGTGTCCGACTCGGCAGCGGACTCGTGCACGGGTGTTACAATTTTATTGGTATCGAGCTACGGTTTAGTCGATTCTAGGACTAACGAGCACGCGTGAGTCTATTTATACATGCCATAAAGTGATAAAATGATAGTGTGATGATTTTGACTATTAAAATGTGGTTCTTTGTATTGTAATGAATCTTGATCCCGATCGAGTGTAGCAAGCTTCTAACTATGAGAATTTGTGATATAACTTCACTTAGATATGCCTAAATTATTAAGTTGATCAGTGCGTATCATGTACTCGTATTTGAATTTCGATTTGGATTGAATTAAGTGTATAAGTGATGCAATTTTGAAAGAGTGTTATGACTATAAATGTGATTTTGTATGTGGCTATGGAACCGGAAGTTGAATGGTCGATAAGCATGTTGTGTTTGTATTCAAGTAATGTAAATGATATACAAATGTGTATTGCTATATGTGTATATGTACATGAGAATTGAGAGTGATGTATCCGGCTAGGCCCCAAGAGCAATCATCTTGGTGACGTGTATTAGAGCCTTCGTGCCTAGTAGGCTTCGTGCGGTAATTTGAGCAAAGTTTAAGTGTTCATTTCTATACAATTCAAACTTAAATGAGATGATATGTTTAAAAGTGTACATATATGATGTTTTATAGACTTGGTTAAGTCCTTTCAATGGGTAATAACGAATGAATATGGGCATTACGTGTGCGAATGATTAGAGGCACTGTGTTTGCAAATTCGTTAACCGAGCACTATGTGTGCGAGATCGAATCGAGGCACTATGTGTGCGAGATCGAATTGAGGCACTATGTGTGCGAGATCGAGAATTGAGGCACTGTGTGCGAGATCGAATCGAGGCACTATGTGTGCGAGATCGAATCGAGGCACTATGTGTGCGAGATCGATGAATCGAGGCACTATGTGTGCGAGATCGATGAATTGAGGCACTATGTGTGCGAGATCGAATTGAGGCCTTGTGTGTGCAAGTTTTTCAACAGAGCACTAAGTGTGTGAAATGAGACTCATGTAAGACCTCGTCTGGGACGAAGGCATTGATTTGAGATGTTGTGTAAGACCATGTCTAGGACATGGCACCGACTCGATATGTGATAACATGTAAGAACATAGTTGGACTATGGCTTTAAGTAAATGACTTACTCAGACAAGTACAACGCTCCTTAAGTTGACTAATGTTAAGAAGTAGAATTGAAGTTAGATGTTGAATTTTAATTAGATACTGATATTCGGTATTTGAGTTTGAATCGGGGATTAATTGATATAAATTAATGATTGATTATTGTCTCGGCTGTAATTTTATTATAAGTGGATACAAAAAAAAAAGGTGTGGATATGTTGTTAAGGAATGGATTTACGTTATGTACACGTAAGTGCTTAGTTGAAAATGTGTTATGGATTTAGTTTATGAGATTCTCGGCATATGAAATTATATGTGCTAATTGCTGAATGGACACTATTTTGTTAATCTTGTTCAAGAAATTACTTTGATTAAGTTTCGACATTCGGAAGTTTGTAAGAATTTTTGATGAATGCTGATAATTTTGGATATACGAGTTATGCGCTAGAATAAATCTTATGCCAGTGTGTTATATTAAGCTTATGCCTAATCGACTATATACGGGTAACGTTAACTATGATTGAATGTGCTAAATGAATTCAATGTTCAGGTATGTGGAAGTTGATTTTACATTGGAAAGAGGTTAAGTTGAATAGTGAGATATGATGGAATTATAAAGGATAATTATTGGGATGTTTGAGTATATGTGTCCTTTACGTCAAAGTTACTGACTTATACATGAATGAAAATGTGGGTTACAAATATGTGGGATGATGATATGAATTATACATGTTAATATGTGATTTATATGTGTTTGAAATGCATTTGTGAATTAAATTAAGTGATTATTGCTTATGAAATCCAGAAATGAGATATATGTGCATCTTGGTAGAAATGTTTATGTATTTGTTTTAAGATAAGAAAATGAATTTATAGATCGATGCAAAATCAATAATGAATTACAATTGCTATTAATGAGCTAATGTCTTTGTGGATATAATTCAATAAGAGGACGTTATCCTAACCTAGGCATCGGTAGAAATTTTCGGGACGAAAATCCCTAAAGTGGGGAGAGTTGTGACACCCTAAAGTGACCCCAATCGGAAAGTGGTTTCGGGACCACAAAACCGAGTCATAAAAAATAATTAACCATTATAGTTGATGCTCATTATATGTACATATGCATGTGTGAAAATTTCATGTTTGAATTTTGTTAATTGTAAGTGAATTTTATCAAATAGGACTTATGTGAGAAAATTTAGAAATATGCTAGGCAAATGTAAAGTGGCCTAATAATGCATGTTGTGAAAAAGATGGGTTTGCATGGCAAATTACCCCAAAATTAAGCATAGTGGCCAGCCATGCTATGGGTGGAAACATGTTGGAAACATGTTGTGTTAGTGTGTTATGTTAGAAAGAATAAAATAAGAGGTTAGTATTAAAGAAATGAAAAGAGAGGGGTGATGAAAAAAAAAAAAAAGTTGTCTCACCTTGCTCCTCCATTGCCGTGACTTGGGGGAGGGAGAAGAAAGTTGGGTTGCTTTAATTTTTAGCTTAGAAGATGGCAAGAAGGAGGAAAAACTATGATTTTAGCTAGTTAGGTAGCTGAAATTTCAAGTAACTCGGTAATCCATCGAAGAAGAAGAAAAGGGCTGCAACAAAAAGAAAAATGGAGACAGCTTGCATGTTGAAGGAAACTAAGGATTTAACTTGTTTAGGAGTTGTATCCTAAGTTGGTAAGTTTTCCAAGCTCTCTTCTATCTTTAACTTTGTTTTAAAGAAAAATGATGATGGATTGTGGTTGGAAGGCATGAATGTGGGTTGTAGAAAAGAAAAGCTCTTAGATTAGTTGTAAAAAAATTACTACCGTCCAATTTTGTGCCTTCGTTATGCTGTCCAAAATTTGAACAAATTAATGGTTCTATTTTCATGCCGATTAGGGGTTGATAAATTGAGTTTAATAGCTAAAATATTATGTTAATCTTACTAAGTTTCAATTGTTAGTAGTGACGTAACCATTTGACAATTAAATGCATAAATGACTGCTGGAAATTTCAGCTTGAAAACAAATTGTTCCAGCATGTAAATGCTGATTTGAATGTGCTGTAAAATGTGGAGAAATTGGTCTGCTGCATGCTTGAAATAAAAGAAAATAATGCTTGCTGTCCAGATTGAAATTTGGCTAGAAGGTTGAACAATTGTTGTTCAAATGAAATTTTGGAGTGTTTAATGGACTCCATGTTGCTAAAATTTACATGAATAGAAATTTCTAAGCCTAAATTGTAAGAAATTGAGTTGTGTGGTTTAAATTGTCAAAGATGCATTTGGCAATTGATTATAATTTGTAAAAGGGTGTAAAGTATTGATAGTTCTAAATGGTACATAGTTAAATGAAGATGGAAGCTCGATAAACTTTTATTTAGAATGGAAGTAGGAGAAGTGTGTATTCGCCATGTTGTGATTGAGTTGAATTTGAATGGTGATTGCCAAATGTGATTGTTAAGTGAATAATATTAGTTAAGTACTTAAGCAATCTATTGTTTTACTTAAGCTTAAGAGCAAAGAGGATCAAAGTCGGATAGGGGAAAAGAGAAAGTAAACGAATAGCCGTGGACATCTAATCGTCGACCACTTCCGAGGTAAGTTTTAAGCGATTAATCGTTGAGTAAATTCAATCATAATAGGACATAATGAGTTGATTTGATAAGATATAATGTGGCCATGATATGTCTTAAACTCAAATGGTAAGTTCATAGGTGTTTGGACTTGGAAATTTAAGAGCAAATTGTAATAATTTGCTTTGGACAGCAGCAGTAACGTGATTTTAGAAAATCACTATAAATTGTTGGTGTGAAATTATAGGCTGAACAAGATATGTAATCAAAGCTTAGTTGGTCTAGTTTCTTATAAAAGAGACCGTGGAAGCAAAGAAATTTCCTATAAAGAGATATTTAAAGTGTACGGGACAGTGTCGGAATGACTCCGAAATCCCCTGTTCTGTTTTTGGAAAATCATTATAATTTGTACAAAAATGGTTATAAGATAATATTTATATGCTTAGACTCCTTAATGAGTCTAGTTTCAAATGGAATCAAATAGAACACATTATGAATTCTGTACAATGAAAAATTTGATTCGTAGCGAAGAGTGGTCAGATTAGTCAAACAGTGAAACAGGGGAAGCTTTAAGAAAAATCTGGTATTGATTGGCCAAACCTAAAATTCTGAAAATTTTATGGGTGAAAGATAAATGAGTCTACATTCGGGGAAAATTAACGGCAATTGATTTTGAGTTTTTTAGCTCCAGTTATAAACAACTTATTGACTGTTGGTCAGGAAAACTGCTTGTAGTGAATATGAGATTTTGTTGTAAACTTCGATGAAACTATTTGAGTTGCTTATAAGCTATTGCTGAAATTGATGTACAAGAAAAATATGAAATATGTATGATATACATATATGTGTGATAAGGCGAATGGCCAATGTGATGAATGTGAAAGTGCATATGTGTGATAAGGCCGAATGGCCAATGTGATGAATGTGAAAGTGTATATATATGTGATAAGGCCTAATGGCCAATGTGATGAATGTGAAAGTGTATATATGTGATAAGGCCTAATGGCCAATGTGGTGAATGTGAAAGTGTATGTATATGTGATAAGGCCTAATGGCCGATGTGGTGAATGTGAAAGTGTATGTATATGTGATAAGGCCTAATGGCCGATGTGGTGAATGTGAAAGTGTATGTATATGTGATAAGGCCTAATGGCTAATGTAAAATATATGTGTGATATGCATATGTGGTAAAGCCGAATGGCTAATGTGAATGTTGTAACATGTGATTAAATGTACATGAAACTTGAATATGTTCCGGTGAGACCCGATGACTACGTGTGGAGATTATGACCGGTAAGACCCGATGACTACGTGTGGAGATTATGTCCGGTAAGACTTCGTAATAAGAATTGCTTATAAATATAAGCAATGCGAAAGGTTAAACAGGTATGTACTCCAAGTTTATATGTGAGCTTGATTTAAACTAAACCATAAGGTAGTTATGTGATGTATACGAGAGCAATCTATGAGACTATTCCTATGATTATGATGAGATGTGAATATTTGGATAAAGGGTGGTATACCCGAAGGAAGGGTGAAATAAAAATACGAACAACTATGTTATAACTTGATTGTTATCTGTTGACACTGCTTGAAACTTACTAAGCATTGTAATGCTTACTCCGTGTACTTTGTTTCCTCTGTTTTATAGATCTCATTTGGAAGCTACTGTGCTCGGGGATCGTCAAGAACTAGTCACACTATCACTATCCACTGTTTGGTACTGCTATGTTTTGGAATATCTTATGGCATGTATAGAATAGACTAGTAGTGAGAGGATATCTTGGTTAATGTATAGGACTACCCTTTGTTGTAGGTCATGTACCCTTCGGTTTTGTGTAAATTTGGATAGCCATGCGAAAATGGCTTAGATATACTTTGATCATAGCTTTATAATCGTTTGTATGTTGTTTGTCAAGAGGTATGGAAATGTTGGTAACGGTTAGCCATGGAATGGTCATTCATGATCACTTTTGGTATATGTATGACAAACTCTAGTTGATCCATGGAGGATCATGAAATAGGTAAAGTTTACCTTAAAAATAGATGTTGGTAGCAGCAGTGACGTGAATGTGAAAAATCACTAAAAATATTAGAAAGGGAATTAAATAGTGAATAAATTATGTAGTCGAACCTTGGTGAATCTATTTTCATAGGAAAGTAACGAAACGATCATATGAACAGTATGTTAAGAGATATTTAAGTTTTCATGAGACAGGGCCAGAACGGTTTCTGGATTCCCTGTTCCGACTTTGGAAATTCATTGTAAATTAACCAGAGATAATTCGGAGTCATGCCATATATGTATAGATTCCTCTTTGAGTCTAGTTTCTATAGAAACAAATGGCATCAGTATTGAAGCCCTGTACAGGGTGATATCCAGGTCGTAATGTATGAAGGTCAGTGTAGTCGCACCCTGTAACAGGGGAGACTTTAACTAATAAACTGTACTAATTGGCCTGACCAATAATTCTAGAAAAAAATTTGTAGATGGATATATGAGTCTAGTTTCAGGGAAAAATTACAAAACTGGTTTTCGAGTCTTGGAACTCAAGATATGATTTTTAAAGTGACAGTGACGCAGTTAGCCAACTGCCTGGAAAATTTTTAAAATGGACTGTGAAAGTGAATGGTTTAAGCCGTTAACCCCTCGTGTCCGACTCCGGCAGTGGACTCGGGTACGGGGTGTTACAGTTTCCTAATGAGTTACTGGGTTTACCACCGATCAGAGAGGTTGAATTTGGTATTGAGTTTGTGCCTGGAACAAGTCCAATATCGATAGCTCTATATAGAATGGCACCGACTGAATTAAAAGAGTTGAAAGCTCAGTTGCAAGAATTGACATATAGAGACTTTGCACGACCAAGTTTTTCTCCTTTGGGTGCACCGGTTTTATTTGTGAAAAAGAAAGATAGAACTATGATAATGTGTATCGATTATCGACAGCTCAATAAAATGACTATCAAGAACAAATATCCTTTACCGCAGATAGATGATCTGTTTGATCAGTTGAAATAAGCTACTGTGTTTTCAAATGTAGACCTGAGATCAGGTTACTATTAGTTGCGAGTAAAAGATACAGACATTCCAAAAACTACATTCAGAACGAGGTACGGACACTATGAGTTTCTAGTTATGCCTTTCAGATTAACGAATGCACCTACTGTTTTTATGGACTTAATGAACAGAATTTTCAAACCATATTTAGATCAATTTGTTTTCGTATTCATTGATGACATTTTGATTTATTCGCGTGATGAAACCAAACATGCCGAGCATTTGAGAACAGTGTTACAGACTCTGCGTTATAAGCAATTCTTTGCAAAGTTTAGTAAATATGAGTTCTGGTTGCGCGAGTTGGTTTTCTAGGACATATTGTATCAACATCTGGCATCCGAGTTGATTCAAGCAAGATTTCGGCTATTTTGGATTGGAAGCCTCCGAGAAATGTTTCTGAACTTCGCAGTTTACTTGGACTTTCCAGTTATTATCGAAGGTTTGTAAAAGGCTTTTCGATGATTGTGACTTCGTTAATGAAACTATTTCAGAAAGATGTAAAGTTTGAATGGTCTGAAAAGTGCCAAAAAAGCTTCGATCAGTTGAAAGCCGTATTAACAGAAGATCCAGTGTTAGTACAACCAGAATCAGGTAAAGAATTTGTGATCTACAGTGATGCTTCATTGAACGGTCTAGGTTGCGTTTTGATTCAGGAAGGCAAAGTCATAGCTTATGCCTCGAGACAGTTGAAGTCTCACGAAAAGAACTATCCGACACATGACCTGGATTGGCAGCTATTGTGTTTGCTTTAAAGATTTGGCGTCATTATCTATTTGGTGAAAAATGTCATGTATATTCCGATCGCAAAAGCTTAAAATATCTGCTAACCCAGAAAGACTTAAATCTATGAAAAAAAAGATGGCTAGAACTGCTAAAAGACTACGAGTTTGTTATCAATTATCATCCGGGAAAAGCAAATGTTGTTGCTGATGATTTAAGTCGGAAATCATTATTTACATTACGTGCCATGAATGCTCATTTAGCTTTGTCTGATGATAGTTCGATTTTAACAGAATTGAAAGCGAGACCTTTGTTCTTACATCGAATTGTTGATGCTCAGAAGGTTGATGATGAGGTTTTAACAAAACGAGCCCAGTGTGATCTTGATTCTGATTCTGAATTTTGAGTTGATAGAGAGGATTGTTCGAGATTCTGAGATCGGATTTGTGTTTCGAGATATTCAGAGTTAATTCAGATGATTTTGAATGAAGCTCATAGTAGCCGGTTATCTGTACATCCGAATAGTACGAAAATGTATAATGGTTTGAAACAGCACTATTGGTGGTCTGGAATGAAAAGAGATATCTTCGATTTTGTTTCGAAATGTTTGATATGTCAGCAAGTTAAAGCTGAACATCAGGTGTCATCTGATTTGTTACCACCAATTACGATTCCTAAGTGGAAATGTGACAAAATCGCGACGGGTTTACCTCTGACACCGAGTGAGAAAGATGCAATCTAGGTTGTTATTGATAGATTAACTAAATTGGCTTATTTTATTCAGGTTCACACAAATTATTCACTTGACAAGCTTGCTGAGTTGTACATTTCTTAGATAGTTAGATTGCATGGAGTACCTATTTCTGTTGTTTCGGATAGAGATCCGAGATTCACATCACGGTTTTGTAAGAAATTGCAAGAGGCTTTAGGTATAAAATTACATTTCAATACTACTTTTCACCCACAGCTAGATGGTCAATCTAAGCGGGATTATTCAGATTCTCGACGATATGTTGAGATGTTCCATTTTTAAGTTTGAAGGTTTGTGGGAACAGTATTTGCCATTGATTGAATTTGCATATAATAATAGCTTTCAATCGAGTATCAAAATGGCTCCTTATGAAGCTTTATACGGTTGCAAATGTCGAACACCATTGTATTGGATAGAGCTTACTGAGAATAAGATTCACGGGGTTGATTTGATCAGAAAAACAGAAGAAAAAGTGAAAGTAATACTAGATAGTTTGAAAGCAACAGCGAATCATCAGAAATCGTATGCTGATTTAAAAAGAAAAGATATTGAGTTCAAATCAGAGACAAAATGTTTTTGAAAGTATCTCCGTGGAAGAAAGTACTCTGATTTGGCAGAGAAGGCAAACTGAGTTCGAGGTTTATCAGGCTGTATGAGATTACCGAGCATATCGGGCTGGTTGCTTATAGATTGTTGTTGCCACCAGAGCTAAAAAATATTTATAATATGTTTCACGTATCGATGCTTCGACGATATAGATCCGATCCTTCACATTTGATTTCTCTGTCTGAGATTGAGATCTAGTCCGATATGACCTATAATGAAGAACCGATCTGTATCTTGGCACGAGAGGTTAAAGAATTGCGAAACAAGAAACTTTCTTTAGTAAAAGTAATGTGGCATTGACTAGGTGTTGAAAAAGCTACGTGGGAGCCCAAAGATGCTATGATACAGCAATATCCAAATATGTTCCATGGTAAGATTTTTCGGCGACGAAAATCCCTAAAAGGGGGAGAGTTGTAACAGCCCGGTTTAGACCCTAGTCGAAATAGTGGTTTTGGGATGACAAATCTGAGTCATAAAAATATTTTAATATTATTTTTTGTGTTTATAATATGTGAATTGATATCTGTGAAAGTTTCGTGTGAAAATTTTATCGTTTGTGTGCCGATTTGATAAAAAGGACTTAATCGTATAAAATGTAAAAGTGGCGTTCTATTTAATTAAGTGCTGAATTGATGTGTCTCTTTAAATGTGATGTACTAATGTTGTAAATGGACCATTGAATTCATGAAATGTCATGGATAGACATTAGTTAGTGGATTGTAATGATATTAATAAGGTTAAAAAGGTAATTAGTAAAATAAAAGTTAATTAAATAAAGCCAAAGTAAAAATTTGTTCATTATTTCTTCATCTTTGCCAAAAGAAAGAAGAAAGAAAAGGGTTCATGGCCATTTAGGGTTTCGACACTCTGGAAGCTTAATTCGGGTATGTGTTTTGCTTGGTTTTTAATGGTTTCTACGTTTTTGTGATCGTTGTTGAGTGTTCTAGCTAGCCGATGCTTAAATTCATGAAATTGTTGATAATTTGATGAGATGCCAATTCATGAATTTTGTGATGTTAAATGGTGAAATATGAAAGCTTAGTGATAGATAAATATGTTTTGTATTGTGATTTTTGATGATTTTTAGTAATTTGGGCTAAATTGTAAAAATGAGAAATTGAGGGACTAAAATGTGAAATAAATGATAAATATGGACTGATAGGGATCATAGGAAAATTCTTCTAAGGCATGGTTTTGATGAATTTTATATATTTGGTGTTTTGTGTAATAAAGACTAAAATGTCAAATTTATAATTTTAGGGGCTAAAGTGCAAAAATGCCCAAAGATGTTTTTGTGTATTAAATTGAATGTGTTGGTGATTAACTGAGTT
Organism: Gossypium arboreum; assembly: GCF_025698485.1. Taxonomy (NCBI): domain Eukaryota; kingdom Viridiplantae; phylum Streptophyta; class Magnoliopsida; order Malvales; family Malvaceae; genus Gossypium; species Gossypium arboreum. The sequence continues at coordinate 60,929,853 of NC_069082.1, forward strand.
AATTGTGAATACATATAGATCAAGAAAAGAGAAATTCAGACTTAGATAGAGGCAAAAACAAAGTGCTCGATTGATCGACTAATATCGTTATTTTTACGTCCAAGGTAAGTTCGTGTATAATACATATTATTTGTATAATGTTTGTATGTGATGAAATAAATAGAAATGAGATTGAGAAGTTGGAGTATGTGAAATGTGTATCGAATTCGAGGCACTAGAGATTGAGAAGTTGGAGTATGTGAAATGTGTATCGAATTCGAGGCACTAAGTGTGCGAGAAATGAAATAGCTACGGCTATTAAAAATGGCACTGGGTGTGCGAGAATATAACAGCAATGGATGAATAAATGGCACTATGTGTGCGATACCGATAAAATTTTGGTTTAATGAAATGGCACTAAGTGTGTGATATTGTTATAGCTTCGGCTAATTAATTGGCACTAAGTATACAAGTTCATCGAATGTTCAAATATGATCGAATGAAGTAGTGTATCGAGCACTGAAGTGATAAATGTAATAGATAAGAACGTGATGATACAGGTATGTACGGAACCTATGTGGTTGGTGATATTGAGTATGAAGTAGATGAAAGGTTAGTTAGCTAATTGATAGAATTTTATTTTAACTGACGAGTTAAATGTGTTATATCATGAACTTACTAAGCTTTTAAGCTTACTGTATGAAATGTTCTCTGTTTTACAGTATTATAAAGCTAGCTCGGATGCAGGGATCGTTAGTGACTCACTCACACTATCGGATATCTATTTTGGTACAATTTTGAGAGTTATATAAATGGTGTATGGCATGTATAGGCTAGAAGTATTTAGTATGTTTTGTGATGTGAATATCTAGCCATGAGATTTGGCTTGTAAATGTTGGTATGTATGGCCTTTTAAGTTGGCCTAAATGGTGTGTTTGATAGGTAAGTCATATGATGTATTTGATGTTCATGTGATGGTTTGAACATGAAATGTTGAATTGGCAAGTTTTGTGGTATGAAGTATGTGATAATAAATGATGAGTTTATGTATTTGAAAACTTATGTAAGTTGTAATGATTTTGGTACATTGACTAGGTATATTTTGGTTGTGAAATTGAGTAAGGAATTGAATGGCATGAAATATATACAAAATGGTTGAATTGGTTACCTAGGAATGTATGCAAATAATGCTAAAATTTTGCGAGTTTTGAGTGCTTGAGATAGGTGGGAAATGTGGCTTAAACCAAGCCTAATTTCACCCCACACGGTCGAGCACACGGGCGTGTGTCTCGGCCGTGTATCTATTATAATTAGTTATTCAAGTCAGTCTCGAGCACGGTCATGGGCATGTGTGGCCATTTCAAAAGGTACACCGGCTAGACACACGGGCATGTGGTCGGCTGTGTGACCCAAGTCAGTTTCAACCACGGCCAAGGCATACGGGCGTGTCTTGTGGCCTTGTGGTTAAGTTAGTATGTATGCCCTGTTTTGCCATAGTTTAGACATACAAGCATGTCTAAAGTCATGTGAGACACACGGCCTGTTCACACGGGCGTGTGACCTGTGAAACTTTGAAAATTTTGTTAAATTTCTAGGAAAATTTGTATGTGCTCGGTTTAGTTTCGACCCCTTTCTAAAGCATGTTTAAGGTCTCGTTGACCTATGTAGGGACTTTGTAATGTGTGTGAAGTTGATGCTATGATGATTGAGAAATGAATGCGAGATGATTAGATTTGTCCGGTAACGCCTTGAACCCTAGTCCTGCAACGGATACAGGTTAGTGGTGTTATAATAATCATTTGGACTCATGCCCCGCACTTAGACCATAAAACTTCATGTAACACCCCTAACCTGTATCCAATACCGGAACAGGGTTAAAGAGCATTATCAAAGTTATAACTCAATCATTCAAACATTTTATAAACAATTCTCATTCAAAACAAAAAAAAAATCATTCATATAGTCCTTAATACGAGCCCCCGAGGCCCAAAAATAGACATTAAAAATGATTTGAGACTAAACCGAGCACTCAAGGAATTTTTGGAAAAACATGAAAATTTTTCAAGGTGTAAGGGGTGTTGGCTAGGCCGTGTGTCTCATACGGCCAATAGAAATGCTGGTGTCTCAGGCCATGTGGCCATTTGAAATGGAATCACTTGGCCATGTCCCAGCCCGCATCTGACCCCGTGTAACTCTCCGGTTTAGGTCACACGGTCAGACCACACGCCTGTGTGCTAGGCCATGTACCCTTCGAAATGGCCTCACACACACGTGTGCTAGGCCGTGTGCTAGGCCGTGTGAAGCTATTAACTTACTTCAAAAGAGGAATCAGGGAACACACGGTTGAGATACTGTCCGTGTCTCTGCTCGTGTGGACAAAAATAGGCTATTTTCCAAGCCCTTTTTCTCACCCAAGTGGTTTCAACCTAGACACCACAACATGCATATAACTAGGGCATAAATAAGCACTTAAACCAACTACCATACACAAACCACACAAATAACATGATATCCACAAACACATTCATTTGACCACTTTTAAACATACCAAAGATTTTTCTAAAGTATAACTAAATGGTCAATTACATACTTTAGACCATGTGCCTAACTTAGCATACATGCTCATTTTAATTCCAACCATTAGCTGCACAAGGTATCAATCCACAATAAGGCATTCACAAGGCCACTATACACCATATATCAAAAGGCCATATATATACATATTTACTTATCAAAACACATATCATTCACAAGCCAACTCACTTGGCTAATTACACAACCAACATATAGGCTACCTTAACCAAAATACCTATACATGTCATTTAACCCAAAATATACAAAGTCCAAAGTACCAAAATGAGAGTTTGATAGTGCAACACGATCTCCGATGGCTTTCGAATCGAGCAAGCTTCTGAAATACTATAAACATGGAAACATAAACTGAGTAAGCAATTAAGTTTAGTAAGTCCGTAATACTAATCAATATAACTTACCTATTCATCCACAATTTAAATAAGCATAAATAAATATAGACAAATTCCAATTCGGCTAATAGCCTATCATGTAAACATGAGTAGGTTAGTCATGCAGGAATTCAATCACTATATATTAGTTTTTGTATTTCTCACGAATACATATACTAATTAGTATTAACTCGGATCACCTCGTATTATCACGGAGCTCATTGAATTCTTTAAATATCGATAAATATACTTACTTTGTCTTTCCAAATCTTATAACGGCTTACGGATATGAGTACATCATTTTTTTGTGCCATAGTCTGACTATGGTCTTATACGTGAATTGCCATTGCCCTGGCATGGTCTTACACTAGTAGTGCCATAACCCATTTATGGTCTTACATACAAATATTGTTATGGTCCAAATCCTGTGATGTACTTGTTTGAACATTTAGTTACATTTCAAAAGTCAATAATAAATATTAATAATTCCATGATATCATTCATCAATCAAATAAATAAACATTAATTGTTTAACTATAAGAACTTACCTCAAATTCAAATGGAGAATACGATCGTTTAGTCCACGACTTTATCTTTTCCCTGATTTAAATCCAAAGGTTGCTTGTCTTGATCTATATTATCAAATTTAACTAATTTATTTCACATTCTATTCAATTCAATCTAAATTTCATGTTATGGAAAAATTACCATTTTGCCCTATACTTTTGACATTTTTTACAATTTAGTCCCTAGGCTCGTAAAATGAAATTCATGCCATTTCTTACCTATAAAATCCTAGCCGAATTTCATATGTACACATATCAGCCCATACTTTCCACAATTTTACACATTTAACTTAAAATTTTCACATTTCACAAATTAGCCCCTAATTCACATTTTCATCAAAAGTCCCTTAAAAAAGTTGTTTAATTAACAACAAAGACTCATATTCTTCCATTAAACACCAAAAACAACCAAAATGCTCTCATGGAAAAACCCTAGACGTTCAATTATATTGAAATTTAGTCCCTAAATTAGCTAGCTTAAGCTACAAGGGTTCTAAAAACATTAAAATCAACAAAAACAACCACCAAAATAACTTACATGCAAGGGAATTTGTGAATGAAAATTCAAGCTTTTCTATGATCTTAGTTTTTTGAAATTTTCGGCTCAAAAAGAAGGAGGAAGATGACCATTTAGTTTTATTTTATTTAATTTAACTTTAGTCATCAAATTACCAACCCTTACCAACTTTGACTTTTCATTATTACACTCTATGTATATCCACTATCTCTTTTAATGGTCTAATTACCACATAAGGACTTCCAAATTAAGTTCTATAGCTATTTAACACCTTTAGCTAATAGAACACAACTTTCACACTTTATGCGATTTAATCCTTTTTCACAAATTAAGCATACAAACGATAAAATTTCTTAACAAAATTTTTATACCATAATTCTAACATGCTATAGACCACAAACTAACATTAAAATAAATTTTACAACATCGAATTTGTGGTCCCAAAACCACTGTTCCGATTTCACTGAAAACAGGCTGTTACACTTCATACATTCCATACATGCATGATCATAAAGCTTTCATTTTGTATCAAAGTTATTGCATCATACTTTGCTAGTTTCATTTTCACTATTTGGTCACTTAGCATAGAAGTTCCTAGAACGTACACACTACATGCAAAAACCAACCTAGGGACTCACTTGACTTCCATTTTCGACTTCAGATTTTAGATCCAAACTTCCATAGAATGGTTAGCTTCAACTATTTCTTGGCATGAAGCTCTCCTAGGTGGAGATTCATATCAGCACATCAACTTTCGTCAAGGAAGGTAGCATTCCAGGTTGATTCAGATCTAGACCAAAAAAAAAATTTCCTGAAGAAGGAAGAGGAAAACTCCTCTTCTTTCCATTCCTGATTACCTAATATACAACCTTTATCCCTATAAGAACTTGACATGCATCAAAATCCTATTATATCTGTCATATGGGTGGTTTAAAACTATGAGAGAAACATGTACAACAATCACAGTTATAAATATAAATAAATGTTTCTAGGTCAAGCTGATCGTTCATTCCTACCATCTTATTAGAATATAACTAGCATGTTAACTAGTCAAACTTGGCTTATAATGCCTTTCGGTGATATCCCGGTTTTCTAAAAATTTCTTAATATTTTACTTAGTTCTACTTCTAGAGATGTCTCACTTTCTGAGACATTTTTCACTAGTTACCCCAATGTTAACGGTTCGCACAATCTATCCACCAAAGTATCATTTGGGCGGATGGAACTATGCTACTGTTTACGTCTAACTTGTTCACCTAACCAAGATTTTGCCCAAGAGCATACCTGTAGACTTCGGCCTCTTGGTTCAATCTAGCACCTTACTTACTCAAAACTGATTCCATAATTCTTACCTCTAAACAACACTCGAGCACTAGGGCTTCGCCAGGCAGGATGTCACATTTCTAGTCTCATTATGTTATTAAGAAATGGTATATACCTAAGGTTGAGTTGGTCTTATATTGAGAAATTTAATTTTGGTACTTTAGATGGAAAATGTTAAATTGAACATGAATATATGAATTGAAGTAAATAAATGTGAAGTCATGAATAGAAGTTGAAATGTTATTTATATGTTAATTTAATGAAAGAGATGTTTAAATCTTGAATGAATGCAAATAAGCACTTGATTTTATGTACTAAGTTGACTATAGTGTTGAAGTTATAGTTTAGCATGTGAATTAATGCTCAAAAAGGTGTTGTAATGAAATTTGGCCATTTAGGCCACTTGGTATTGAATTCAGTAGGTTTGGATTGAATAAGTTTTATATTCTAGAGGAAATTGCCTCTGAAGTCGCAACACTACCCTATTGATGTTGATACACAGAGCTTTTGTTTCCATTGTCGCAATTCTCTCCTATTGAGGTTGTGACATTGAATCCCTTACCCTCAATGTTGTAACGTCCCTTGCTGAAGTTGCGACGTCAACCTTCTATTTTCAATGTTGCAACTCACCTTGATCAAAGTCATGACGTCAAGTTTCTTCCTTAAATGTCGCGATGTATTCCCTCATGGTCGCAACGTCAATTAGGTACTTTGAAAATTTTACATTTTAGTCTCTCAATCAACATAAACTTTTCACAAGATCTTTCGTATGCTCATATATTGCCTAGATTTGATTAAATAACACAATATAATTAAGAATTGAACATACTAACTAGTGTAAATTGTTTATTTGATATGCACATGAAGTTGTAGTTATTTCGACAATGAATGTTATATCTCATATCTTGGATCCGGCAATCGAGTCGGGTGTGGGGTGTTATATTACATAAATTTTGTTTATTAACAAAGGGGATACTATAATCATTAACCATGGGAGCAAAAGGTTTTATATTGACTTAGTGGAAACTAAGCCGACCGATGCCATTAGCATTATCGATATAGATTGTGAGGTTGATTTCATTCCAGCTTTGATTACAAGGAGCCTGTAAATCCTATTTCAGTTAATTATGGTTTAAAGGAGGAAGAAACTCAAAATTCCAATTTTAAACCTTTCACGGGTTTAGCTAGAAAATTAAACAAAGAACCATGTTGCAATATTTTTGCCTAACATCAGTAGAAATAGGAAGGTTGGTGAAGCAAATTCAAAGACAAGTTTAATCTTCGAATCGAAGATTATGAGAGAAAATAAGAAAATTGAGAATAAGCCAAAGTTTCAAGCGAGAAGGTATACATTAGGTGGGTGATCTCATCTAGAGATTTTATTCATCAAAATCTGCTTGATTTTTTTTTTTCTTATTTCAATTCAGATCAAACTTTTTAGATTTTTTTGGGTTTAATTTTATTTTTAATGTTTCATTCGTTTTTGTTATAAATGTTTTATAATAAAAACTTAAATTTAAATTAATAGGAAAAAATTGGCAATGTTTAAAAGTTCTGCCAGTCTTTCTTGTATTTGTTGTTCTATTTGCTGCAACTTGGCAAAAAGAAACTTCACTCTGTTAAACTATTAGTGGAAAGAACAAGATAATTGAAAATCTGGGAAGAAATAAAGAGGCAAGATCAGTGGAGATTTATCCATAAAAAATTTGTTATGATAGCAAGCTAATGGAAATGTATGATACCACATTATTAGGTACATTATAGAGATTATTGTATTAATAGAATGTAAAATTATTTAAAAGCACTGAGTATTTAGGAATGATCATTTTTACTTTTTGCTATTTGAATTTGACTTTAATGTTTAAATTTATTTTCTTTTTCTTTTTAAATTGGTACTTATTAGAGGTGTGTATGGGCCGGGCTACTCGGCCCGGCCCAAAGGCCCGCCCGAAATGTGGGAGGGTTTGGGCAAAAATATAGGCCCGAAAAATAGACTTGGACAAAAAAATAAGACCCATTTAAAAAATGGGCCGGGCGTCGGGTAAGGTATTTTTAGTCCGGGCCCGGCCCGAATTCACTAAAGGACAAAAAAAATCTGCATATTTTTTTTATTTTTGAATGTTATTTTCTTGTTGTTTTCTCCATATTTTACTACCATTTTACTATTATGTTGCTATTATTTTGTTTTTATTGTTTGGATATTGTATAAAATTTATTTTATTGTTAATTTTCTTATTATTTTAAAGGTATTTGTTAATTTTTATTATTTTAGAAGCATTTGCTTGTTAAGTTGCATTTATCTTAGTGTTATTTAAGTCTACATATTTTTCAAAATTTATTTTCAATTTTTAGAAAATATTTATTTTGATATTTTTAGTATTTTGATGTATTATATATATTTAAAAATAATATAAAAATTATCTGGTAGGGCGGGCCAGGCCCGGGTTTTAATATTTTTATCCGGGTGAGCTTGGGCAAAATTTTAGGCCCATTTTTTGAGCCTGGCCCGGCCCAAACCCAATAAATGAGCATGATTTTTTAGTTGAGCCCGACCCGAACCGGACCCGGCCCGGCCCATGAACACCTCTGGTACTTATATTTGGCTTCATTTACACAAAAAAGTCCTGTTCAATTTTTAATTATGTGGTTATTTTAATTTTTTTTAATTTTAATTTAGGTTCTTAGTTTTCCTAAAATATGTTATGTTTTAAATTTACAAAAAAAGAAAAAAAAGGTTGCCGATTGTCCTCTGCATAGCAATCTGTTTGGGATTCATGACTTGTTATTCAGAAGAGTCTGCAATTTGTTCTTTTTTAATCAAAAACATTTAAAGCTAATCAAGTATATTATTTATGAATATATGTTTTAATAACTAACTAGTGTGATTTCACCTATTCTTCACATTAATTTTAAAGTTATAATATACTCAAGGTTATTGTGTTCTTTCATATTTGAAATTTAATTTCATGATTTTATTTTTAAAATTTAAATTCATTTATTATCACTGTTATTACTTTTTTGTTAAATTTATTAGTGTGAGATTTTAAAAATAAAAGAAAACCCAATTGATATCCATGTAACAAAAACAAATGACACCATAATAGACCTAAATTTAATAAAGAATTTTAACTATGTTAACAATCCTTAAAAGTTCACAACATTTTAATCCATATAAAATATTTAGGCCAACTAATGATATTAAAAAAATCGAAGTGTCAAAGTATGTGAAAATTGAAGTACAGAGATTCAGTGTCAGAGTGAAATATAGAGATCAAAATTGAAATTTAACCATTCTTATATAATCTCAAAAAATAAAGGGACTAAAGATGAAATTTGACCGTAATCTTTTAAGTAAAAGCCTTAATTTTATATATTATGTATATATAGCTGTATAGATGTACATAGTAGATTCCAAGAACAGGAGTGAAAAACTAGCAAACTCAACAAACAATTGATGCACGGAGGCAGTAATTAAACTGGACAAAATAAGTAGGGCAATGAAATTATAAAAAAAAAATGACAATAAACAACGCAAATAAGCATATCAAAATCTAAATACCACATAAATAAATATATAAATACCCTAAAAACCTGTTATAACTAAAAAAAATATACAAACACAGACGAATATGCAAATTGTAAGGTCAAGGTCTAGCAGCAATGCAGGTAAACCAAGAAAATATTCCATCACGCATCAATAATTGGAGGACAGAAGGTCAAAAGCTTCAAGTAGCAGTAGGAAAAAATAACAACAAATTCAAGATCTAGGAGAGGAACCAAAGAGCAATTTCATTTCAGCAGATAAAAATGAGGCATCAATCTCCTACACAGCCACTGGTAGACCAACCCTCAAAAGAGTTTGGAACCATTAAGAACTTGGAAAGCACGATCAAGCTGAATGAATTACATTAACCAGTTTTTTTTCCCTGAATTTTAGCCAAAACAGATCAAGACACGGACAAGGCAAGAATGGCAATCTGCACCCAAATAGAGCTACATAGTGTAGACTCATGAGAACCAAAAAACAGCAGTTGCTCAACTCATCAAAGAGCTTCTAAACAACTTGCCATGCATGTGTTTAGAGGAAATGGAACTCTTCCATCAATGTCCCATGATGAACATGAGGTGTGATTATCTTTCAGTTAGTATGGTAATCCGTTGTGTCCAAAAAAATCCCAATTTTAAGGTGTTTATTAAACCAGGTCCAATTAGCAACAAAGAAACCCAATCAAGTATCCATAAAGGCCAGAAATAGCCAAGCATCCCTGCCAAAATGTCAACAGTATTAATACCACACAAACTATTAATTAAAGAACTAGGACAGAGCAAAGCAATACATAAGAAGAATAAATTACCTGATTGACTCCTGTTTATTTAGTAAGATACTGCAAACAGGGCAGCCAAAACTGGGAATTTACTTCCAAAGAAAGATTCTACTCCTCAAGTGAGAATAAGCAAAACCTGAATGGTGGATTCCTCCCCATCATTCTTCCGTATGCAAATATCAAACCATCTTCCATAAATTCAAAAATGACATGAGATGTTGGATGGAAATGAAGGCAATGGCTGTCAACAATGCATGTCACAATAAATGGAGCATTCAGAGAGCATACGACCATATTTGAAAGTGCATGTCATGAAAGTACAAGACTCCATTGGACCAAAATATCAAACACAGCATTTTAAGAACACAGTTGTAGATCCGTGCAAGTTTCACACTTCATAGGACAGAACTATTATATTGTTCCACCCAGACAACAACAAAGAGCATATCGTGCAAAAAAGAAACTTCTTGCTTCACAGAGCATAAAAGCAGCAACCCAAGTTCATCAGCTGCAATCAAAATATGCTTCCATGAGTAAAATGATATTCATCAGTTTGAATTCAAGGTAGAAAAAGAAGAAATTAGCAAGAAATAAAGTGAGCGAATTATGCATACCACAATCAGTCATCTTATGAACGATGACCTCCAGTTCCACGACGCTCATATGGTCCAGAACGATCACGATTATATCTATCACCTCCAGCTCCAGCACCCCCACGACTACCTCCATCCCTGCTGCGCCCACCAGATCGATCTCCATTCCGGTCAGGACCATAACGACCATTGCTGCTGCCACCACCTCCACCATAACGATCCACCCTACCACCATATTTACCCCCGTCACTAGGACACTCCCTAGCAAAGTGTCCAGGTTTACCACACTTAAAACACTCCCCACCATGTGATCCACGCCCACTATCATAGCCCCGGTTACGATCACGGTCATGATCACGTCCATGATCGCGGCTACGGTCACCATCAGAATCTCTACCTGACCCTTGATGAGGCTTAGCTTTATCAACAGTTATATTCCGGCCATCCAAATCCATTCCATTCATTGCTTCAATAGCTTCCTCCATTGCTGCTTTATCATCAAAAGAGACGAACCCAAATCCACGAGAACGGCCAGAAAACTTGTCAACAGCAACCTTAATCAAATGAAAGCTCTCAGTCACATCTATTTGATCATTTAACTATAAAATATGGTTAGAAGTGCAGGCCAAAACCAGAAAAATTAATGTCATAATGCATTCAGAAAATAATAAAGCTCCTCAACAGTTCATCAGTTACAATCCTTAAAACAAATAAGGCTATAATGACTACTAGATTTGTTTCAGAAAACTCATAATTTCATCCAAAGTACTTGAATCTTTCAGGTTTTGAATTGCCTTCACTCATAAATTGCAGAATAAACTGACAACTTAAGGTAGAAGAATAATTTTTGAGGAGGAGGTGGGTCAGGCATTCAGAGACAAAAGGTGGTTACATGGAAGCAAAAACAAAGGCACTGACACAGCTTACAGACTAATGAAAACCAACCTTCAGTAAGAGATACAATGAAAAATTACAATTCTTCGACCAGGATCAAACTCAATGATCATACTCAGTTAAGCCAAGTATTTAGAAAATAAATAAGAGAAGGGATGTCATGAAAAGAGAGATTCAAATCATTACCTTAGCGTCAAGAAGATTTCCAAACTTTTCAAATGCATCTTTTAGGCCCCTATCTGTTGTTGCCCATGAAAGATTACCAATAAAACAGCGGTATTCTATGTCTTCTGACATACTGTAAGCTGAATTTCTTTCAGCAAAGGAATATCACACAAATATATCCATCAGCGCATATGTGTTATATTAATTTGATATATCTTCATGGATTAAATACGCTATTACCAGATCAGTAAGGAAACATGCTCTAAAAAAGATAAGAATAAAGATGGAGCGCAAGGAACCCCGTGTGTTGGCCTTATGGCCAGGATGTTCACTGCCCCAGGTGTAGCCTGGGTTTGAGTCGTGTTAGTCGCGTTGTTGTTAGGGCTTTACCCTCTTCTTGTAATTCACCAAAAAAAACAAAAAGATGGAGCACAAAGAATTCAAAGTAATGGCAACAAAAAGAATAAAAATCAACTTATGACTGTTAAAATTTCTATGACCACGAGAAATCAATTTTCTTGCATTCACAATATCTTTTATTTGAATAGATCGCAACCTAAAAGATTGGAAAACTCCAAATAAAATGCCAACACACGTTCAAAAGCAATCACTTATGAGAAATAAAAATGGCTAAAGGCATGAAATTTTGATAAAATAAAAATTAAATGAACATATGACAAAATCACTTAATTGCATACAGTTGAACAATTTCAAGTAGAAAATATTAGGCACTGCTTAGTTGTTGCTTTTACACTTCCACAAGTGTTGCTAAAACAGAGAAGCAAATAATAGTAATTGAAAAAAAGAAACATATTTGATTGAAAGAAATGACAAGAGGATAAAAATCCTACATATATTCAATTATGTGATGTGGGATGAAATTCACGATTGTTATTTCTGTAATTTTCAGTAGTTTTTATGTTTCTTTTGCAGTGTTAAAAACGGTGTGTTCTGGTTTAATGAAACGGTGCGTTCCATGGTAAAACCGTTTGATAGTCAGTTAATAAAATCGAGATGGAAGGGCCTGAAGGCTCATGACAGTTTTGCACAACGAACTTTCTATTCGCCTTCTCTAAAATTTTCTATTCTTTCCCTTTCTTCTTCTTGACTGAATCTTCTTCTTTGCTCCTTAATCTTCCATTCTCAATTTGGTTCATAACATTATGATTGCTCCATATTAAAGTAAAAAAATTATGCCTTCAACTGTTTTAGAAATTTTAGTTTTCACTTTTCAACTATGTTAGTATTTGCTTTTTATATATTCGTGCACCTTGCTCCTGATAGTATTACGTGACTGCTAGTAGAAACAACGACCAGAAAATTGATTTGAACTACAATGCCCCAAATCTTCACCATAGATTAATTACCGAAATCAAGAAAGCCCTTCAAAGAAAAAAAAATCCACCTTTCTTAATCATCAATCGTGTCATCCTAACAATATTATCAACCATTTGAATGCAGTTTTGCACCATATCAAACAACCCTGAGTTAGCTAACAGTAAGCATTCAAATTCAAAATTAGTCTCAGACATTCGAGGTTTTCACAAAACCCTAAAAAGGAGTTCGCATCAAATTTGTTCATATAGATTATCAACAATCGAAAATGATTCCAGAATGTAATAAAAAACCGATTAAATAATAACAGATTGCATTGAAAATCATTACAAGTAAATTCAATCATGTGAAGCCAACAAACAATGAAGCATAACTTAATCGATATCAAGACAATAAATACAAGATTGTAGAAAAGAAACACATTTTAACTGGAAAGATTAGGGATTAAGAAGAGAGAGAAAGAGAGAGAGAGAGTTAGCGTACCAAAGAAGAAGAGACGATGGAGAAATGAAAATTTGCCTTTGTTTCGAAGGCAAAACCTAAAAAATGAACTGTGGACACTGAGGGAGCGAATCAGCAGCCAAAGCAATAACCGTGCATCCGAATAAGGAATTTGCCCACCATAAAAAAATAATATAAAAATAATGGTTAAAGGGATATATTATGTAAATAAATAGTAAATATTACTTTGACTTGTATTTTAAATGTTTAATTAAAATTTTATTAGAAAATATTATTCTTATTTAATAGAATTGTGAAAATAATTTTTTGGAAAACTTTTATAGCAGAATTTTTAAAATAAAATCGATAAAAAACAAGTTTTAACAAAATTATTTAAAAATCTGATATAAAAAAATTATAACAAAATATTCAAAATGAGAGTGGATTTAATTTTTATAAGAAATTGTTTTTGAAATAAATTATTTAGATGGATTCAATATCTTAATAGGTTTTTAATTATTAGTATACTAGGTTTTTTCCTCATGCGATCTACAAATTTAAAGTGCGTTAAAATTATTTGAAATATATTATAATTAATATATTACATGCATAAATATTATGAAAGACAAATATTAATATTAAATAATTAAAATATGCAAAGATAAAATTGTAAACCTAAAATTGATTTGGAAACATACTTTTCTATGTTTAGGCCCTATTTAGTTTATATATATATGATGTAAATTTGTATACTCGTGCCATACGATTCTATTTAATAATAAAAATATATTAAATAATTTTATATTAAGATTTATTTATTTATATAGGCTATATATAAAATACAACAAAAGAATATAATTTTAAAAAAATTAAATATAATTTAGCCTATGAATCAATCACTATTATGACATTAAGTATAGCATTAAAGATAACAATTAAAAGGAATGTTAAAAAAAACCTTTATTATATTTAAATTTATTTGATTTTAATTAAAAGCATAATTTTTCATTTTATTTTTAGCCTATAAAGAAAATAATTTTATTTATCAAGCAAAAATCTCGAGGTTAGAAATTGTATTTGAAATAAATAAAATAATTACGTGGTTCAATATTGTAATAGTTTTTTTATATTAGTATATTTTATATTGTTTAAATCGTATTTTAATTGTTTTAAAATTATATTTTATATAACTTATAAAAATCAAATGAAATAGTAAAATTAAAGTGTTTATGGGTTTTGATTTTTCTTAAAGCAAAAATCATTTTTCAGTTTGAATGTAAGTTAAAATCATTTTTCACCATATGAGAACAGGCTTGCATGATTTTTAGTGTTTGATTGAGTTTAAAAACCCTCAAGCCATTTCTCTCTCGCAATTGTAAATAAAACAAAATCATTATAATTTTAGGGTGTTAGTTTTCAAAAGCAAAATAAATACATATTTCTTAAGTTTACATTAATTTAACAAACGTCTTAAAACTAATTTCATAAATAAACATCTAAGTTTTGTAGATAATTTGGTAAACTAATTAATTTTTTTTTTGGTAATGGGGTAAATAAATCTTATGAAATATATATTTCAAATTTTTAAAAGAGTTAAGTCAACAACGTACCTTGTTTTTTAAAAAAATTAATGTAGTTATGTTTTTAAAAATAAAATAATAAATATTCTTTTAAACATATTTTTATTGGTGTTATGAGTAATTTTAAAATTTTTATTTCTATTTTGAAACATTGTTAAATTATCTGTTAACATTTATAAAAAATTAAAATCGTGTTTAAATAGTTTAAATTTCATATATTTTAAATTTTAAAATATGTTTTTAACCAAATATTAATTATGTTTGTTATCAGTTTTAAATGGTATTATTTAAAAGATTTTAAATTGTTTTAATTTAAATAGAATGGTGGTTAAAGTTTTTGTTAGATACTTATTTGGTACGAGTTTGAACCGTGTTACCCGCATCCTCTATTTTAAATATTGTATAAAAAAACTTTTAAATTTTATTTAAATATATAATTTTTGCAATAAATATAATACATTTTAAAATTGATTTATTATATTTAATAATTAAAAGGATATAAATTTTAAAAGAGGACTATATATTTTGAATTTTTTAAGATATTATATTTTAGTATTCATAAAAAGATTTAAAATCTTAAAATTTGTTCGAAGATTTCAAAAGAATTATTCAAGTTGTAATTAAATATTTTTACTTTATATATGTTTAAAAATTACTTTAAAAACCAAAATATGTTTAAAAAATATTTATTATTTTATTTTTAAAAACATAACTACATTAATTTTTTTAAAAAAACAAGGTACGTTGTTGACTTAACTCTTTTAAAAAATTTGAAATATATATTTCATAAGATTTATTTATCCCAATACCAAAAAAAAATTAATTAGTTTACTAAATTATCTACAAAACTTAGACGTTTATTTATGAAATTAGTTTTAAGACGTTTGTTAAATTAATGTAAACTTAAGAAATATGTATTTATTTTGCTTTTGAAAACTAACCCTAAAATTATGATGATTTTGTTTTATTTACAATTGCGAGAGAGAAATGGCTTGAGGGTTTTTAAACTCAATCAAACACTAAAAATCATGCAAGCCTGTTCTCATATGGTGAAAATGATTTTAACTTACATTCAAACTGAAAAATGATTTTTGCTTTAAGAAAATCAAAACCCATAAACACTTTAATTTTACTATTTCATTTGATTTTTATAAGTTATAGGGTAATGACTTCCCTACTTGGAGAGTATTAAAACCCAATAAAACCCTAAAACCACAGAAGCTTTCTCCCCAACCTGTAATTTTAATTATTTTGATATTTGTAGAAATTTTCTAGAAGTTTTGAATCCGTATTTTTTAAAAATTGAAATAAATGATTTAACGATCCAATTTTTATTGATATTGAAAATTTTAATTTTACAATTGAATTTATTAAATTGAGTTAGCTAAAATTAAGATTGAGTAATTATGTGTTGAATACAAAATGTAGGATCAAATTATTAGATGAGATTCAGTTAAATGGGTTGTTAAATATAGTACAGTGACGAATGTGGGAAATTAGTAAATTTGAGAGAACTAATTGGGGTTTTGAGCATGTCCTTGTTAAATAATTTAACTAGGCCTTAGAAGCAATTATCCCATTATTATTGTAAGATTAACGCTAGAAATTATCTAAACCGTGGATTTCCACTATGTTTGGTGAATTGTTAGCCATTCATTTAATGATTAATTATTTTAAATATAAGGTTAGTGAGAGAGCTAAAACATGAGAAAAACCATAATTTACTTCGTTATCTTTCTATTGGAACATAAATTTACTTATGTCTAGTTATTTTTCTCATACTTTATCAAGCCGACATTAGATTAGAATATGTCAAAATTAGTCTACTTTAATACTATAAATATATAATTAACTTAAAATCAATAAAATAAAATTATTAAAATCTAACAAAACTAAATTATAAAACAAACTAAAGATCTTAAAATCCTACTAAAATAAGGAACAAATAACTCTAAGATAGTTATCTTAAAATCCTAAAACCCTAGCAAAAGAAAATGATACTTAGCTACCCTACTTAGATCAATTAGTCCTATTTGTTCTCGGAAATGACCTCAATACCTTAAATCAAAATTAAGTTCCACAATCTCAAATTTTAAGTTTCCTTCTACAATTGATACTTAGTGTGTGTGAATGTTTCAAATTTAGTAATTAAGCATCGAATTACAATGAGTTAAACATTATTGAAAAATGCCTAATATGTTTTCCTTTCAATCTATCTCTTCACTAATGCAAGACAAAACTTAGTTAAAGGTCAATAGAACTTTCCTCGGCTTGTAGCATAGGTTCGGGTTAAGGTATGGATGAAGAGTCATTTTAGGCTCAAACCCTAAGCACTGGTTACTTATGGATTGAATATAAGCTAAAAATATCGTTCCCCCACTTCTCCATGCTAAGCACTCAAATCATGTTCAACTCCAACCTTTACCTCTCACCTCCTTATCTCTTCATTCTTCAAAGACAAAGCATGATATAAAGGTAACAAAACCAACAATGACCAAAAGAAAACTAAATTTAAGAAGTACTAAACTAAAGAAACATGAAGCACCTCACATTTGTTTTTTTTTTCAATGATAACATAAGTGCTTTCATTCATTTTTTTTTTGTTTTCCCTCTATTTTTCTATTTTTTCAAAATAATATAATACAGTAAAATAAAGACACTATAACAGCCCGATTTTAGGGCTAGTCGAAATAGTGGTCTCGGGACCACAAATCCAAAGTTGAAGAAATTATTTTATTATTATTTTGGAGTCATAGCATGTTTATAATAGTACACGAAAAATTTGGTGAGCTAATTTTGACGTTTGTGAGCCCAATTGCGAAAAAGGATTAAATAGCATAAAGTGCAAAAGTTCTATTTTGATAGCTAAAGGTGTTATTTTAATAGAGAAGCAAAATTGGGGGATTTTAAAGGGTAATTAGACCCCTAGAAATAGAGTGGCCGGGCATAGGAGACATATGTGGTCAAATTTTCAAAATTTGTTGGGTTAGGTGACCAATTTTGACTAAAATAGAAATAAAATAAAGAAGGATGATATCATCCCTTACTCATCTCTTTTCTCTATCGAAAATTAGCCATTGAAGGGGGGTTGAGATTTTAAAATTTTTAGCAACTTGAAGCACTCACAAGTAAGTGATTTCCATGTCCTTTGTTGATGATTTTTGTATTTTTGAGACCCTTGAAGCATGAGCTTTCAAATGAGAGGTATATCTTGCAAAATGGTTGAAGGTCTAGGGTTTTTCCATGTGAGCATTTAGGGTGTTTTCTGAAATTTTATGGAATAATACGAGTCTTAGTTGTGTAATAGACAACTTTTGTAAAAAGTGTTATCATGAAAACACCTAAAGGGACCATTTTGCACAAGTTGTAAAATAAGTGATAAATGTGTGAAATAGAGAGAATTTGGGGTTGCTATAAGAGCAAAAAGAGTTCAGATAAGTTTAATATGCGAAGAAATTCTTTAAAAATTGATTTTCGTGCATAGGGGTAAAATGGTCATTATGCTAAAGTTTAGGGGCAAAATGGTCATTTTATTGAAGATGTGAATTTTTAATTGCTTAAACTTACTCAGTGATTAAATGAGTGCATTTTTCTATTATAGATCAAGAAATACTGAATTCGAGCCTAGACGGGGGGAAAGCCAAGCAAATCGACTAAATTGACTAGTCACCACATTTTGTAATTCGAGGTAAGTTGTATATAAATAATACAGCTACATTGTTAATGTATGTATTGAATTGTATTGATTTAATATAGCATGAATTGTTTGGTTGTGAAATTGAGAATGTATAAGGATAATTGAGATAGTGGAAATTCCCTTGTAACCTTAGGAAGTAAATCGGATATTCATGCTATGACCTCTGGGTCATTTGTTTGTGAGCTAGTGTAAGACATGTTTGGGACATGCATCGGCCACATTATGAGAGCCAGTGTAAGACCATGTCTGGGACATGGCATCGGCATTGACATGAGAGCTAGTGTAAGACATGTCTGGGACATGTTTGGGACATGCATCGGCCTCAAGACGTAAGCCAGTGTAAGACATGTCTGGGACATGCATCGGCTATGAGATTTTAGTCAGTGTAAGACCATGTCTGGGACATGGCATCGACTTGATATATGAGCCAGTGTAAGACCATGTTTGGGACATGGCATCGGCACCTTACCCACGTCTAAGGCTTAATGAATATCCGGTAGCATTCCAAATGGTTTAACGGTGAACGTTATGTTCTTAAGTTAATGAGGAAAGTCTAACTGTGTTGTCAGTGGTACAGGTACCTAATTGGTACGTATGAGATATGAGCTCATTGAACAATATGTGACTAGTATGGATGGTAATGAGTAAGTTATGCCTATGCTTACCTTGGTATCATGAGCATGTGGATCATTGATAAAATGTTGTTGTTGTGTACTTACCTAAATGCAACTTACTAAGTTGTTATGCTTACTCTCTTTCCTTTCCATTTTCTTACAGTGCCACCTAACTAGCTCAAGGATTCCAGAAGTCAGAGATATCGATCACATTATCAACCGCGCACTCGGTATAGTTGGATTTATATTTTTGAATATGGAATGTATAGGACTTAGACTTTATTATTTTATGTCTTTGAGAATTGGCCAAATGTGTTGGCTCGGGATGGAAACCCTTTAATTGGTATTAAGCTTTGAAGGATAGTTAATAATCATTTTGAGTTTATGAAAGATGCATTCTCACGGTTGAATGGATGTCTATTATGGCTGATTTAGTTATAGAAGTTATACTTGTTTCGATATCGGTTGGTATTTGTATGGATCTATATATGTAAGGGTGACAATGAGGCTTGGTAAATAGCCTTATATTGTCCACACAAGTAGACACACGGGCGTGTGTCTAGGCCGTGTGTGACACACGGTCTATCCCATAGGCATGTAGTCCGGCTGTGTGTCCCCTGCACGTAAAAATTTCAAATCAGTATGCATAGTAATAAACACACGGGCAGAGACATGACCTTGTGTCTCAGCCGTGTGGAAGACACAGCCCAGCATATGGGCATGTGCCTTGGCCGTGTGACATTATGAGCATGCTAACGTCAGAAATAGAATGTCCATGTTTTTGCACATGGGCTAAGACATGGGCGTGTCATGGCCATGTGAGGGACATGGGCCAATGACACGGGCGTGTGTTTGGCCGTGTGAAAACCCCTGTAGGTGTGAATTAGAAATTAATCCTACACGGGTATGGGACACAAGCGTGTCCCAAGGTGCTCAGGTCGTGTGAGCCACACGGGCTATCAACTCAACCATGTCGAGTTGGACACACGGGCGTGTTGCCCTTCCACACAAGCGTGTGCCCTATTTTAAGGACAAAATTTTTATAGTTGGTTTAAGGACCCGGCATAGTCCCGAATGGTTTTCAATGGTCGATTTGAGGCTAGTAGGCCCATAATAAGAAGTTTAAGGTCGATATTGAAAAATTTTTAAGTTTGAATCGAGTCTCGGAGACTCGAGATTGATTGTATGCATGAGATCAAGTTAGGTAATGCCTTGTACTCCTCCCCGGCGTGGGTTACGGGTATAGGGTGTTATAGACACAAGGAAAAAAAAACATGTTTATCCTGTCTCTTTCACCAAAAATATCTACCTCGATGTCTCTACCTATACCAATTGATACCTTGGGCTTACACTACCTCAAGGTCCAATGACGAGGTCAAATGCCAAGCAAATCAAAGTAATACTGAACATGACCATGCAAGACTTTGTTACAAAGGCCTTAGACACGCAAACAAAGGAAAAAAAATCAAGATTCACTTTCTTGTTTTCAAGAAAATGAAGAAACCTAATATTGGTCCAATTATGCAGTTTTGGAGATTTCAAGAACCAAGTAAATCAAGATATTAAATCTTGAAATTCTTTGTCCAAGAAACCGAATCTTGAAGTCGATGGATTATACTTACGAGCTTGAACGTGCCAATTTTGGGAGCCAACGAATCACAAGTCCAAGTTCTTGAAAATCGACCTATTAGGATGTCCACAGGCTCATCATGAAGTTTAGAGAAGGATTAGTTGAATATTAGCCCAAATTTTCTATTCAATTTTAATTAATTAATATGTATAAATTCAGTCCAAAAAAGCCCATTTGGACCCTTGGATGAACCCATTCAATTCCACACTTAGGTTTATTTTCACATGTTAATAGTTAGTTAAGTTAGTTATTTGATGAGTTGCCATGCTTAGTTGACACTTCAAATCCTATTAGGATTAGGAGACTAGTTAGTGTTGGATATGGTGCTCTAAGTTTAGTATTTTCGTCCAAGTACAATTTTAATTTTTTGAATAGTTTGATTAATAATAATAAAATTATTCATGAATTATATTAAATACTTTGTATATTGCACACAAAGAAAAATGGATGCAAATGTTGCTCGCTGGTTGTCTAATGTTTAACTAATATTAAGCAGTATTATGTGGTTCGGTTGTAATACATAAAGACAACTTATATTAGTAGGCGAGAACCTAAACATGTCCTTAGTTTAATCAAAAATGGGCAAACTGATTGAAATACTAATATGTCGTCTATCAAGTTCAGTTGGGGAGATTCTTTGTCTTGGGCATTGGAGTGGATGACTCGTAGAAGATAGAGACATAGATATGACAGATTAGATTAACAGTACATCTGACTGAACCCAAGAAGAATAGATCTTGAATTCATTTATAGATTTATTCACTTGTGACATTCATAGTGTGGCATACCTAAATCTTGAGTGGATGACGAACTATGTATTTGTGACTCATACACTTTGATGTAAGTAAAAACCTGAATTTGAATAGATAAGGAACTGAAAGTTGGTGCATTGGGTGTACGAATTCTACAGTATGTAGCGTCATTCACAATAGTGGAATTTATAGCTCAAGACATGGGTAAATGATATCTTCTCATTGGCATTACATAGTTGATGAAAAGTAAATGTGGTTACGAGTCATTTGTCTTTGTGATGAATGACTTGATTACTATTTGATAGTAATTGACTTTTCATGAAGGAAGATGTAATGGTTACCATGAGATAAAATGGGACTATATTGGGAGAACATGTATGTAACACCCCTTACCCATGCCTGACGCCGGAATAGGGTACGAGGCATTACTGGACTTAATCGTTCACAAACATGTAAAAACTGGGATACAAAATTTCATTCGTATCAAACTTTCCATACACACATAATGTTCCATACACGGGCCTACGAAGCCCTAAACATGCATTGAAAGTAGTTAGGGACTAAACTGAGAACCTTAAAAGTTTTGGAAAACTTAGAAAATTTTTCCATGACACAAGGTCACATGCCCGTGCGGACACAGGGACACGCCTGTGCCTTCAGGCCGCGTAACCTTCTGACTATGATGTCAGTGAATAAATCGAACCATACAGCCAAGCCACACGCCCGTGTGCTAAGGCCGTGTCCTCCAAACGGTTGAGACACACGGCCGTGTCTTTGCCCGTGTGGCGAACACTTAGGCTATTTTCCAAGCCTTTAAGTTACCTTAATCCTTCACATCTTTATTTTCATATTACACATTTAATTCATAGCCATAACCATTTATATTTGGTCATAGAACATCCATCATGCACATATGTTTTAATACCAATCATGCATGCCTTACAAGCACAATCGCATCGCAAGCACTAGAACTTACCATGGATTGATAGATTTACAAACCATAGTCACTATGAGCCACACCTCATGGCCATATATAAGTAATTCAATGTAAGCCAATACCTTTGGCTAATCATAATAACGGCTAACATAAAAATTAAGTTCCTATACATGCCACTCACACGAAAATGCTTAACATATATAGGTCAATACTTCAAAGGCGATGGCTTAATAGTGTGATGCTGCCTCCGACGATCTCTAACCTCGAACTAACTTGACAACACTAAAGAAAAGGAAAGGAAGGGAGTAAGCTTTATAGCTTAGTAAGACCGTATAAAAATAATAAGCAATTATCAACTTGCTCCTCAAGGTAATACAACCATAATTGCACTTTTACTTATGCTCAGGTCAAGCTGTTTTCTCGAGTCATAGTCAGTAAATTATTTATATCTGGAGCTACAGAACTCAAAATTAAGATCCACTAATTTTCCCTGAAACTAGACTCACATATATTATTACCATAAAATTTTTATAATTTTTGGTCTAGCCAATAAGTACAGTTTATTCTTCAAAGTTACCCCTTTTACGCTGTCTGACAGTTCTAACTCTTCTTCACTAAAACTTAATTATCTCATAATACGTGACTCAGATGATGTTACCATCTATTTCTCTTGAAAATAGACTCATTTATAATTCTAAGCATATAAATTATAACCCACAAATATTTTTTTTCCAATTTTCAATGATTTTCTCAAATCAAAACGGGGGATTTCGAGATCATTCTGACTCTGTCTCACAACAATTTAAATATTTCATAATATGAAACTCTTTTGCTTACTCCGTTTCTTTTATATGAAGCTAGACTCGTTAATATTTTATCTTAATGAATTTAGCCTCTAACGTAATTTTCACAATTTTTGGTGTATTTTCAAAGTCGGACTGCTGCTGCTGTCCAAAACTATTTAGTGTAAAATAATGGTAACTAAGCTTATAACACCTTTACAATCCATTTCAACCACCATGGTAAAAATACATATTTATACATCATAAACGTAGAACCATAATCACAAGGTCATCACAATTTCATTCTCATAGGCATAACTTACTTATTTGTATCCTTACCAAAGATGCATTGTTTCATTATCATTATAGCATTTGAGTTTCGAGTACATACCTATACAAATTCTCGACATAGTAATGCATATTCATGACTTTAATACTCTATTGAATTATTCGTAGGGTTTCTCGTTGAACACTTGGAATATTAATGGATACACGGAAAGTCTCATACCAACGCCATATCTCAAGTATGGTCTTACATGGAATCTCGCACCTAAGTGCCTCATATGTAGCCAACGTTACCTCATATCCCTCATACCACGTATTGCTCGCTCTCGAGCTAATCACGGGCCTACTCTCACAAGCTGACAGTCAGGACGTAGCTACACAGTGCTGCTCACACAAGCTGACAGGTACCCGCAACACATGCCGAGCTACCTAGCCACAGGTAGGACGTAGAAGACTAGCACCTGGATTCACATAAACAAATATCACACTTTCACATGGGCTCATAATCACATAGTTTCTAGTGACATGTGTGACACCCCTAATTTGACCCTAGTCGAAAAGTGGTTTCGGGACCACAAAACCGAGTCATAAAAATAATTAGCTGTCATATTTGATGCTTATTATATGTACATATGCATGTGTGAAAATTTCATGTTTGAATTTTGTTAATTGTAAGTGAATTTTTTTAAATAACACTTATGTGAGAAAATTTAGAAATGTGCTAGGCAAATGTAAGTGGCCTATTTATGCATGTTGCAAAATAATTGTATTTGCATGTCAAATTAACCAAAGAACAAGAAGGTGGCCGGCCATGCTATAAGTTAAAGCCTATTAAAAACATTTGGTGTTAGTGTTTTATGGGAGAAAGAATAAAATAAAAGGTTAGTAATAAAGAAATGAAAAGGGAGGGTGATGAAAACAAAGTTGTCTCATCCATGTCCCCCTCCATTCTTAGTGAGTTGAAGAAAGATAACAAAAGAAAAAATTTTTTTTACATGCTCATCTTTCTTCTTGGTGGCAATTTGGGAAAGGGAAGATTGAAGAGGAAAACCAAGGTATTCGCCATGGCTATCCTAGTTTAAGGTATGCATTGTGATTTTCTTTTAATTGACTATGAGATTAGATTGATAAGTGCATAGCTTATTTAACCCATGGTTTAATTTCATGCATCAATAGACAAATGTTCATTCGGTCAAATGGGGGAATGACTAGAATGGGGTAAAGATTTTTGGATGAGTGGCTTAGAGGCACCTTGTACATTCGGTCAAAGATTGAGTCTATTTAGAATGTTAATTTCTTCCTCTATGATTATTTTCCTTGCATGTTAAATGGTTCTTGATAAGGCCAAATGAGTTATGAAAGTTTTTATAAATGTATGAAAGTCTTCATGCTATGAAAAATTCGGTTGAAATATGGAGAATGAGAGCTGTCATTTAGGTTAAGACCAAAGGAATGATCAATAGGCATTAAAAGGTTAAATGTGTGAATTTAAGGTATAAGAACCTATAGGTATTTACATGGGTAATGTTAAAATTAATGTGGTATATTCGGCTAAATGGGTGATAATGGTTTATAATGTTGAATTGAATTACGATTATGTACATTAGAATTAGATATAACAAAAACTATGTGAATTTGGATGCAATATTACATTCGCCTAGAGGCATTAGATGAACATTTGTGGAAACCTCAAAGTCTTGAATAATGGTGATTGTAAGATGATGTAAAAATCATTGAATTATATGCATAAGTCGTTAGCAAAGTGATTAAGCTACCGAATTTAATTATTAAATGAGTTCTAAGCTTGCTGAATTTTGAGATGTGATTGGGAGTAAATTTGACATGAGCATATTTTGTTAATGATATATTGATAAATGTTGAGTTATGATACCATGATATGAACTTAATTATCAAATTGCGAATGCATTTATAATTAAGTAAGGTTAATAATAGAGCAATGAGTGGCTAGTAGAATCTAGTAGTCTTCTTGTTATATTCGCCATGAGTTTGTATAATTGGTTTGTAATAGATTAAATTTGTTTATTCAAGCTCAAGAGCTTAGGAGTCTAATTCGAAAAGAGAAAAAGCTACCTAACCGAATAGTCGATCTGTAATTGTTCGGCAATTTCGAGGTAAGTTCTTAAGTATTTGAGTTTGATTCCTTTGTAAGTTTTAAGTGATTAAATGTTGAGTAAATTCAATCATAATAGGACATAATGAGTTGATTTAATAAGATATGACGTGGCCATGATATGTCTTAAACTCAAATGGTAAGTTCATAAGTGTTTGGACTTGAAATTTAAGAGCAAATTGTAATAATTTGCTTTGGATGAAGCGATAACGTGATTTTAGAAAATCACTATAAATTGTTGGTGTGGAATTATAGGCTGAATAAAATATGTAATCAAATCTTAGTTAGTCTAATTTCTTATAAAAGAGACCGTGTAAGCAAAGAAATTCTCTATAAAGAGATATTAAAAGTTGTGTGGGACAAGGTCGAATGACTCGAAATCCCTGCTCTGTTTTTGGAAAATCATTATAATTTGTACAGAAATGGTTATAAGATAAGATTTATATTCTTAGACTCCTTAATGAGTCTAGTTTCAAATGAAATCAAATAGAATACATTATGAATTCTGTACAATGAAAAATTTGATTCGTAGTGAAGAGTGGTCAGATTAGTCAAACGGTGAAACAGGGAAACTTTAAGAAATATCTAGTATTGATTGGCCAAACCTAAAATTCTGGAAATTTTATGGATGGAAGATATACGAGTCTATATTCAGGAAAATTAACGGCAAGTGATTTGGAGTTTTGTAGCTCCAGTTATAAATAATTTAGTGACTACTGCTCAAGAAAACAGCTCGTAGTGAATATGTGATTTTGTTGTAAACATGGATAAAACTTGTTTTAGTTACTCATAAGCTATTGATTAAACCCATACGTGAATTCTAAATCATGATATTGTAAAACGATATATGAGTGTTAGATGGATTTTTGATATTAAAATTTGTGAAATTGTAAGTTTATGAGTATTCGAATATGAAATGATAGTATGGCGTGAAATTGAATTATTCATTGGAAAATGATTAATGTAGATTCGGCCAAGACAAAGTGTATACATGATAGTAGATGTGGCATGTGAAGTATATTTGGATAATTGTGATGTGAATACATGAAAATTTATATTTTGATTTAGGATTTTATGTGATGAATGTGAATGTGCATATATGTGATAAGGCCGAATGGCCAATGTGATGAATGTGAACATGCATATATGTGATAAGGCCGAATGGGCAATGTGATGAATGTGAGTATGCATATGTGTGATAAGGCTGAATGGCCAATGTGATGAATGTGAACATGCATATATGTGATAAGGCCGAATGGCCAATGTGATGAATGTGAGTATGCATATATGTGATAAGGCCGAATGGCCAATGTGATGAATGTGAGCATGCATATGTGTGATAAGGCCGAATGGCCAACGTGATGAATATGAACATGCATATATGTGGTAAAGCCGAATGGATAGTGTGAAATATGTAGGCGATGTAGTATATATTGTACGAACGACCAAATGTGAAAGGTGTGTATTATTAGATATTTGATGAGGCAAATGAATTACAAATATGACAGTCGATGTGAATGTTGTAACATGTGATTAAATGTACATGAAACTTGGAAATATATTCCGGGTAAGACCCGATGACTACGCGTGGAGATTATGTCCGGGTAAGACCCGATGACTACGTGTGAAGATTATGTCCGGGTAAGACCCGATGACTACGTGTGGAGATTTTGTCCGGATAAGACCTGATAACTTCGTGTGGAGATTTTGTCTGAGCTAAAGGTCTCACCGATAATCCGAGTAGAGGTTAAAGCTATAAGACTTCATGATAGGAATTGCTTATAAATATATTCAATGTGAAAGGTTAAACAGGTATGTACTCCAAGTTTATATGTGAGCTTGATTTGAACTAAATCATAAGGTAGTTATGTGATGAATATGAAAGCAATCTATGAGACGATTCCTATGATTATGTGACATCGGATCAGTGTGAGAGGTTATGTGAAATCATACAATATATCTATGTCACATGAGCTCACTTTTATGTGAAAGTTTATCTGCCTATTGTATATGATGAGATGTGCATATTCGGTAAAGGGATGGTATGCCCGAAGGAAGAGTGAAAAAAAAAACACGAACAACTATGTTATGATTTGATTGTTATCTGTTGACACTGCTTAAAACTTACTAAACATTGTAATGCTTACTCCGTTTACTTTGTTTTCTCTGCTTTATAGATCTCATTCTGAAGCTACTGTGCTCGGGATCGTCAAGAACTAGTCACACTATCACTATCCACCGCTTGTTCTTGTTATGTTTAGAACTATTTTATGGCATGTATAGAATAGACTAGTGGCGGAAGAATATTTTTGGTTAATGTATATAAGCCATGCGAAAATGGCATCTTTCAAATGTTTACTTAGTGAAGTTTAAATTTTATCTCTGGCTGTGCTTAGTACTTATTTAAATGAATGATCTTTATTTCAAGAAGAAGTTTAAAATTTTACTGTTCTGACATGAGTTACAAGTCCGGTAATGCCCCTTACCTATTCTGGCGACGGTTACGGAATAGGGGTGTTACATTTTATTGGTATCAGAGCTACGGTTTAGTCGATTCTAGGACTAACGTAGCACGCGTGAGTCTATTTATACATTCCATAAAGTGATAAAATGATAGTGTGATGATTTTTGACTATTAAAATGTGTTTGCTGTATTGTAATGAATCTTGATCCCGATCGAGCTGTAGCAAGCTTCAGACTATGAGAATTTGCGATATAACTTCACTTAGATATGCCTAAATTATTAAGTTGATCAGGTACGTATCATGTACTTGTATTTGAATTTTGATTTGGATTGAATTATAAGGGTATAAGTGATGCAATTTTGAAAGAGTGTTATGACTACAAATGTGATTTTTGTATGTGGCTATGGAACTGGAAGTTGAATGGTCGATAAGCATGTTGTGTTTGTATTCAAGTAATGTAAATGATATACTAATGTGTATTGCTATATGTGTATATGTACATGAGAATTGAGAGTGATATGTCCGGCTAAATCAAGAGCATTCGTGCTAGTGATATATCCTGCTAAACTCAAGAGCATTCGTGCTAGTGATGTATCCGGACTAAGTTCAAGAGCATTTGTGCTAGTGATGTATCCGGACTAAGTCCCAAGAACATTCGTGCTAGTGATGTATCCGGACTAAGTCCCAAGAGCATTCGTGCTAGTGATGTATCCGGCTAAGTTCAAGAGCATTCGTGCTAGTGATATATGTGCTAAACCCAAGAGCATTCGTCTTTGGTGTTATATCCTGCTAGGTCCCAAGAGCAATCATCTTTGGTGACGTGTATTCGGCCTTCGTGCCTAGTAGGCTTCGTGCGGTAATTTGAGCAAAGTTTAAGTGTTCATTACTATACTGAATTCAAATTTAAATGAGATGATATGTTTACAAGTGTACATACATGATGTTTATAGACTTGGTTAAGTCATTTCAATGTGTAATAACGAATGAATAAGAGCACTATGTGTGTGAATGATTAGAGGCCTTGTGTGTGTGCGAATTCCTTTAACCGAGCACTATGAGTGCGAGATCGGTCAATGGGCACTAAGTGTGTGAAGTGGAATTATGTAAGACCTCGTCTGGGACGAAGGCATTGATTTGAGATAGTGTGTAAGACCATGTGCGGGACATGGCATCGGCTCGATATGTGAGAATATGTAAGACCATATCTAGGATATGGCATTGTAAGAGCTATATGTGCTTAATGAGTATCCGTAATGATTTCGAATGATTCAACGGGTATATTTAAGATGATAAATTAAGTAAGATCAGAATAAGTGATACAGGTATGTACGAAAGGTATGAGAAAATCAGATGAAAGTAAAAAGATGGTGGATATGTTGTTAAGAAATGAATTCATGTTATAAATGTGTTACGGATTTAGTCTATGGAATGCTTGGTATATGAAGTCATATGTGCTACTGCTAAATGAATTCAATGTTCAGGTATGTGGAAGTTGATTTTCTGTTGGAAATAGGTTAAGTTGAATAGTGAGATATGATGGAATTATAAAGGATATTTATTGGGATGTTTGAGTATATGTGTACTTTCGGTTGAGTTCTGACTTATACATGAATGAAAATGTGGGTTACAAATATGTGGGTTGATGATGTGAATTATACATATTAATATGTGCTTAATATGTGTTTGAAATGCATTTGTGAATTAAATTAAGTGATTATTGCTTATGAAATCAAGAAAATGAGATATATGTGCATACTTGTAGAAATGTTTATGTATTTGTTTTAAGATAAGAAAATGATTTTATAGATCGATGCGAAATCAATAATGAATTACAATTGCTATCGATGAGCTAATGTTTATATGAATAAAATTCAATAAGAGGACGTTATCCTAAACTATGCATCGGTAGAAATTTTCAGGGACGAAAATCCCTAAAGGGGGGAAGAGTTGTGACACCCCTAATTTGACCCTAGTCGAAAAGTGGTTTCGGGACCACAAAACCGAGTCATAAAAATAATTAGCTGTCATATTTGATGCTTATTATATGTACATATGCATGTGTGAAAATTTCATGTTTGAATTTTGTTAATTGTAAGTGAATTTTATTAAATAGGACTTATGTGAGAAAATTTAGAAATGTGCTAGGCAAATGTAAGTGGCCTATTTATGCATGTTGCAAAATAATTGTATTTGCATGTCAAATTAACCAAAGAACAAGAAGGTGGCCGGCCATGCTATAAGTTAAAGCGTATTAAAAACATTTGGTGTTAGTGTTTTATGGGAGAAAGAATAAAATAAAAGGTTAGTAATAAAGAAATGAAAAGGGAGGGGTGATGAAAACAAAGTTGTCTCATCCATGTCCCCTCCTCCATTGCCGTGAGTTGAAGAAAGATAACAAAAGAAAAAAAAAATTTTTTACATGCTCATCTTTCTTCTTGGTGGCCGAATTTGGGAAAGGGAAGATTGAAGAGGAAAAACCAAGGTATTCGGCCATGGCTATCCTAGTTTAAGGTATGCATTGTGATTTTCTTTTTAATTGACTATGAGATTAGATTGATAAGTGCATAGCTTATTTAACCCATGGTTTAATTTCATGCATCAATAGACAAATGTTCATTCGGTCAAATGGGGGAATGACTAGAATGGGGTAAAGATTTTTGGATGAGTGGCTTAGAGGCACCTTGTACATTCGGTCAAAGATTGAGTCTATTTAGAATGTTAATTTCTTCCTCTATGATTATTTTCCTTGCATGTTAAATGGTTCTTGATAAGGCCAAATGAGTTATGAAAGTTTTTATAAATGTATGAAAGTCTTCATGCTATGAAAAATTCGGTTGAAATATGGAGAATGAGAGCTGTCATTTAGGTTAAGACCAAAGGAATGATCAATAGGCATTAAAAGGTTAAATGTGTGAATTTAAGGTATAAGAACCTATAGGTATTTACATGGGTAATGTTAAAAATTAATGTGGTATATTCGGCTAAATGGGTGGTAATGGTTTATAATGTTGAATTGAATTACGATTATGTACATTAGAATTAGATATAACAAAAAACTATGTGAATTTGGATGCAATATTACATTCGGCCTAGAGGCATTAGATGAACATTTGTGGAAACCTCAAAGTCTTGAATAATGGTGATTGTAAGATGATGTAAAAATCATTGAATTATATGCATAAGTAGTTAGCAAAGTGATTAAGCTACCGAATTTAATTATTAAATGAGTTCTAAGCTTGCTGAATTTTGAGATGTGATTGGGAGTAAATTTGACATGAGCATATTTTGTTAATGATATATTGATAAATGTTGAGTTATGATACCATGATATGAACTTAATTATCAAATTGCCGAATGCGTTTATAATTAAGTAAGGTTAATAATAGAGCAATGAGTGGCTAGTAGAATCTAGTAGTCTTCTTGTTATATTCGGCCATGAGTTTGTATAATTGGTTTGTAATAGATTAAATTTGTTTATTCAAGCTCAAGAGCTTAGGGAGTCTAATTCGGAAAAGAGAAAAAGCTACCTAACTTAATAGTCGATCTGTAATCGTTCGGCAATTTCCGAGGTAAGTTCTTAAGTATTTGAGTTTGATTCCTTTGTAAGTTTTAAGTGATTAAATGTTGAGTAAATTCAATCATAATAGGACATAATGAGTTGATTTAATAAGATATGACGTGGCCATGATATGTCTTAAACTCAAATGGTAAGTTCATAAGTGTTTGGACTTGGAAATTTAAGAGCAAATTGTAATAATTTGCTTTGGACAGCAGCAGTAACGTGATTTTAGAAAATCACTATAAATTGTTGGTGTGGAATTATAGGCTGAATAAAATATGTAATCAAAGCTTAGTTAGTCTAATTTCTTATAAAAGAGACCGTGTAAGCAAAGAAATTCTCTATAAAGAGATATTAAAAGTTGTGTGGGACAGTGTCAGAATGACTCTGAAATCCCCTGTTCTGTTTTTGGAAAATCATTATAATTTGTACAGAAATGGTTATAAGATAAGATTTATATGCTTAGACTCCTTAATGAGTCTAGTTTCAAATGAAATCAAATAGAATACATTATGAATTCTGTACAATGAAAAATTTGATTCGTAGTGAAGAGTGGTCAGATTAGTCAAACAGTGAAACAGGGGAAACTTTAAGAAATATCTGGTATTGATTGGCCAAACCTAAAATTCTGGAAATTTTATGGATGGAAGATATACGAGTCTATATTCAGGGAAAATTAACGGCAAGTGATTTGGAGTTTTGTAGCTCCAGTTATAAATAATTTAGTGACTACTGCTCAAGAAAACAGCTCGTAGTGAATATGTGATTTTGTTGTAAACATGGATAAAACTTGTTTTAGTTACTCATAAGCTATTGATTAAACCCATACGTGAATTCTAAATCGTGATATTGTAAAACGATATATGAGTGTTAGATGGATCTTTGATATTAAAATTTGTGAAATTGTAAGTTTATGAGTATTCGAATATGAAATGATAGTATGGCGTGAAATTGAATTATTCATTGGAAAATGATTAATGTAGATTCGGCCAAGACAAAGTGTATACATGATAGTAGATGTGGTATGTGAAGTATATTTGGATAATTGTGATGTGAATACATGAAAATTTATATTTTGATTTAGGATTTCATGTGATGAATGTGAATGTGCATATATGTGATAAGGCCGAATGGCCAATGTGATGAATGTGAACATGCATATATGTGATAAGGCCGAATGGGCAATGTGATGAATGTGAGTATGCATATATGTGATAAGGCCGAATGGCCAATGTGATGAATGTGAGCATGCATATGTGTGATAAGGCCGAATGGCCAATGTGATGAATGTGAACATGCATATATGTGATAAGGCCGAATGGCCAATGTGATGAATGTGAGTATGCATATATGTGATAAGGCCGAATGGCCAATGTGATGAATGTGAGCATGCATATGTGTGATAAGGCCGAATGGCCAACGTAATGAATATGAACATGCATATATGTGGTAAAGCTGAATGGATAGTGTGGAATATGTAGGCGATGTGCGTATATTGTGGCCGAACGACCAAATGTGAAAGGTGTGTATTATTAGATATTTGATGAGGCAAATGAATTACAAATATGACAGTCGATGTGAATGTTGTAACATGTGATTAAATGTACATGAAACTTGGAAATATATTCCGGGTAAGACCCGATGACTACGCGTGGAGATTATGTCTGGGTAAGACCCGATGACTACGTGTGAAGATTATGTCCGGGTAAGACCCGATGACTACGTGTGGAGATTTTGTCCGGTAAGACCGATAACTTCGTGTGGAGATTTTGTGCGAGCTAAAGGTCTCACCGATAATCCGAGTAGAGGTTAAAGCTATAAGACTTCATGATAAGAATTGCTTATAAATATATTCAATGTGAAAGGTTAAACAGGTATGTACTCCAAGTTTATATGTGAGCTTGATTTGAACTAAATCATAAGGTAGTTATGTGATGCATACGAGAGCAATCTATGAGACGATTCCTATGATTATGCGACATCGGATCAGTGTGAGAGGTTATGTGAAATCATACAATATATCTATGTCACATGAGCTCACTTTTATGTGAAAGTTTATCTGCCTATTGTATATGATGAGATGTGCATATTCGGTAAAGGGATGGTATGCTCGAAGGAAGAGTGAAAAAAAAAACACGAACAACTATGTTATGATTTGATTGTTATCTGTTGACACTGCTTAAAACTTACTAAGCATTGTAATGCTTACTCCGTTTACTTTGTTTTCTCTGTTTTATAGATCTCATTGCGAAGCTACAGGCTCGGGGATCGTCAGCAACTAGTCACACTATCACTATCCACTGCTTGTTACTGTTATGTTTAGAACTATTTTATGGCATGTATAGAATAGACTAGTGGCGGAAGAATATTTTTGGTTAATGTATATAAGCCATGCGAAAATGGCATCTTTCAAATGTTTACCTAGTGAAGTTTAAATTTTATCTCTGGCAGTGCTTAGTACTTATTTAAATGAATGATCTTTATTTCAAGAAAAAGTTTAAAATTTTACTGTTCTAACATGAGTTACAAGTCCGGTAATGCCCCTTACCTATTCTGGCGACAGTTACGGAATAGGGGTGTTACAACATGTCACTTGTATCCTAAACTATTCCTAAGGTTCAAACGGGATATCCTTACTTATCACATCACTATCGAGTTTGCTCGAAGGGTAGCTAGTACAGCTCATAAAACTCATCATAGAATAAGCTTTCATTTCATATCATTTTATCATAATTTATACAATTCAATAAAATCACCATGTTCCATCAACTTTTCAATATATGCATATTCAATCATTCATAACTTATAATGGATATTTGGATTATCAAATATCACATGGTACATGCCTCTATCACATATATAACATCATAAACATATAATTCAACACAATCAAATTAACATATCAATGAAATTTTCAATCACAAACCATAATAACAGTTTCGTAGGAATTTACTTGTCAAATCCTCGTCAGGTACATTCGTATAACCAATCATACAATTTATGTAATAATAAATAAACTTTACAATTCAAACATAAAATTTGCATTATTATCATCACAAACTTACCTCGAGTCCAAAACGGCTATTTATTCCATTTTTAGTCCATAACCTCGTACTTTCTGATTTAAGCCCGAATCTCAGTTTTCTTGATCTAAAATGATAAAATTCACTACTTTAATCACCATATTAACCAATACATTTTATAAACCACATTTTGGCAAAATGATCATCTTGCCCCTAGACTTTCATAAAATTATGATTTTGCCCCTAGGCTCGTAAATCAATTTTTATCAAATTTCCTCCTTTACCAAGCCTAGCCGAATTCTTTTTATAACTACAGAAACTCACAATTTCAATTATTTCACACATTTACAATTTATTTTACAACTTTACAAAATAGCCCTTTTTAGGTGTTTTCATGCAAACTTCTTTCACAAAAGTTGTTTATTACACAAACAAGATTCATTTTCTTCTATAAAATTTCAGCTAACAACATAAATTCTCTCAAGGAAAAACCCTATACTTTCATCCATTTTGCAAAATATTCCCCTCATTAGCTAGATTATACTACAAGGGTCTCAAAAGTACAAAAATTATAAAGAAAGGCCATCAAAATCACTTGCTTGCGAGGGTGAAGAGCGGCTGCAAATTTTAAGCTTTCAAAACCCCTAGTTTGTTGGTACTTTCAGTGGAGAGAATGAAGGTGAAAAGATGATATCACTTTCTCTTTATTTTATTTCTAGTCAAAATAAGTCACCAACTTCACCAACTTTTGACTTTTCTACTCATCTTTGTCTCTTTGGCTGACCAAGCCTTTCTTAAAGGCCTATTTGCTCTTTAAAGACCTCCTATTTTAGTTCTCTAGCTATTTAACACATTTGGGTAGTAAAACAAAACTTTTGCCCTTTATGCGATTTAGTCTTTTTTTCGCAATTAAGCTCACAAACGCTAAAATTAATTCACCAAAATTTTCTTGCAATCATATAGTCATGCTATAACACATAAAATAATATTAAAAACAATTTCTCTGACCTTGGAATAGTGGTTTCGAAACCACTATTCTGACTAAGCCCAAAATTGGGCTGTTATAGTGTAACACCCCCATTTCAATCATTTGAATGTGTACGACAATGTTATCGAAAACCAGAAATCATGTCATAAAGACAAAAACATCGTTTTTAGCAGTTAAATACAATCTTAAAGTGACGTTTGGTGAAGTAGTTTTTTTAAAACAAAACTAGAAGAAAATAAAGGTATATGTTCAAAATGTTACTTAGTGGATTAAAATAATTAAGGCATAAATTAAGGAAAAAAAAAGAGTATGCCTTAATTCACAGAACATAAAAGTTAATAAATTGGTGAAGTGCCATCATTCGTTATTGTGACAGCCCTAATTTGACCCTAGTCGGAAAGTGGTTGCGGGACCACAAAACCGAGTCACAAAATTATTTAAATGCTCTTTTCTATGTTTATTATATGTGAAGTATGATGTGTGAAAGTATCATGTCTTAATTTTGTCATTTGGATGTGAAATTATTAAAAAGGACATATGTGTGAAACTTTGAAATGTGATAGGTTAAATTGTAGTGGTCAAATAATGCATGGTTTAAAAAAATGTGGACTTGCATGTCAAATTCCCCACTTTTGAGATAGTGGCCGGCCATGATTATATTTGATACAAAATATATGTATTTTATATTAGTATTATAATAACTAAATGGTTTTATAATATAAAATAAAGATAAGTAAAATAGCTAAAGGGTGAAGAAAAAAAGTGCTCATCTTTGTTTCTTCTTAGCCGAATTTAAAGAAAGAAAAGGGAGCTAAGCCATTCGGTCACCTTTAAGCTTGAATTAAGGTAAGTAATTCATGTTAGTTTTTGAAATTTTAGCATATTTTAAGCTAGTTACTAAGTCCCTTACTTAGCCCATGTCAAAATTTTGAATTTTGTAGTGATATGAGAAATCGACCATGGAAGAATTTGAAGGGAATGGTTGTTGTCTTTATGTTTTAATGAGTAATTGTGGATGGGTGAAGTTTGAGCTAGTTAAATGTTCATATAGGTGGATTAGATGATAAGGGGAAATCGGCTTGTGTGTATGTGTAGTTGTCGAATGTGAATTTAGATAACATTTGAGTAATGTTTGCATTTTAAAATGATGGAATGGAGATTTAAGCTTGATAAAATTTTGTTAAGAATGAATGAAAGAAATATGTGTATTCGGTTATGGATGATTGGATAATAAATTGGTGTGAATGCTTTGAATGAGATATGCACAATTATAAGTTGAATTTAAGGTTTGTTAAATTTGTCCTCTTAATTGTAGAATGAGTTTAATGGTTAAAGAAAATTGTTAAGAGCTTAGTTAATGTGCATTCGGTCATTTAGGATGAGTATACATTTCATAATGTTTTGATGCTTTGAAATGGAATGTAATTATTAAATGAGCTCTAAGCTTGTTGAATTTTGAGATGTGATTGGGAGCAAATTTGACATGAGCATATTTTGCTAATGACATGTTGATAAATGTTGAGTTATGGTACCATGATATTAACTCAGTTATCAAGTTGCAGAATGTGCTTATAAGTAAGTGAAGTTATGTTATAATTGAGCTAAGTGTGGCTAGTAAAGCCTATTTAGTTTTCTTGCTATATTTGACCATAAATATGTTTGAGTGATTTCGGTTATAGCTTAACGTTTAGTTAAGCATGATTGATGCTTTTAATTATATAGTTGTATAACTGAATTTGTTTTGGTTGAGTGTTATTTTGTTAAAGGATTGCTATTATTAAGCTTAAAGGCATTCAGTCATGAGATGGATTAAGGTGAATAAATGTTTATTTGTTTGCTTGAATTAAGCTCAAGAGCAAATGGAGCCAAATTCGGATAGGGGGAAAGCAAAAGTAGTTGATTAATCAACCCGTAATTGTTTAATGACATTCAAGGTAAGTTCTTAAGTGTTTAAGCTTGATTCTTTTTATATGCCTAAGAGTTAAATTAATATGGCAAAGAGAATGTTAATTTTATTTAGTTAATGTGCCAAATATGTAATGATTTAAGGCTATAAGCCGATTATGGCTATTATGCTTAAGTTGAATTGGATTTGGAAATTTGATGCACTAAATGAGTGTTACAATGAATAAACTATGACGTATATGTGCTGGAAGAGATATCACGATTTGTGATTATTGAATATCTAAAGGAAACCATGATGTGTATAAAATTTTTATTAGTCATATGTGGTAGCCAAATGTGGCTTGGTACTAAAGTGATTAAATGTGAACTTCGATGAGGTAAATGTTAGTGATCGATGATATAAGTTATACATTATAATATATATTCGGGTTTCAAACCTAGCAGGCCTTGTGCCGGTGATGAATTTCGAGCTTTGAGCCTAGCAGGCGTAATGCCGGTGAAATGATATCGGACTTAAAGGTCTATCAAGCTTTAAGCTGGTGAATATTATTGGGCTCCGAGCCTAGCAGGCGTAATGCCGGTGAAATGATATCGGACTTAAAGGTCTAGCAAGCTTTAATCTGGTGAATATTATCGGGCTCCGTACCTAGCAGGCGTAATGCCGGTGAAATGATATCGGACTTAAAGGTCTAGCAAGCTTTAAGCTGGTGAATATTATCGGGCTCCGAGCCTAGCAAGCGTAATGCCGGTGAAATGATATCGGACTTAAAGGTCTAGCAGGCTTATTGCCAGTGATGAAATCAGGTTATTACCTAGCAGGCAAATTTTTGGTGAACTATTAAAAGTGTGGTGCTATAAGACTATGGGCTAATACGATATGTGGATTCGTTCCGTAAAGTAAATTATTCAGGTACGAACAACCTAATTATGTACATGTGAATTAAATGAATTTAACGATTGATGTGAATCAAATATATGAGAAATGGTTTCATGTTTATGTTCAACTATGAGACCTTGTGTTAGATCGGCAATTGAATTTGTGTAATACGTTATGTTGACCAGGTATATGTTATATACCTATATATATGTTAGATTGATCGAAATTGAATCATGGATGTGAAATGAGAAGTATATGTGAAGATGTTATATATATCTGAAATAGAATTTATGGTGACCTTGTAATCATAGGTCCATGCTTGTGATGAATAAAAATGTGATGAAATTGAATGGTGATATACATGTTTAAATAATATGAATGCAAAGAATGTGTAAAAGAGTAAATTTGTAATAAATCTACTTGGGACAGCAGCAGTAACGTGATTTTTAAAAATCACCATAAATTGTGGGAGTTGAGTTAGAGGTTGAATAAATTATGTAATTAAAGCTTAATGAGTCTAGTTTCTTATAAAAGAAACTATGTAAGCAAAAGAATTGCTGATAATGAGATATTTGAAGTGATGTGGGACAGAGTCAAAATGACTTCTAGATCCCCTATTCTATTTTTATAAAATCATTATAAATTGTAAAAAAAATGGACATAAGATAAAATTTATATGCTTAGACTCCTTAATGAGTCTAGTTTCAAATGAAATAAACGAGAACATATTTTGAATTCTGTACAATGAGAAATTTGATTCGTAGTATAGTGAAATAGGGGAAACTTTAAGAAAATCTGGTATTGAATGGCCAAACCAAAAATTATGAAAATTTTATGAATAGAAGATATAGGAATCTACTTTCAGGGAAAATTAACGGCACTTGATTTGGAGTTTCGTAGCTCCAGTTATAAATAATTTAGTGACTGTTACTCAGTAAGACAAATTGTAGTGAATTTGTGATTATGTTGCAAACATTGAGAAAACTTGTTAATGAGTTGCTAATTGTTTTCTTATGAACTTACTAAGCTTTGAAGCTTACTCCCTGTTCTCTTTCCCCATTTCTTATAGGTCTGTACAATAGCTCGAGTTGGAAGGGCCGGAGATAACACCACACTATCGAGTTATCATGTGAGGTGAGAAGGATTGTAAATCATTAAGGTTTAAGGCATGTATAGGGGACTCCATTTTTTTCCGAATGTGAGTTATGTATAATGATAATGTGTAATCATATGATATAATTTCATTGTTTATGAAGTTTTGAATGTATGAATAATTTATGAGTGTTTAGGATTGTTCAGGGTGGCAAATGGCTTGTCATATAGCTTAGAAGTGTCCACATGGATAGACATACGGGCGTGTGTCTAGGCCGTGTGTGACACACGGTCACACCATACAGGTGTGTTCTCAGGACGTGTGTCCCCTGGAACTTAACCCCCTATTCTGTTTTGGTAACACGGCCATGTCTAATGTCACACGGGCGTGTGACGTAGTTAAATGCTAAATTTCTTAAGTGACTAAAGGGTCTCAGTTTCTCTCCGAACCCACTTATATGTGCGATATGGGCCCAATACGTAAATAAATAAGAAAATTGAAATCAGATGTATTCCGTGAAGGTAATTTTTGAGTGCCACAGCCTGAAATAGTGTAAAAGTGTTTGGTAGCACCTTGAACCCTGTTCCGGCATCGGGGCCGGGTGAGGGGTGTTACAGTTGTATACAAACAATTATATAAAAGAAATTCAAATTCATTTTTCAATTACAATAGACTTTGTAACAATCCATTTTTTGTGGTGTTGAGAAACAGTGGTTTCAGGACCACAAATCCGTCTAGTGAGTCCATAATTGTTATTAGTATATTCATACGAGTCAATATAGTATTATATTGCTTTTTGATCTAATAGTTTTCGCTAATTGAACAAATAGTTAAGTATAAGTGGTTTGTCCTTAAAGTCAAGTGGTTTTGGAAAATAAGGTATCAGGATCTCATTTCTGTACATCAAGCTCATAAATATTTTTATTAATTATTTACAGAGTTACTATATTGGTATGTTGAGGTTTGGTTCCAAAATTTTAATATTTGGTTAGTTAATTAAAGAAAAACGACTAAATTGCAAAAGGCATAAAACTTAACCGCTATTGAATTTTATTTATTAAATGGTTAAATTAACATAAGTGGAAGGATTTATAAGTTAATAATACCTTAATATATATGATGGACGATTAGTGATGTATTTTGATTAATTTTATATGTTAATTATATGTTAATAATAAAATAATAAAGTAAAAATTTTAAAAAACCATCATCACCTTCTTCTCCATCTTTGAAAACTTGAATGTACCATTGAATAAGATCTTAAGCTTTCGGTCATCTTCTCTACCTCATAAGGTAAGAAATGTTGATCTACTTTTAGTAATTTTTATGTTTTTGAGATCGTTGTAGCTTAATCTAGCTAACAGAGGGACTATTTCGTAAAACTGTTAGAGATTTTGAAACTTGCAATTGATGGTGTTTAGATGTTCTTGGTATTAAATGGTGAATTTGTAAACTTGGAAGTTGATTAGGACTATTTGGTAAAGGAATTTTTGTTAGTTTTGAGTTTAGGGACTAATATAAAAATAAGTAAAATTTAGTATATAAATTCAGAAAATTTCAAGTGTTTAAAAGTTGATCTAGGATTATAGTAAATTCGTCTTGATATATTGGTGTTAATTGTGAAGTTTTTAATAGTTTTGGTTTCAAGTACTAAAATGAACAAAGTGTAAAAGTTCAAGGAAAATTTGTAAAGTGAATTTTATAGGTCATGTGCACATAAATGAGTTTGATAATGTATTTGAAATTGATAAATTAAATTTAACTACTATATAGATCAAGAATTGAACCATATGGAGGATAACCGGGAAAAAGAGAAAATCACGAATTAGTCCCTACGAGTTAATTGTCAACCGTTTAAATATTAGGTAAATTCATAGTATAGATGAATTTATGTATTTATAACTTGTGCTATTATGAGTTGATTTAATTGTGTTGTGGTTGAGTGTAACACCTCTTACCTGTATCTGATGCCGAAACAGGGTACGAGGCATTACCAAACGTAAATACAAGAAAACATACAGAAACTGAACGTAAATTTCCATCCAAATTTAAAACCTTTCACATACGTTAATATCTTCCCTAAAATGAGCCTACGAGGCCCAAAACATTCATTGTAAGTGGTTCAGGACAAAACTGAGAACTTTGAAAACTTTTGAATTACTTAGAAAATTTCTCATGGAAACAGGGCCACACGTCCGTGTGGATCGAGGCACACTCCCGTGTAGTAAGGAACAAACCCGTGTTCCTAGCTTGTGGAACTCTCTATTTATAACGTCATCAAAAAAGGCCAAGGCACACGCTCGTGTGCTAGGCCTTGTGGGCAATTTAATTTGCATAATTTTTCATAAAATAGGTGCAGAATTCACACACCCTGGGCACATACTCATGTCCCTGGGCCGTGTCCTTCACACGGCTGAGACACACGGCCGTGTCTCTACCCATGTGGCCAATTTGAAGTTAAAATTCAAAAATGCAGGGGACACACGACCGGATCACACACCCAATGGGCAAGCCGTGTGTCACACACGGCCTAGACACACGCCGGTGTTTCTACCTGTGTGGACAAAAATAAGGCTATTTACCAAGCCTTTTTGCCACCCTTACTTATACCGACCTACACAACATCAAACAACACCAATCCAAGCATATACACACAACCAATTTAGCTACAACCAAGACATCCACACATCAATTACATGCTATTTTCTATCACATACAACATTTCATAATTATCATCACAAATAATACAATAACTTCATCCATGAAAGGCATCTTTATATGTATAAATCCATAACCAATATTAGCCAATACCAAATGGCCATTTACAAAATGAATCAAATACCATTACAAGCCAACACATTTGGCCAAATCAATAATGACACATATCACAAAAAGGACCAAGTCCCTATACATTCCATAACTCAAAATAATGTAATAATAAGTACCCAAAATCATAATTTGATAGTGTACGTAGATCTCAGACCGTCTTCGATCCCCGAGCTAGCTTGATGACTCTATAAGAAATGAAAAGGAAGGGGGTAAGGTTTAAGCTTAGTAAGTTAGCATGTAAATAATAATCAAATTTAAATGTACAATAATATGCACA
Organism: Gossypium arboreum; assembly: GCF_025698485.1. NCBI lineage: Eukaryota > Viridiplantae > Streptophyta > Magnoliopsida > Malvales > Malvaceae > Gossypium > Gossypium arboreum. The sequence continues at coordinate 60,972,378 of NC_069082.1, forward strand.
TAACATAATGTAAATTAGCACAAAATCATCAAGTGATCATACACAAATCTTACTCATTTGCATCCTTACCAATAGTTCATCTTAAACCGAGATCGTTTCTCATAAGTTTTGCGTACGTACCTGTACCACTTCATAACATAATCATAACCTTTCATATCTTTGACATGATTTTTAAACTACCTGTTGAACCACTTGGAATACTAAAGGATACTCGGGAATTACATACACATAGAATCATACCAATGCCATATCCCAAATATGGTCTTACATGGGATCTCATTTCGATGCCAATACCCAGCTATGGTCTTACACAATTCTCATATCGATGCCATGTCCTAGACATGGTCCTACATGAAATCTCATAATGATGCCATATCCCAGATATGGTCTTACACGTAAACTCATAACCCTAATGTCATGACATTTGTATCCAAACTATTCCTAAGGTTCAACCTGAAATTTCACCGTATCAAATCTTTGCCGAATGAATCCATAATGATAATTGCACAAGTCATACAATAACAAAATATTAAATACATAATATAAGTTGCATTATTTACACATGAACTTACCTCGGTACAAAATATGGTTAACTAATTCGATTTAATCCACAACTTTGTTCTTTCCTCGGACTAGGTCCGGACTCTATTTTTCTTGATCTATAATAGCAAATTTAGCTTATTTAGTTATCACATTGTTCAAATCAGTCTAAAAACCATACATTGGAAAAAATTACAATTTTGCCCCTAAACTTTCACATATTTAAAAATTAGTCCTTAGGCTCGTAAAATGAAACGTACTCATGTTCTTTATTACCCAAGCCTGGCTGAGCCTATATCATGCTTATACCAGCCCACATTTTTCATCAAATCACATTTCTACTACCCATTTTTATAACTTTTAAGAATAAGCCCTTTTTAGGTGTTTTCATAAAAAATCACTTAGTAAAAGATGTATATCATACATCAAACTTTCATAATCTACCACGAAACATTAAAATACATACATGTCACACATGGGTCAAACCCTAGGCATCAACTTTATCTCAAATAAATGGTAGAAATGGTTAGATCGGTTGATAACAACTTAAAAAATGTAAAGAACATTAAAAACGGGGCTAGGATGCACTTACCATCAAGTTTGAAAGTTGGACAAAACCCTAGCTATGGTGTCTTTAGAATTTTGGCTATGGCATGGAGAAGATGAGCAAATTTTGATTTGATTTTTTCTTTTTATTATTTTAATTACTAAATGACCAAAGTTGTAACAACCCTTACCTCTAACCGCCGCCAGATCAGGGTATGAGGCATTCCTACACTCTTATACACTTTTCTGATACATACATTTCAATTACATATTAAAACCTTTCATGAGTACCGTCTATGTCCCTATTATGGGCTTTATGAGACCCAAAACAATCATTGAAGTTGGTTCCGAACCAAACCAGAACTTTTCGAACACTTATACTTTTTTCACTAAAACAGGGGTCGTACACCTGTGTGAAATGGGCCACGCCCGTGTGGGTAGGCAGTGTGGTCACACATGCCCGTGCTAAAAACATCGAGCATTCTGTTTATGCACCACAGCGAAACCACATATCCGTGCGGTGGCCGTGTCCTAACCCACGGCTGAGACACATGGTCGTGCCTCTAGCCCGTGTGGCACACATTAGGTTATTTTCCAAGCCCTTTTTATGTTCTTAACTCTTTGTACTAATATACGATATATCAACCTTTTTCATACTCTTAGTTATATTTATCTTAACCACATCAAGACATTACTCATGTATACATAAAATAGGTTTACTTACTTATAGCCATTATGAGCCATACATCATGGCTTTATACAATGGGACAGTATAAGCCTATACATTTGGCTAAATCATAATATTACATAATACCAAAAACTAAATCTCTATACATGCCACTCACTTATAGATAAATAAGAATTTCTGTTATTCCAACCTGACAAATTGATAGTGTGATGATACCTCCAACGATCTCCAACCCCGAGCCAATCTTGAAAAACATTGAGAGAAATCTGAAAGTAGTGTAAGTTTTATAACTTAATAAGTTGACATATAATAATAAGAAATTTAATTAACAATATTAACCCATTCCTCAATAAGTATGCTCAAGAAAATAGAATCAATATTCACATGATTTCACCTTTTTACTCAAATTCAGTTTAAACTGTTTTCCCAAGTCACAGTCACTAATTTAATTATTTCATAAGCTACAGAACTCAAAATTAAGTTCTGTGAATTTTTCCTAAAATCAAACTCATATAACTTATTTCCATAAAATTTCCAGAATTTTTTGCTTAGCCAATTAATACATTTTATTTATTAAATTTTCCCTTATTTCACTGTTTGACGGTTCTGACATCCCTTCACAAAAACTAAGATAATTCATTATACAGAATTCAAATAATGTTTTTGTTTGTTCCAATATAAAATAGACACAATAAAGATTCTAATCATATAAACCATCTACCATAATTATTATTATACAATTTATAATGATTTTTCCAAGTCAGAACAAGGGATCAGGTAAACATTCTAAACCAGTCTCACAAGAATTTAAATATCTCATAAAGTATAATCCATTTGCTCACACCTTTTTCTTTCTATGAAAATAGACTCAATGGCCTTTAATTTAATATCTCATTCAATTATTAATTCAATTCCTACCATTTTTGGTGATTTTTCAAATGTACATGATTGGTATTGTCTAAATCTACTTTACTTTTAAAATTCACTATTTCATGCTTTCTCTATAGTTGCATTAATGGTAATACTTACCTCTTATCAACCTTACCAAAGTACAATCATAAAATCAGCTTATTGCTCATAGTTTTATACATATATACCTGCACTTATTCACAAGATTCATATTCACACTTACACATATAAATGCCTCAAACACAATGCTCACTTGCACATTATTATCACATGATTAAAACCTTTTCACATTTAATCACTTTTCATTATATGAATTCAATACCTGTTGAACCCTATGGAATACTAAAAGATACACAGAATAAGGCACAAAGTGCCACACTGTAATATAGCCTAAGCTATCACTGTAACGTAGTCGAAGCTACCACTGTATTGTAGCCGAAGCTACCACTAAGATGTAGCCGAAGCTACCGCTGTATTGTAGCCGAAGCTCAGTGCTACCACTATATTGTAGCTGAAGCTACCACTGAGATGTAGCCAAAGCTACCACTATATTGTACCCGAAGCTACCACTACTACTGAGATGTAGCCAAAGCTACCACTATATTGTAGCCGAAGCTACCACTGAGATGTAGCCTATAGATTCCTAAGGTTCAATCGGGATTTGTTTCGATTTCACTCATTAACACTTATTCAACGTTCATTTAATCACTTGTCTCGTAACAACACTAATTCACAATTTTTTTATAATATGCATAATCATAGAAATCACATTTAAATACAATATTTCAATGCACTTTCTTGTACCATAGACATATTTTTAAATTGATTTATAAACTTGGCATATTAAACATTTAATTCAACACAATTCAATTAATTCACTAATTTAACTTTCAAATATAAATTACAATGTTATTACATTATTATTATCACACCAACTTACCTCGAATGCCGAAACGACTAATTTTCCCGACTTAGCCCACAACTTCGTTCTTCCCTAATCTTAGTCCAAATTTCATGTTTTCTTGATCTAACATGTCAAATAGCACTCATTTAATACCTTTTATCAACACACTAATCAATTCAATTCACATATCAAATTTTTGAAAATTTACAATTTTGCCCCTAACTTTTCAAAAATTACACTTTTACCCCTAAGCTCGTAAAATAATTTTTATTAAATTTTCTTATGTTTCATGACATGCTGAACATTTTTCTCTTCTATGGAAACTTCAAATTCTCACTAATTCACACACTTATGACCAATTTATAACTTTTACAATTTAACCCCTTTTATACGATTTCATCAAAAATCATCTAATAAAACTCATTTCTCTAATCATAGACATGCATAATCTACCATAATTCATAAAAATACACAATTATTCAACATGGGTCAATTTTTAAAATCAAACTTTAACTCAAAATAATGGTAGAAATAGCTAAACCGAGTTACGAAATTTCAAAAATACGATGAACATTAAAAACGGGGCTCAAATGCACTTACAATTGAGCTCTGAAAAGTTTGAAACCCTAACCATGGATTTTTGAAAATTTTGGCAGCATGGGGAAGAGAATGAGCAGATTTTTGGGTTTTAAATTTTGTCTTTTATGCCTTAAAACAGCCGAATGACCAAAATGGCCCTTTTTACTAAACCTTCAATTTTACCCTTCCATGTCTAATTTTGTCCATACTAAAATATGATGATCTATTTTCCATTTAAATAATTCTAGTTTAAACCCCCATTTCAAACAAGTACTTATATTTTAGAACTCATATTTTGCAATTAATGCAATTTAATCCCAATAATAAAATTGGGTACTTTATCGATAAAATTACTTAACAAAATTTGCACACAATCACTCAAACATATCATGGACTCTAAAATAATCATAAAATAAATATTTCTACCTCAGATTTGTGGTGTCGTAACCACTGTTTCGACTAGGCCTATTTCAAGCTGTTACAAAAGTGCCCTTTTTACTAAACTTTTAATTTTTTTACTTATTCATGCCCATTTTTGTCCATAAAAATAGAAATTGGTAAAATTGCTATTTAAAGACCTCTAGCTAATAATCCATAGCTATTTCATGCTTAAAGCTTCTAGAATCACATATTTTGCAACTTTTTACGATTTAGTACTAAAAATCAAATTTGACACTCTATCGATAAAATTTCTTAACGAAATTTTCATACAATCATGCAAACATATCATAGACCTCATCATATTCATAAAATAATTATTTCTACTTCGAATTTGTGGTTTCAAAACCACTATTCTGACTAGGCCCAAAATCGGGATGTTACAACTCTCCCCCCTTAGGGATTTTTGTCCCCGAAAATCTTACCGGTAAAAAGGTTTGGGCATTGTTTTCTCATGGTTTCCTCGGGTTCCCATGTAGCCTCTTCAACCCCATGCCTTTACCATAATACTTTCATGAGGGCTATACTTTTATTCCTCAATTGTTTGACTTCTTGAACCAAAAACATAACTGACTCTTTGCCATAAGTCATATCCGGTTGAATCTCAACCTCGATCGGTGAAATCACATGTGAAGGGTCTAATCGATATCGGTGCAACATAGACATATGGAACACATCTTGAATCCTTTCTAGCTAAGATGGCAAAGTCAACCGATATGCTATTGGTCCTATCCTTTTGGTAATCTTATACAGTCCAATAAAACGCGAACTCAACTTGCCCTTCCAGCCAAATCTCAGAACTTTTTTCCATGGAGACACCTTCAGGAATACCTTATCACCGACCTGAAACTCAATCTCTTTCTGTTTCAAATCCGCGTAGGATTTCTGTCTATCCGAAGCTGCTTTCAAACAATCACGAATTGTCTTCACTTTTTCTTCATTTTATCTAGCTAAATCGATCTTGTGAATCTGATTCTCTCTGATTCAGTCTAATACAATGGTGTATGACACTTACGATCGTACAATGCCTCATAAGGTGCCATTTTCAAAATCGATTGAAAACTGTTGTTGTAGGCAAATTCTATCAAAGGTAGATGTTTTTCCCAACTACCCTCGAATTCAAGAATACAACACCAGAGTATATCCTCAAGAATCTGAATTACTCGCTCAGACTATCGTCATTTTGCAGGTGGAAAGCGGTGCTAAAGTTTAACTTTGTACCTAAAGCTTCTTGTAACTTTTTCCAGAACCGCGAAGTGAGCTTCGGATTTCTATTTGATATAATCGAGATAGACACTTCTTGCAATCTAACAATTTCACCAATATATAACTTAGCTAACTTGTCAAGTGAGTAATCAGTACGTACCGGAATAAAATGAGCCAGCTTCGTTAGCCTATCAATCACAACCCAAATGACATCTTTCTTTTTCGGTGAAAAGGGCAAACCCGTCATAAAGTTCATAGTTATTCTGTCCTATTTCCACTTGTGGACCATCACAGGCTGAAGTAAACCCGAAGGTACTTAGTGTTCAGCCTTTACTTGTTGACAAACCAAGCATCTCGATACAAACTCTGAAATGTCTCTTTTCATTCTCAACCACCAATACATTTTCTTCAAGTCATAATACATCTTTGTACTACTTGGATGAACAGATAAACATCTACTATCTGCCTCGTGCAAAATTTTTTAAATAAGATCGTCATCTTTCGGTACACAGACCTATCTCGGAACATCAAACATCCATCAGAACTAATCCAAAAATCCAATTCCATACTTGATTCATATAGGGCTCTTTTGGCTTGCAAATCACTGTCACGTTTCTAAGCTTTGCAAATCTCTTAGAGAAACATTGGTTATAACAGCCCGATTTTAGGGCTAGTCAGAATAGTGGTCTCAAGACCACCAAATCAGAGTCAATTAAATTATTTTATTATTATTTTAGAGTCATAGTATGATTATAGGAGTGCATGAAAAATTTGGTGAGTTAATTTTAATGTTTGTGAGCACAATTGTGAAAAATAACTAAATCGCATGGAGTGTAAAAGTCTTGAATTGATAGCTAAGGGTGTTAAATAAATAGAGAACCAAAATTAGGAGTCTTTAAAGGGTAATAAGACCCTTAAAAGGAAGCATAGCCAGCCATGAGACAAGGAAATCAATTAGTCAAAGTGTTAGGTTTTGATGACATTAGCAAATTGAGTAAAATAAAGAAAAGTTGTCATCTTTTCTTTTCTTCTCCCATACACCATCGAATATCAGCCATTGAAGGGGGTTTGAAAGCTCAAAATTTTTAGCTACTTAGTTGGCTCATAAGTAAGTGATTCTCATACCCTTTGTTGATGATTTTTGCATTTTTGAGACCCTTGAAGCATGAGCTTTCAAATGAGGGGTATATCTTGCAAAATGGTTGAAGGTATAGGGTTTTTCCATGAGAGCATTTAGGGTATTTTTTGAAATTTTATGGAAGAATATGAGTCTTAGTTGTGTAATAGACAACTTTTGTGAAAAGTGTTACCATGAAAACACCTAAAGGGACCATTTTGCACAAGTTGTAAAATGAATGATAAATGTGTGAAAAAGAGAGAATTTGGGGTTGCTATAAGATTAAAAAGAGTTCAGATAATCTTAATATGCGAATAAATTCGATAAAAATAGATTTTTGAGCATAGGGGTAAAATGGTCATTTTGCCAAAGTTTAGTGGCAAAACGGTCATTTTACCTAAGATGTGAACTTTAATTGCTTAATTTTATTTAGCGATTAAATGAGTGCATTTTGCTATTTTAGATTAAGAATTGCCAACTCTGAACCTAGATCGGGGAAAAGCTCAGCAAATTTACTAAACCGACTAGTTGCAACATTTTGTAATTCGAGGTAAGTTGTATATAAATAATACAACTACATTACTAATGTATGTGTTGAATTGTATTTGAATTAATATAGCATGAATTGCTTGGTTCTAAAATTGAGATAGCATGATGATAATAGAGATAGTAGAGTTCCTGTTTGAACCTAGGAAATAAATCGAATATTTATGCCATGACATATGGGTTGTTGTTGGCTAGTGTAAGACATGTCAGGGACATGCATCGGCCACATTATGAGAGCTAGTGTAAGACCATGTTTGGGACATGGCATCGATATTTGAGACGAGAGCTAGTGTAAGACATGTCTAGGACATGCATCGGCCTTGAGACATAAGCTAGTGTAAGACATGTATGGGACATGCATCGGCTACGAGATGATAGTCAGTGTAAGACCATGTCTAGGACATGGCATCGGCACCTTACCCACGTTTGAGGCTTAATGAATATCTGGTAGTGTTCCAAATGGTTCAATGGTGAACGTTACGTTCTTAAGCTAATGAGGAAAGTATAACCGTGTTGTGAGTGGTACAGGTACCTAATTGGTATGTATGAGATATGAGCTCATTGAACAATATGTGGCTAGTATGGATGGTAATGAGTAAGTTATGCCTATGCCTACCTTGGTATCATGAGCATGTGAATCATTGATAAAATGTTGTTGTTGTGTACTTACTTATATGCAACTTACTAAGCTTTTATGCTTACTCCATTTTCTTTCCATTTCCTTACAGTGCCGCCTAACTAGCTCAAGGATTCCAAAAGTTAGAGATATCGATCACACTATCAACCGAAGCATTCGGTATAGTTGGATTTATGTTTTTGAATGTGGCATGTATAAGACTTAGACTTTATTATTTTGTGTCTTTGAGAATTGGCCAAATGTGTTGGCTTGGGTTGGAAACCCTTTAATTTGTATTAAGCTTTGAATGACAGTAGTATTCATTTTAAATTTATAAAAGATGCATTCTCATGGTTGAATGAATGTCTATTATGGTTGATTTAGTTATAGGAGTTATACTTGTTTCGATTTTGGTTGATATTTGTATGAAACTATATATGTAAGGGTGGCAATGAGGCTTGGTAAATAGCCTTATACTGTCCACATGGGTAGGTACATGAGTATGTGTCTAGGCCGTGTGTAACACACGGTCTTCCCCATAGGCTTGTGGTCCGGCTGTGTGTCCCCTGCACGTAAAAATTTTTAAGTCAGTATGTATGGTAATAAACACATGGGCAGAGACACGGTCGTGTGTCTCAGCCATGTGGAGGACACAGCCCAGCACACGGGTGTGTGCCTTGGCTGTGTGATATTATGGGCATGCTGACGTCAGAAACAGAATACCTAGGTTTTTACACACGGGCTAGGACACGGGCATGTCGTGGCCGGGTGAGGGACACGGGCTAATGACACGAGTGTGTGTCTGGCCGTGCGAATACCCCTGTAGGTGTGAATTAGAAATTAATTCTACATGGGTGTGAGACACGGGCATGTCCCAGGGTTCTTAGGCCGTGTGAGCCACATAGGCCATCAGCACGACCATGTCGAGTTGGTCACACGGGCGTGTGCCCTGTTTTAAGGAAAAAATTTTCAGAGTTGGTTTAAGGACTCGGTATAGTCTCGAATGGGTTTCAACGGTCGATATGAGGCTCGTAAGCCTATAATAAGAAGTTTAAAGTAGAAATTGAAAAATTTTACTTTGGACCGAGTCTCGGTGACTTGAGATTGTTTGTATGCATGAGATCAAGTAAAGGTAATGCCTCGTACCCTGCCCCGGAGTGGGTTATGGGTATGGGGTGTTACATTGGTCTAGCTCTCAATTCAGCTAGAATTGAACCATTATCGGATAAGGTCAACTGAGTGTTCATAGCTCTCAAAGCAAACAACGACTTCCTACTCAAAGCATCGCTGACCACATTTGCTTTTCTAGGATGGTAGTCAATCACTAACTCGTAATCTTTTAATAATTCCAACCATATCCTTTACTGTAAATTCAAATCCTTTACCGTAAATTCAAATCATTTTGAGTCATTAAGTACTATAAACTTTTATGATCAGTATAAACATGACATTTCTCACCATACAAATGATGTCTCTAAATCTTCAATGCAAACACAACGGCGGCTAGCTCTAAATCATGTGTCAGATAATTTTTCTCATGCGGTTTCAATTGCCTCGAGGCATAAGCTATCACTTTGCCTTCTTGCATAAGTACACAACACAATCCATTCAAGGATGCATCACTATAAATCACAAATTCTTTTTTCGGCTCAGGTTGTACTAAAACCGGTGCCTCAGTCAACAATGCCTTCAACTTCTCAAAACTCTATTGACACATTTCTGACCATTCGAACTTGATATCCTTCTGTAGCAACTTTGTCATTGAAGTAGCAATCATGGAAAATCCTGTAACAAATTGTTTGTAATAACCGGCTAAGCCTTGAAAGCTTCTAACCTCAGATACATTCCTCAGCGGTTTCCAATCAACAATTGCTGAAATCTTACTCGGGTCAACTCAAATACCATCACCCGAAATAATGTGCCCCAAAAATCTGACTTCTCGAAGCCAAAACTCATTTTTACTAAACTTAGCGTACAACTGTTTATCTCTCAAAGTTTGTAAAATAGTTCTCAAATGCTCATCATGCTCGGACTCATTTTGAGAATAAATCAAAATATCATCAATAAACACAACCACAAACTTATCTAAGTATGGTCTAAAAATATGATTCATTAAGTCCATAAACACAGTGGGAGCATTCGTTAAACCAAAAGGCATAACCAAAAATTCATAGTGACCATACCTCGTCCGAAATGCAGTTTTCAACACATATGAGTCTTTAACTCTCAACTGATAGTAACTGGAACTCAAGTCTATCTTTGAAAACCATGTGGCCCCTTTCAATTGGTCAAACTAATCATCTATTATTGGCAAAGGATACTTATTCTTTATGGTCACTTTATTGAGTTGTCGGTAATCAATGCAATGTCTCATAGAGCCGTCTTTCTTTTTCACAAATAATACTGGTGCACCCCATGGAAAAAAACTAGGTCTTGCAAAACCTTTATCCGTCAACTCTTACAACTAAGCTTTCAACTCCTTTAATTCTGTTGGAGCCATTCTATACAGAGCAATTGAAATAGGTACAGTGCCAGCGACTAACTCAATACCAAATTCAACTTGTCTAAATAGAGGCAATCTGGACAACTCTTCCGGAAACATATCCGAATACTCACATACTACCGGCACTGATTCAATCTTTAACTCAGACACTTTGGTATTCAACACAAAGGCAAGATAAGATTCGCACCCTTTTCTCATATACCTCTGAGCTGTCATAGAAGAGATTAAAACTAGCAATCTACTCGATTTTTCTGATTCAACCCGAAGAATATCACCACTTTCACATTTCAATTCAATAATTTTTCTTCGACAATTTACTACCACATCATGAATGGTCAACCAATCCATACTAAGAATTACATCAAATTCATCAAATGGCAAAAGCATAAGATTAGTCGGAAAATAATAACCTCTAATCATCAAAGGACAATTCTTACATACTTTGTCAACTAACACATGCTTACCTAGAGGGTTCGACACTTTTATCACAAATTCTGGAGACTCAACAAGCATATTCATACTAGATACTAATTTCATACAAACATAGGAATGGGTTGATCTCGGATTAATCAAAGCAACGACATGAGTATCATAGAGAGAAAAAGTACCCGTAATCACATTAGGAGATGAAGCCTCTTTGCGAGCGCAAATGGCATAAGTCCTCGTAGGTGCTCTACCCTCAGATCTCACAGCTGGGTCTTTAGGTGCACTTTTGCTGCTCACTTCATTTCCCAAATTTCTCTGTGGCCTCCCTCTAGAAGTAGTATTACCCGGTCTTACACTCTGAAATTTCTCTTTTTCAACCATCTCGGGGCAATATCTAATGAAGTGATCTTGAGAACCACACTTGAAACAAGTTCGATCATTCACCCTTCACTCACCGGGGTGACGTCTATCGCAATGTGGACATTCAGGTCTACTAGGTCGAGCATTACCCACACTCGTTATCGAAGTAGTTTTAGCCTTATAACTCGAATATAGCTTCCCATGGTTTCTATTTGAAAACCCAATTGAAGCACTTGATTGAGTATTAAACTTTCTCGATTTCTTAGATGAGGACCAAAGTGACTTAGCCAACTGTCCCTTTTTTGAGTCTCGAGACTCAAACTTAGCTTTTCCTTTCTCTTTAGCCAACTCCTCGGCCTTACAAGCTCTCTCTACAAGCACAACGAATTCTTTCAGTTCTAGAATGCCAACCAATAATCGGATGTCTTCATTCAACCCATCTTCAAATCTCTTACACATGATGGCTTCAGTCGAAACACATTCTCGAGCGTATTTGCTCAGTCTCACAAACTCACGCTCATATTCCGTTGCTGTCATTCGACCCTGTTTTAACTCAAGGAATTCTTTTCGTTTCTAATCGATAAACTTCTAGCTAATGTACTTCTTACTGAACTCTTCTTAGAAAAATTCCCAATTAACTCTCTCCCTTGGTACAACTGACACAAGAGTGTTCCACCACTGATAGGCCGAGTCTTTCAGAAGTGATGTAACACATTTCATACATTCCCCAAGTACGCATGATAACTCATCAAATACCCTGATGGTATTCTCAAGCCAGAACTCTGCCATTTCGAGATCATCATCTTACCAGCTCGGAACTCTTCAGCTCCTTGTTTTTGAATCTTATCAACTGGAGGCCTATTCAATCTCATGAAGTCCATACCTTGAGGTGCTACAGGAATAGGCTGAGGAATAGGTGGGTTGGAGGGGGTTGAGTGTTTAGGTTCGTTCGAACGAACTCCGTATACCATGCATTCATCACATGGAGAAAGGCTTCCCTACCTCCTTCTCCTTGACTAACTGCAGGGTCTTTTATCAGACAACGCTGCCCCTTGAGCGAGAGCTGGTGCATTACTTTCGACTTTATCAGCCTCAGCTCGGTTGGGATCCATTACTATATGAAAACACAAATTTTCAATTGTTAGGAGTCATCATACTATCATAGTTCATTTATGGCAAGTATAGCTAGACTCGTACACATGCTATGCTAATCTGAGAATCGACTAAACTATAGCTTTGATACCACTAAATGTAACACCCCTTATCCGTATCCAACGTCAGAACAGGGTACGAGGCATTATCAGACGTAAACACAAGCAAATATACAGAAATAGAACATAAATTTCCATCCAAATTTAAAACTTTTCACATACATTAATATTTTTCCTAAAACGAGCCTACGAGGCCCAAAACATACATCGTAAGTGGTTCGGGACTAAGCCGAGAACTTTGAAAACTTTGGAATATTTAGAAAATTTCTCGTGGAAACAGGGCCACACGTCCATGTGGACCGAGCCACACGCCCGTGTAGTAAGGAACATGCCCGTGTTCCTAGCCTGTGTAACTCTCTGTTTATGACATCATCAATAAATTAGGGTCACACGGCCAAGGTACACGCCGGAGTGGGCGGTTTAATTTTCATAATTTTTCATAAAATAGGTACAGACTTCACACGCCCTGGGCACATGCCCATGTCCCTAGGCCCATGCCCATGTCCTTGGGCCGTGTCTTTCACACGGCTGAGACACATGACCGTGTCTCTGCCCATGTGGCCAATTCAAAGATAAAATTAAAAAATACAAGGGACACATGACCAGATCACACACCCAATGGGCAAGCCGTGTGTCACACACGAACTAGACACACGCTCGTGTGTCTACCTATGTGGACAAAAGTAAGGTTATTTACCAAGCCTTTTTGCCACCCTTACTTGTACCAACCTGCACAACATCAAACAACACCAATCCAAGCATATACACACAACCAATTCAGGTACAACCAAGACATCCACACATCAAT